>NC_053390.1:779414938-780055296 GCF_905171765.1 Bufo bufo | reverse complement strand
TGGGGGTCTGATATGAGGTCTTATTGGGGTCTTATTAACATTGGGAGTCTGATTGGTGATCTGCCCTGAGGTGTAATGAAAAATATTTTTTTCTTATTATCGTACTCTAAAACCTAGGTGCGTCTTATGGGCCGGTGCGTCTTATAGGGCGAAACATACGGTAGATAGTGACGTGGAAAAATAAAAATCACCCAAAATTCTAAAAAAGTATGTTTAACATAAAAATGTGATTTAAACAATAAATTATTTTCTGACACATTCCCTTTAACTATAGTATATGCATTTCTATTTGACTGCATGTGAACCAGGCAGACGACGTTATCTTCTGACCTCCTGTAAGCAGGCATCTCATTGAACTATGTAAATGCCTTATCTATCCTCTGGTCTCTGGTTACGTTTTATTAATATTTATATCTATTCCTCCTTCTTTCTTTGTCCTCATGCGTAAGTCAAATAATATCTGAATTCCATTGTTGACTCCTTGTTTTCTTTCCTGTAAAATGTATAGTAAAAGCTAGAATGGCAGAATTATAGCCAATTAGCCACATAGCTCTGGAACAGTACATGGCGGCGCTTTCTCAAATAACAGTCGAAAGAATGTTTTTGTTTTTTTTTGTCTTGTAAAAACCTTTAGTTTATATATCTTTCTTATCTCCAGAAAATACGTGGGCGATTATATTACTTGCCTTCTCCAAGAGTAAAATAGAAGCAATCTCAATCCTGACAATACTCGGACATGGTAAATCCCTTGTACGTGTGGAGACGAAATCCCATTTTATTTATACGAGCTAAATCACTGCGATAGAAATTCTTTTCCTGGCTGCAATTTAAATACCAGCTCAATATGTCTGTCTTCTTATATAGTATATAGTATAGTATTACTTTTCTTTTGACTTAAAGAAAGCATACAATGCGAAATGTATACATTGTGTGATACTTTATTATGCAGAGCTATAGGGGGCGCTACATGACACAGAGGTTGTCCCATGATATAAATATTACATTTCTCAACACTTTTTTCATTCAGAGCACTCCTGTGTGTACACATTGCTCTTAAATACTTTGTATGGCGCCCCCTGGTGTTCATTTGATTCCCTGTCAGAAAGTCCACCTTATGCGTGGAGAAGAAGCTGATTTTTAGCGACTGGCCTTTGCAATAGCACTCCTCTGCTGCGTTCAACAGGACCTGGGCGCTGAGACTGAGCTACTGAGCATGTGTGACCACTGGCATCAGACACATCATATGGACGTTCCGACAGGAAATTAAAAGAACAAGCATGTAATAGCAAAATCTAGCCTTTAGTAGGCAATAGCAGTAGCTGTTATCAGGGATGAGCGAATCGACTTCGGATGAAACATCCGAAGTCAATTCGCGTAAAACTTCGCTCTAATACTGTACGGAGCAGGAGCTCCGTACAGTATTAGAATGTATTGGCTCCGATGAGCTGAAGTTATTGGCACTTTACGAAGTCGCGAGTTCGGGAAATGTTTTTTTACAGTACAAATTCATTTATGAAGTTACTGCGCCAAGTCTTGCGAGGCTTCGCGAAGCAATTACTTTGGCTCATCTGAGCCAATACATTCTAATACTGTATGGAGCTCCTGCTCCGTACAGTATTAGAACAAAGTTTTATGTGAATCGACTTCGGATGTTTAATCCGAAGTCGATTCGCTCATCCCTAGCTGTCATCTTCCAATATGTAGTGTCATGCCTCCAAACCTCCACTAACTCCCTGGATCAACGACCCCTCTCTAGTAGCTATAGCCTGTAATATTATTACACTCCAGAAATACATCCAGGCCCCTCTTGAATTCCTTTATTGTACTCACCATCACCACCTCCTCAGGCAGAGAGTTCCATAGTCTCACTGCTCTTACCGTAAAGAAGTGAAGACCTTTTTAACAAGTGCTTATTGTTATAGTGAATATTACAATGTCCTTTTCCCAGTCTTTGTTATGTTCACATCATGTTTTTGACCTAAGTTTAATGTATACACATAACGTACATGTTAAACGGATTCCTCAGACAGATGTCATACAGAGACATCCAACACCACTGGGATCCACTTAAAAAATAATAATCTATGAATGTATATGTTCTTTTGCTGGATCAAAAGTGTAGTGTATTATGATTTTTATTCTTTTTTCCACAATGTATAGGCTAAATGTGGGACAAAAACTTGACGTGAACAGCTCCTTATTTCTACTTCAAGACAACATGTGTGGATACATCACCGCGCATATACTGCAGCGCTAATTACAGTACGGAGTTTGGAGAGGATAAATCGATAGATAGATAATAGATAGATATGAGATAGATAGATGATAGATAGATAGATAGATAGATAGATAGATAGATAGATAGAAGAATAGATAGATGATAGATAGGTAGATACATAGATAGATAGATATGAGATAGAAAGATATAAGATAGATAGATAGATAGATAGATAGATAGATAGCTAGATAGATACATAGATAGATATCAGACAGATATATAGATACTGTAGATAGATAGATGATCCTTTTATTCTCTCTTTCTTCCCCTCTGTCTACTGACAACACATGTATTTTTGGCGGAGTTGAGCGGGTATGTATTCCCGGAGTTACGGACACAGCGTAGCTTGCTCTACTATGCTGCTTGCATGGCTCCCATTCACTACAGCCGGCACTTAGCCCCATCTCGCTGTAGAAACGACCGGATGGGACAACCTCTTAAAAGAGAGTCCTATAGTGAAACCCTAGAAGGGTCTGAAAAGGTGGGGTCGTCATTGATCTGAATCCTCTGATAGGTGCTTGGTAATCCAACGAGCCCAAGAAGCCCTGTAGATCAGTGCATGTGGCTCTCTGTAAAGTCTATCTCCCATGGACGTCAGAAGTGAGGGCACATACATGGCTGCCATAGGGGGGGTCTGGTGGAATAAGGGTTCCCACCAATCTTTTTTTGTCTACTAATCTGGGTTCTTCTGTTGTCACTCCAAATACTTTAATTGACCTCTATGCAATGTAACTTCTTAAATGACTGATCCAACCCTTGTCATTCCAAATCTACAGCGCACGCTTCCATCTCTGAATTAGCTGCTCATCTAATAGCTATTGATTAAGCAGTAGCGGCGGCCTTACAGATTCCTAAAGCCGATATGGTCACCATCTGCAGCTATTGATGGCTGGATTATTTATGATGAGGTATAAGTAATAGGGCTACGCATTAAGGTGACGATATATCCACGCGGGACCGCAGGACGTCTCTTGTCCTTTAATAAAGGCGTCTTTTGCTGACATGAATTATATTGGATTTTCTGTGCCAGGAAAAAGAGGTTAAGAGTCTGTCTGCGAGTATTACTTCTATTACAGTGAAAGTTGAAATCTGAAGTCTGCTCCACCAGCCATGCCTTCAGGCGCTGCAAAATGGAGTGAAGGGTAAATTCAATTATCTAATCAACTAAAGACTCAGCGCTCTAACGAGTAAACACCTCCCGGAGATAAATATTATACTGCAATCACCATGCCATATTAGACTCTTTACAGGCCCGCAGCCAAAAATGACAATGGAGCTTTACTGGCTGCTGCCCTGGTCTAACCCATAATGTAGTGGCCCCTAACGCTGCATTAAATCCGTAAAAGAGAGTTCTCAGGATTGGCAAGGCATGGCGGCTTTCTTCCAAAAGTTGGGATCCACCGGGTGTTTGTTCGCCATTGCTGCTCAGCCCCATTCACTACAGTAGAGAAGAGTGGCAAAGCCAAATACCACCGTTTTCTAATTCTGGAGAACCATTTCGAAACGAATGCAAGGGCAGCATTCATAGCCACGGGGCCGTATGATTAGTAGTTAAAATGGCAGGGAGAAATAGAGTATTGTGAAAAAACCCATAGGACACATAGTTAGGAGTACACTGTATTCATGAACAGAGTCTTTCCCGTGCCTCCTCCCGCTCCTTGGGGGAGTGATCAATGGTGGATTATAATAGGGGCGTTTGGATCGGCCTGACATCTTTGTGGGGCCCAACGCCACCCCAAACGCCCACATTACAGAATACATTCAGGAGCGATGAGCGCTGCAACATCCCCCTATTCAATTACCAGCTCAGGTCCACTCTGCAGGCCGCCATCCGCTACAGTCCACGTCTCCTCTATCTTGCTGCACTGCTGTGTCTTACGTGGAAGGGGAGAAGATCAGAGGAGCAGCGCGGGAAGAAGATGGAGGGCATGTCAGATTCAGCTACTCACATCACTGTACTCAGAGAGTTATCACTGTGTTATCTGTGGAGTTACATAGGACTGCAGGTGACATCTACTATATTATCTGTACCTAGAGAGTCATCACCGTGTTATCTGTAGTGTTACATAGGACTGCAGGTGACATCTACTATATTATCTATACCTAGAGAGTCATCACCGTGCTATCTGTAGTGTTACACAGGACTGCAGGTGACATCTACTATATTATCTGTACCTAGAGAGTCATCACCGTGTTATCTGTAGTGTTACATAGGACTGCAGGTGACATCTAATAGATTATCTGTATATTTAGAGACTCCAGGATTTAGATATTGATGGCCTATCCTCAGGACAGGTCAACGATATTAGACTGCCATGGGTGGATAAGGACTACTGAGCCTTCAGAGCAGCTCCCTGATGGCTTCAGTGTGAGGCAGAGAGCAATAGTCTGTAGATGCAGTGAAAGTGAAAGCTGAAGAGGGAAAACTCTTATATGACTCCCTGCACCCCTGCCAATCAACTGTTAAGGAGGAGCTCTGGCACCAGAAGTAGACACCGCAACTATAGAGCTCTGTTCATTGTGTCTGTGTCTGTCAGACCCCCGTCGATCGGATATTGACGGTTCCTCCTGCGGACAGCTCATCAATATAAAATGAGTGGATAATATCTTTCATGACCAGCACATTTTTTTCTCACATTTGCTGGTCAGTTATAATCATATTTTTTTCCAATTTTTTTTTGTCTTTTTTCTAGACAGAAATTGCTGAGCATTTAAATATCCATCATTTTTGGTAAGAAACAGCACCACTCTTTTACACAGGTTATGTCTGATATTGGAGTTCAGCCCCATTAATTAGAGCATGATGAAAGCTTAAAGGATACCTGAGTTTTAAAAAGAAAAAATTGCATAATGACAATGCTGCTTTGTACAATCATAACTGTGAAAGAACCAGTGTTTTTTTTTAGCTTCCCTAAATCTCTTTAAGCCATATGATTCCTAGTTTCAGCTGCACAGCTAGATGCAACTCTCTCAGAAGCAGTGAGTGTCTCCATTCTGTTGAATCCGCCAGTACTTTATGCAGTGACTTCACATCTCTTACTTCCCACTATGTTTGTTTTCTTCTATGGAGCTCAGAAAGCTGATAAAGAGGTGGAGATCAGTCTTACAGACACACATGAGCTCCTCTGCTCTTCAGAAGCAGTGTATAGCTTCTATCAGGCTCAGGGCTCAGCTAACTTTGTACAATCATAACTATTAAAGAACCAGTGTTTTTTGGGCTTCCCTAAATCTCTTTCAGCCATATGATTCCCAGTTTCAGCTGCACAGCTAGATGCATCTCTCTCACAAGAAGTGTGTGTCTCCGTTCTGTTGAATCCGCCAATACTGTATGCAGTGACCTCACTTCCCTTACTTCCCACTATGTTTGTTTTCTTTTAGGGAGCTCAGAAAGCTGATAAGGAGGGAGAGATTAGGCTTACAGACACACTGCTCTTCAGAAACAGTGTATAGCTTCTATCAGGCTCAGGGGCTTAGCTAGCTCTGACACGCCCCCACTTCCTCTCACCTATCTTCTCAGTCTCTGTTACTAGGGACAGATCTTGTCTGCCAACAGACAGTGGACTACAAGTTAGGTGGAAGTGAGACCCTTAACCCCTTCCCGACCAGCACCGTAATAGTACGGCGCTGCGGGAAGTGACTTCCCGACCAGCGCTGTAGTACTACGGCACGCTGATCGGGCAGGTGCAGGAGCTGCGCCTGCCCGATCAGCTGCAGAGGACCGGCTGTTCCTGTTAGCCGGACCCCTGCTGCATGCGCCGGCATTGGTGAAAACACTGATGCCGGTGCATTAACCCTCACTATGCCGCAGTCTGCGCTGACCGCGGCATGTGCGGGGTATGTGGAGTGAGCTCCCTCCCTTTCCCCATCGGGTCTCCGAGCTGCTGTGGCCGGGACACGAAGGCAGGGAAGGCAGCCCGATGCCTTCCACAGCCATGGGAGCTGCCTTCCATGTAAGCCTATGAGATCCAGCCCCCTGGATCTCACAGGCAGGAAGCTGTAAGTGTATTACAGTGTGTAATACACTTATAGCCAATGCATTACAATACAGTAAATAAAAAAAAACTAAAAATAAAGTTTTGCATAATAAAAAAATATATATATTTTTGTAAAAAAAAAATGCTTTTTTTTTTACAAAAATATATATTTTTTTTATTATGCAAAACTTTATTTTCTCCCATAATTAAGTAATAAAAAATTGGAAAAAACATAGACATAGACATATTAGGTATTGCTGCGTCTGTATCAACCGGCTCTATAAAAATATCACATGATTCACCTTGTCAGGTGAATGCAGTAAAAAAAAAATACAAAAAAACTGTGCCAAAACAGCCATTTTTTGGTCACCTTCACTCACAAAAAGTGTGTATAAAATACAAAGCGATCAAAAAGGCGTATTTAGCCCAAAATGGTACCAATCAAACCGTAATTTCATCCAGCAAAAAATGAGACCTAAGACAATTGTCCAAAAAATAAAAAAATATCGCTCCCAGAAAATGGCAACACAAAAACAAGATTTCATTCTGTTCAAAAATGCATTTACTGTGTAACACTTAATAAAAATAAAAAATAGACATATTGGGTATTGCCCCGTCCGTAACAACCTTCTCTATAAAATATCACATTATATGCCCCCTCAGGTGAATACTGTAAAAATAAAAAATAAATAATAAACTACTGCAAAACCACCTTTTTTCACCTTGCCTCACAAAAAGTCTAATACCAAGCGATCAAAAAGTCTTATGTACACTAAAATGGTACCAATGAAAAGGTCACCTCATCCCGCAAAAAATTATCCTCCACATAAGAAAATCACTCAAAAAATAAAAAACAATGGCGCCCATAAACCAATCCATCTAAATCTGCACTGCAAAAGCCATATGGCGCTCCTTCCGTTCTGAATCCTGCCATGTGCCCCCACAGCAGTTTACCACCACATATTGGGTGTTGCCGTATTCAGGAGAAAATGGCAAACAAATTATGGGGTGCTTTTTTTCCTGTTACCTCTTGTGAAAATGAAAAATTTGGGGCTAATGCAACATTTTATTGGAAGAAATAAAACTTTTCATTTTCACAGCCAAGTGTTTTCAAATTCCGTAAAATGCTAAGGGAGTCAAAGTGATCAGTCCCCCCCTTAATATTCTTTAAAGGGTGTAGTTTCCAAAATGGGGTCACTTTTTGAGGGTTTCCACTGTAGAGTACGTCAGGCTCTCTTCAAATACAAAATACAGGGAAGGGGGCTGAGCACGAAAACAAGCACCAGTGCCTTTTCAAACAGCTGATCGGAGGGGGTGTCGAATGTTGGACCCCCACTAATCAGACACTGATGACCTATCCTGAGGATAGGGCATTAGTATTAAAATCCCAGAAAACCCCTTCAACATTTCCAGGACAAAGCGGCCAGTGACAGTGTCCTCAGCATTATTACCCAAAATACATTTACTTGCTCGATTAGGGTACATTTCTGAGCTGCAGAGTCTAATGTTGTGGAGATTTACCTTTCAACTGACATGGACGATAGGCTTGTTGCTGAACACCAGCCTGTCCGCAAATTCATCCTCTTCCAATTGACATTGGAAGTCAATGCATAAGTCACAGTGTTTCAGCTTGTTGTCTGGATTCAGCTCCTAAAAAATTTGTAGTCTGTATGGCTTGCAACTGAGATATTTTCATAAGATGCGCCATACCATGGTTTGTGGCACTTGTAGCTCCATACTAGCAGGGGCGGATTGGCTATAGACTCTACAGGGAAATTTCCCGGTGGGCCAAAGACCAGAGGGCCTCCTGATCCCTTCTCATGGGTGCCAGCCAGGTAAGTAATGTTCTGTTGGTCCCCAGTTAATTAACGCTGGGGTGTCAAGTAATTATGTACCTGGCTGTTGACCACAGAGACCCTCCTGACTCCTGAATTCAACTGTATTGCCATCCTGAGGCAACTGGAGTTGGAGGACAGAATGTGAGCTGGAGCTGGTCACCACAGAGGGGCTTCTGAGAGGTATTTGGCTCTACTGGGGCGGTATTTTGTGCAATATGGTATTGATAGCACTGCCTACCTGTGTTAACCCTGCCTCCTGTCAATTTGGACCTGCTTGCAACATGGGGCCACTTTTTTTTTCCAGGGCCACTTTAAGTTTTCAGTCCGCACCTGGATACTAGTCAGCCTGGCCGACTTTGTAGGACTATGCTTATACACAATTTGAATCCTGTTGACTGTTTCTTCCAAAATCTTTAGGTGGCCCAGAATTTTCCCATGACATAAACAGCCATTGGTTTTGAATTGCTTCACCCAATGCGAAATGCTGTTTTTAAAATAAAAAAATATTAAATAATCTTTATTCTTTACTTATTACATACAATTCATCAACAATCATTGTCATTGCTTTTTACAATATGGATATTTTATATAATTACACAGTACATACCCACCCATCTGCCCATCCCTCCCCGATGCTTAGCCCTCCCCTGGGAGGGAGAAAAAAAAATTGTGGGTTCTCCACCCTCCCCCCTCTCTGAAATGTTGTGTCAAGGTGTTCTCCCTCAGGCCATTGCTCCCTGGGGAATTATAGTACTGAAGAATGATGCCAGAATTAAACGTAATAAAGTATTTTTACTAAGTGCAACGTAGAACTTCAGGTACATTCAAGAGCAGCAGATTTCAAGAGCAATCTCTGGCACCAATAAAGATTATATAAGCAGGTTGGATGCTGAAATTTAATAGTTGTAAGTGTACTGGGCCTAGTGGTAGTTTGGGTAATGGGTGTCTTAGCTATAGACCCTCACCTTTCAGCAGTGTCTTTGATGCAGGTTTTAGCTGGTGACTCTGCTGTCTGATTCCTCTAAAGTATTCTCTCTGGAGATTCCTTTACAGGACCAGAAGCTCAGATGTGTGCTTCCTCTCCTCATTTACTCTGAACTAGCTTTCCCCATCGTGGCAGGGAGCAGGACCATCATACTCCAGCCAAGAGGGGAAGAACAAGGTGGTTAGCTCTATTTCTTGCCAAGCATTGCCATCCACATCCTTAACTGAAACAAACGGCCAAAAGCATACAAAATACATAACAATACATAACTATATACTGTAATTGCAGATACTCCCAGGCCTGGGGTACTGCAGAATCACCCTGTATAAGTATCTTTCTAAGGAAACGGTTCTTTACGGTAAGACCTGAGAAGTTGTGGAAAAGTCTTCTTTCACCACCACCACCCATGATCAATTGATTTCTTCGAAAAAGATTTTGGTTCCTAAAAGAACCTAAACTTCATAAACAACTAACTTCAGATTAAATTCCATAGTTCACCACAGATGGATTTTATTAGGTGTTTTTCCAGGAACCCTCCATTCCCCTAGTTAACCATGATGAATATTTTTCAGCCAATTAAACTTAGTGACCATGAAGACTAACATTTGATGGCCTGAAAGTTTATAGTTTACACATAGCTTTAGCAATTTTACAGTATGTTGACTGTTTTAAATAGACTAGAGGTCAAGGCCTGTATAATGTGGAAACTTTCAATCAAATTTCTCCGTGTTGCCATGGGATCAATTATTTTGTCGGAGATCTTGGTAGGTATTTGTGTAATTGGAAATGTAGGTCTTGGAGGGATCGTTATGTTTTTAGCGCTCGCCTGACAAAGATTCATACAGACTACGGGATATTTTAGATACTTCGAATAAAATCTCAGCCAGACCATTAGGAATGCATTCAATAGGCCACCTTTCTGTCTCCTTTGTATTTTTAGAATCCAGAGCGTTTGATTATTTTCTGCAGTTTAGATTCACACCGAGAACCTTTTTGATCCTATGGCGAGAAGAAAGGCTTTGTATTATTTAAGATGTGTTATAAAAAGATCTTACGATGGCCTTTGGAATAGAAAAGGATATAGTTACTTGTGATATTGAGAAAATGTTTATAATAGGCTCCCCTTGAGTAATGTTTGTTGTAAGAGGGAGGGGAAGCCAAACGATCCCAAAGATTTTGAACATTTATCTATTTGCCGCTATTCAGAGACTTGCTCTTGATTTATGCTGGAGGCATATAGAACATTTGTTTTGGGCATTATTAAGGGAATTCGGTGTATCACAAAATATATAAGTTTGCCGATAGGGTTCTAAACTAGCTTAGGTTATAAGGGAGCCTATGATTTTGGGTTTGGCTGATCTTACGTTGGTTGGGAAAATAACCAAAAAAAGTCTAAGAATACAAACAAAAATATCTTTTTCCTGGAGTTTCTTAGTTGGAATTTAACCACATGTTGAAAATTTACATCTACTAGATGCTCTTATATAGTTGGAAGTAAAATTGCATTTTTTAAGTTAAAAAGGTGGTCCAGGGCAGTAACATAACTTGAAGCCCCAATGCAAAATCTGTAGTATCTGCCCACCATGTGCCATTTATAATATTGGTGTAGTTTTATAGGGTAGTGGGACTTTTTGGACCCCCTTAGGCACCAGGGCCTATGTGCGACTGCTGCCTCTGCACCACTATAGGTATGCCTCTGGTTCAAAGACAATTCTTCGGGAATTAACAGCAACAAGCAGAGGTGTAACCTAAAGCCCCTGAGCTCCAATAGAAAATCATGGTTACACATACCATGTTTCATTTTATAATACTAATGTCTTTTTTTAGTGTTAGAGGCCTTTGGTCCTCCTCTGGCACCAGGGCCTGGAGGTGACTGCTATCGCACCTCCCCTTACAGATACAACCGTGACAATGAGTAGAGGAGAACTTCTTAGCTTTTAAAGTCCTAGGTATTCATTTTCATGGTAGGTCCAGAAGCAGTGGTGCCTTGTGAGGTGTTGGTGAGCTAGTTCAGTGCACCCCTGATGAGCCAGTGCAGAAGATGGGAATGCTAGTGGCCCTGATGAGATGATGTGTCAGGGTTTAGTCCTTCAGGACGTTTCTCCCTGGGGATCGATGCAGTGAATAGGTGGTATAAGGAATCAGGCCAGATGTAGAAGAACATCCAGCAGTAGTTGCAATTTCTTTCTCCAGATGATGAGGTATGGTGACTGGCAAAGTGACAGATGATAGAATCTTTAGTATGCTATCTTGCTGATGTCTCTCCCCTGAACTTCTAGCTAACAGCTGAAAGCTGGCACTTGTGGCTGTAGGTATCCAAGTTGTCTAGGCCAGGATGTGATCTAGGTGATGGGTGTCTAAGCCATAGTCCCTCACTTGAAGCAAAGTCTGGATAGCCATGGTCACCCTGCTGACTGTAACGCTGTAGCTTTGCAGGATATTTGTAGTTTTGTCTTTGAAGTCTCTCTAGAGTAGTGATCCCACAAATGAGTTTGTTCTCTGGTACCTAAGGCCCTTGGATCAGGAACAATAACATGCTTCCTTACTCCTAGCTAACTCTTCCCTTCCCTGGCAGGAAATAGGACCATCCCTCTCCTACCAATAGAGGAGGAACAGGGTGGTTAACCCGGTTTCTGCCAACCATACCTCACCTGCTGCTGAACAGTGCAAACATACTGTACTCGGGTACTGCACTAGCAGTCCTCTATCTTCAACCTAGTGATCTTAATTCAATGGGCTTTCCTGACAATGTGCCATATCTTGTCTTGAAAAAGTTCAGTATGGAGCTGTGCTGCAATACCAGACACAACCTGAGTGAGGCGCTGCTTCTGGAAGAAAGGAGCCATGTTTCTCTAATCTTGGATAATCACTTTATACAATTACCACAACAATGTTTTTTTCTTATACAACTAACTTGATATTTGTTATACTGTATTCGCACAAGTGTGTTTTAGATTAATTATAGATGAAAATATAAAATAATAATCAGCAGAAGAATCTTTATTAGAGAAGACTTGTAACCAAGTATCAGTCCCTGCTGTGTTGATATAACATCCCCTGGCATTTGCCATGATACAGAAAGCTTCTTCTTTGGTTAAAAACTATGTATTTTTAATTTGTCAGCTCTGTCGTTACCATGGTAACATCCGATACAGCGTTATCTAGGGGAGACATCGTTTTTCTACCTTCGGGCACATAATTCAATTTCTTAATGAATAAAGCATCAGATGTTAAAACATGTATAGATAAAAAATTGCAGCATCTTAAATTAGCTACTTTACACAAAATGCTACTAAACCGATCCAACTCCAAACAGTTCACTTGTACTTTTTGCAAAAACTGAATAAAAAAAGAAAAGAAAACTTAATTGTTGTAGGGAAGCGGGTTTTTATTTTTTTATTTTTTAAACATAGCAATTTATAAAAAGCAGTTGGCATTTTTCAGCCATATGGAAAGATAGACCATCGATACTGAGGAGGGTGGGAGACCCCCCAGCAGTCATTAGAACAGGGGTGCCGTAGCCCCTTCCTTCCAGTTAACAGCGGGGTTCAGACCTTTACTGATAAAACGGGCGAATACCTATTTAGGTATCATAAATCAGTCAGAATCAGGAAACCCTACGTCCAGGTTGGCTACTTTCACATATGCTTTTAAACTATGCATTAAAACTATTCCTCTGCCGAAACAGCCTGCCGGAGTTCACCAAATCGGATACTGCTGTTTACTGCCGGCTGGTTTCTAGCAAGAGTAAGGGTACTCGGGGGGCATGGATCCCTGCAGGGTCCCATTATACACAATGGGATCTGATGGTGCTCCGGCCCTACCCAGCTATACCGGATATGATGAATAGTGATGAGCGGCAGGGACAATATTCGAATTCGCGATATTTCGCGAATATTTTGTAGAAAATTCGTCATATATTAGCAAATTCTAGAATTCGCTATTATTTTCTTGATTGCGAAAATTGGCAATGCAATATTCGCATAAAGCGCACGCAATACAGGCGTGGGTCACTTTTGCTACATTTTCCAAGCTTCTAGAAGTTTCCTGAGACTGGAGAAAATGGTTGGCACGGCAGAACATTAAAAATGGCTTTATATGCAGATAGAGTGCTCCAATATAGTCGCGATTGCACTAATCTGCACTAATGATGTGAATATTTTGGCGCAATACGTGAAACTTCACATTTTAGCAGGTCTGACTACATATTACTGATTGGTGCACTAAGTATTGTTGTGACATCACAGCACTATGTCTGTAGCATGTATGTATGGACAGCAGAGAAACAGTAATTCCTATCACACTACCTAACACCCTGCTACGCTATATCCCTATCTAACCTACACTGACTATCTCCCACTAACTATCTGTATTATATATATGAGCTAACTAACTATCTAATGTCATTGGATAAGGAATAGGATCCAGATGAAAGCACAGAGCATAGCAATGACACTGCTCTCTCTCTCAGAACTGCAAAAAACTGTAGAAAATGGCTGCTGGGGAGTTTCTTATATAGTAAGGGGTAGGCAGCTTTCCTATTGGTTGCTAGGGATGTTGCTAAGCTCTGACAAAGACATTCCAGCCTTCTTATTGGCCCACAAGAAAGAAG
Organism: Bufo bufo; assembly: GCF_905171765.1. NCBI lineage: Eukaryota > Metazoa > Chordata > Amphibia > Anura > Bufonidae > Bufo > Bufo bufo. The sequence goes on along the minus strand of NC_053390.1, from coordinate 780,041,609 downwards.
CAGGGAGGGATCATGGGTGCAGATGAAAAAAAATCTAGAATATTCGAAAATACTAATATATATATCACTATATTCTAAATATTCACGAATTCTCGAAGTGCCGATATTCGCGATTAATATTCACTATTCGAATATTCGTGCCCAACACTAATGATGAACTCCAGCAGGCTGTTCCTCTGCCGGAAAAGCCTGCCAGATAGTTTAAATGCATATGTGAAAGTAGCCTAAGGGCTCTTTCACACTTGCGTTGTCCGGATCCGGCGTGCACTCCATTTGCCGGAGGTGCCCGCCGGATCCGGAAAAACGCAAGTGAACTGAAAGCATTTGAAGACGGATCCGTCTTCAAAATGCGTTCAGTGTTACTATGGCACCCAGGACACTATTAAAGTCCTGGCTGCCATAGTAGTAGTGGGGAGCGGGGGAGTCAGGGCCAGACTGGCCATAGGGCAGACCGGGCATTTGCCCGGTGGGCCGGGCCGCCTCAGGGGGGCCGCCTCAGGGCTCGAGTGGGTGTGCCGGGTATGGCCTAATCACACCCCTGTGCTCCGCCTCCTGCCAGCCCCGGCCGCACAGCTTAATCATCATGACTGAGTGACACAAAGAAAACACAGGAGCAGTATACTTACAGTCCGTGCGGCTCCCGGGCGCTCCAGAATGACGTCAGAGCGCCCCATGCGCATGGATGACGTGATCCATGCGATCATGTGATCCATGCGCTTGGGGCGCCCTGACGTCACTCTGGAGCGCCCGGGGAGCCGCACTGACGGTAAGTATGCTGCTCCCCGCTCCCCACTACACTTTACCATGGCTGCCAGGACTTTAGCGTCTTGGCAGCCATGGTAACCATTCAGAAAAAGCTAAACGTCGGATCCGGCAATGCGCCGAAACGACGTTTAGCTTAAGGCCGGATGCGGATCAATGCCTTTCAATGGGCATTAATTCCGGATCCGGCCTTGCGGCAAGTGTTCAGGATTTTTGGCCGGAGCAAAAAGCACAGCATGCTGCGGTATTTTCTCCGGCCAAAAAACGTCCCGGTCCGGAACTGAAGACATCCTGATGCATCCTGAACGGATTTCTCTCCATTCAGAATGCATTAGGATAAAACTGATCAGGATTCTTCCGGCATAGAGCCCCGACGACGGAACTCTATGCCGGAAGAAAGGAACGCAAGTGTGAAAGGGCCCTTAGTCACGTCACATAAAATATCAGGGAACTGTATACAATGGTAATCTGCGAGTCCCTAATATTATGTATGTGTTCCTTCACCTTGGGAAAAAATTCTGTTTGATGCTCCCATCCCTACTAACGTTTTACAATCTTGTAAGCATGATCCTCCCACGATTTCTAAATACTACGGTCAATGTAGAGTAATTTAGTCATCTTTACATTTGGAGGAAAGTTGATATGGGAAAGGGTTCTTTACGGTAAGAGTAATTGATGCAAAGCAGAAGCAGTGTCAGGGGATGCAGAGGCAGCGATTTTGAACCTGTAAGATTTTGAATTGGGGAGAGGAGCTTCAAGTTAGACTTCTGATCCACCTCAGGGTCAGGGCTTTGTAAGCTCCAGGTAGAAACAGTTTTACTCCCTCTTTGTTTTTTTTCTTTTTCTTTGAAGAAAAGTTCATATTTGACAATGAATAGCAAGTTATGATTCATGCAGTTTGTTTAAAGCGTACAATTAGATTTTTCCCTGATATTACCAGTTTCAATCAACCTAATGAAAGGTAAAAGAAAATAATGAAAGGTCTGACACTGGTGTCGTTAGAAATGATTGTCCTAGAGATTAATTTTAATATGGCTCCTTGCAGTCCACATTAAAATACATGATTTTCACCATTTTTACTTTGAATCCCCAGTATTTTTCCCTTTTTTTTTTTTTTTAAATCAAACCAAATAAGCAGTAAAGTACAAGAAGAAAGGAAAGGAGTACAAAGAGAAAAAAGGGGAGAGGGCAGGCAGTGCCAGACACATCACATCACTTTTCTGGAGATTATTTGGTGGATTCTTATTGTCAACTCCATGGTCATCTGCATGCCAAGCCTTGGATGAAAGAGGAAGCTGAATCACAGGAAGCAGAGACCACATTGGAGCCTGGAGAAATGAGCAACCTACCAGACACCAGTGAGTATTGAACCTGTTCACTACCCTAGTTCTGCAGGGATACTGACATTGTCCATCCTAGAAAACCATGGTTAGTCAACCTATGACTTAGGGCCACCAGGAAACCTGGAATTAATCGGTTCTCTACTTACGTAGCCCTAGAGTCATTACCGTTATTAACCTGTTCACCTTCACCAGGACTAAAAAAAGATATTATTCCCTCAGTCACTGTAGACCACTAGAGATACTGTATTTAAAATGCTGACTATCTAGCACAGAGGTGAGCAAACTTTTCTTTACTCGTGGGCCACAATGGGTTCATATATTGGACCCAGGGGACGGACCAAGAGTAGATGGATGTGGCGTTTGTGTGAATTAATATAAATTTTATTTAAACTTCGTAACATTGAAGGTTTAGTTTAATTCAAGGTAAAAAATCATAAAAATAGTTATTGTAAAAAACTTTTATACAATGTATTTCTTTCATAACATAGTATGTATAACTCGCCTTCAATTTTAGTGGGAACAGTGTTGTTGGTCTCCCTTTTTTGCTAAGGCATCAAAATCTGGAGTTACAGTCAGGTCCATAAATATTGGGACATCGACACAATTCTAACATTTTTGGCTCTATACACCACCACAATGGATTGGAAATGAAATGAACAAGATGTGCTTTAACTGCAGACTGTCAGCTTTAATTTGAGGGTATTTACATCCAAATCAGGTGAACGGTGTAGGAATTACAACAGTTTGCATATGTGCCTCCCACTTGTTAAGGGACCAAAAGTAATGGGACAATTGGCTTCTCAGCTGTTCCATGGCCAGGTGTGTGTTATTCCCTCATTGTTCCAATTACAATGAGCAGATAAAAGGTTCAGAGTTCATTTCAAGTGGGCTATTTGCATTTGCAATCTGTTGCTGTCAACTCTCAAGATGAGATCCAAAGAGCTGTCACTATCAGTGAAGCAAGCCATCATTAGGCTGAAAAAACAAAACAAACCCATCAGAGAGATAGCAAAAACATTAGGCGTGGCCAAAACAACTGTTTGGAACATTCTTAAAAAGAATGAACACACTGGTGAGCTCAGCAACACCAAAAGACCCGGAAGACCACGGAAAACAACTGTGGTGGATGAACGAAGAATTCTTTCCCTGGTGAAGAAAACACCCTTCACAACAGTTGGCCAGATCAAGAACACTCTCCAGGAGGTAGGTGTATGTGTGTCAAAGTCAACAATAAAGAGAAGACTTCACCAGAGTGAATACAGAGGGTTCACCACAAGATGTAAACCATTGGTAAGCCTCAAAAACAGGAAGGCCAGATTAGAGTTTGCCAAACGACATCTAAAAAAGCCTTCACAGTTCTGGAACAACATCCTATGGACAGATGAGACCAAGATCAACTTGTACCAGAGTGAGGGGAAGAGAAGAGTATGGAGAAGGAAAGGAACTGCTCATGATCCTAAGCATACCACCTCATCTGTGAAGCATGGTGGTGGTAGTGTCATGGCGTGGGCATGTATGACAGCCAATGGAACTGGTTCTCTTGTATTTATTGATGATGTGACTGCTGACAAAAGCAGCAGGATGAATTCTGAAGTTTTTTGGGGCAATATTATCTGCTCATATTCAGCCAAATGCTTCAGAACTCATTGGACGGCACTTCACAGTGCAGATGGACAATGACCCAAAGCATACTGCAAAAGCAACCAAAGAGTTTTTTAAGGGAAAGAAGTGGAATGTTATGCAATGGCCAAGTCAATCACCTGACCTGAATCCGATTGAGCATGCATTTCACTTGCTGAAGACAAAACTGAAGGGAAAATGCCCCAAGAACAAGCAGGAACTGAAGACAGTTGCAGTAGAGGCCTGGCAGAGCATCACCAGGGATGAAACCCAGCGTCTGGAGATGTCTATGCGTTCCAGACTTCAGACTGTAATTGACTGCAAAAGATTTGAAACCAAGTATTAAAAAGTGAAAGTTTGATTTATGATTATTATTCTGTCCCATTACTTTTGGTTCCTTAACAAGTGGGAGGCACATATGCAAACTGTTGTAATTCCTGCACCGTTCACCTGATTTGGATGTAAATACCCTCAAATAAAAGCTGACAGTCTACAGTTAAAGCACATCTTGTTCGTTTCATTTCAAATCCATTGTGGTGGTGTATAGAGCCAAAAAAGTTAGATGTCCTAATATTTATGGACCTGACTGTAGCTTTGTTGTTGCAATTCGCAGAATAGATACTGTGCCAGTATATAGGGCCCTCATAGTGCTGCCCCTCTTCTCCATAGTGCCCCCCATATTGTGCCAGTATATAGGGCTTCATAGTGCTTCCCCTCTTCTCCAAAGTACCAATCCATATTGTGCCAGTATATAGGGCCCCCACCCCCTTCTTGCCACAGTATACTATAAATAATAAAAACAATAAACACATATACTTACCTTATGCTGCTCTCAGTGATGCGATGCAAGCCTCTTCTGGCCCGTGTCCCGCGCTGTATGGCTCAGGAGGCGCGATTACGTCATCGAGCCGCCTGCACTGAGCTCTGATAGGCTGCAGGCCTAGTGCCTGTAGCCTATCAGAGGAACGGGCAAGGGAGACGCCTCTCCCCTGCTCCTCCGCACCATTCATCTGTATTGCTGTCCTGAGGACGGCGCTACAGATGAATATGGAGATGAGCGCTTCCACAATACGGCCATACACGGCCCATGGGCCGTAGTTTGCCAATCACTGATCTGGCACCAATAATTTTTGCTTCTTCTAATTTTTTTGCAAAACAGAAGAAATGTCTTGTGAACATTCCAACTTGAGAAAATGGTTCCCAATATTTGGAAAAATTATAATGGGCAATGGCTCTGTACAGTATCTCTGCTTAATAAATTGCAGTACCGTATTTGGGAGGTACTATCTCTCTTTGGGGAAAGAGCTCTTTAATCGGCGTGAGGAGACTTATAGGCCATACATGCTCCTCTGGAATAATAGGAAGAAAGGGATGCAAATGAGCTCTTAACAAGCTTTGCCTCCGATGCCACCAGATGTAAGGCAGCTATCCTATAAGTCAGTGTTTGACGCTTTAAATAGGTCTTGAGCAGGGCTGACTGGCCATAGACCCTACAGGAAAATTTCCTGGTGGGCCGATGCCCCAGGGGGCCCCCCAATTCCTCTTCTCTCCCGCTGACCGGGTACATAATGAGCTTTCCACAGTAATTAACACTGTGAGAATCAGGTGCTAATGTACCCAGCCAGCGACCACACATGCCCTCCTGAATTTAACTGCTGTGGCCTGCTAAGACCTCCTAAGCCCCATGCTCCATAGACAACTGGAGGAGGAGGACAGAACATGCTAGCTATTGATGGCCACCACAGAGGGACAGCTTTTGGGGCAGTATATTGTGCTACACTGTGTTATTTGTGCAGCGACTGGGTCCGCAGGGGCAACAAGTGAGATACGGTAGGCCGATGGGGGTAGTATTAGTTTACTCACGGTTAGCAGAGCCTCCCTGGGCCGGCGTGCAGTGATGGGGAAGACAGCACTAAATCCTCCGGGGCACACCAGCCAGATGGTAGTCGAGGTGCCTTTGATGGTATAGGTGTTTAGGGTGCTTTGAAGGCTGGGACCCTGGTGTTCGTGACGCCAGCACCGTTAGGTGCGAAAGTTTGTGGTAGAAAGGATGAGGAGTCGGTTGTAGTAAAACAGTTGAACTTTTACTTAAATCACTTGTCTCCAGGTAGCCAGTACAGTTCATTTCTATGGCATAAAGATATGACTCAGATATTGGTTTAGCTGTAATCCTTATAACAGGCTTAGGCAATTGTAACTTGAGGAGTTTTCCTTCTTTCTATATCTGTCTATACTTTGTCCACACTCTAGCACTCAGGTACTGAATATAATAAACTTCCACAGGGCGGCTCCCTAATGGCAGGCATTAGTCTTCTGCTCCATTCTTTGGAAAGGATGCTCCCTGAAGAATTAAAGGTCCACTATGTCCATAGAGGCATGTGGTAAAGGATAATTTGGCGCATTGATCATCCGGCTGTGTCCAGGTACTTTTAGGTTCCTCCTGATCACTGGTGCTTGTGAAGTCTATTGGCTAATTTAGCTCTAACCTCCACCAGACTTTCTCTATATCCAGACGTAGACTCCCTGGTCTGTGCTGTGCTGCTGTAATACTGTCCTGTATACTCCCTTAGCTTGATCAGGGCCAAGGGGCTAAAATAGCAGCTACATTGTGGACTTTGCCTGTTCTGCTCCTCCATTAACCTCCTTTCTTCCACTTTGCTGTTCTCTACTTCCTCCTTCTCCCTGGTAGAAGCTAACACTAGGATATATATATATATAAATGGAGCCAGCACCACCTAGGGGCAAATAAATGTAATGACCTCTAACAGCCTGTTAATAGGAATTACAGGTACATACAGAAACCAATTTGATAAGCATACAGAAAAGTTTAAAGTGCCCACGACCATCACTGAGTGGGACACTGCATTTGGTTCTGCTGGGATGGTATTTTGCACTATGGTATTGTTGACCCCGCCTACTTGTGTTGCCCCACCTTCTGTTAACCCCTTTATAATAGAAATTCCAAATTTACCAAAAATTTCGAAAAATTTGAAAATTTCCAAGTTTCAATTTCTCTACTTCTATAATACATAGTAATACCTCCAAAAATAGTTATTAATTTACATTCCCCATATGTCTACTTTATTTTTGGATCATTTTGTGAATGCCATTTTATTTTTTGGGGACGTTACAAGGCTTAGAAGTTTAGAAGCAAATCTTGAAAATTTTCAGAAAATTTCTAAAACCCACTTTTTCAGGACCAGTTCAGGTCTGAAGTCACTTTATAAGGCTTACATAATAGAAACCACCCAAAAATGACCCCATTTTACAAACTACACCCCTCAAGGTATTCCTAAACTGATTTAACAAACTTTGTTAACACTTTAGGTGTTCAACAAGAATTAATGGAAAATAGAGATAAAATTTACAAATTGCACTTTTTTGGCAGATTTTCCATTTGAATAAATGTATTCCAGTTACAAAGCAAGGGTTAACAGCCAAACAAAACTCAATATTTATGGCCCTGATTCTGTAGTTTACAGATACACCCCATATGTGGTCCTAAACTGCTGTACGGGCACACGGCAGGGCCCAGAAAAAAAGGAATGCCATATGGTTTTTGGAAGGCAGATTTTGCTGGACTGGTTTTTTGACACCATGTCCCATTTGAAGCACCCCTGATGCACCCCTAGAGTAGAAACTCCAAAAAAGTTACCCCATTTTAGTAACTACACCCCTCAAGGTATACAAAACTGATTTTAAAAACTTTGCTAACCCTTTAGCTGTTCCACAAGAATTAATGGAAAATAGAGCTAAAATTTATAAATTTCACTTTTTTGGCAGATTTTCCATTTTAATAAATTTATTCCAGTTACAAAGCAAGGGTTAACAGCCAAACAAAACTCAATATTTATGGCCCTGATTCTGTAGTTTACAGAAACACCCCATTTGTGATCGTCAACTGCTGTACGGGCACACGGCAGGGCGCAGAAGGAAAGGAATGCCATACGGTTTTTGGAAGGCAAATTTTGCCTGACTGTTTTTTTTTAACACCATGTCCCATTTGAAGCCCCCTCTGATGCACCCCTAGAGTAGAAACTCCAAAAAAGTGACCCCATTTTGGAAAATACGGGATAGGGTGGCAGTTTTGTTGGTACTATTTTAGGGTACATATGATTTTTGGTTGCTCTATATTACACTTTTTGTGAGGCAACGTAACAAGAAATAGCTGTTTTGGCACCGTTTTTATGTTTTGTTATTTACAAAATTCATCTGACAGGGTAGATCATGTGGTATTTTTATAGAGCAGGTTATTACAGACGCGGTGATATTTAATATGTCTACTTTTTTTTTTACTTATGTACGTTTTACACAATTATTTCATTTTTGAAACAAAAAAAAAATCATATTTTAGTGTCTCCATAGTCCGAGAGCCATAGTTTTTTCAGTTTTTAGGCAATTATCTTGGGTAGGGTATGATTTTTGCAGGATGAGATGACGGTTTGATTGGCACTTATTTGGGGTGCGTATGACTTTTTGATCGCTTGCTATTACACTTTTTGTGATGTAAGGTGACAAAAAATAGCTTTTTTTGCACAGTTTTTTTTTTTTACGGTATTCATCTGAGGGGTTAGGTCATGTGATATTTTTATAGAGAAGGTTATAACGGATGCGGCGATACCTAATATGTCTACTTTTCTTTTATTTATGTAAGTTTTACACAATTATTTCATTTTTGAAACAAAAAAAATCATGTTTTAGTGTCTCCATAGTCCGAGAGCCATCGTTTTTTCAGTTTTTGGGTGATTATCTTGGGTAGGGTATGATTTTTGCAGGATGAGATGACGGATTGTTTTTTTATTTTTCCTTTTTTTTTCCCTTTTTTTTTTCTTTTTTTGACCCAGACCCACTTGGTTCTTGAAGGTCCAGTGGGTCTGATGTCTTTATAATACAGTACAGTACACTATATAGTGTACTGTACTGTATTTTCACTTTACATAGTCTAATCAGACTCCCGCCTTTAGCAGAAGTCTGATCAGCAACATGGACAGCAGGAAGCCTGTGAAGGCGTCCGGTTGCCATGGTAACCATAATTTGCTGCCACAACAGAGCAGCGAGTGATGGGGAGGGAGGGGGGCCCCCTCCCTCTGTGATCCAGTGAAGAATCGGGGGGCTGAAAAGGCACAGCAGCCCCCGATAGGAGAGGGAGGGAGCTCCTTCCCTGTTAACTCCTTCCATACAGCGGTCCCTACAGACCGTGGCATGGAAGGGGTTAAACGGATGACATCACAACACAGATGTCAGCCGTTTCAAGCAGAGTGTCAGCAATGTGCTGACACTCTGCTTGATAACCGCTCGGCCATCTTGGAAATGAGAGGGGGCGGGCGGGATGATCGCCTGCCTGCCCTCCCAGCACCGCCCGCACCCCCAGCACTGCCCGCACCTCCCCCCCTGCACAGCCCGCCGGCACATAACAATGAGGGCTGCAGGGGGGGGGTTAAAAATTTAAATTTAGGTCATTTTGAAGTTTCTGATCCCCACGGTCACGGACCGCGGGGATCAGAAACTTCCAAAAGCGCTGCAAACTGCAGGTCTGAATTGACCTGCGGTTTGCAGCGATCGCCGATACGGGGGGGGGGGGTCACAGGACCCCCCTCGGCATTGTCACAGGGTGCCTGCTGCTTGATTTCAGCAGGCACTCAGTTCCGATCACCGCCGGCCGTGCGGCAGTGATCGGAACTACACAGGGTGTACAGGTACGCCCTGTGTCCTTAAGTACCAGGACATCAGTGCTTAAGAGGTTAAAGGGGTTGTCTTACTTCAGTAAATGGCATTTATTATGTAGAGAAAGTTAATACAAGCCACTTACTAATGTATTGTGATTATCTATATTGCCTCCTTTGCTGGCTTGATTCTTTTTTCCATTACATTACACACTGCTTGTTTCCATGGTTACGACCACCTTGCAATCCATCAATGGTGGTCGTGCTTGCATACTATAGGAAAAAGTGCCGGCCTTTCTGGTGGCCAGGATGATGGGAGTGCACATAGGCTACTGCTTTTTCCTATAGTGTGCAAGCACGACCATCATTGCTGGATTGTAAGGTGATCATAACCATGGGAACGAGCAATGTACAATGTGATGGAAAAATGAATCCGGCCAGCAAAGGAAGCAATATGGACAATCCAAATTAAGTTTCTCTACATAATAAGTGCTATTTGCTGAAGTGACAAAACCCCTTTAATTTGGTCCTGCCTACAAAATAGGGCCCTTGGCCTTGAGACATGACTTGTATAATAAATAAGCCAGCACCTCATCTGCAGACAGCTGTTTCAAAGTGATTGCCCTTTTTTTAGTGCAGATCAGAGTACTGGCTTAGCTGGGTGAGAGGCCAAGTCAGGATTTGGGGGGTACTATGTCTCCTTAGGGAGAGCGCCATACTATAGTACCGTATTAAATTGGGTTTCCACCAAAATGTATTTTCATGGATCATACAGAATTTCGTTGGGAGAGAAGTCACTTGGAGTGTCCCTTTAAATGATATTAGGCAAGAGTTAACAGTCTTTAGTAATTCAATATTCTGTAACCTGAATTTTCTTCTTTAACATATTTTCAATTTGAAAGTTAACATATTATCTCCGTATAGTGCGGGAGCGTAAAGCATCAAGCATATCTAGAGCGGTTGTAAGGAATTTCTGTACAATGTGAAAATGATGTATCACGTTTTTTCTCCTTTACAGAGAGATAGACAATGCTTGCACTCCAAGTGGTGTTAATTGCCTCTAGTATTTCAAATATGATTTATCTCCTGCCTAAAGAAAGATATAGAACTGTAGGATTCAGAGAAAATGTCTCCAGACCCCATCCAAAGACCAGTATTTCTTTTCACTGAAAAAACAAGGGTAGATGGAAGCATTTAAAGTGCAATCAGCCATAGAAAAAGAAAACTAAGAAGTTTTATAGATTCCTGGGATCACATCCAATTGTAGAAAATATAACTGTGCCATTCACGTCGTGAGAAAAAAACCTTCTACTCCAAATCAAAGCTGCCTCTTCGTAAAAATGAAGAAAATGAGCAATCAGCACAGGCGAAATGCGGGATTTCAAGTTCATTCTATTAAAATAAGCTTTTAGATGACTATGAAGAAAGAAATTGATTTTAAAAAGGCAGTGAATGGTATTTATAACTCATTTTGGCTTTGTCTCCTCATTGGTTCAGGCGGCTGCTCCTTCCCTCCCCTGCAGTTCTGCTTCTTGCTGTATATAACACAAGTCTATAAGAAACTCAGGGACAGAGTGCAAAGAGAGGTGATTACTATTTCTACAGGAGCAGAATAGGACAGAATACTAAACCACTGGGGCCGGCCAGCAATCTAATGTGTTTGTGGGCTTCCTGACTCATCCTCGACAGATGATATCAGGGCTGAGAAGGATCAAGCAAGTTGAATTTGAATGCCCAAGCCTTATGTTCTCCTGGGAGTTAAGATGCCAATAAAGTGTCTGCCAGCAGCTCTCTCCTCTATCCTCATTAAAAACACACATACACAGGTGAGCTGAGCTTATATGTGTATGGGGGAGTTTGGGAGAGTTAGTTGTCGGTCGAACAAATGTTTAAAAGACAGATATTGAAGTTGTATTGACACCTTTAGTAAGGGGGAGCCTGGAGGGGTTGATTCAAAAGCTATAAACACCTTTAACAAAATTATGTTGACATATGTTAATGGTTACCTTGAATTCAAATTGTCTTATGGACATTCCAATGTGAGAAAATGGTGAGAAAATTATAATAGACAATGGCTCTGTACAGTATCTCTTCATTTCTGATAACACTCCATGAAAAGCAACCTGCTTTTTGTTTCACACTTTTTCATGTGGGCAAATTCCTTGCAATACTACATTATGGACACGTGGTTTGTGTGTTCAGAATGCTGCTGCCTTCACTAGCTCTCATGTGTCAGCAGCACAGATTCATATACACCATGACTGATCTCCTTTCCCTGGTCCTAGTGTTTCCCCTCCCTCCCTTTACAGAATCTGCTGTAATTCCTCTTCTTTCTTTCTAGTCTCATACAAGGACTGTGTGATTCATACACTTCCCGCCATTTTATTTGCATTAAGTTTTATTCCTTCATTTCTGATTACACTTCATGATAAGCAGTTTGCAACCTGCTCTTTGTTTCAGAATTTTTCATGTAAGCAAATTCCTTGCGATAATACATTATATACATTATAGACATGAGGCTTGTGTGTTCAGAATGCTGCTGCCTTCACTAGCTCTCATGTGTCAGCAGCACAGATTCATATACACCATGACTGATCTCCTTTCCCTGGTCCTAGTGTTTCCCCTCCCTCCCTTTACAGAATCTGCTGTAATTCCTCTTCTTTCTTTCTAGTCTCATACAAGGACTGTGTGATTCATACACTTCCCGCCATTTTATTTGCATTAAGTTTTATTCCTTCATTTCTGATTACACTTCATGATAAGCAGTTTGCAACCTGCTCTTTGTTTCAGAATTTTTCATGTAAGCAAATTCCTTGCGATAATACATTATATACATTATAGACATGAGGCTTGTGTGTTCAGAATGCTGCTGCCTTCACTAGCTCTCATGTGTCAGCAGCACAGATTCATATACACCATGACTGATCTCCTTTCCCTGGTTCTGGTATTTCCCCTCCTTTCCCTTACAGAATCGGATGTGGTTCCTCTCCTTTCTCTCTAATCTCATACAAGGACTGTCTGATTAATACTCTTCCCCATGTTTGTTCTTTCTATGTACACTCTGATATTGTACAGCTTGCATGATCTGCCCTCCCTGAAGACTTGGATGCTTTCCTGCCTATTTACACTCTGATTTGTCACTTTCTCTCTCAGCTACTATCTCCGAAAGTAGGAAGAGGTAGAGCGCAGAACCCACATAGCCAGGAGCAATGTCCTATGTGTGTCAGAAGCAGCAGGGAAAACCAGCTACGATTCTACAACAGCAAAATTGTTGAAAATTTTTAGGGTTCTTTCACACTTGCGTTCTTGTCTTCCGGCATAGAGTTCCGTCGTCGGGGCTCTATGCCGGAAGAATCCTGATCAGGATTATCCTAATGCATTCTGAATGGAGAGAAATCCGTTCAGGATGCATCAGGATTTCTTCAGTTCCGGAACGGAACGTTTTTTGGCCAGAGAAAATACCGCAGCATGCTGCGCTTTTTGCTCCGGCCAAAAATCCGGAACACTTGCCGCAAGGCCGGATCCGGAATTAATGCCCATTGAAAGGCATTAAGCTAAACGTCGTTTCGGCACATTGCCGGAGCCGACATTTAGCTTTTTCTGAATGGTTACCATGGCTGCCGGGACGCTAAAGTCCTGGCAGCCATGGTAAAGTGTAGCGGGGAGCGGGGGAGCAGCATACTTACCGTCCGTGCGGCTCCCGGGGCGCTCCAGAGTGACGTCAGGACGCCCCAAGCGCATGGATCACGTGATCGCATGGATCACATCATCCATGCGCATGGGGCCCTCTGACGTCATTCTGGAGCGCCCCGGGAGCCGCACGGACTGTAAGTATACCGCTCCCCCGCTCCTACTATGGCAACCAGGACTTTAATAGCGTCCTGGGTGCCATAGTAACACTGAAAGCATTTGGAAGACGGTTCCGTCTTCAAATGCTTTCAGTACACTTGCGTTTTTCCGGATCCGGAGTGTAATTCCGGCAAGTGGAGTACACACCGGATCCGGACAACGCAAGTGTGAAAGAGTTAGTTGAGTTTAGAAAGTTGATTCATTTTGCATTCAAGAAACAAAAAACAAGGGTGGCCATAGCCTTTAAAGGGGGTCAAGCATGCACATTGCCGCTCCTTTCAAACTTTACAGGAGTATGAATAAGTTGTCAACTGGGTGTTACCAGTCCCATTTTTAAAGGGGGGTGTCCCTACATAATCTGGCACCGTCAGCTCTGATTGGACAACTTCAAATTATCTAGTGGCACGCCCCTAACTGGTAACAGCTTGGTGTTAGTTTATTTTTACATTTCTAGAAGGAATAACAGAGAAACACAACCATGCAGAGTTCTGAGAAAAGAAGCTCTGGCATTGTATACAAATATACACCGAAACATAATTGTCAGGAAAGCTCCCCTCCTAAAAAGTGCTGGGTTATTGAAATGTCATAATCTGAAGTATAAACCCATAGGGGGAGATTTACGAAGACCAGAGTTTTACATACCAGTCTTCATGGTACCTTTGTTCTTTTTTTTGTGATGTTCACCAGAGGCAAAAACGCTGTTTTATTCATATGTAAATAAGGGCTCGCAAGTGCCCAGGGGCGGAGTTCGGGCTGTAGGTGCCAAGGCCGGTCTGTCTTCTTCCATGTTACTCCTCCCCAGCCTGTTGCTTGTTCCGCCCTATAATAAGCCCTTTGCGTCATCCAGTGTACTGGCAGAGATCCCGCCGGTGCATGCGCACTGTGATGACCATTGTGGGCAGCAGCATCGCCCCATGCAGTGCGCATGCGCTGGCGGGATCTCAGCCAGTACACTAGATGACGCAAAGGGCTTATAGGATGGGACAAGCAACAGGCTGGGGAGGAGTTATTTGACAAGAAGACATAGCGGCCTGGACACTTACAGTCCGAACTCCGCCCCTGGGCACTTGCGAGCCCTCATTTACATATGAATAAAACAGCGTTTTTGCCTCTGGTGAACATCAAAACAAAAGGACAAAGGTACCATTTGACTCATGTATAGTTATGCTACAGTACTATGTAAGCAGTGTATAAGGTGAAATTGTGGTGACAGACTCCCTTTAAGAGGCACCTAAGTGGAGATCTACACCAGCAAGATGCTATATTCTATGCTAGTTTCCTGGTACAGATTATAATTAGTGTTGAGCAAATCAAAACGTCCAAAGCGGAATTCGATCCGAAGTTTAGGATACATTCAATTCGCCACAAAGCCAAATTTCTTAATGCTTCATGGTAACTAATCATTATTCCTAAAATGGTGGCTAAAGTTGTCTTAGAAAGAATAGAAAAAAAAATCACTCACCTCGCTCAGAGGAAGTCCGCTCCTCTCTTGAGCAGAAAAGACCTGCCAAAGGACCTGCGCTGAGCGGAATGACGTCACTGAACTCTCCCAGCGTGATCACATGGTGATGTCATTGAAACGCCCTGCAAGGGGGCATTACCACTCTTTTTACCCCTCCTCTATCCTTAATGGTGTACCATGTATCATCTTGTGTATTTATCTCTAGGTCTTGCGCAATGTGTAAATGTATTTACAATTTGGTAATGGTTTGACAGAGCTGAGTTACCTAGGATGGAACCCTTCTTCCATTCTAGCCTCCTCACTAGAGAGGGAGGAGTCGAGTTAGTTTCAGCTAGTCTAGCCTTCCCCTCCTTGGGGACAGGTTGTGTGGAGACTAGTCTACCCCCTGCTTGGGGAAGGAGCAGGCCCTTATCCCTCCTGTACGAGCCTGCAGAGGTTGAGAGCACCCCCTGAAGGGGATGGCTGTGTTCTAGCCAGCAGAGCACTGTCTGCTCTGCTGGGCATAGAGGCCCAAGCTACAAGCTTCAGAAGCCAGGAGGAAAAGTTCCCTGGATAAGCTAAGGATAAAGATAGAGCCAGAGAAGGAGAGAAGTTGCAGCAGAAAGAAAAAGGAAAAGTTCCTATTTAAGCCAGCCAACATAGCAGAGCTGAAAGAGTTCAGATGTAGCAGAGCTGAAAGTGTTTGCCTGCCAGAACTTCATGCCAAAGCCTGATGGTAACCAAGACAGAGTTGGGAAATTGTTTTGATGAATGTTTATTCAAGTAAAGCTGTTAACTACTTCAACACAAGTCTGGACTCAATTCCTTTCTTCACCCACTTCATCCACAACCCAATTTGCAATGCTTCAGACTACAACGCCTGTGATTCCGGATATCCAGGTAGGCGCACCATGACAAGTGCTAAAGCCACACCTAAGGGACACTATAGGCAACCCTTACCCCACTCTGGCATTCCTACACCTTGGTACCACCAGTGCCAATTACTTAGGGGGATCTAATTCCTCATTGCTGAAATGCAACTGGCGTCACGACAAAAACTTTTAAGCACTGATAACCTCTTAAAGGGACCCCTTGGACTATGTCACCAGTAGTCTACTGCATCATCATCAGGGGCGGATTAAGTGCATGATAGGCCAGGGGCCGTCTACCCAACTTGGGCCCCTCCCTCCATTTTAGTTTAGTTTTTTTTTTGTATGAAGAGGCTGCGGTGCTTTATGAGCACCACAGTCTCTTCCTTGGTCATATGACATCTTCAGACTAAAAAAATACCCCAAATTGGGTGCTAAACTGAAAAATTTGGTCGCCAAATTTAAAATACATATAATTGTAATAAAAAAGACATGGAGGAGAATACAGCACCACATACCTCTTACATCCAGTGACATATCCTGTCATGTAGACCTTCTCTTTTCTCTTCTCCTCCATTTGACCCAGACCACCTATGCAAATTCTTTCAGCCACATCTCGTCTTTACTGTTTGTAACACAGACACGTTTGATTTCTCAATTTTTCCATTAACCTCCTAATCCTGGTGTCCTCACAGTGTCATCCTGCTACCACTCCCAATACTGTGCCCGTTTTTCTCCCCAATGTCCAAGGTACTATACTGCTGAAAAAATAGTGACCCTAATAGACATAATTGGAGTCATGTATCAAACTGGTGTAAAGTAGAACTGGATTTCCAAAAGAGCTGTCAAATATGAAAGGTTGAATCTGATTGGCTGCTATGGGCAACTAAGCCAGTTATGCTTTACACCAGTTTGATAAATTACCCAAAATGTTCCTATAGTGTCGACAGCAGCTATAATGTCCCCTAGAGTGCCCCGAGTAATAATACCACCCTCTATTGTGCTCCGGGCAATAATCCCTGTATAGTGTCCCCAAAAATAATAGAATTGCCCCTACAGTGCCTCCCCAATAGCAACACCCCCATATAGTAATTTCCACCACACTGCCCCCACATAGTAATCCCCCCATAGTAATTTGCCCCCACACAGTAATTTCCCCCAAACTGCCCCCATATAGTAGTCTGCCCCCACACAGTAATTTCCCCTACATAGTAATTTGCCCCACACTGCCCCTACATAGTAATTTGCCCCACACTGCCCCTACATAGTAATTTCCACCACACTGCTCCCACATAGTAATTTCCACCACACTGCCCCACATAGTAATTTCCACCACACTGCCCCCACATAGCAATTTCTCCACACTGTCCCCACATAGAAATTACCCTACACTGTACCCACATAGCAATTACCCCACACTGTCCCCACAGAGCAATTTACACCACACTGCCCCCACACAATAGTTTCCCCCACACTGCCCCCACATAGTAATTTGCCCCCACATAGTAATTTGTCCCCACATAGCAATTTCCCCACATAGAAATTACCCCACACTGCCCCCACATAGTAATTTGCCCCCACACTGCCCCATATAGTAATTTGCCCCCACATAGTAGTTCCTCCCATAATAATTTGCCCCCACACTGCCCCCACATAGTAATTTTCCCCCACACTGCCCCATATAGTAATTTGCCCCCACATAGTAGGCCCTCCCATAATAATTTGCCCCCACACTGCCCCATATAGTAATTTGCCCCCACATAGTAGTCCCTCCCATAATAATTTGCCCCCACATAGTAATTTGTCCCCACATAGTATTCCCTCCCATAATAATTTGGCCCCACACAGCCCCCACATTCCCCCCCCAAGTACTCGATGTCTCTTCTCTAATATGTCCTCCTGTGTCCCCCCCCAACATGTCGCCCAAAGAAGGCACATGAAATAAAAATAAAAATAAAAAATAAAAATGAAAAGCTAAATACTCACCTATGTCCAGGACTAGGGGCTTGCTCGCAGAGGAAGGTGGGATGAGGCAGGCGTGCACACGTCACAGTGCTGCGTCCCGGCACAGGCGCGCGATGATATCATCACGCACGCCTGCGCCGGGATTTCACTACCGCATAGGCCTCAGGCCTACTAGGCCTAAAGCCTATGGCGTTGATCGGCGACGGGACAGGGAGCTATGCACTCCCGTGCCCCGCCGCAGTATGTGGGCGTTCGGGTCGGCGTTGGGCCCCCCAGCGGTGCTGGGCCCGGGGCTGCCGACTCGAACATCCCTATTGTAATCCGCCACTGATCATCATGCTCAGAGTAGGTACTTTGGCAGGTCTTTTCCGCTCAATAGAGGAGCCAAGTGGATGAGGTGAGTGAATTTTCATTTTTTTTTAAACCCAAAGGGCCATTGTGCACTAGCGTATTACCATTTTTAATGGCCCTTAGGCCTCATGCACACGACAGTATTTTTTGTGGTCCGCAAAACGGTGTTCCGTTGTTCCGTGATCCGTTTCCGTTTTTGTTTCCGTGTGTCTTCCTTGATTTTTGGAGGATCACCAGACAAGTTTGCCTTGCAAATGATAGAAAAAAATCGGACGCGGACGCGCGGACGCGGATGACAATCTTGTTTGCCTCCGTGTTTTTTCACGGACCCATTGACTTGACCGTTGTCCGTTAAAAAAATAGGACAGGTCATATTTTTTTTGACGGACTGGAAACACTGATCACGGACGCGGATGACAAACGGTGCATTATCCGAGTTTTCAACTGACCCATTGAAAGTCAAAGGGTCCGCAGAAAATTACGGAAAACGGAACAACGGACACGGAACACAACAACGGTCGTGTGCATGAGGCCTAAGACGGGAGAAATTCTGTATAAGCGGCAATTAAAAACTGTCCCATTGATTGGCTGAATAGGGTTTAACACAGCGATTGGTGACAAATTCATTCGTAACAAATCAAATTTCTTGTCAGAATTCAGTGAAGCTGCCGTATAAAATTTTGTAAAGCGTTGTGCTTATCTCTTATTATAATAAATACTGTAGGCCGTTTACTCTGAAAAGCAGTAAGCGGTGTGTAAAACCCCCAAATAGTTGCAAGATTTTTTTTGTGTCAGTTTTCTATAGGAGTTTCCTCTCTTTGTGCCGACTGCAACAGAAGGACAATATTTTGCATTTAATTTTCAACGGCATAGAACTGCCATAATGAAAATGAAAACTAGCCAAAAATTAAAAAAAAAAAAAAAAATTGTGAGTTTAAAAAGAATTCCAATGGAAATGTCCCTTTAAGCCTTGTTGATTTCACCTGTGGTTTGGTCAGGGTTATGCGCACGGCTAGACTCTGCTGTCTTTGGGATAAACAGAATAATAAGTCCAGTCATCTGTATGTCACATATGTGAACGGCTGAGAACTCTCCTCCTGACCACAGTGGAACAATATAACAGCAGTAACTACATTTACAAAGCAATTTCCTTAAGGGACAGACTCATGCCGCCAGCACAGCAAGGAACATATTTTTGAGTCAGAGCAAATTTCTGTAAATTATCAGTAAAAGAAATAGACAAAGTTTTCTCAGAACCAGGGTCTTCTTCAATAAGGTAATTACAAGCACAGATAATGTCCCCAGCTGAACCCATTCAGAACTGCGTTTGAGGTGTATCAGCCCCATCTATTATCCATCTCTCAGTTATTTATTGAATGAGGTTTATTGTGCCTCATGCATTAAGGCTAATGGTTTCTGATAAAGTAATGGGTTGATTATTTGCTTAATATGACATGTACCAAGCACTACGGGCACAGAAGAAATAACCCTTCTGTCCTGATTTCATCAGTGTTTCTTTTACCTTTGTAAAGAGGTTATTCCCTTTCGACAACCCTGCTTAGAAGGATCCCTTGACAATAAGCCAAATTGTCCCCCTGCTGGGAGCCACAATGAACGGGTGAAATCAGTAACCTGCCAAAAAGTGTTCCATTTCCCTACAGCACTACCACAGGAAATATTATGCAACCCCTATACTGACCCCCTTAATGCCCGAGCACCTCATATAGGTTATACTCACCCGTGTCGCTCCTGCCCCCTGTGTGGCCGCCGCTGCATCTCCCCGCGATAGGGGGAGGGCAGCCAATAGCAGGCCGCAACAGGGACGAGCCTCCCTAGCATCATTCGTGATCCGCATTTTGATCCGCGCGACGGGGATATGCAGCGGCGGCCGCGTGGGGAGCAGGAGAGACGCGGGTGCCAGGGAGTGGGGTAAGTATAACCTATATGAGGTGCCTGGGCATTAGGGGAGGGGGGTCATTATAGGGTTGGATAACCCCTTAAGCAATTCGCAGTGCCCATTCAAATAAATGGACTGTGTGAATACAGGACAGGATAAGTCCTCTACAAAGAATCACCCTCCAGACTGACCAAAAGCAGCTTTTTTTGACCTAGTGGGGAGACTAGCTGTTATGATTTCTCCCATACACAGCATACAAGGAGAACAGGAGATGCAGATAGGGTAAGCACAGATTTGAACTAGGAAACTCAATACTGTCAGAAGCTGCGTCTTTTTGTGAGTTTGTTCCTCTGTCTTCCTCCAGCAGCACCTCCTTCCCTCTCCAAAAATTTCTATGGGCTGCAGTAGCAACCGGCTCTCTCGGTGCGCTGCTAACTCGCCTTTACTAAAAACAAATTTTAGCAGTGAATTTAGAGTAAGTGATCAGGGCAGGAGGCAGATGAGCAGCAGGAATATAGTCAGATAAGTGGGAAAAGAGGCAGTTAAAGGCTATGCACACCTTTGGGGGCAATTTTCTTTATTGCATTATACTTATTTTGAGCTAAAAATAATTTTTTCAATTGGAACAATAACAATATGGAATCCTTTTTTCTGTACAGAGCTGACATTCTCTACTAGCTGCCTGTGGATTTTTTTTGTCCTTTCCATCATCTGAGGAGCAGATGGACTTTATGATGTGAGAGAGCACAGATAAAACACTCATTAAAGCTCAATCCTTATCTTACTGATAAGAATGTGGCTGAAATAAGTGTTTATGACCTCTTAGTTATGACCAGCACAAAGTGAAAGTGAAAGTACCAGTCACACAGTTAGAAAAACAGTTAACCCTTTGTGACTGAACAGCTAAAATTTTTTTTAATAAAGGCCAATTGAAAATATGATTTTTAGCCAAAAATAAGTTAATTGCAATCATAAATTTTTTTTGACTCCAAAGGTGTACATAGCTTTTAAGATATATTACATATTTTCTTTGCTTGTACTATTGATCTATGAAAAAATACAAATGGCGGTGACTCCTTAAAGTGTAACTTTTTTTTATTTTTTATTTGCTAGTTTAAAGCTAGGCAGGTATACCTGATTAGTCTGTCAATGATAGTCAAAAGATCTGTAATTACCTTATAATAGCAGCTTTCATTAGTGTCCCCTGTCCCTTTCCACTGGTCCCTTAAAAGACCATTATTAGGACTAGTCTGTCTTCCCTTTAGTATAAACAAAAGACAGGGGGGCGGTCCTTCAGGCTGCATGTCTGCATTAGACTTCAGAGTGAAGAGGCGTGTCTCTCAGTAATACAATCTGATTGGCTGGCAGGGAGCTGCTGGCTAAAGCAAGCGTGTATGGGAAGTGAGGGAAGGTAGTTTTGGCCTCAGAGAACTGGCAGAGGAGCCATCTTGAGAAGATCCTCATATTGTAGGGGTTAAAAAAGCCGTCACTAAGGGGAAAACTCAAGAAAAACAGTGGTATGTGAAGAAACTAAAGATTGCTTTATGCATAATGCTGCAGCAGTGACATATGCTAAAATTGATTTTTTGATGAAAACATGGAAATTACACTTTAAAATTCACCCTACATGATACAGAACAGATAGTGTAAGCTACTAAGTCTAAATTATGTCCCGGACTAGACATGCTCTTTAACTAAAAGGTCAAGGTAGTAAATAAGAGGTAGCCAGTGTAAGAATTAGGATACGACCATATAGAGGGTTTCGCTGTGGAAATAAGACATCCATTCCAGTCCATGCATGTCATGGTATTTCATGACAAATGGGCTGGAGGACATTTTACCCATTTCCCTCCTTATTGTGTATCTCTTTTTACTCTGCCTAAGCATATACTCCACACAAGGCTGTCCCTGGCAAATCACCCAGAAACTAAGACCATGAAGTCCGAGTCAGGATGAGAAATACGGGAGTTTTATGACTCACCTGAGCCACAACATCCATGGACTAGAAACTGGTTAATGTAGATAGGAAACTGAGTTAGTAGACTGGAGAATGAATGCCGCTCAAAGGGGAGGTGAGTTTGATTTCTGTATAACATTTATATTTGGGTGGAGCTTGGAAAAACAGTGGTTTCTGCCGTACTAAATCTAGATACCCTCACAGATCATATGGCATATCCGCTTTAATGTGAACCTGTCAGGAAAATACTTTTGCCCTAACTGAGAACAGGCTATGATAAGTGGGAGAGGAGCTGAGATTTGTGATATATAAGTTTATATGATATGGAGCAGGATTTCTTAGTAGAAGCGGAAATGTGAAATTTACGGAAAGGAACCCCTTCCCTGCTTGAGATCAAGGAAGGCATTCCTTAGTAGTAATAGGCCAGAGCCTGTGCAAGGCTTTTAGGTCTATTAACAGTATATTCCAATGCAGGCCTGTAGGTGGCAGCACTGCAATGAAACATACTGAACTTTCTATTTCTAAATGGCAACCTAATGATTGCATGTGGGAGTCCCCTAGGGATCTACAGATCATCCCGCAAAAAAATAAGCCCTCAAATAGCTCAGTGGACATTACTATAAAAAAGTTATGGGGGTCCGATGGCACTAAAAAGAATAAATGAATTTTTTCCAAAGTTTTTATTTTTTTCAGTATTAAAATACCAGTAAAACTGTATAAAAGTGGTATAGTTGTAATCGTACTGACCCAGAGAATAAAGGGAATAGGCCAGTTTTACCGCATAAGGAACATTGTAAAACAACCCGTAAACCCGTGGCAGAAACGTATATTTTTCCAATTCGACCCTATTTGGAATTTTTTTCCAGTTTCCCACTACATTGTATGCAATATTTGTTCCGCCCTCATAAGGCTGTGTGTGAACAGAAAAATAAAAAAGTTATGGCTCTGGGAAGGCAGGGAATAAAAAACTAAAACACAAAAATGGAAAATCGGCATGTCAGGAGAGGGTTAAGTGATACATTACGTCAGGAGCTCGAATCTTCACAAACATATGCTCATCAATGACAAGAAAACAATGAGCTATATTATCAGGATATACTAAACCTTGTAACCTTGACTTGCGTCAAACTCCACATTCGTCATCTTCCGTGAACAGAAATAATGCAGATAGTTGGAATTTGACTCCAGTTTAACATTGCTGTTCAGTTGCCATGGGCCCTATTCAAAATATTTAACCACTTATTCTGATGGTACCATAGCCGTGTCCTTGATGATGGGTCACCATGGCAACCACAATGAGCGTGTGCTACAGTTAATCACAGTCATGATGGTCAATGAAGTGCTGGGAATTTCTGGTGGTGACTAATCAAATATACGTGGAGCCAGGATGATGTGTTTATGTGATTCTAATAACGGAGCGGCTCAACCTGTCATTTCACTTTTAAAGCAATATCATGAACTGTATATAGTCACTCAAGGGTTAAACTTCCTGTGTTGCCTGATCAATAAAATAGCTATACTGAAGAATGTGTACAGGGCCTTTGGAAAGTCTTCAGACCCTTTCATTTTTTTTATATTTTCACAGCACGTTTTCTCCATCAATCTGCGCCCAATACCCCATAATGAGAAAGTGAAAACAAAACTGTAGACATTTTTTTTTAATTTTTTTTTATTGGACATAAGTATTCAGACCCTTTGCTATGACACTTGAAATTAAGCTCTGTGGCCTGCCATTTCTCTTCATCCTCTTTGAGATGTTCCTACACCTTGATTGGAGTCCCCCTGTGGTAAATTCAGTTGATTGGACATGATATGAAAAGACACAACCCTGTCTATATAAGGTCTCACAGCTGACGTTGCATATTAGAGAAAAAACCAAGCCATGAGGAGGAAAGAACTGCCTGTAGAGCTCAGACAGGATTATGTGTAGGCACAAATCTGTACAAGGACACACAAAAAAAAATTGCTGCACTGAAAGCTGCCAAGACTACAGTGGCCCCCATAATTTTTAAATTGAAGAAGTTTGGAACAAACAGGAGACTTCCTAGAGATGACCGCCCCACCAAACTAAGTAATTGTGGCTGAAGGGCCTTTGCAAGAGAGGTGGCGAAGAACCCAATGATGATGGTTAAGCTCCAAAGATCCTGTGTGCAGTTGGGTGAAACTCTCAGAAGGTCAGCCATCACTGCAGTACTCCACCAATCTGGGCTTTATGACAGAGTGGAGTTTGCAAAAAGCACCTAAAGGACTCTCGGGCTGTGAGAAACAAGATTCTCTGGTCTGATGAAACCAAGGTTGAACTTTTTGGCCTCAATTCAACGCATCATGTTTAGAGGAAATAAGGCACTGCTCATCACCAGCCCAATACTATCCCTACAGTGAAGAATGGTGGTGGCAGGATCATGCTGTGGGGACGTTTCTCAGCAGCTGGGACAGGGAGACTGGTCAGAGTTGAAAGAAAGCTGAATGGAGCAAAGTACAGAGATATTGTTATCCAGAGTGCTCTGGAGCTCAGACTGGACTGAAGGTTCACCTTCCTACAAGACAATGACCCTAAGCACACAGCCAAAAAAACACAGGAGTGGCTTAGGGACAACTCTTTATGTCCTTGAGTGGCCCAGCAAGAGCCTTCACCTGAACCCAATCTAACATCTCTGGAGAGACCTGAAAATGTCTGTCCATCGACGGTCTTCATCCAACCTGACAGATCTTGAGAGGATCTGCAGAGAAGAATGGCAGAAAATCCCAAAATCAGGTGTGTAAACCTTGTGGCATCATACCCAAGAAGACTGGAGCCTGTAATCGCTGTCAAAGGTGATTAAACGAAGGTACTAAGTAAGTGGTCTGAATACTTATGTCATAGCCATTATTTATGGGTTAAAAGGTCACTGAGCTTTCAAAAAAACTTTTGATATGTCATAGTGATTGGTGGGGGTCAAATCGCTGAGCCTCCCACCCATTGTTAGAACGAGGAGAGAGAAGCGCTCACATAGCACACTTTAGATAGAAAGTCTATGAGCCCTTCTCAGTTCTGTCTCCTATGTGAGTTTGTCTCTCTCCTCCTTCCAGAGATTGTCAGAATTTCAGCACTTGAACCCCCACCAATCAAAATTTTTGATATGTTACTATTACATATCAAAAGTTTATTTGAACCCTCAGTGACTTTAAGCCTTGAGAGTCTTTAGCTTACCTAGTACAGTAGTGGTTCTAAAATTAATCTATAGGTTAATTCAACCTTATAGAATAGCAGGCTCTCAGATGTATGTGCTACATATGTTACTGTTACATATGGATGACCATTTAATGCTTGGATACACTGAGCAAGTTATGCTGAACACCTCTCAGCCTTGGCTAAAAAAGGCAACCCTGAGAGGGGAACCCTCCACTGACTACAGGAGAACTGTTTGAGATTGGTGGAGGTCTGACTGCTGGGTACAGTGCTCTCCGGGGTTCCCTTAGAGCTTGAATGGAGCAACAGTGAGCATGTTGGACTGCTGCTCCATTCAAACAGGGACATGGGACTCCTGTCCTTGTGATAGGTGGGGTTACCCAAGGTCAAATCTCCACTAGTCTAAAAGATACCACCCATCCAGTGGATAGGTGATAACTTGTTAATGGAGCATCCCATAAATTGAGCATAAGGACTGTGGTTGTCCATTTGAACTAAGCTTATTATATATTTCACATTTATAGAAGTGCACACCCTTACAATACTAATTTAGTTAAAGAATTTACATTTTTGTTAAACCAACTCAAAACAGTATCGCAACACAGCGAATGTCAGGTCTAAGAAGATGGCACCCATTCAGGAGCTGAGTGGGCGCCATAGTCAGTAAGCCCCTACATTTTTACACAACAGACAACTGCTACTGGCGACAGGTTGCTACACGTGACTAAACTCTCCCCACACCCGTGTCGAGATTGTGGGAGCTGTGCAGCTGCTATGACAGCTGGGAGCCTTGTGAAGGCTACCAGGCCTGCCATATTAAAGTTCCTATTAGGAACACAGAGATTTTTCCATAGACTACAATGATAAACCATTGTAGTGTATGGTTAAAGTGATCTAATGATTGTATGTTCAAGTCCCCTGGGGATGGGGGATGGTGGGGTGCTGAAAATAAATAAACCCCAAAAAGTTTTCATAAAAACTATAAAAAATTCCAATCATGATCTCCCCATTTAACATGTAGAAATAACCAATATAAAATAAACATAATTGCCATAGCCACATCCAAAAATGCCCATAATATCAACATACAAAAGTTTTTATCCTGTACAGTGAAAAAAAATCAAAATGGCCAAATGGTTTTAAAAAAAATAAAAATAAAATGAATAAAAAGTGATCAGAAAGTCATACATACCCCAACATGGTGTCAATCAAAACTACAGATCAACTCCACAGCTCAACAGACGTAAATGTAAAAAAAAGTTAAGGTTGTCAGAATGTGGCAAAGCAATGAAAATTTGTTTTTTGTCTTTTTCCAATTCCACCACATTAATATTTTTTTTTACCACTACATGGTATTGAAAAATATATTGTGCCACTAGAAAGTATTCTTCTGCAAAAAAACAATATGGCTATGTGAATGGAAAAATAAAAAAGTTATTGCTTTTGGAAGGCAGGAAGTAATAACCAAAAATCCAAAAAAACTAAAAATTTCTGCGGCAGGAAGGGATTAAATCTGTGTGCATTTAGCACCACCTACTGGTGGCTGTAGGCAGCCCAAATTGTACAGTTTAGCTTTATGGCTGTGGTACCGTACATGATTAGAAGCTCTGTAGAAGAAAAATGAAGCTTCAGTCGTTATAAAAATTTATCCTAAGAAAATAATCAGCAGATATTTTTAGATCTAAAATGAAATGGTGTTAGAAGGTGGAAATTCACTTATGTTAATTTCCCTTTAAGTGTTTCATTGCCATTTCAGTGTAGATCTCAGCCTGTTCACGAGTGTATTTACATGGCATATTTAGACTTTCTGTTAGCAGGAGGGTGTGCCAAACAACAGGGGCACGGGTGCTGGCACTAATATATCGCAGCTCGGTTAATATGACGCAAGAACCTCGCCGCTGAATATAAATAACTCTAATTAACGTGATTTTTTTTAGCCACATAAAGATGCTGAATTAATTTGCGACTTCGCTTGCAGATTGCTTAAAAAAAAAAGAGGATTTGTTTTGTTGGCTTGTATACAAGATATTTAGCAAAGTCTTTCAATTAGAGCAATTGCTTATAGCCATGTCATCTTGGGTACAACTAGAGGTGGCTGTTGTGTGCGTTTTATGGCTTAATGGATTTGCATTTCTGATGTGTAACCTTGGAGCCATCAGTTGCAGAAATTTCATTATAACAGTAAAGTGGCTTATGAAGAGAGAGAGAGTTTAAACGTACGCAGTGCCTCTCAAGACCAAGACGAATACAATGGGGAGGAATGAAGGAAGTATCAGAAAAATGCACTCTCCAAAGGACACAATGCTACCGTGAGGTTACAGGGTACAGCACAATATAAATCTGTATTGGCGATTGACAAACACATAGCATTTTTCATAGCTGAACCTCTTCTAGCTGTAAGGCAACTGGCAGAAGCAGGATCCCTCCCCCATTGCTCAGTCTGCAATAAGAGATAAGGAATACTAAGCCCCCTCCCGCTCAGTGAAAATGTAAAGGATCAAGAGGAAAGAGCTACCCTGTGGATATGCTATAAAGGTCTTTAACATATTCTCCACAACAATTTCTACATGGTCATCATGGAATCAACCTGGAGCTCTTTTGTGGTTTCTTCTTCTGGATCAACTGAACAAAATATATGTGAAGTTTTGGATGCATTGGGCTACGCAATGATGTGCACAAGACTCCCAAAGTGTTCTTTTTAGTTTATTTAAAGTATATGGCTGATAGATACTTGATAACTATGGCATGAATTATCTGCAAAATAGAGAGAACGCACAAACTGGACCTCTATTATGGTGCTGGCTATTTGAACCAAGGGTTGAAGGCAGGGTCAGACTGGCCCAACAGAGTACCAGAGGATCCTCCCCTGGGTCCAAGCTCTGACAATAATGGACCCCTTATAAAACAGGGTCCTTATGTTCCTATATACACAGAGGGTGGGCCTTCAGATTTATTTCCTCTGGTGGGCCCAAGGGACTTCAATGCCTCGATGGTTGAAGGCCTCTTTTTATCTCCTCCTCCTCCACACCCTTGTCATCATCAGTTCCATACTTCCTTTTTAAAAAGATGGTAGTACTAATTATGGCTGGGATCCCTCTACCCCATAACATCCTGATTGCTTGCCTGTATGCTATGTATGCCCTTAAATAAACTTAAATTAGGGCATATGGACCTTGTTTGGATCCCTTTTTGAGTGGAACCTATTCTAGAGGACTCAGCCCAGCCATGTACTACATTGTTACCCACACATTTGAATGGCCACCCTGTAATCCTATATTTCCCCTTTGGTGGCCACTCTAGGGGAAATGTATGGCTGATGCTAACATCAGCCAATTGCTGAGGCTTTGGGAAGCTGGACTTATGGCCATCAGCTGATCACTGAGGGTACTTCCTTTTAAGAAGTGGTTGTCATGTTGTGACTAGTGTTGATCGCGAATATTCTAATTGAAAATTTTTATCGCAAATATCGGCACTTTGAGAATTCACGAAAATCTAGAATATAGTGATATATATTCGTAACTGCAAATATTCTAGATTTTTTCTTCATCAGTAACCTCCCTTCTTGCTTGTGGGCCAATGAGAAGGCTGCGATATCTTTGTCTGAGCTTAGCAACATCCCTAGCAACCAATAGGAAAGCTGCCTACCCTTTTACTATATAAGAACCTCCCCAGCAGCCATTTTCTGCTGTTTTTCTGCAGCTCTGAGAGAGAGAGCAGTGACATTGCTGTGCTCTGTGCTTTCCTGAGTCACCTGGATCCTTATTCAATTACATTAGATAGTTAATAAGCTCATATATATATAATACAAATAGTTAGTGGGAGATAGTCAATGTAGGTTAGATCATGATATAGTGTAGCTGATAGGTTCCAGTGCAGGGTGTTAGGTAGTGTGATAGGAATTACTGTACTGTGATAGGGATTAGTGTCTCTGTTAGACATAGTGCTGTGATGTCACAACAATACTTAGTGCACCAATCAGTAATATCTACTCAGACCTGATAAAATGTGAAGTTGCATGTATTGCGCAAAAAAAATGCACATCATTAGTGCTGATTTGCTCAATCGCGGAAATAATGACTGGAGATCGCTAATTCTAGAATTTGCGAATATTATGCGAAAAATTTGTGAAATATCGTGAAAATGAATATTGCCTATGCCGCTCATCACTAGTTGTGACAACCCTGGAACCTTCACTCAACACAGAAAAAAATAGCTTTTAATACAAGATTTTAACCACATATTTTAGAAATGATTTCTCAGGCAAAATCATGTTTCCCCACTGTCAGACAGATCTGTATGTGTTCGCTGTGGTTGTGGAGGTCTTAATATTCTCAGGAGGGCAGGCGGTGTGCTGGCATTTCACAGCAAATTGGATTATGGATCCGGGGAGAGGCAGTGATCTGATTGACATTTTCTAAACTTATATCTCTCTCCTGGGTAATGAATTTGGCAAACAAGACACTTTTCTCTCTTTAACCTAACCAACTATTTCATCTGAATTGCTGATCTTATATGTAGAGGGTAATTTACTATCAAAAAAGAAATTGACAAGTTAAGCAGCACTGTTATTACGTATTCGTTCTCCAGTAAATCACACATGAAATCACATTCAGACATTTCTTCTCCTCAGAATAAGGACAATATTTTACTCCCAAAATTCACTGGTCTTACTGTCTTCTTCTTCGAATGTCTCAATATGACCAAGACAAGGGGTGGACTTAAAAGTCATCGGGGTCCCTTACCATCCCTTATAGCCATGATTGACTTGACTTTGGTTAATAAGATATATTTGAGGAGCACTTATTGTAAGAGTCTGGTTCCTGCGATATTGAGGGAAAGAACCATTTTGGCCAACATACTCCGACCCAATTATTGGATTGTTCTGATCAATCTAATATCACTCAAATTATATAAGGAATTTACTTGATTTGGTGGCGGCATGACGATAGCAGAGTTCCAGTACCTAACTCTTCCAAAAACTAATTTCGATCAATATCCTTAAAGGGGTTCTGCAGTTTATTTAAACTGATGATCTATACTCTGGATAGATCATCAGCATCTGACCGGCGAGGGTCCGACCAGTGATGGTCAGTTTGCAGTGTTCGCCAGCGAACACATGCGGGCTGCCATCTTTAGTAAGGTAGACTCACCCGTCCGGCGATGCACAGGTAAGCCCTTACCTGTGCCGGGAGCCGGTCTGAAATCAAATGCAGTCACCTGGAGCAGGCAGTTCCGAGAACAGCCGCCGGGGGCCTTTATCGGGCTGTTCTCGGAACTGCCTGCTCCCGGTGACTGCATTTGATTTCAGACCGGCTCACGGCACAGGTAAGGGCTTACCTGTGCATCGCCGGACGGGTGAGTCTACCTTACTAAAGATGGCAACCCGCATGTGTTCGCTGGCAAACACTGCGAACTGACCATCACTGGGTCCGACACCAGGGACCCCCGCCGATCAGCTGTTTGAGAAGGCAGCGGCGCTCCAGCAGCGCTGCGGCCTTCTCACTGTTTACCGCTGGCCCAGTGATGTCACGACTAGTATCACTGGCCTGAGCGCGGCTAAGCTCCGTTCAGATGCTGATTATCTATCCAGAGGATATATCATCAGTTTAAACAAACTGCAGAACCCCTTTAATCGTTATGGACACCTTTGGGGCATCTTTTTATTTTTTGCATTCCACTCATTTTGGGTTAAAAATAGCTAAGCTTACCTTCTACTGCTTTCAGTACATTTGCCAGTTTAGTGGGCTCTCTGTCTCACGCCGAATCCATCAGAGAACTGCTCAGGTGGCTGGTTCTGGTGCCCTTATTTCTGAACTCCTGACAGCTCATAAACACTCATGATATCTGAATTCTTATCAGTTTGATAAGAGTTTAGCTATAATAAGTGTTGATGAACTATCAGTAGTGTTGGGCGAGCATGCTCGGCCGAACACCTTTTTCACTCGAGCATCGCAGTGTTCCGCCTAACACATGGTTCGGCTCAGACTTAGTCAGGGCGAGCTGCAGCAGAAGGGACAGATAGTGCAGGGAGAGGGATTTTTTCTTTTTAGGGAGTTTTGAGTGTTGAAAGGTGTTAGAGACCCAAAAGTCCTTTTAAGAACTATTGTTTTATCTGGCTGCGAAATATATTAGCGCAACATGCACTAAATTGCGTGCAATTGTTTGGCTGCTGGTGACAGCAGCGACATTACCTGCGCTACATCTCCTGTTTAACGTTAGCCGCTGGTGACAGCAGTGACATTACCTGCGGTACATCTTCTGTATAACGTTTGCGCATCATAAATATCAGTGACATTCAGTTACATTTTTTCGCCGCTGGTGACCCTCGCGTTATACGCATTTTGGACAACACCGATTACTGGTTGTTCACCCTTCTCGACTCCCACTACAAAGAGAACGTCTCATCTCTCATTCCTGTGGTGGAGAGGACGAGCAAAATAGTGCTATACCAGAAGGTCCTAATGGAAAAATTGCTCCAAAAATTTCCATCTGACAACGCTGGCAGAAGAGTACGTAGTTCCTTGGGCAACTGAGGAGGGGAGACGACGGGAACACATAGCAGTTCCAACAGAGGCAGGGAAACACTCTCCAAGGCCTGGGACAGTTTCATGACACCCCGCCAGCACCCTCACCCTGATGCCCGGCCTAGTGTCACAAGGAGGGAAAAGTTTTGGAAGATGGTGAAGGAGTACATAGCAGACCGTATCACTGATTGTATCAGTGTCCTCAGTGATCCCTCTGTGCCATACAACAATTGGGTGTCCAAGCTGGACACATGGCATGAACTGGCGCTCTACACCGTGGAGGTGCTGACCTGTCCTGCTGCCAGCGTTTTGTCAGAGCGGGTATTTAGTGCTGCTGGTGGCATAATAACTGATAAGCGCATCCGCCTGTCAACTGAAAATGCTGACAGGTTAACTCTTATCCAAATGAACAAGGCCTGGATTGCCCCTGACTTCTTTACTCCACCAGAGGAAAGCGGCTGAACATAAAGGCACTTTAAATGTGGCTTTTATAGTGTATTGAATACATTGTATTCCCATGCACCCCTTCCACCATAAAAAGGGTATATGGTTCAATCTTCCTTTTCTCGTCCTCCTCCTCCTCCATCATATCAGTATGCTTATTAGGCTGCCCTCGCTCCTAATGTTTTAGAGGGTCAGCTCAGCAGCAGACCCTTACCCCTAATGTTTTAGATGGTCACCAGCAGGCCCCCGCCCCAAATGTTTTAGAGGGTCAGCTCAGCAGCAGACCCTCACCCCTAATTTTTTAGATGGTCAGATCAGCAGCAGGCACTCACCCCTAATGTTTTAGATGGTCAGATCAGCATCAGACCATCACCCGTAATGTTTTAGATGGTCAGATCAGCAGCAGACCCTCACCCCTAGATTTTTGGATGGTCAGATCGGCAGCAGGTCCTCGACCCTAATGTTTTAGATGGTCAGATCAGCATCAGAAACTCACCCCTAATTTTTTAGATGGTCAGATCAGCAGCAGGCCCTCGCCCCTAAAGTTTTAGAGGGTCAGATCAGCAGCAGGCCCTCGTCCACAAAAATTTTTAGATGGTCAGCTCGCAGCAGGCCCTCGCCCACAACATTTTTTAGATGGTCAGCTCGGCAACAGGCCCTCACCCCTAATGTTTTAGATGGTTAACTCAGCAGCAGACCCTCTCCCCTAATGTTTTAGATGGTCAGATCAGCAGCAGGCCCTCGTCCCTAATGTTTTAGTGGTTCACCAGCAGACCCTTGCTTCTAATGTTTTTGAGGGTCACCAGCAGGCCAGCAATCATAATTTTTCGGAGTGCCTCTTCCTTGTAATTTTTGGCAGCACTTGCACTTTATATACAAGCAAATATACAGGAAAGAATGTTTCCTAACAATTTTTCCTCTAAAATCGATTTTATCTTCGGTTTTGTGCTTATTATTGTCAGTCTGTAAAAGTGGCGTACTACTCGGACAACATCATTCCAAGCAGCGACCTGGGAGTCCAAGATGCATCCAGACATCCTCCTAATGCTGTTCCCGAACCATTTCGGTGGTGTTTCCATCAATTTCTGACCTTTTCCTGTGAACCAGACACCCTCCCCTCTTCAGAGCAGGGGGTGCCTGGTTTAATGCTCGGGTTCTCCCATTGACTTCCATTGTGATCGGGCGCTCTGTAGAGCATCAGAGCATCCCGATGTGTTCAGCCCGAGCACCCGAGCACTATGGTGCTCGATCAGCACTAGCTATCAGGAGTTCAGAGAAAAGGGCTACACATCGAGCCACCAGAACAGCTTCCTGACAGATTCAGAGTGCCTGCTAGTCTGCAAATAAACTGAAATGGAAAGCAGTAGGAAAACAACTGTTGAACATTTTTAATGTTCATAATAATTGAAAAAACAATTTTTCGCACCAAATCAGTAAAATGCAATAATAATAAAAATCATCCCCCAAAGGAGCCCCTAGACTTTAAAACGGTTACCTTGCTAGGACAACAATCAGTTGAAACCCCAGGTAATTATCTGTTATTTACATACATTTTGCCACTGAATAAGAAATGTAGTATTACATGACGTTATGTAAATGAATATAATACATGGGCAGGCAACGTCCACCAGAGTGAGAATCGGTAATGCTCATAGAGAGTACAGAAAGGGATACTACTCCATATACTCTAACAGGGCACATTAGTGAAATGACCCCTTTAACTTGGTTGAGTGTCATATTTATTTCTCTCTTATTATAGGTATGGTTATGTACTGTATATTGCTATTAGAGATGAGTGAATTTCATATTTTGAAATTTGGTCACGCTTCGTTTACTGGTAAAAGGTGAATTGCATTATGGATTCCGTTACCACAGACCATAACTGGACGGATCCGTTTTGCAGCCCATAGACTTCTATCATGACAGAATGAATAACGGAATGCCTCTAAAGGCATTCCGTCATAGAATTGAGCTATGGTCTGTGGTAACGGAATCCATAATGCAATTTACCTTTTACCAGTAAACGAAGTGTGACCGAATTTCATAACCTGAAATTCGCTCATCTCTAATTGCTATGTTAGAGGTCAACATAATTGGAAGCTGAAGAAGCTGAATGGTTTCATCTGCACTGGTTTCTAGAGGACTGTAATGCTGACTACCACCAATATTTTCCAAATGCTTAGGTTAACATTTGCTTTAACGATCTGATTGATTGCTACTGACCATTATGGAAGCTAATAACTCACATAGACCAAGTGTTAAAGTGAAATCCCTCCATGATGATGATGCAGGCAACATTTTCGACAGTAATGTAAAGAGATGGCCTCTATGACTCTTGGCAAAACTATGACTCTCGGCATGTTGAGAACTGAACCATCTGCAACAGCTGGATGGCCAAAGTGGAACATAACTGGGAAGCAGACAGTATTACCACCTTTAAGTCCAAAGTTTTGTGATGTTACATATCTGAAGATAGTATCAATAATGGTCCTAGCATTGAGACTCCTACTGTATTCAATAATGAAAGGGATGTGCTCTCTGTCAGAGCACTGTGCCCCTTTGGATCCTATTTGTTTTTCTTGGCTTCACTGTAAAGATTGTTAAAGCTGGTTCCCCTGTCTATACTACCCTCAAATTTACAATAATAGAGCATTTGTACCAAGATCACCATGGGTCCTCCAAACCAAGTGAGCCTCAGCATTTGCTTTGGCTTTCCTGGTCCTGACACTGGAACTGTCCTAACTCTGTCTTAACTCATCACCAATAGTCACGGCAAATCACTAAGATGTATCAGAATATTTTTGGGTTCATAAATCCACATTCTCTTTAAATGATAGCCTCACCGACAGTGGCTGTCAAATCAAGCATCAGTTATTCTCATCACAGCTATAAATAATCCAGGAAAATAATGTCTGCGATGGCCAATTGTTGTGAACACTCGCTCTGATAGCCCACACAGTTTTGTATAATTAGTTTGGCTCAAAAGATGTAAAAATTATTTTTACTTCCACAAAGCAGCTGTTCATTTCTTGAATTAAGCTCGATGGGGTGGAGATGTCTTCTCAGCCCTGTCGCTTTCCATTTCAACTATTTATTAGTGCACAGTGCAGTTTATAGGAATACTTATATATTTTATTATCTCCGTTTTTAAGAGTTGGGGGCAGATTATAACCTGTAAATAATAGTTTTAGGCTAGACATCTCAGTCATGTAGATATCTAACACTTGACGAAGATATTTTTAATATAGTAAGCTACATGTCATCATCATCATAAAACTTGCCGCTTAAAAGTACAAGATGTCACCAAGGAGTAGTGCAGAGCACAAACATACAACCACCAGGAATGTTGGCATCAACCCCTTCAATAACCTAGACCAGGCATGCTCAACCTGCGGCCCTCCAGCTGTTGCAAAACTACAACTCCCAGCATTTCTGGACAGCCTACAGCTATCAGCCTACAGCAGGGCAACATGGAAGTTGTAGTTTTACAACAGCTGGAGGGCCGCAAGTTGAGCATCCCTGACCTAGACCACTAGGGATGTTGGCGCTAATACCTTTAATACTTTAGACCACCAGGAATGTTATTTTGACTATATCTATATCCTAGAACAGCAGAAATATTATTTTAACCACTTAAATATCCAAGATAACCAGAGATATCAACATTGACCCCCTTCAATAACCTAGACCACCAGGTTAGTTGGCATTTTGTCAACTTTTGCACCAATGACCACTAGGGAAGTGGGCATAAATCCCACAAAACCACCAGAGATGCTGGAATTAACAACCTTACCGCCCTAAACCACCAGTATTATTACCATTAAAGGGGTTATCCCATGACTAAATGAACATCATATAGTACATGAAAATATTCTTCTGACAAAGCTAGAACCAGCCCTGTACCTCACATGGATCCAGAGATCTCCACATTCATTGCTCTGCTAGATTTATATAAAGCTGACAGCTCAAGGTGAGTGTCTTTGCGGCTATAGCTCAAGGGGAGTGTCTTTTCTGCTGCAGCTAAAGGGGTGTGTCTCAGCTCTCCCTATCACAGCTCAAGGGGCGTGTCTCAGCTCTCCCTATCACAGCTCAGGAGGCAGTTGAAAGATGAAACTGAGCGTGTGCGGCCATCTCAGTGAACAGGTCAAATAAAAAAGAATAAAAACAAACAGCAGGTAGCGCTATACAGATACATTTTATTGAATAATTTAGGGGCTATGCAAAATTTTTAATTACAGTATAACAGGGCAAAAGGAGCTAGAGTTTGATCGTCCAACTCTTGTAAATAAGGGCAATGTCACCGCCAGATCTCTGAGAAGTTCTGATAGACGTTCTTCAGTACCTCCTGCATGATGTTCTTTTGTTTTGCTTTTGCTTTGACATCTCTTCTCCCTCTCCCAGCTGTCATCTATTAGCAGTGATTGCCTCCCTATATATCTCCTCCCATACTGCTTCACTTTGCGGTTTATACTACTTCCTGGATTGGGTTCACTGCTTGAAGTTGCTACTGCTGGTTCCTCAAGATAAGTCTATTTCTGTATTTGTGTTTTCCTGTTGGCTTGATTCTAGGTGACCCTGACTCCCTCCGTATTGAGTGCAGGGAGCCGGTGGTCGTGTCCCCTCACTATTATAGGGTTTGCAGGTGTCACTCAGTCTAAGGTACGTAGACATGCAACTTTCTATCATTGAGATCTTTGCATGGGCTGAGCAGTGAGGGAGAGCTCTAGGGCATTAATAGGGCTCACCCTTTTGTTCCTTAGTTTGGGATCAAGTCAGTCGGATCTTTATTTGTTACTTATTGTTTCCTGCAACACCATCCGTGACAGGCAATGTGTACTGTACCTGAGTTGGTTCCCCCATTCACTGCTATTGTTTAGATGCCTGGTGAGAAGAAGGAAGGAGACTATGCAGGATAAGGTTTATATAAGGTGAAAACATCCAGTATCCATGGTTCCTACACTATCCAGTCTTGCCTTATGGTATACACTCACCTAAAGAATTATTAGGAACACCATACTAATACGGTGTTGAACCCCCTTTTGCCTTCAGAACTGCCTTAATTCTACATGGCATTGATTCAACAAAGTGCTGATAGCATTCTTTAGAAATGTTGGCCCTTATTGATAGGATAGCATCTTGCAGTTGATGGAGATTTGAGGGATGCACATCCAGGGCACGAAGCTCCCGTTCCACCACATCCCAAAGATGCTCTATTGGGTTGAGATCTGGTGACTGTGGGGGCCATTTTAGTACAGTGAACTCATTGTCATGTTCAAGAAACCAATTATTCGAGCTTTGTGACATGGTGCATTATCCTGCTGGAAGTAGCCATCAGAGGATGGATACATGTTCTCATTCTGTTTACGCCATATTCGGACTCTACCATTTGAATGTCTCAACAGAAATCGAGACTCATCAGACCAGGCAACATTTTTCCAGTCTTCAACAGTCCAATTTTGGTGAGCTCGTGCAAATTGTAGCCTCTTTTTCCTATTTGTAGTGGAGATGAGTGGTACCCGGGTGGGGTCTTCTTCTGTTGTAGCCCATCCGCCTCAAGGTTGTGCGTGTTGTGGCTTCACAAATGCTTTGCTGCATACCTCGGTTGTAACGAGTGGTTATTTCAGTCAACGTTGCTCTTCTATCAGCTTGAATCAGTCGGCCTATTCTCCTCTGACCTCTAGCATCCACAAGGAATTTTTGCCCACAGGACTGACGCATACTGGATGTTTTTCCCTTTTCACACCATTCTTTGTAAACCCTAGAAATGGTTGTGCGTGAAAATCCCAGTAACTGAGCAGATTGTGAAATACTCAGACCGGCCCGTCTGGCACCAACAACCATGCCACGCTCAAAATTGCTTAAATCACCTTTCTTTCCCATTCTGACATTCAGTTTGGAGTTCAGGAGATTGTCTTGACCAGGACCACACCCCTAAATGCATTGAAGCAACTGCCATGTGATTGCTTGACTAGATAATTGCATTAATGAGAAATAGAACAGGTGATCCTAATAATTCTTTAGGTGAGTGTATATACCCTTGGTCAAATGTGTGATGGGTTGAATTAGTGGGGTTAGCACTGAGGGTCTGGGGATCAACTGAAAATCTGGATAAGAAATAAGTAATTCTTGATATAGTGTTATGGAGTTGGATCTGCTGTACCACTGAACAGATTTGACTTAGAGCGACTCCAAAGGGTGTTATATAAGTGGCCCCCCAGAACTTCACAATTTAAACCTTATACGGGGATCTGGACTGCAGGGGCACCACTAGGCTCCTGCCTCTTGGTATAGTCTCTATTCAGTGGCTGCTGACCCAGGTTGGTCAAGAGAAATTGTTGGAGAGCACTGAAGGCTCAAGGAAAACTATAGTCAGGAAATAAGACAAGGTCAGGACAAGCATCAAATGAGCAATCCAGTAAACAGTCCAAAAAGTCATAGTTGGAAGCATAGGATGAAAACAAGGAACAGTCAGAGGTCAGATCAGGCAGTGAAGGGTCAAATCCAGAAGCAGGCAGTGATTGGTACATGAGCAGACAAACATGGCAATGACGCTTCTTTTCATTAAACTACCACACTAGAACCTATTGCCCCAGTGGGAGGATACCTTGGCAAGGCTGTCATAGGCTGGGAGTGTGCACATTTGCCCT
Source organism: Bufo bufo (assembly GCF_905171765.1). NCBI lineage: Eukaryota > Metazoa > Chordata > Amphibia > Anura > Bufonidae > Bufo > Bufo bufo. The sequence goes on along the minus strand of NC_053390.1, from coordinate 780,003,108 downwards.
TTAAGAGGCCAAAAGGACAGTGTTCCCTATTGAAAGCAAAAGAGATTGTAGGCAGGCGCCACAGGCCTAGCAAGAACACAAGCAGAGAAGCAGAAAATAATGGGTAAGTGACCTGGCTGCCATGCCCGCCAAAAGCAGAGGAACCTCAGTGGGCACGAACATCGCACGTGTTGAGGTCTAACATCATAATATGGGCTCCTAATAAGTAACCATTGGGGCGATTCATTAATGACATATTCATGTAAATATTGACTGGATACGTTACATACAGACACTTCTGTCAATGTCAGCTACAGCACTTGTGATCAGCAGAGAGGGATTACAGATGATAATCTTACACGCCAGTAATTGCATTGTATTAAGAAAAAATTCAAATAGATAAAACAAAAAGCTAAAGTCGCATGAAGGTGGGGACATCCTTTGATAAAAAGCTGATTTCATACTTTTGCTATTAGTCTTTAAAAAAAGAAAAGAAGATGACTGCTGTGGGTAATGACAACACGGGCTGCTGATGGACTGATGGAGCCGTTTTGCTGTTAGGCGTATGCTTTCATAGTTGCATCTGATTGATATTGATTATGTGCCATCAGACATGGTTGAGCAAGGGAATTGAAGATTTAAATGAATTGGAATTCTTCTTTGAAGGCAAGCCCAAGTCGAATACTCTACTGCTTCAGACCCTGTCAAAAGTACGGAATCATCAGTGCACCCTGGGAGAAACATTGCAGCTCCGGCTACACTCGGCTCCCATGTGCTGGAACGGTACGTAATATTGAGATCTGTGTACCTGGCTGCACATCAAGGAGGGAGCGGCGTGACCTTCACCATTTTATAGACAGATCCTTGAAATGAAATGCAAATGTTTCTAATAGGTGTAGGAAAATCTGCACCACCAGCACTAATCTCTCTAGCGTAAAATATTCCAGATACCTTTAACATCAAATCTGCAGCTTAACCCTTTGTTTTTGTGTTTTCGTTTTGCGCTCCCTGCCTTCCCATAACCATAACTTTTTTTTTTTTTCTGTTCACATAGCCTTATGAGGGCTTGTTTTTTGCGGGACAAGTTGTACTTTCCAATGCCATCATTTAAAATTGCATATGATGTAGTGGGAAGCGGGAATTTTTTTTTCCAAATGGGGTAAAATTGCAAAAAAAAAAAAAAGCAATTTCGCCACAGTTTTACGGGGTTTTTATTTACGACATTCGATGTGAGTAACTTTCATTCACAGATCAGTACGAATCCGGCGATACCTTATAGTTTTTCTTGCGTTTTGATAGTGATAAAATAATAAAAATGTAGGAAAAAATCTGTTGGTTTTTTTTCGGCGCCATATTCTGAACCCTCTAACTTTTTTGTAATTATGTGTATGGAGCTGTATGGGGGCTCATTTTTTGCGGGGTTATCTGAACTTTTCATTGATACCATTCTGGGGTGTGTATGATTTTTTGGGCGAATCAGTCATTTTGACGTTTTGTTCCGTTTGCTGTTTGCCGTATAGGGAAGATATTTTTATATTTTTATATTATGGATGTTTTTGCACATTGCAATACTCATGATGTGTATTTTTTTAGTTCTTTTATTTTTATTTTAGGGAAAGGGGAGTGATTTGAATTTTAATGTTTTTTTTTGTTTTTTTTTTAACTTCATTTTTTATACTTTCCCGTTTACTGGCTGTTTTTTGCGTTCCGTATACAGTCCGTATACGGAACCATTGATTTCAATGGTTCCGCAAAAAAACGGAATGTACTCCGTATGCATTCTGTTTCCGTATTTCCGTTTTTCCGTTCCGTTTAAAGATAGAACATGTCCTATTATTGCCCGCAAATCACGTTCCGTGGCTCCATTCAAGTCAATGGGTCCACAAAAAAGCGGAACACATAAGGGAAAATAATAGCATTCTTAATACAGAATGCATAGTAAAATAGGGCTGGAGGGGTTAAAAAAAAAAAAAAAAAATTTAACTCACCTTAATCCACTTGATCGCGCAGCCGTCATCTCTTCTGTCTTCTTCTTTGCTGAGCACAGGAATAGGACCTTTGATGACGTCACTGTGCTCATCACATGGTCCAATCACATGGTTCATCACCATGGTGAGGGACTATGTGATTGGATCATGTGACGTGACGTCACCACAGGTCCTTAGCCGGCAGCTCAACATTACAGAAGAAGACAGAGATCCGCAACTACACGATCAAGTGGACTCGGTGAGTTAATTTTTTTTTATTTTTAACCCCTCCATCTCTATTTTACTTTGCATTCTGTATTCAGAATGCTATTATTTTACCTTGTAACCATGTTATAAGGGAAAATAATACAGATCGGGTCCCCAGCCAGATCTTCTCCTAGCAACCATGCGTGAAAATCTCACCGCATCCGCACTTGCTTGCGGATGCTTACGATTTTCACGTGGCCCCATTCACTTCTATAGGGCCTGCGTTGCGTGAATATAGAGCATGCTGCGATTTTCACGCAACGCACAAGTGATGCGTGAAAATCACCGCTCATGTGCACAGCCCCAAAGAAATGAATGGGTCCGGATTCAGTGTGGGTGCAATGCGTTTAACTCACGCATCGCATCCGCGCGGAATACTCTCCCGTGTGAAAGGGGCCTTAGAGTCTATTAGAAAATTGCTAGTTTCCTACCTGCAAGGGCTCCATAGGAAATACTATGCAGCAGCCTCCTGTTATTCACAAAGACAGGGGCTGCTGCACACAAGCTTCCGGTGTTTCGCGCGCTCACATGCCACGGCATCTGAGGGGTCAAATGTCCACGATCGGCATTACCGCCGGTTGCGGACATTAGCCGCGGCTGTCTGCTATAAGAAAAAGCAGACACCCCGCAGCTATGGCACCCTATCTGCTCAGGAGCGGGAGCCATCTTTAAAGACCCGGCTAGCGTCGTACTAGTACGGCGCTGGTCGGGAAGGGGTTAAATTCCTCAATGTTTAAAGGGATTGTGCATGTTTGGGGTTTTTGGCACCCCCAACCCCTCTTCCTCTTGGATCAACCTGTGAAGGGAAGCATACTTACATGCTTCCCAATGCTTGCTCCCAACTCCTGCGCTCTGCAGCCTTTGCTGCTCCGCTGGGGTCCCTGAATGTAAACTTCTGTTTTGATGCCACTGTAGCCAATCGCTGGCTGCAGTGGTAACCTGCTCCCCTGGTGTCATGACAAATGGCCACGTGAAACAAGGGGAGCAGGTCACCACTGTGTCCAGTGCTTGGTTGCAGTGGCATCAAAATGGAAGTTTACATCCAGGTCTGCAAAAAACAAAAGTGCAAACATTCACAACCGCTTTAAGGGGAATTTCTGGGCTACAGATATTGATGACCTATTCTTAGGTCCTGACAACTTTTCAGGTGATTAGGCTGCAGTAACCCAGCATGGCCACTACACAGATAACGGAGCTGTTTTCCTCTGCTCTATTCTCTGTGTTTGTTCTAGCACTGATGTCTACTGTGACTCCCCAAACCCCACCGATCTGATATTGATGTCCTAACCTAAGGATAGGTGTGTAGTAAGGGTATTTTACTTACTAAAGTATTGCTTTGTTTTGTCCCCCTTAATTATCACCTTCTATATTTTTTGTAATTATATTCCTTGCAATGTAGTGAGTTAGGGATAGTTAGATAACATGCACAACCCCCCATTGTGCTTAGTGATTATCTCAGAGACATGCCTACTATACACAAAGACAAATAACTGGAACTCCACCGGGAACATCAACCGAATAGGATGTTGTAAGGTCACTCTTAGAGATGAGCGAATCAACTCCGGATGAAACATCCGAAGTCGATTCGCATAAAACTTTGTTCTAATACTGTACGGAGCAGGAGCTCCGTACAGTATTAGAATGTATTGGCTCCGATGAGCCGAAGTTATTGCTTCGCGAAGTCTCGTGAGACTTCGGGTAATAACTTCATAAATTAACTTATACTGTAAAAAAACATTTCTCGAACTCGGGTCCGGTTCCAAGTGGTACCTTGGAACTGAGCCCGAGTTCGGGAAATGTTTTTTTACAGTACAAATTGATTTATGAAGTTATTACCCGAAGTCTCACGAGACTTCGCGAAGCAATAACTTCGGCTCATCGGAGCCAATACATTCTAATACTGTACGGAGCTCCTGCTCCGTACAGTATTAGAACAAAGTTTTATGCGAATCGACTTCGGATGTTTCATCCGAAGTCGATTCGCTCATCTCTAGTCACTCTCTCTGCCTTGTATCACCATATACTGTATTTTCCATAAATACTGCCATTCAATACCCAAATAATACATAGTATCCAAGTAATACTGCCATATGGTGCCCTTATAAAATGACCATATACTGAATTTTCCACACCATACTGTAATTCAATGCCTAAATAATGTCCAAATAATACTGCCATACAATACACAAACACGTGCAGCATCAAAATAATACCTTCATATAGTGCTCTCATAAACTTATACCAGATACTGTATTTTCCACACAATACTGTTATTCAATGTCCAATTAAATCTATCTTTTGGTGTCCAACCAATGTAATACTACCGCACAATGGTAGTGGAGCAGGGCAGTGAATGTTTACATGTTCCACCCTATGGTTGCGCTCAAACGTTCAGATCTTGGGTAACTGCCCGGTTTGTCACCCCCTAAGGCTACATGCACACGAACGTTGTTTGTTTCCGTGTCCGTTCCGTTTTCTTTTGCGGATAGGATGTGGACCCATTCATTTTAATGGGTCCGCAAAAAGCGCGGACAGCACGCCGTGTGCTGTCCGCATCAGTATGACTGTTTCGTTGGTTGCCCCACAAAAAAAAAATAGTGCATGTCCTATTTTTTTTCTAGTTTGCGGACAAGGCTAGGCATTATTACAATTGATCCGCAAAGAAATCGGAGCGTCATCCATTTTTTTTCTCGCAATTTGCGGACCGCAAAACACATACGGTCGTGTGCATGCAGCCTAAAACTGTTCCTGCCATGTAACACATGGAAATGCTGATCCCTCCAGAGAGAGAGACTCCGGCTAATCGCGCAGGACCCCCCTTTATTCTATACCCTGTGTGACTGTCACAACCAGACAGCTGAGAAGCTCTGACAGGAGCCGTCCAGATCCTCCTCCTTGAGTTTCTTTGTTTTGGTTTCTGTTCCTCACCTCGTTAGTCTATCTCAGCTGTCATGCAGTCAGACTGATTACTTCCCTTTAAATTCCTACCCATAAGGCAGTAGTGTGCGGCTGATACAACTTCCTGGAGTGTGTGTGCATGCTGTCCCAGCTCCCAGCTCCCAGTTCCCTGTCCACAGTCATCTGCAAGATAAGTTCTGTTTATGTATTTATGATTTTCTGTTTTCTGGATCCAGGTGACCCTGACTCCCTCCGTGTCTGTGTAGGGAGCCGGTGGTCGTGTCCCCTCACTATTGTAGGGCCTTCAGGTCTAAGATAGCCGAGGTACGTGGATATGCGCCCATCCACCTTTGGGGTGGTCGCATAGGCTGAGCAATAAGGGAGAGCGGCAGGTCGATTGCAGGGGTCTCCCTTTTGTTCCTTAGTTGTGGGTCCAGTGATTCATTGTTTGTATTGTATTATCTTGTTTCCTGTACACCATCCGTGACAGTGACGGAGGTGGGGCTGCTGGAGGAGCCTGAGGGCTAGCCTCCTTCCTACAGACTATGGACCGAGAACTATGGAGACCCCCTCAGACCTTTTGGGGTTACAAGGAACTATGAATCCTGATTTATGTGTGTAATTTATATGCCACATATTTCCTATTGCACATTAAAAAGGCATGGTGTGGATTGAGCAACACAAAAAGGGTTAGCTCTGCACTGAGACACCCACTGATTGTGATGGGATTAAGATAGTTGATTATAATAGCAGCCGACTCCTATGATACACTCAGGAGATAATCCCATCACATGTGTCTCCTCTTCCCATTCATTCATTATGGAGGGGGTGAAGATACCTGTTTGCATGTTCATTGTTGATTGCGTCAAAGACAATGCCAGTGTGTTTGTTAATTGCGTCACAGACAATGCCATTGTGTTTGTTGAATAGGGTTAGTTTTGTGTTTAAACTGTACAGGATTGGCTGCTATGTCATGTCCTCAGTATGTCATGTGTATATAAGTCAATGCTGTGTGTTCAATAAAGAGTTCCTGTTTTACATTCAACATAGAGCCTCGTCTCATGTGTGTGGGGATTGCTATACGCTGTATACTCCCCTGGCTTTAACTTCTAGCTCTTGTAAGAGCTGTTCCTGCTCTCTGGATTTAGGAGAGGTTCACCCACTGAGGCCTGGAGCCTTGTCGTAAGTCCAGGGTGGGTAAAAGACGGTGAGACCTCAACCAAGCTTCGGCGGTTAGTGGGGTCTGCAGCGCTTACGGTGTCAAGTGGAGTGCTTGGAGTCCTCTGGAAGCACTAGGAGCATCATTCGACGGAGGTACCCGGTCGGAGTGCCAGGAGATCCGTTACACCCTGCAACCCCTTTAATTCCTCATTAACAGAAGGTGCAGTGGAGCTGGCCGGCTGTCACAGGATTAGCAGACTGCACTTTGCTGATATGTTGAAGTCGATTCTGCTCCGCCACGTCTTCATATTCTTGCTGGGTTCTGATACGACGACTATCACAGAGAGGAGGAAGATGTTGAACCAGCAGAGGATTTGGCAGAAGTTAGGCCCCTTTCACACGGGCGAGTATTCCGCGCGGATGCGATGCGTGAGGTGAACACATTGCACCCGCACTGAATACCGACCCATTCATTTCTATGAGTCTGTTCAGATGAGCGGTGATTTTCACACATCACTTATGCGTTGCGTGAAAATTGCAGCATGCTCTTTTTCACGCAACGCAGGCCCCATAGAAGTGAATGGGGTTGCGTGAAAATCGCAAGCATCCGCAAGCAAGTGCGGATGCGGTGCGATTTTCACGCATGGAGATTTGAGGGATGCACATCCAGGACACGAAGCTCCCGTTCCACCACATCCCAAAGATGCTCTATTGGGTTGAGATCTGGTGACTGTGGGGGGCATTTTAGTACAGTGAACTCATTGTCATGTTCAAGAAACCAATTTGAAATGATTCGAGCTTTGTGACATGGTGCATTATCCTGCTGGAAGTAGCCATCAGAGGATGGATACATGGTGGTCATGAAGGGATGGACATGGTCAGAAACAATGCTCAGGTAGCCCGTGGTATTTAAACGATGCCCAATTGGCACTAAAGGGCCTAAAGTGTGCCCAGAAAACATCCCCCACACAATTACACCACCACCACCAGCCTGCACAGTGGTAACAAGGCATGATGGATACATGTTCTCATTCTGTTTACACCAAATTCGGACTCTACCATTTGAATATCTCAACAGAAATCGAGACTCATCAGACCAGGCAACATTTTTCCAGTCTTCAACAGTCCAATTTTGGTGAGCTCGTGCAAATTGTAGCCTCTTTTTCCTATTTGTAGTGGAGATGAGTGGTACCCGGTGGGGTCTTCTTCTGTTGTAGCCCATCCGCCTCAAGGTTGTGCGTGTTGTGGCTTCACAAATGCTTTGCTGCATACCTCGGTTGTAACGAGTGGTTATTTCAGTCAACGTTGCTCTTCTATCAGCTTGAATCAGTCGGCCCATTCTCCTCTGACCTCTAGCATCCACAAGGAATTTTTGCCCACAGGACTGACGCATACTGGATGTTTTTCCCTTTTCACACCATTCTTTGTAAACCCTAGAAATGGTTGTGCGTGAAAATCCCAGTAACTGAGCAGATTGTGAAATACTCAGACCGGCCCGTCTGGCACCAACAACCATGCCACGCTCAAAATTGCTTAAATCACCTTTCTTTCCCATTCTGACATTCAGTTTGGAGTTCAGGAGATTGTCTTGACCAGGACCACCCCCTAAATGCATTGAAGCAACTGCCATGTGATTGGTTGACTAGATAATTGCATTAATGAGAAATAGAACAGGTGTTCCTAATAATTCTTTAGGTGAGTGTATAACATAGGGCCAACACAGATGCCTTCAGCTGCCAAGCGCACATGTAACAGGTCAGCCAGTGTCATAAGTACAAATCTGCCCTTTACCTCTGTCTGCATGATAACGGACATTTGCAGAAGTAAGAAAACCCCTTTAGGTGTCAGTCTTTACTGTAATCCTGTAATCCCATTCATGCATAAGGAGGAGCTATAGCTTCTCCCTAGAAAGGTGTGAAAACTACAATGTATTGAAATATAAGAGGCGAAATGGTGACTTATGGTAAATGATTATAAAATTGACCTGTGATTACAGACGCGGTGCATGACGGCGATATCCAGAAGAGTTTCCTTCTACGAGGGATCTAAATCTGTTCTCCCCTAATGGTGATAAAATGATTTCTATAAAAGCAAAAAAGAATGACTTCTGGACGGCAGCGGTGGCGGCAGACGCTGATAATTCCCCGGCAGACAGGAATTGCCAGTTTTAAATGTGAATAAGAGGCTTTAACACATGATTTAATACAATGGATTTTTTTCCCGAACTGACTATTTGTCACACGCGGCACAAACACCGGAATTATGCAGAACAATTAAAATAACAATGTATCTGAATTACGGCAATCGCAACTGATGCCGGAGCTGACAGCGTAAATCAATGGAGCTGTGCTGTAGCAGCTTATGATATTTCGGAATTGATCGCCTCACGTATTACTGCATTTCACTTCTCCTCACTCTCCCGACACGTAAAACGCAGAAGGCGAGATAACATTTATCAAGCTCTGGCACAAATCCCTTCCAGTTTTGCTTGAGACATTTCAGATCTTCCAGCAACAGCTTTGTGGCCTGGGGGCGGAGGGAGCAGAGCCGTCCCCGCGCCGCAGATAAGGCCGCGCGTATTCTGGAAAGGGATTTCACAGCCCGTTGCAAATAAATCACTTTTTTGTAAAGCAGGGAAAGTCAAGCGGACAAGTTGCTGTGCTCGTCAGTGTAGGCCCTTGTGTGCATATGATGTCTTCTGAGCTGCTAGTTCATGGAGCCAGGGGCCACCACCGGAGACTTCAGCGCCAAAACCTCCAAACTCTTTCTCTGCTCTGTCTTGGAGTGTTAAAGTCTTATACAGTATATATCATGTAGTTGCGCCAGAATTATGGCGTAAAATGTGCCAAAAAGAATGGTGTTTTGATTTTTACCAAATAGATCAACTGTTTTCTCCAGAATTTTCACCATAAAGAATACATCACGCCAGAAATCAGTGGGCGGGGCTATCAAATTGGCGCATATGACGCCTCATTGATCATTCTCTTATTGCCAGAAATGGTTCAAATTGTTGCGGACAATTAAGCCAGATTATGTGGTGGCATTTTGTGTAAAATTATAGTTCTAATAGCATTATGGTGGCTCTACTAACCTTGACCTATGGTATAGGTGCACACTCCTCGACCCACCCACGGTCGATAAGTAAAATAGTACAGGGTGGGCCATTTATATGGATACACCTTAATAAAATGGGAATGGTTGGTTATATTAACTTCCTGTTTGTGGCACATTAGTATATGTGAGGGGGGAAACTTTTCAAGATGGGTGGTGACCATGGCGGCCATTTTGAAGTCGGCCATTTTGAATCCAACTTTTGTTTTTTCAATAGGAAGAGGGTCATGTGACACATCAAACTTATTGGGAATTTCACAAGAAAAACAATGGTGTGCTTGGTTTTAATGTAACTTTATTCTTTCATGAGTTATTTACAAGTTTCTTACCACTTATAAAATGTGTTCAATGTGCTGCCCATTGTGTTGGATTGCCAATGCAACCCTCTTCTCCCACTCTTCACACACTGATAGCAACACCGCAGGAGAAATGCTAGCACAGGCTTCCAGTATCCGTAGTTTCAGGTGCTGCACATCTCGTATCTTCACAGCATAGACGATTGCCTTCAGATGATACGAGATGTGCAGCACCTGAAACTACGTATACTGGAAGCCTGTGCTAGCATTTCTCCTGCGGTGTTGCTATCAGTGTGTGACGAGTGGGAGAAGAGGGTTGCATTGACAATCCAACACAATGGGCAGCACATTGAACACATTTTATAAGTGGTCAGAAACTTGTAAATAACTCATGAAAGAAAAAAGTTACGTTAAAACCAAGCACACCATTGTTTTTCTTGTGAAATTCCCAATAAGTTTGATGTGTCACATGACCCTCTTCCTATTGAAAAAACAAAAGTTGGATTCAAAATGGCCAACTTCAAAATGGCCGCCATGGTCACCACCCATCTTGAAAAGTTTCCCCCCTCACATATACTAATGTGCCACAAACAGGAAGTTAATATCACCAACCATTCCCATTTTATTATTGTATATTCATATAAATGGCCCACCCTATATATAAAAGGAAAATGTATCGGAGGGCACTCACTCATCTGGTGCTGCACAGAACCGCACAACTAATAGTTGATAAATGGCGCCCTGGAGCAACAAATGACCATACGAGGTGCTCACAGTGGAGTAGGCTCACCCCGTCAACAAAAAACTGCAGGTATATACAGTATACACTGGGGCCTGTATGAAGAAAACACTTCAGATACGTATCATGTTCATCATAGTCAATCAGTGGACAGCGTTCATCTCTCATATAGTAATACTTAAGTCGTGACTCCTTATATCCAGTGAGATTGATATATAGCAGCGTATCTTCTAGTGATCAAACAGACTCTCATGAGAAGATATCACTGTTACAGCTCAGTATTCAATACACTCTCTTTGTATGGAAGGTTTGGATAGCGCCTATAATATTGACTCTCTCCTTCAGCGGCTTGCCGGTAACCATACCTTAACAGCCGGTATTTATAGGCATGTCAATAATACTCATAAATTGTGTGAATCAAACAAAATGGCAGTTACTTTACCGCTCCGGTGTAACAAGATGTTGCCGTGTCCAATTGTAGCAAACTTTGTTACGGCAATATCTTGTGACACCGGAGCAGAAAAGTAACTGCCATTTAGTTTCATTCACACAATTTATGAGTATTATTGACATGCCTGCCGGAATCCTCTGCTGCAAGTGTGAAAGTACCCTAAGGATACAAGCAAATACAATAATATATATCAGCCAGCTGATTATGCCGGTACTCATGATATTCAACGGCTGTATTGACGTCTAATATGAAAAAGGACCCTATATAGTGCACCATATTGATTTTATATATTATATATTTTATTTTTTCAATATTACCTTTATTATTACTTTTTAGAGTATTGTATATATTGCGCGGCGATTTACAGTCTCATGGAAAATTTAGCCACCAGCAAGACCATGAAACTGTGAATCGTTTTGGGGGATTTATCACATTGTTTGTTTAATTTTAATTTTAATTTCGATAATAAATTATCGTTTATCGACTAATACTGTAATTGTGCAGTTCTGTGCAGCACCAGATAAGTGAGTGCCCTCCAATACATTTTCCTTTTATATACGTTTTGTGTCAAATGTCACATTTATGGCAGAAAGATGCAACTTTTTGTCAAAAAGTTGCATTTATGAAAAGAAAAAGCAACTCGTCGTAGGAACAAGTGGTAGGTAAGTATTAAAACAGGAAGCAGTTATTTTTATCTAATATAAATGAGCTAAACAACAGGGTTTTGTCCAAAAATTTGACATTCAACAAAAACAAAACAATAGCAAAAACGTCCCGAGTCTGAAACAAAAAGTCCCAATTTCCCAGTGGAAATCTCATAAACATACTTCAAAGGTCACAAATATGTTTCAAAAGTCGCAAGTGCGGTCTGGTAGGGTTGGCTGAAATGGTGCATTTCGTATTAAAAAAGTCACATTTAGTGCTACTGGCGTTAAAATGGCTCAAATCAAGAGAAATAGGCGAATAACCAAGTTTATATTTTAAAAAGTGAAATTTTAAAAAGGTGAAACAAATCACCACTTTTGATTTGTAATGATAGCATTTTTTTGGTGCAAATTACGCCATTATTGATAAATATCCCCCATTGTGTATAGCACACTAACATTCTATATGCCACCATGGCTGACGTTTGGACAGGGTGGCCAACTGTCCAGAAATTTATGGACAGTTGGTAAAAAAAGCCAACTTTTTTTCCTGTGTCCGTGAAAAAAAATAGAAGTGTCTGTGATTTTTTTGAGGCTGGTGGTACCTGAGTGAATTATTTTGGTGGTAATTATCATCATTTTACAGCTCACAGTAAATGCTGGTTATGGGGTTTATTAGTATATTGAACTATAGACATGTATTACTATAATCTTTATTATTTATTATGGTTTTCCAATTTGTCCATAAAAATGTTGTCTGTCTGTGATTTTGGGATAAGTTGTCTAGAAAAATGAAAAATTCTGGTTGGTAACCTTGCCATACAGCTGACTTTTTAATCCTTAATCTTTTCCCATTATATATATTACATATTGGTTAGTGTTCCTGTCAGGCTGCTCAGCCATGACGGCATATAATAGGCAGGATCACATCAATACCATCTATTGTAGAGCAGTGTAGTGTGTAGAGAGGCATCACCCCCTCAACTCTTCCCCCCCACCCTAGAAAGCTCTGCAAGTGGTGGCAACCAGCCCTGCTCACATTGTAGGACAGGTTGCTGGCGACCCTTTTAAATAGTTCCCAGGGAACCCCTTAAAGGGAACCTGTCATGTGGATATTTGATTATAATCTAACTAATTATATACAATCATTAACTACTAAAAAGTACCTTAGATGTATTCACTTACTGGTGTGACAGATGGTTATCTCATAATATACACACAAAGATGCTGCATGCTAATGAGCTGATTTGAGTCCAGCGTGATGTCATTGAGTCCAGCGTATATTTAATTCAGAGTTATAGCCACTCCCCTGCCCACCTGCTGCTGGTTCATATGGAAAATAACTGTCATTCAGCAGCAGGTGGGCGGGGAGAGTCATGAGCTCATGAATATTCAGGACTCATCATTATCAGCTGGAGCTTTTCAATACAAGATGTTGGCAGATTGACTGGGTCAATTAAAAAAAGTGACCCAGCGTTTTGCTAAGAGAATCAGTCACTTATTTATGTTGTCCTTAGTTAGGACACCATAAAACCGGTGACAGGTTCCCTTTAAAGGCTAAAATTGTAAAAATAAAAATCCTAACCCGTTCTGTCACAAGGGGTTAACTGTTTTTCTAGCTGTGTGAATGATACTTTCACTTTGTGTTATCTAATAACCATTATCTCTAAATTACTAAAACATCATAAACAAGCCACATTGTTATCAGTTAGATAAGGATTGAGCTATAATGTTTATAAGGTCTCAGAAATAAGGAGCCTGTCAGCTCTTGGTCTGACAGAGCAGAGAGATAATACAGATCCTGCTAGTAGATAAACTCAAAGGTGTGCAGGGATAACGGCTCATCATTTGAATGAAATTTTTTGTTTTTAGCTCAAAATGAGTACACTGCAATAATTAAAAAAATTGCCACCAAAGGTGTACATAGTCTTTAAGCGCCTTTGATCACATTTGGCATCTAAACAAGGAAGGAAATTTTTGCCATACATGTCAATGGGGTAATTTTATCTTTATAAAGAATTTTAAACAAACAGGGCTCTTTTTTTGACACTCATTCCTCTGACTACAGTACCACTTGTGGTGCCTGAATGACATGTCTCCTGACATGTCTGTTTCATGGTACTTTCACACTAGCGTTAAAGTTTTCCGGTATTGAGTTCTGTCCTAGGGGCTCAATACCGGAAAATATTATCAGTTTTATCCTAATGCATTCTGAATGGAGAGTAATCCGTTCAGGAGGCATCAGGATGTCTTCAGTTCAGTCCCTGTTACTGTATTTGGCCGGAGATAATACTGCAGCATGCTGCAGTATTTTCTCCATCCAAAATTCTGGAACACTTGCCGGAATGCCGGATCTGGCATTATTTTCCATTGAAATGCATTAATGCCGGATCCGGCACCAAGTGTTCCAGCAAAACAGATCCGGTATTCCGGTATGCTCATGCGCAGACCTTTAAAAATGCTTAGAGACGGATCTGGTGTTTCAATGCATTTTTTAGACGGATCCACATCCGGATCCGTCTACAAATGCTATCTGTTTGCACTCAGATTTACGGCAGGCAGTTCTAGCAACGGAACTGTGTGCCGGATCTTCACAACGCAAGTGTGAAAAAAGGGCCTTAGTAAGTACTTGCATCCCCGGCATAATGACTATTCTGAAGCATCTATTCTTATGACTCCATGTTCTGTCATCCCTTTATTATTCCTGCGATAAAGTATACATGAATTATTAGCCGTTTGCTGGGTGTTACCAGTTGGGGGGTGTCCTTGCACAGTCTATTGATTGCATAGTATCAGATTGTGCATGGACAACACGCCCAACCTCTCAAACTCCTGGAAGAGTAGCAAGTCTCCCGGGTGTCACCAGACAGCCCAAACACACATAGAAGGGGTAGTGCCGCATTATGTAAGGTGGGTATGACCTTCTTTAAAATGGGTGTGTTCTGTGAAAAGGGGTGTGACACTGCAGAAAAACAGCACTGCACTGCCCTACCCCCCAACTTTGGGAAAATTGGCAAGTATGACTTTAATCTGTGTATTCTTGCTTATTGTCTACCCACGCGCACTATTATAATGTATACATATTTATCTAGAGTGATAGGAGAGGAATGACCATGTACTCAGCGCTACATGGCAGCTCTCAGCCGGCTGTGCAGTAGTCGCCGTATCACCATCTGTTATTGTCACTGGCAGCTAATTAATATCCACTTATCAATATATCAGCAAGTGTGACGGGAGTGGAGAGAGAGGGACGTGTGCCAGGGTCTGTGGGTGCCAGCACAATCTCGGACAATCGCCTGCAGGACATAGCACCCTGTACATAGCACCCTGTACAGAAGCACCCTGTACACAGCACCTTGTACACAGCACCCTGTACAGAGGACCCTGTACACAGCACCCTGTACACAGCACCCTGTACACAGCATCTTGTACACAGCACCCTGTACAGAGGACCCTGTACACAGCACCCTGTACACAGCACCCTGTACATCACACCTTGTACACAGCACCTTGTACACAGCACCTTGTACACAGCACCCTGTACAGAGGACCCTGTACACAGCACCCTGTACAGAGGACCCTGTACACAGCACCCTGTACACAGCACCCTGTACACAGCACCTTGTACACAGCACCTTGTACACAGCACCCTGTACACAGCACCCTGTACACAGCACCCTGTACACAGCACCTTGTACACAGCACCTTGTACACAGCACCCTGTACAGAGGACCCTGTACACAGCACCCTGTACACAGCACCCTGTACACAGCACCTTGTACACAGCACCTTGTACACAGCACCCTGTACAGAGGACCCTGTACACAGCACCCTGTACACAGCACCCTGCTGGGCGCTTCTGCCCCTTCATTTCAGTGATTAGTGAAGGTCTCAGCACCCGGACCCAACCAATCAAAACTTCACTATGACATGTCCCAAGTACTTTTAAATGGACCTTTTAAAGTTACACCTTAAAGGGGTTCTCCTATGATTAATGTAAAAAATTAAAATAAGACTTCATATAGTACATGACAATGAACCATCCCTGAACCTCACATGGATCCAGAGCTCTTCCCATTCATTTTCTAGATTTTCTTCAGACTGGCTGCGCAGGACGCGTGTCCTTTCTGCTGCAGATCTCTCCCCATCACAGCTCGGGGGGCATGTCCATTGTGCTGCAGCTCTCTCTCTATCACAGCTCAAGGGATATGTCCTTTCTGCTGCAGCTCTCTCCCAATTACAGCTCAGGGGGTGGGGGCATGTCCATTCTGCTGCAGCTCTCTCTCTATCACAGCTCAGGGGATATGTCCTTTCTGCTGCAGCTCTCTCCCAATTACAGCTAAGGGGGGCATGTCCATTGTGCTGCAGCTCTCTCCTTATCACAGCTCAAGGGGGCATGTCCTTTCTGATGCAGCTCTCTCCCTATCACAGCTCAGGGGATATGTCCTTTCTGCTGCAGCTCTCTCCCCATCACAGCTCAGGGGGGGGCATGTCCATTGTGCTGCAGCTCTCTCTCTATCACAACTCAGGGGATATGTCCTTTCTGCTGCAGCTCTCATAAGGTGTGTCCTTTTTGCTGCAGCTAGCAGTATCTAACAGTAGATACGGCTGGTGGCAGATGCATTGAACTGAGAATGAGTGACCACTTCAGTAGGTGGATGTACACATTACTATCCAGATTAAACACCAGGGGCGCCATTTTAATGAAGTGAATATCTTACAACTGGAGCATTTTTGCAAGAGAAAGTAAATTACAAAAATAACATTTTTTTCACGCTAAATTATTTTAATCTAACATTTACTGTTGGGACAACCTCTAAGTATAAAACTTTTGCTTATTCAAAGACAGTGCTGCCAACCGGAATTTTTATTTTTTCTGGTCAACTTATCCGAAGGCTATATGACTATACACTGTTCTAACTGACGCTGACAGGGCCACCGTGTTCCTAAACATTTTCCATACATTTCCTGATAGAATGAGGAGTACGGTGACAATTCCATCAAAACAGAAAAAAGCAGCCTTGACACAAAACACAGAGGTGTCTCTAAAGATATCGGCTGTCAGAGAATGCGCCATCATAGGGGAATACTCGCACAGTGGGTGAAATACTGCACGCCTCGGAAAATGGATTCATTTCAACATTAACTCCACAAGTCAAATAATAGTCACCGGTCACGTGGTCCGACCGCCAGCCATGGTGCTTGTAATTAAATGTTCAGTCCTGTCCGGTACAGAGAGGGTACCAGACCGCAAAACATAAGTAGAGTATGTTTAGGCAGAAAAGTAGGGTAAGTATGTTTAGGTGAAAAATATTAGAATTTAAGGGATTGTTGCCAACTTTTCGTGTTGTGCTAAATTTGACCCAACACTAATGGAGAGCCTTCAGTGAAGAGCGGTCAATGTCATAAGGGTCCTCCCAATATTAGGGGGCCAACCGTCTGGAGAAGAACAGAAGCCAGAACAACTTTTTGTCTACGAATGTGTGGAAATCACTTGGCGCAAACAATGCCACAATTGTCAAACTAGAGACTTCTTGTATTCATACAACGCGTATGATGTGACTAAGTTTATCAGGAATCTTACAATCACTAGGCATTTCCGTGATGTTGCGGGCTCGGCTGAGGGTATTAGCAAGACAGAGGGGACTGATATTAATGCTTATAAAAACATGCTCTTCAAAGAACAAATGTCCCTCGTTTGTCTTGCTGATCTTCAGTTGGAATCTGTAGTGAGCAAACGGTGTTGATTTGGTGAGTGATTTTAGGATTCCTAAGCCACATTTCTACCCGATTGTGTCACGCACGCCGAGCATGGATCGCTTTCAGGAAATATTGGAAAAGGAGCTTACCGCGTTACACGCACAGAATGTCACACCGGTGACAGGTTTTAGAAGGTCTGAAAGATTATCTGCACATTAGTGATCTGACAGCTTCATTTGGTTTTTGGAAGTGTGGTTCTAGTTGAAGTCCTGTTCATCCATCATCCATCAGCCTCAGAAGTTAAGTGTTCCGTTTGTTGTATTTTGTATTCCCCCCCACCTTTGTTGTTTACTAGGCCTCAGCGAGACGCTGGTTCCTTCACCGGGGAAGGAGCGGGTAGTCTCTGCCCTGTCATTACCATTAGGGCATCCGAGGGCCACCAGGGTTTTCTAGGTTCCTGTGTATGGTCATCTCTACCATCGAGAGGTGCCCATACGGATAGGAGTTAGGGCCAGGAACAGGGTTTTATAGGTGGTGACCCTTTTCCTTCCCTAGCGGTGAGGCCTAGTGTCTTTTCCCTTCCTTTTTGTTGTCTTTTGGTGTTCTCCCCTACTACATCCGTGACACACAATTGTTATACTAAAAAACGCAATAATCTCAGCAACACCCAAAGAAAAGCTTTAACTGAACTGGAGAATTTAGATCAAGTTGTCATGAAGATAGCTGACAAGGGTGGTTCTGTTGTGATCTTGGATAAGAGCGTCTATCAAAAGCAAATGCTTGACATTTTATCTGATGCTTCTACATACGAAAGGCTGGATGGAGACCCTTAAATGAAATACAAACAAAAATATAATGAGCTTTTACATAAAGGATAGGAATTGGGTTTCTTTGACTATAAACAATACAGCTTTTTGTGTGAAGAGGCACCTATTATTCCAATTATGCACGCTCTGCCCTCCACTACGTCCCCTTGTTTCAGGCATAGATTCCCTTATGCTTCAACCTACAGTATGGTCAGGAGGGTACCAGGTTACATTAAAGACACGACAGACGTGCTAAAATCTATGTATGACATAATATGGAAACCAGAATATACATGGATGACCACGGACGTCGTGTCTTTATATCCGTCTATTCCTCATGACATAGCGTTATTAGCTTGGGAATTTCATCTCCATAAATACAGTCAGTATTCTTCTGATTTTATAGATTATGTATTGTAGGTTACTTTTCTCCTCCTAACACATAACTATTTTTCGTTTGATACTCAATTTCATTTACAAATTAGGGGTGTGTCCATGGGGGCAAAATTTTCACCCTCCCTGGCTAACCTCACCATGGCCTATTGGGGGGAGCGGTACATCTATAGTCTGGAGAATCCATTTTTACAACACATAGTTTGGTATGGCAGATACATAGATGATCTGCTCTTTATTTGCAGCGGAGTTGCGTCTGCCATACCAAATTTTAAACAGCATTTGAATAACAATACGTACAACTTGCATTTTACATGCATAGCTGATGCGTATGATATATGCTTTCTGGACCTTAAACTAACCGGCCTTTCAAATAGACCAGTCTTAACAGAAACGTATCGAAAAGAAACCGCAGGCAATACTATTTTACATGCAAACAGTCACCACTAAAGGGATACCTGTTGGGGAATTTGTGCGTGCACGCTGAAATTGTAGTACGGAATCAGCTTTTCAAAAAGAATGTCAGATTATCAGCTCTCGATTGAGCACACGAGGTTATCCGCAGTGGATGTTGCAGACACATTATGAATATAGCATTGAACAAATCGAGGTTTGAGTTGTTGTTGTTAAATGTGGGGCTCAAAACAGAAGGGAACATTCCAAATAAAAACAATAGTCAAAATGGACATATTAGACAAACAAGTACTTTGGATGATAACGGGAAGGGACAAAATGGGAATTTACCCACTCTGGTACTGACATACAGCCGGCAATTTAAACAAATACAGAATGTCATTAGAAATTGCTTGCCTATATTATATGATGATCACATTTTGTATAATACTCTCAAAAACGGCTGTAGAATTGTTTCCAGGAGGGCACCAACCCTTGCGAGTTCTCTTTCTCCTTCATCCATAAAAGATGCACGGAATACATGGATTAAATACAATGGTTTCAATAGATGTGGAAGCCACCCATGTAAAACGTGCAGCTTTGCACTTACAACTAAAACTTTCCAAAACGCCGATCATTCAATCACTTTTCCAATAAAAACTTATATCAATTGCAATGGCACGGGAGTAATTTATGTTATCCAATGTACTATTTGCGATTTGATGTATGTTGGCAGCACTTCAAGCTAATTTAAAAACATCTTGGAGCATTTAAATTACAGTTCGAATCCTGCTTTAAATGTGTCCAATGCGGCTAAACATTTCATCCACATACATAAACGCAAAGTCAATTCATTACGTGCTTTTGCCATTGAGAAAGTCACCGCTCCTTCTAGAGGAGGTTACCATAAAAAAGTTATTTTATTAAGAGAAGCCTACTGGATCTTTAGACTTAATACTAGAATGCCTACAGGTTTGAACCAAAGGAAAGAGCTTACGGTATGTACTTCTACCAGTGACTGAATTAAATATAATTTGTGGATAGTGATTCATTACAACCGTTTTACGTGTCTAGAGGTAGCTGGACTTTCCCTCAAAAGGCACACTTTGTCAGAAATAAGGATCACCCAATGCCCAATCCTTGGTTCTCATAGGGAAAAAGTCAGATCAAGAAGCATGTGCAGGGGCAGTTGGGTGGAATAGGAATAGAAGGTGTATGACCACTAGAGATGAGCAAACCAAGTCTACAATTCAAAAATTTGACATAAATTTTACAAAAAGTCTTGATTCGAACAAACCCAAAATTTGTGCGATTCTATTTGGGAGAATCAAAGAGACAGGTAGGGAGAAAAAGAGGGAGAGTGGGGGAAAGAGAGACTATTACAGGCAACTGGGGCACTTCTAGTACGTTTCACTTGTATTCGGACCTAAATGAAATCTCCAAATGTGGCAGAATCAGATCCAAATTTTAAGAAATTTGCTCATCCCTAACGATCGCCTTTATATCTAACAGAGTAATGTCTCATGGATATTGTACATGCTGTTTCAAGAGGGACCTCCATACCTCCATATTTTCTTTGGGCACTATGTACATATAGATAGTATCCGTATTAATCAGATGACATATCTTGCATTAATATTCTTAGGTTAGTTTCACAGTAGCGTTTGGGAGATCTAGCAGGGTGTTCTGGCAGGGAACAGCCTGCTGGATCTCTCTGTATCCAGCATTGCCAGAAGCTACATAAATGCCGCCTGGTCCCATTAACTATAACGGTGGCCGGCAGAGATCTAGCCACAACCAGGCAGATATGCTGACAATCAGCCAGACAAATACCGCTGCTGGATCTAGCAAACACTAGTGTGAAACTAGCCTAATTCACAACGTTTGCCCACAGATGATTGCACACAGATTTTGATCCAGTGAGATATACACTACTCACAAAAAGTTAGGGATATTTGGCTTGTGGGTGAAATTTCAGAATGAACCTAAAATGTATAACCTTTACAGGTGAACTTAATGTGATTTTCTCTAAACTTTTGAATGCACATGTCCAACTGTTCAGTGTTTCAGTACTTTTTGCACAACTTGCTATTCTCTAACAAGGAGCTTAGCGGCAAAATTCACAACAGGTGTTTGATCTATGAACTGCCAAATACATTTCCTGGTTCAGTTAGAATTGGTATTTAAAAGTCCTCCTCATCATGCTGTTCACATATTGACATCATGAGACCAAGATGACGCCTAACAATTGATCAACAATACCTCACCATTGCAAGCCTTCAAACAGGATGTTCTCAAGTTGCCACTGAACTTAGAGTGTCATAGAGTGTCACCGGCAGGTTGCAACATAGATACAGAGAAACTGGAAGAGTCACAGAAAGGCATAGAAGTGGACGTCCTTTGGCAACATACCACACTGATGACCGCTTCATTGTGAACAATGCCCTGCAGAACCGGATGATGAATGCCACACAACTCCAGGCACATTAAAGGGAGGTGAAAGGCAACCAAGTGTCACGTCAGACCATTCGAAACTGTTCAACATCAGCGTGGTCTGCATGCTAGATGACTTGCAAGGGTACCTGACCACACCATCAGGCACAAACGTCATCGTCTTGCATAGGCCAGGGAGAAACTACCAGTGGGCCTCAGTACTGTTCACTGATGAAAGTCGATCAATGCTGAGCAGAAATGATGGCCACCAAAGATGTTGGGGACATCAAGGAGAACATTATGCATCAGTCACTGTTGTCACCAGACGAGCCTTTGGTGATGGTGGTGTTACAGGGTGGGCAGGGGTGTCTAGTCAATACAGAACTGCCCTACACTTTGTGAATGGTACAGTGACAAGCCCATTCTACTTGAATAACATCATTTATCCAGTCATTGTGCCTTTGCATGAACAACACAGGCCTAATTTCATCTTCATGTATGACAATGTGCCAACTCATCAAGGTAGCACAATTAGGGAACGGCTGATGGAGACGGGGGGACCTCAAATAGAGTCACCTGCACTTTCTCCAGACCTGAATTCCTTTGAAAATCCATGGGATCAGCTGAGTCGCCATGTAGAGGCTCGTAACTCTGTACCCCAGAACGTCAATGACCTGAGGGCTGCCCTTCAAGAAGAGTGGGATGCCATGCCTCAGCATATAATAAGTTAACTTGTGAACAGCAGGAGACGTCGTTGTCAAGCTGTAAATCATGCTCAAGGCCACATGACAAGTTATTGAGACATTGACATTTTGTGGGGTATACCCAGCACTGGTTTTGGCTTTTGTTTCAATAAATTGTTTGAGATGAGGAAATCACCATTGCTGCTTCTACTTAAATGCCCTACTTTCATCATATAATATCACTGTAGCGTGAACTTTTTATGTTTCCCATAAATTTAACCCAAAAGCCTAATATCCCTAACTTTTTGTGATTAGTGTATACTTGCAGTGACCTGGAATGTTTTATGAGAAGTAATGTGAGGTTTTGCACCATTCCTAATGTTTTACACTGTCTTTTACTATCTGCATAGCCTGCAAGCTAAATCATGGGTTAATTGTGATCCTGAGATGTTTTTCCAGAGTTTCACCACTTCCCAACCCTTGCCGTACCTGTACGGCGAATCCAGCGAAACCCTCAATCTATGTATGGCACTCAGATGGAGTGGGCCCCTGATCACTGTGATGTCTGTGGGAGTGAGGGAGGAGGACCCATCCACCATGAGTACCATGACTTCTAACACCAAGACCACTACCGCTCCAGATTGTTATTTTACTACTGCTAGCGCAATGAATGCATACAAAGATGACTGAGGCCTAACATGTTGGGGGGGGGGCACATATCTTTTTTAAATGTAGGATTCTTCAGCAAGGTTCAGTCATGAAGCCTGCAGGAAATGGATGAACGGTAATCACATCCTAATTACCTCAGATGACCTTAATGAATAATGCAACAGCACCGGCCTTAGTACAGAAGCAGATTAATCAGTTTCATAATCAGGCGCCACATTACGTCCAAACAGAAGCTGCAATTATGCAATTAAAGGAAATATCAAGAAATCCAAAGTAATTGAAGACAGCGATTATAATAGAGCAAATTTTTCAAAAATTCGATTCAGCCGGTTCGCCGAATTTTTAGGAAAAATTTGCTTCGATACGAATTTATTCACGGCAAATCGAGTTAAAAAACTGCAGAGAGCCTTTATAGTGGTGTAGAACACTGTGTCTTGCAGTAACACGCATAGGGAGTCTGCTTTGGTAGTGAAATAATACTATGAGTCCGCATGACATGCAGATGACAGGCGTCACTCTTAGAATCACTGCACACTTCACTTATTTGGGCAGTCACGGGGCAAAAACTGACCAAATAACTCAAGTGTGAACTCAGCCTTACAGGTCGATGTTAGCGCCAAGAAGAGGTGCACTCCTTTTACACCGTCATCAGCTGATTCTACATAGATGTCTACAGAACCTGTTCTATTAAACGCTTATACAAGTAGAGCCCCCGACAGAGTGGACAGGGTGTCAGTAGTAAGTTTGTGGTGACGTCACTGATTAAGTTTCCCCATTCTCTGATCCGTCAGAACAATTACACAGAAAAAACGGATCCTGTCTGTGGAGCATACGCCTTCACTCGGTCAGCATTTGCTCAATAACTCATCAGTATTTCTAAAGGCAAAAAAAATAAAACGTAGTGGATCTAAAACAGAGATGACACGTGAATTGAATATTTGCATGTCTTCTGTGTTTTGTACCCACTCCTGCTTTTGGCTACCAAATCATAAGCCAATTCTGATGGGACCATACAGGCCTTAAAGCTGCTACATAGACAGGATCTGTTGTGCATCTCATTTTTCCTTCCTTCTGACAGATCAGAAGAAGGGTCAAATAAATGATGATGTCAGCCAGGCCGAAAGCCAAAATAGTGGACCAGTCATGAAGTGGGGAGAGTGGGAACAGCATGAGAAGTCCACAGAGTGGACCTATGACATAGTGGGGAGGTGAAAGCAGGTGGAAGCAGTATGAGGAGGCCACCAAGTGGCACAATGACAGAGTCTGTAGGTGGCGGCAGCAGCAGCATTAGGAGAAGGCCACCGAGTGGCACAATGACAGAGTCTGGAGGTGGTGGCAGTATGAGGAGGCCACCGAGTGGCACAATGACCAAGTTTGCAGGTGGCAGCAGCATGAGGAGACCACAGAGCGACACAATGACAGAGTCTGGAGGTGGCAGCAGCATGAGGAGATCACAGAGTGGCACAATGACAGAGTCTGAAAGTGGTGGCAGCAGCAGCATCAGGAGGAGGCCACAGAGTGGCACAATGACAGAGTCTGTAGGTGGCGGCAGAAGCAGCAGCAGCATTAGGAGAAGGCCACCGAGTGGCACAATGACAGAGTCTGGAGGTGGCGGCAGCATGAGTAGGCCACAGAGTGGCACAATGACAGAGTTTAAAGATGGCAGCGGCATGAGTATGCCACAGAGTGGCACAATGACAGAGCATGGAGTTGGCGGCAGCAGCAGCATCAGGAGGAGGTCACAGAGTGGCACAATGACAGTCTAGAGGTGGCAGCAGCATGAGTAGGCCACAGAGTGGCACAATGACAGTCTAGAGGTGACAGCAGCATTAGGAGACCACAGAGTGGCACATTGACAGAGTCTGGAGGTGGCGGCAGCATGAGTAGGCCAGAGAGTGGCACAATGACAGAGTCTGTAGGTGGCGGCAGAAGCAGCAGCAGCATTAGGAGAAGGCCACCGAGTGGCACAATGACAATCTAGAGGTGGCAGCAGCATGATGAGACCACAGAGTGGCACATTGACAGAGTCTGGAGGTGGCGGCAGCATGAGTAGGCCACAGAGTGGCACAATGACAGAGTCCAAAGATGGCAGCAGCATGAGTAGGCCACAGAGTGGCACAATGACAGTGTCTGGAGGTGGCGGCAGCATGAGTAGGCCACAGAGTGGCACAATGACAGAGCATGGAGGTGGCCACAGCAGCATCAGGAGGAGGTCACAGAGTGGCACAATGACAGTCTAGAGGTGGCAGCAGCATGAGGAGACCACAGAGTGGCCCATTGACAGAGTCTGGGGGTGGCGGCAGCATGAGTAGGCCACAGAGTGGCACAATGACAGTCTAGAGGTGGCAGCAGGATGAGGAGACCACAGAGTGGCACATTGACAGAGTCTGGAGGTGGCGGCAGCATGAGTAGGCCAGAGAGTGGCACAATGACAAAGTGTGGAGGTGGCAGCAGCATGAGTAGGCCCCAGAGTGGCACAATGACAGAGTCTGGAGGTGGCACCAGCATTAACAGGCCACAGAGCGGCACAATGACAGAGTCTGGAGGTGGCAGCAGCATGAGGAGACCACAGAGCGGCACAATGACAGAGTCTGGAGGTGGCAGCAGCATGAGGAGACCACAGAGCGGCACAAAGACAGAGTTTGGAGGTGGCAGCAGCATCAGGAGTAGGCCACAGAGTGGCACAATAACAGAGTCTGGAGGTGGCGGCAGCATCAGGGGGCCACAGAGCAGCACAATAACAGAGTCTGGAGGTGGCGGCAGCATCAGGATGCCACAGAGTGGTAAGGTGACATACTGTGGAGGTGGGTGGAAATACCAGTATCCTCTGAAGATGGTAGGTGAAAAAAGGAGCACTTGGCATCAGATGTGTGGCATCAGGCGGGTAACCGCATCAGAATAGTAGCTGAGGCAGGTAGCCAGAAGAAACCGGTCTCTTTTGTCAAATTGTTGGTGTGGCACCATGGATGATCTAGTCTGATGCATCAGGCATTGGTGTGTGAAAATCCTGGCTGATCCACGCCTGATTCATCCTGATGCAGTGTCCCACTATGTGCTATATGTGGGCACTTTAAACTGTTGCTAAATGTCATATCAAATGTATTGTGGTATCTTGCTGTAATTCCCTTTAACAGGCTGGCTGTGTCATTTACCTTTATTCGCTCCTAAGGGGTGCTGGCACCACTTATATATATAGCTAGGTGTGGTGTTAAGTCAGTGTGTGTGTTGTGGATGAGAACTAAGAGAGGAGGAAGTTAATGGAGGAGGTGAAAATTTGTTTTTCCACCGAAATAATTCACAAAAGATTTTACCGCATATAAGTGCAGCGCTTAACACAATTTTTTTTCACTGAAATAAGTCACAAAAGATTTTACCGCATATAAGTGCAGCGCTTAACGCTGAATACAACCTTTTTTTCCACCGAAATAAGTCACAAAAGATTTTACTGCATATAAGTGCAGCACTTAACGCTGAATACAACTTGTTTTTCCACCGAAATAAGTCACAAAATATTTTACCGCACATAAGTGCAGTGCTTAATGCTGAATACAATGTTTTTACCACTGAAATAAGTCACAAAAGATTTTACCGCATATAAATGCAGCGCTTAACGCTGAATAAAATTTCTTTTTCCACCAAAATACTTCAATAAAGATTTTACCAGATATAACGGAGCACGGAGATGGAAAGGGTCTTCAGATTCCCCCTGCACTATACGGACGTCTCAGAAATGAACCGCTGCTCCCGACAGCAGCTCCTGGAAAGGTTATGGAGCGTCCCGGTCATCCAGCATCTATTCTCTAAGCTAAAGGATTATTTTGAAAGTATATCAGAAGCCACACGGGGCCCCCACGCTGCAGATTTATCATGGAGACATCATGGAGATTTACCCGCATATAACCG
Source organism: Bufo bufo (assembly GCF_905171765.1). Taxonomy (NCBI): domain Eukaryota; kingdom Metazoa; phylum Chordata; class Amphibia; order Anura; family Bufonidae; genus Bufo; species Bufo bufo. Next base: position 779,976,615 of record NC_053390.1, on the reverse strand, counting down.
CAGTGCTGACCGCTGAATAAATTTTGTTTTTCGACTGAAATACTTCAATAAAGATTTTACCACATATAACCGCCGCACTGATTGACTGCTACCGCCGCTACTTCCATGAACCCCTGCACCACTACTTCCCGGGTAGGTAGGCTGCTGCGAAGCAGGTGCTCTACCCTGGGCACGTTTGGCTCCCAACACATATAACTGCCGACGTGAACAGAGAATATATATATTTTTTTGTACTGAAATAGGCCACTAAACGCTTTCAGCAGAAATAAATGCACCAGTTAAGTGTGTAGATATTTTTCTTTCTGTACCGAAATAGGCCACTGAACGTTTTTGCCACAAATAAGTGCACCAGTGAAATGCGTATATATTTTTCTTTTTTTACTGTAATACGCCCCTATACGCTTTCACCAGAAATAACTGCAACAGTGCAGTGCAAATATATTTTTCTTATTTTACTGAAATACGCCCCTATATGCTTTTACCAGAATTAACTGCAGCAATGCACTGAGAATATATTTTAGTTTTTTCACTGTAATACGCCCCTATACGCTTTCACCAGAAATAACTGCAACAGTGCAGTGCGTATATATTTTTCTTATTTTACTGAAATACGCCCCTATACGCTTTCACCAGAATTAATTGCAGAAATGCACTAAGAATATATATTTCGTTTTTTTACTGTAATACGCCCCATACGCTTTCACCAGAATTAACTGCAGAAATGCACTGAGGATATATTCTTCTTTTTTTACTGTAATACGCCCCTTTATGCTTTCACCAGAAATAACTGCAACAGTGCGTATATATTTTTCCTATTTTACTGAAATAGGCCCCAATACGCTTTCACCAGAATTAACTGCAGAAATGCACTGAGAATATATATTTTTTTTTTACTGTAATATGCCCATAAACGCTTTCACCAGAAATAACTGCAACAGTGCAGTGTGTATATATTTTTCTTATTTTACTGAAATATGCCCCTATACGCTTTCACCAGAACTAACTGCAGAAATGCACTGAGAATATATTTTTCTTATTTTACTGTAATACGCCCCTAAACGCTTTCACCAGAAATAACTGCAACAGTGCAGTGCGTATATATTTTTCTTATTTTACTGAAATACGCCCCTATACGCTTTCACCAGAATTAATTGCAGAAATGCACTGGGAATATATATTTCTTTTTTTACTGTAATACGCCCCAATGCGCTTTCACCAGAAATAACTGCAGCAGTGCAGTGCGTATATATTTTTCTTTTTTTACTGAAATACGCCCCTATACGCTTTCACCAGAATTAACTGCAGAAATACACTGAGAATATATATTTCTTTTTACTGTAATACTCCCCTATATGCTTTCAACAGAAATAACTACAGCAGTGCAGTGCATATATATTTTTCTTTTTTTTCTGTAATACGCCCCTATACCTTTCCACCAGAAATAACTGCAGCAGTGCAGCAGGTATATATATTTCTTGTTGTACTGAAATACGCCCTGCGACACAGTGAGAGGTTTGGTCTGGGAAAACAGGTATTTTTCTCCCAGCATGTGCTGCTGGGCTGATTTACAGCCCGGTGAGGTCAAATACCGGACCGGATTTTAAGTGCCGGTCCGGGTTTTGGCAGCACCTGGCTGTCCTTAAATAGGCAGCTGGGCTCAGAAGCCGTGTCTCTGTGTTGGGATCTGGGAGCCTTTTGTCTGGATGAAGGCTTGCTACCTGTTTGGTGTGAAAACAGGTTGGTGCTGCTATGCTCAAGGACTCTTTGAGGCAATATTGCCGCATGGTGTGAATTACCACCATCACCGCAAGGTGACTTTTTGCTTGTTTATGACTTGCTTGGTTTGTCACTTGCCTAAAGTGTGAATAAAACACGGAACTGTTTGATCCAAAGAACTTGTTGTTGCCTTTGTACTGCGAAACCCCACAGCCCTATACGCTTTCAACAGAAATAACTACAGAAGTGAAATGCGTACATATTTTTCTTGTAGTACTGATATAAGATACTAAGACATAAGCCTCTAAAGGCTTTTCAACATAAGAATTGCAGCCCAATAACAAAAAGCTGGAATGACAGAGCGTTCTAATGACTATTTTAATCCCTAAATAATCGTTTCCTGCACTTGTAAATCACTTTCCTATCAATGTCCCTAGTGCCTTCTGACGTCTCTCCCTGCACTAAGATTATGTGAAATGATTCCTTCCTATCCTTTCCCTACCACTTATAAATCTTTTTTTCTGTCTTTTTTTTTAATCACAATCGTTTTTCCAATTGCTGTCCCTAGCACCTTCTCACGTCTGTCCCTGCACTCTGAACACTGGAAAATGTCTGACTGTAAGATGGCCAACGTATTTATAGGGCTGTGACATCACAGGGCTGGCTGCTGATTGGCTGCATGCAGGTATGTATGTCAATCTGGTTGATCCCGCCTTCCCAGAGTCCCTTGCCCCATGTCCTCAGTCCTCACGTGTGTAGCTGCCATTTTAGGAAAAATGTGATTTGTTACCACAAAGTGCGAGGAAATTCGCATTCATTGCGAATCGAATTTTTTCCTGAAATTCAAAATGAATTCCACTTCGTCAGCTTTGATTCGCTCATCTATAGCGATTATCATTAGGACGGAAAATTCCAGATATTCATAGCCTGAGAAACATCGTACATATATTCTAATGGAGCTTGCCATGCAGAGATACAGTACATCTGCACACCTCATGAACTCCGTATGCTGCTATATGGTGCCTCCCTGCTTATTGTGATGCTGCATCCGAGGCTTGTGACCAACACAAAATCTTTATAGTAAACTAATGTTGTATAGGCACTGTTATTAGATAACCTTATGTGTGGAGTTATTTGGTCACTGTATGTGGCTATGATGTGAGCACTGTATGGGGGTATAAATATTTTCCTTTGAACTGTAGTGTATGGAGGCAGCAGCTCCATATAATATTGGCATTAAACCAACTCTGATGTTTGGCCATGAGGTGGCACTACTATTTGGGCACTATACTGTTTAGCTAATGTACTCCGTATGGGGTCCATCAACAGAAAGTATCACACAGTGTACCACCTAACGTAAGGCTGGCTCTGAGTGTAAGCAATGGTTTTAAAGGCAGGTTTACAGCCTGATGGTTGCTTGTTAAGCAGAGGTGAAGCTCTGCATTTACATGCAGCGATCACTTCCACAGTATGAGGATGATCGATCGCTATTGTGATCACTCATCCTCCTACAGCTGCATTGTTTTTGAGCAGCAGATCGCTGTTTAGAGTGCACAATCTGCTGCCCAGGAACGATGATTGAATTGCGTGCACGCAGGGGCGTAGCTAAAGGCTCATGGGCCCTGGTGCAAGAGTTCAGGTTGGGCCCCCAATCGGAACCAAACCGGGTTGGGATCCAAGTTTTAAAGCGGTTTTCCACTTTAAAAATCAAATACTGAAGTTATTCAACGAAGTCTCGCGGGGCTTTGCGAATAACTGACTTTGCCTCATCGGAGGCCATATATTTTAAGACTCTACGGAGACGGATCTCTGTACAGCATTAATCCGAGCATTCATTTTGAGGGAAGCGACTTCGGATCCTAAACACTCATCACTAGTCATCAGAATCTCAGAAAATTGATTTGGAAAATTTACCCCAATTTTTTATATATTTAATTTAATTCTACAAAGCTAAAGATTTTAAGGAAACTACCACACTTTTGATTCAGGAATCTCTTTGGACCTGAATCCAATTGCATAGACAATTTCGCCAAATGAACTCAGAATCAAATTTTGAGAAATTTGCTCATGTTTAGTTAAAGGGCATGTCAGCAATTTTGCACCTATTACACAGGCTGACCTGTTACATGTGCGCTTGGCAGCCGAAGACTTCTGTGTTGGTCCCATGTACATATGTGCCCGCATTGATGAGAAAAATGATGTTTTAATATATACAAATGAGCCTCGAGGAGCAACGGGGGTGTTACCACTACACCTAGAAGCTCTGCTCTCTCTGCAACTGCTGTGACCTCTGTATTTTTATTGACACTACCAAATATCTAGGACTTCCCAAATACCAAATTTCACGTTTACAAGTTGTCCAGAACACAGCCACCAGACTGATAACTGGAAAAAAACCTGGGAATCTATTACTTCGTCCTTGAAGACACTCCATTGGCTACCCGTGAAGGATCGGATCAAATTCAAGACCCTTTGCCTCACCCATAAATGTACACAAGAGAAAGCACCCCAATACCTCTGCGAAAAAATAAAGCACTACACCCCAGTTCGCCCCCTCCGGTCAGCTAACCAGAACCTCCTCCATATCCCCAAGACCCGCTACAAATCAAAAGGCGAACGAAGGTTCGCAGTCCAAGGACCCCGGCTTTGGAACACTCTACCTGCGGAGATCCGCTCAGAATAAAACCATCTAGCCTTCATGAAGAAGCTCAAGACCCACCTCTTCTGAAAGCACAGGCGGTCAAGGGCTGCAAAAGCGCCTTGAGGCAATTTAGTTCGCAATTGTAGCGCTATATAAGTTATTCATTCATTCATTCAGGATGCTCCTCAAAGAGGTCACAGAGATAAAAAATTCAATATGATTGCAAATAGAAAGTCTTTTGGTGCCTTCTTCTACAAAAGTAGCCTCCAGCCTGTGGCACATCCTGATGGCTTGGCATGCTGGGGGTTGTAATTTCTCAACAGCTGTGGAGCCACAGGTTGGATACAGCAGAATTTCTGATAGATTGACCTTGAAGGATTCATTAACATGTCTGACCGGTTGCCACTGACTAGAGCTCTTTAGGTCTTTCTGCTGTTATCCTCTTCACCGATTTCAGATATGTCCCCAGTTATGCACCTCGCTATTCCCAGTGATAAACCGTCTACGCTGAGGTGCATAATGGCTCTCATGCAAAATCTAAAGATGCCATATCAGCAGTGAATGCCTGACTTAATTAAGACCTATAAGGCATATACGATAAGTTCAATTTCACACTTGAAGAAGAGAATTCATCTGGCTGAGTGGTTTTGGGACATGGTTTTCTCTAGAAGCCCTCTGATAATATTCATGTAGAGCATCACGCAGCTGTTTACTGGTAATTAAAATCATGTTTACTCACTGAAATGAGACTCTTCGAGGGAAACTCCATGCCTCGCGCCTCACTAGCTCTACAGCCAAGACGGCTTTGCAGAAAATAATCTCTTAATTACTAAATTAGGTCATCCATTTTGGTAAATTACTTCACAGGAAAGACAATCCGTCAACTTTTCAACCAGGCAACGGCTACACGCTGCAGATATGATTGAGAATTGTGTATCTTGGGCACAGAGCACGCATCAAGAATTCGGACATTTAAATGTTTACATTTTCAGGCTCCTAGGGGGCAGTATTCTAAGCAGAGTATGCGCAGCATCCATAAAATCTGCCAGGTTAAGTGAGGTCAGCTCAAAATAGTTCTCATCTTTCCCCCCCCCCTCCCCAACTCTTCTTGGCAGCTTGTACACATGTATAATAAAACTCTTTCATGACCATCCATCTTTCATGACCATCCAAATTCCTTGGTCACTTAGGTGAAAAACCTTAGTGACCAAGCCATTTCTTTCTCTTTTTTTTTTTTTTTGTCGCATTCCAAGAGTTATGATTTTGGAATTTCTTTGGTTGATATAGCCGTACGAGGGATTGTTGTTCAACTGTTTGTTTGTTTTTGTGAGAAAAGTTGTAGTTTTTTGTATTACACCATTTTGGGTTACACATAACTAATTGATTAACTTTAAACTGTTTTGGGGGAAAAGGGAAAAATAGAATGACTGCCACTATTTTTTTTACATATATTTATTCAATAAAAACTTTTTTAAAAAAAATGTTTTTGTATCCCACAAATAAGTTTTTAATTTTTCTTTCAACAGAGCTGTGTCAGGGCTTGGTTTTAGCTGGACAACTGGTAGTTTTTTTTAGCAGTATTTTAGGGTAGATAAGACATTTTAATAGCTTTGTATCCTGTTTTTGAGTGGCAGATAAGCAAACAAAAGCAATTGTGACTTTTTTTTTTAGAGCATTTTTGGTGATCATGGCATAGATCAGGTCGGTACTGATGTGGCAATACCACAGGGATTTTAATTTTTTCATTCGTTTTCCATTTAGATTGGACTTTTTTGGGGGAATGGCCATCATATTTTTTCCTTTATAAGATTGGTGTTTTGATAAAGATTAGGCATCTGATCTGAGGTCTGATGAAGATTTGGGGTTTGATCTGAGGTCTGATGAAGATTATAGGTCTGATATGAGGTCTGATAAAGATTGGGGGTCTGATCTGAGGTCTGATGAAGATTAGGGGTCTGATCTGAGGTCTGATGAATATTAGGGGTCCTAGCTGAGGTCTGATGAAGATTGGGGGTCTGATCTAAGGTCTGATGAAGATTAGGGGTCTGATCTGAGGTCTGATGAAGATTATGGGTCTGATCTGAGGTCTGATGAAGATTAGAGGTCTAATCTAAGTTCTGATGAAGATTGGTGGTCTAATCTAAGGTCTGATGAAGATTGGGGTCTGATGAAATTTCTTTTTTTCTGATTTTCCTCCTCTAAAATCTAGGTGGGTATTATATCCATGCTTATTGTAACAACTTTCCTCTGACAGATGATGCTTAATTTCAGCATACTCAATCCTTTCCTTCTCAGCAGGTAAACCAACACCAGAGATATGTGGCAATGGCTTTTCCTCCCTAGTGTGCACGTGTATTGAGTAGTTCAGCTAGAGGAACAGCTGTTGGACTAAACTACCTTTAGTCAGCAGTGGGTGACAATGAGCACAGGAGAAAGCTCCCCTCAAGGTTAAATCCAGGGCCGTTTCTAGAGGCGGGCGAGGGGTGCGACCGCATGGGGCGCATCCCTCAGGACAGAAGGGGGGAGCGCCGTCAGCAGGGCCCAGCGCCGGAGGGGGGAAGCGCTCATCTCCAAATTCATCTGTATCGCCGTCCTCAGGACAGCGATACAGATGAACGGTGCGGAGGAGCAGGGCAGAGGCGTCTCCCTTGGCCCTTCCTCTGATAGGCTACAGGCACTGAGCCGTACAGTGCGGGACACAGGCCGGAAGAGGCCTGCATCGCAACACTGACAGCAGCATAAGGTAAGTATATGAGTTTATTGTTTTTATTATTTATAGTATACTGTGGCAAGAAGGGGGGTGGGGGCCCTATATACTGGCACAATATGGAGGGGTACTATGGGGGCCCTATATACTGGCACAATATGGAGGGGCACTATAGCGGCCCTATATACTGGCACAATATGGAGGGGGCACTATGGAGAAGAGAAAAAGCACTATGGGGGCCCTATATACTGGCACAATATGGGGGGCACTATGGAGATGAGGGGACGCATCTACTGGGGGCCCTATATACTGGCACAATATGGGAGGCACTATGGAGAAAAGGGGAAGCACTATGGGGGCACTATATAATGGCACAATATGGGGGCGCTATGGAGAAGAGGGGACGCTTCTACTGGGGGCCCTATATACTGGCACTCATTATGGGGGGCTCTATGGAGAAGTGGGGGGTAAAGGAAAACTATGGGGGCATTTACTGGGGGCCCTATTTACTGGCACGCATTATGGGGGGCACTATGGAGCAGTGTGGGAGAAGAGCACTATGGGGGCATTATATAGGGGCATTTATACTGGCAACCATTTTGGTGCCACTATGGGGGAGGGGGAGAGGAGCATTATGGGAGCATCTATGTGGGGCAGTCTATAGGGGCATTTTATACTGGCACATTATGGAGGACACTAAGGGGACAGGGGAGGAGCACTATGGGGCATCTTCTGGGGGCACTATATAGGAGTATTTTATACTGTCACAAATTATAGGGGCACTATGGGCACCTAATATCAACTGGGGGCACTAAGTGTTTTTTTCTAGTGGCACACAGTATGGGTCATTGGAACACATGAGGGCATTCTGTGGACATTAGCTCTACTGGGTGCACTAAGATGTTTTTTTGTTTTTTTTGTCTTTTTTTGACACACAACGGGGCATTTTTTGCACTGGCACACACTTTAAATAGAATTATTACTACCAGGGGCATTATGGTGGGCTTTATTACAACTGGGGGACTATGGGAGCATTATTACCGTACTTCTGGGACACAATTATTGTTGGGAGCACTGTAGGAGCACTATTACTACTAAGTGCACTCTGGCACAGAATTATCACTATTGTTGGGATTTTTGGGAGCACTATTACTGTGGGGGCACCCTGGCACAGTATAAGCTTAGAACAGTTGTTTTTGGGGGACATTATGGTTACATTATTAGTGTCAGGGACACTATTTGCTGGGTGCAGTTATTTTTTAGAGCATTGTGTTCCAATAATTATTAAAGGGGGCGCTATCTGTGTGTAACTAGTATTTTCAGGGGGTTTATCAGTTTATGCAGTATAGTTTTGGGGGGGCATGATGGGATGTTGAGAAGGGGGGGATGATGGAAAAGTAAGAAACTAAGATGTCTGTCAAACTCTGCAGAGAGAAGAGGTGGCTGAAAGAAATCATCATGGCGGTCTGGTCTGAATGGAGAAGATAAAGAAAGAGAACATCTACATCAAAGGAGACATCACTGGATGTAAGAGGTTATGTGGCCCTGTATTAGGCTACTTTCACAACTGTGTTAGTGATTCTGGCAGGCTGTTCCAGATGAGAACAGCCTGCCGGAATTCACTGGATCCGGCACTGCAGACTGAATGCCCGCCGGCCCCATAAACCTTCCCTAGAAACTGCCCTGGTTAAATCCCATCCATGTGGGCATGCCAAGTGCATGGAACCGGCAAGCTAGACCTGTAGGCAAATGTTTGCCACAGAGGGGTAATTAGAAATCTACATTAAACATTTTGTCCAGCTAATAGGTGTCTATCCAACATATCCACTCTATATGACTGTATGCTTCACATTTTACATATTTTATCCTGCTTACAACAAATAAGAATTGGAATAAGCAGTGCAGCACAGTATGTCTCTTATCTCTCTGATCTCTTGTGGATTCGGAAGGGTTTCCTGAAGGTTCAGAAGTTCTGTTTGATGTCCTAGAGCAGCAGATGGCAATGTCAGGTTGGGTTTGGATAATTAATGGTGTTGCGATGGTGGAAGATGGCTTTCTGTATTAAAGGACTAGTTCCCTTGTGTACAAAACGCAGGTATGAAAATACTAGGATTATGCATTGTGTGAACAGTCTGCGCTGTGATGTAATGAGATTTCACTTTGAAACTCAGAAGTAAAATCAAGCTTATAATTCATTTAGTAAAGCTTTCTTAGTTTAGTTTGCATTTGTTTTCCATTAAGTCTGAAAGCCTTTGTTGTGCAATTTAAAGCGGTTGTCTGGTATCAGAACCCCAATTAGGGCATTCTGATTTAGGCTTCATATACCAGACTGCAAATCGTATACCTGCAAAATACGAATGCAATCTGTGTGGCATCTGCATTTTTTGAACACCCACTGATTTCCTATATGGACACTAAAGATGAGCGAAGTTTTGAAAGATTTCAACAAGAAATTAGATTTCTTACGAATTATTTAGTCACAAATCGCTTTCCATTGTATGGAGCAGGCGCAATGACGGAGAAAGACAAACGCTCCACCCCCCCCATCAGATACCGAGTTCAACGCTGATCACAGCATTTGTGACTCACATTCACCTGCTCAGGGGTTAAAAATATTATACTCATTTTATCCACTTGATCGGGGAGAGGCCATCCGCTTTTGTCTTAATTAATGAAAAACCGCCAAAGGACCTGTGCAAGCGCGATGACGTCACCACACAGCGAGGTCATCACGCTTGCACAGGTCTTTAGGCAGGTTTTCTTAAATCAAGACAGGAGCGGATGCCTCTCCGTGATCAAGTGGATGAGGTGAGTATAATTTTTTTCAACTTTCAGCCCCCATTGTAGGAAAAATTGATTAGTTACTACGAAGTGCTCCGAAATTCACCTTCGTGGAGAATTTTTCCTGAAGTTCAGATCGAAGTCCATTTTAGATACTTCGATTCGCTCAACACTAATGGACACGTATAGGAGATGATCTAGTTTTCTGCCAAATGGACATACAGATGCAGAAAGCACAAGGATCATCCATGTTCTTTCCGCATCCGTATGTCTGTTCTGCAAAAAGATAGACTCAGGGGCACATTTATTAAGACTGGCGTCTTTCATTTCTTAATGAAGCCCTAAGCTGGCGGTGGATCCGCTAAAGTTATGAAGCTCTACAGGCAGTTCTTTTCTTCTCATAGCTTGGTTTTTGCTCTGATATGGATTGTCAGCTGTGAGATCTTATATAGACCATGTCCCATCAACTCAATTTACCACAGGTGGACTCCAATCAAGGTGTAGAAACATCTCAAAGATGATCAAGAGAAATGGGAGGCGCCCACAGCTACATTTCAAGTGTGATAACAAAGAATCTGAATACTTATGTCCACACTTTAGTTTTTCCTTTTTTAGAAATTTTCAAAAATATTTGAAATTCTGTTTTCAGTTTCTCATTATGTGGTCAATACGACAGGAGCAATACTGTACAAGGGAAAACTGTAGGAGCATTTAACTAACATTGCAGAGCCTTCATTGTGAGGATCACGGGGGTCCCTCACCGATATTGAAGAGACAACCCACTCTAGTAAAATGAAATCCATTCTAATGGTGGTAAATGGTGGCAAAAACCCATTAAACTCTTTCTTGCCACTAGTGAACTTTTTTATTATGTCCCCAAATCATTGTCTAACCTGTATGTAGACAACAAACTTCCACATTTATGATAGAAAAAAAAAAAAAACATACTTAGCTAGGTTTTATGTCATCTGGGGCAAAGCCCTGGCTTTGTATCTAAATGCCCTGACCAAGGTGGAGCAGCTTGTTGGCACCCAACCTAGAACCCAAGACACATGCTCTTGTAGACTGCCCCAAGCCTAGTGCATATGTCTCTCTGATGTAAGCAGGGGTTGACTGGGAACTTAAAGTTTCCCTGGAAAGAGTGGCCTCAATATTGTAGGTGGGTCCAGATTGACTGAAGGCAGGGGAACACAAGTAGATGGGGCCAATACAAGTGTGCAAAGTCAGCAATATTATAGTGCAGCACATAATACCATCCCAAAGAACCAAATACCAACAGTGCAGAACAACAGACGTCCCCAGAAGCTTGTCCCTCTGTGGTGGTCATCAATAGCTGTTAAGTTACGTATTTTCCTACTCCAATTGTTTATTATGAAGATATGGAGCAAGGGGCTTAGGATTTGAGAGGTGGGCCACAGCACCAAGCCAGTCCTATCTTTAGAGTGCTGTCTGGACTTCCTCTAATAATGACCCCTATAGTGCCCCCAGTAGTATGTACTCAGCCAGCGGCAGTGAGGAAGGCTTAGGTGGCCCACCAGGAACATTTCTTGTAGGGTCTATGGCCAGTCCTCCCCTGGATGCAAGTCCTTATATGAAGTTTACCACCTATCCCTCGGCCGCTTCTTAAGCTTATATTGGATTTTGAAGTATAATGTGCTTTATTCTAGCTATCACAGCAGGTTTTTTTTTTGCTCAAATTATCCTAGACTAAACTCATTATGTGGAAATCTATGCGTTAGGCGTATATAGAAGCAATCACCAAGGCTTCACTATCCTAGGACCATCTGTAAAGAAGACACAATATGAATTCTAAAGCGTAAGCCCGGGAGATGAACCAATGTTGCGTAGAATCTATAAAAATAAAAAAAAAGTATAAAGAGATAATCCCAGTAAAACAAGGACTGGGTCTGGTCCCCGAAGGAGAGGTGGTGCTGAATAATGTATCTAACATCTGGTGGAGAACATTATCCATTTTCATGATTCATAAGTCAGCAGTACAAACAAGGATTTACCTGATGTAGCTGCACATAATTACACCTACCTCCCGAGAAGAGAACAAAATCTACTCTTCTGCCGCTGAGATACTTTACATAATCAGGGAAAAGGAGAGTTTTACATTCTAGTCAAAAATTAAGGGGAATATATCTGTGTGCGTTTCCATACTTACCTACGGTATCTACCTACATTCTTGCCTTTAGCCTAAAACAGCTGGATTTGAAGGAGTAGCCTATAGATACACTGGACATGGTATTTTAAGGTTTTCAACTTGAGAAAAATCATAAAAAAAGAAATTCTAGATTAGAAAAAAAATGGCCACTCTCTTGGTGGTCATTCCATCAAGTCACAGTAGCCATAATCCTAACAATATACCACCAATGTCTGCTGTGAGCAAGCCCCTTTAAATTGAAGTTCTGTTTCATCTTATTCAAGGATTTGCATATCGGGATTAAATCTGGGACAACCTATTAACACAATGCTACTATAATAACGCTGATTAGCTATACTGGCAACAGCTCCATTACTTGGTGCTAGTTATAAGAAATAACCTCCAGAGTGACATCACAAATAACATATATCACGGGTAACGCGTGGGCCTGCTCTTCTGAGTGTGATGTAAGAGCTGTGTTCTGTGCTCTGGGCCAATCAGATGTCTCTCTGCCCTACACCCCTCTCTCATGTTTGATAGAGAGCACCTGCAACTGCATCCCCCTCTTCCCTCTCCTTGTCTTGTAAATACAGGTTTACACTACAGGTTTTTCTGGCCATTTAAAGAGATCGTCCATGCTGAGTAGAAAGGACCTAAAGGCTGCCAGAAGATGAAGTAGATATACTTTATTTATAACTTTCACATATTCACATGTATTACTGATCTATGCCCTACACCTCTCTCTCTCATGTTTGATAGAGAGTTCCTGCAACTGCATCCCCCACCTCCCTCTCTCTGTCTTGTAAATACAGGTTTACACTACAGTATTTTAAGTTCATGTAAAGAGAGCCTCTATGCTAGGTAAAAAGGACCGCCAGAAGGTGAAGTAGACATATTTCAAACTATCACATATCCACATATATTACTGATCTCTTCCCTATACCTCTCTCATGTTTGATATAGAACAACTGCATCCCCGTCCTACCTCTCCCTGTCTTGTAAATACACATTTATATATACTACAGTATTTTAAGTCCATTTAAAGAGATCATACATACTGGATAAAAAGGACCTAAAGGCTGCCAGAAGGTGAAGTAGATATGGTGTATTTCAAACCTTCACATATCCACATGTATTACGAATCTATACCCTAATCCCCTCTCTCTCTCTCTCATGTTTGATGGAGAGCCCCTGCAGCTGCATCCCCCTCCTCCCTCTCCCTGTCTTGTAAATATAGGTTTACACTACAGCATTTTAAGAGATCTTCCATGTTGGGTAAAAAGGATCTAAAGACTGCCAGAAGGTGAAGTAGATATATTACAAACTTTCACATATCCACGTGTATTACTGATTTATGCAAATGTTATTAAATCAATAAAGCAGATAATAATAAAAAAAAGTTTTCATTTCATACTGTTGAAGTACAGCGAAGAAGCGATGCATGTAAGGTGATACACGAGGCACTTCACAGCGCAACTGGATGCTCTAAATAGTCATTTAAATGTAAATTATTTACTTGCTTTGGGTAGTGGATCTTTGTCATAGATTGCTTATGGCACCTGGTAGAAAACATACTATGCAGTCAGATAACATCCGCACCATCCATAGTTATGTTGTGCTTTCCTTAGGAAGTAAACCGGAGACCTGAGTGGTTTTTTTGAAAATTTGTATGTATTTCTACAAAACTTAGCCTGCAGAGAGAGAGAGCATATTTCACATTGATGGGGGGAAATAAAAAAAAAGGGTGAAATACAGCCCATGAGCTCCCAGGAAATAGTCGTTCTGTGTGGAGGACAAATTACCATTAAATTGTTCTATAATTGTACAATAAATTTGGTTAACACTGTAGACTCATTACAGTATTATGCACGGCTAACTGAAAAGCAGATCACGGCTGAACTTGTACTGGCGTCTGCTGAGCAGGGCTATCCAGCCATTTCTTACACTACATTAGCATTTACCAAAAATTATTAACGGGAAGCACAGAATTAATTCAGAACTTGAAACCAGTAGCGATATCCATGAATAATGATGAGAAGTAATATTCGACAAGTGCCGAGTTTTAGGAAGTTAACTTTTTGTTAACCTCTGAAAAGTGCAGCAAATCCCAAAATGAAAACTTCTAAGTAAGGAAAATGTTAGAAACCAATGGGCGCAATCAATGTTGTAGACTGCACTGTAGGGCAGATTCTAGATGGAACAGAATGGCTGTGGCTTTAACATAAAGGGGGAGATTTATCAAACTGGGGTAAAGGAAATCTGGCTTAGTTGCCCATAGCCACCAGATTCCACCTTTCATTTTCCAAAGGAGATGTGAAAAATAAAATCTGGGATCTGATTGGTTGGTATGGACAGCTAAGGCAGTTTTCCTTGACACCAGTTTTGATAAATAGCACCCCCCCCCCCCTCCCATTCTTTAAAAAAAATAAAAATAAAAATCTGCAATGGATTATAGATCCCCCAAACATAAATGAGGTTTGAACAAATCTCTATGCAGATGGTTAGAGGGGCTCTTGATATGTCAGTTTTAGTAACTGCTTGAATTCCCCATGTAAGAACAATTCTGGAGCATCTATTCTTATGACTCCATGATGTGCCATTCCTTTATTATACCTGCTAGAAGTTATGAATGAATTACTAGCAGTTTGCAATGATGGGTGTTACCAGTTGGGGGTGTGACCCTGCACAGTCTGACACTGGCATCACTGATAATATCAGGGACACACCCACAACTAGTAACAACCATCTGGATCTTCACTCCAAACTGCTAGCATTTCATTCTTAAGTTCCTAGTAGGAATAATATAAGAATCACACATCATAGAGTCATAAGTACAGATGATCCAGAATTGTTAATACCTGGGGGAATGCAAGTAGTTACTAAAACAGACATGTCAGGAGAGGTGACAATTTATTTTTTATAGATATTCTGCACCAAAATTTTCTAATACAACCTACGGCTGCAAGCTGAAGAGCCTGCTGACTGTATACATAGGTTATATAAAATATCTTCCATCTTATTCTATATTATGAGCACTTGCTTTTACATATGAATACATATTTATGCAATTTCAGCTGTAATGTACATTCTGTATGAAAACAAAACCGCCCTTGCTGTCTTTATTCACTCATCTACGCATACATTTTCATTTACCCTTTTTGTAAACTGCCTTTTTCCTATGATATCCTAAGAAATATAAAACGTAGCACAGAGGTTGTAGGGGGTCCTGATCCCACACAGCTCCACAGGCTACAAGTAAGAAATAACGTAGAATGAATCTCCACCCTTTAACACCATGTTTTTAAGTACAAAATTCAGTTCTGATTCATTTGGTAATATATCTTCATACTCATGGGAGCTTTATTTTTCTGACACAGAGCTTCAAATCTCCTGCATAGACAGAGTTCATTGATAAATATCTGGATACCTGATTGCACCACTAGGGGGAGTCTACTGCATACTGTTACTACATTGATCTCAATAATATAGCAGTATACTCTGAGCTCCCTCTGCTGGTGAGTGACGGCAACCAGGCTTTTATTATACAACTATAGCTATGCAGAGCTACAAAGATATATTAGGGAATTTATCACCACCCCAAAATGGTGTAGACATTCACTTTAAATCATCTGAGGAAAACAATAAAGCAACACATTGCAAGACTTAAAATTCCTGTCATGTTTCATTATCATAATTTTATGTCCATTTTCTGTTTTCCTTCTATTCTTTGCATTTCTTTAACGACGTTGGTGATGTATGAGGAACAGTAAGGCTGTTCTTTTTGAGTATAGGGGGGAAGGGGGTTCTGCTTTTGCTCATAGGGGGGAAGGGGGTCCTAAAAGAAGAAACATTCTTTATGAGCATTATGTTACTAAAAGGGCTTATGGACAAAGGTTTTCTTTGTGAGACAAATAAATTTGCACATCTTCAGTCATGCCATAACTTTCCATTGGTGAGAGGAGGCCCATCCTTGCCATGGATCCCATGAAAAGAAGGGGTCAAGCTAAAGTTATTTCACTCCCCTTTCCTAACAGCTGGGTGAAACTGCATTGGTCATTCATTTTTCTGCTCCTAGAAAGGATAAGATTGACATTGGAAAGGAACAATAAGCTCTGAACCTTCTTATCCTAAAATGGAGAGGTATGATAAGAGCCGTACTGGCCCATCAGAGTACCAGAGGATCCTCCGGTGGGCCCAGGCTCTGATACCATAGTGATCCCCAAAAGTCCAGAGAAGAAAAAAAGAAGACATTTGGAGCTTCCTTTAGAGACAATAAATTACCATTAAGGTCTATTTCTTTGAATCAAAACCTATTAGACTTAATTGATCATATGGGGGTTGGGCCTCAAGAATAATTTCCTCTTGTGGGCCCAAGGAACCACAGTCTGACCCTGGGTATGATGGCATGAATATGCATAAACCTCCATCTGCGTAATCCTGCATCTACCAGGACTTTTAGAGTAGATTGACTGATCACCCATACCAGATGCCATATTTACTTGTTTCCGAAAGTACAAAACACATATACAAGAAAGTTCTAATGAAAAATCCAGCATGATATACCTCCTCCTCTACATTTCTAATGAAAGTTTATGTAGTATAACAGTCAAAAAAATGTAGGACAGCATATGCTTGATGGTGTCTATCTCACTGATGAGCCAGATTTTAGCTATGTGCCAATTGGCAGCAAAACAATAACTTGTCAACAATTGCAGGAAGAAATGTAACAAAAAAAAAAAGGAGAGAAAAAACTACAAAAAGACAAAAAAAATCCCAACACTCTCCTCTGTTGTCATGTAATATATCAAACAGATGTCTGAAAAATGCACAAACGATCTGTTCCCTGCCAATGTATCTACCAATGCTACTAAAATAGCTTCTGCTAGTGATGTCTCTGCAGAATGAGAATCATAGAGGAGCTTCTATCTTTTGGCAAAGCACCAAATAAAAACAGTCGAGGATAGATGGGGGGTGGGGGGGGGGCACAGGTAGGGGTAAACAAAAAAAAAACACAATACGGCTCCCTCCACAATTTTGTTTTACATTTTTTGCCTTGTAAAAATGCTATAAAATTCAAGCAGTTTTTACAAGCTTTTTTATTTTTGATTTTGAGGTGCTTTTTTTTCCGTCACAATGTACAGTACTTAACTTTTTTGCTATATGGGAAAATGCTTGATAAAAATGCCACATATGGGAAAATGCTTGATAAAAATGCCATATTCAGAACACGCTGAAAAAAATTCCACTACAAACAACACAATGCTTTTATAATTTCCTATTGGTCAAGATGTAACATTCTGTTACAGGATTCTGTTTTATTTTTTATTTAAATTGTAAAGGATAACTAAACGCTGGTTCCCAGTCCTCCTCTTCCAGGCCTGGGCTTCTCCGCTGGGTTCCCTGGCTGAAATAATTTGATATGACCTCACCACAGCCAATCAGTGAAGACCGGATCCCCTTATGTCATGATAAATGGTCACATGACACAAGGGGATCTGGTCTCTGCCATGGCCAGCGATTGGCTGCAGGCAATGTCAAACTGGATGTTTTCAGCCCAGCGGAGCAGCACAGAACTGGAGGAGAAGGCGTCGGGAAGCAGGTAAGTACGCCTCCCTTTACAGATATTGCACAACCTCTTTAATTCATTGTCACTTGTGAACATAGCATTAGGCATAGAAGTTGAGTAACTTTGTAAAAACATTACATTACTCATTTTGCACTGATGCTGGGTTATAGCCTATATTATACTCCAGAGCTGTATTCACAATTCTGCTGATTGTTATTGGAAATAGTCAACAAACTTGTAAACAGACACTCCTGAAAATCTTAATTGATGCAGTAGAACAGTTAGTGTTTCCTACATTATATTATGTCTGTGGAGATTCTCATACATCTAGATTATGGTATAGTATATCAGTGATAATAAGTCAGAGCAACTGGACTTGTCAATTCTCTTGAAGACCTTTTGCCAGTCATCTGACTGGCTTTCTCAACTAGAATGAATTGTACAAGGAAACTCTGGCATTAAATACTGGTGACTCATGCTTTAGTGAGCATAATCTTTTTATCATTATCGGCACAAAGTTAAGGACCTAATGAAGGTAAGATGTTGATAGCATTTGCATGACTGAAGCTATTAGGTGTGATTAAACTACCTCGAGAGAGAGGTGTTAGAAGAGAATTGTAAGAGCCGCTAGTATTTCATGCCGGGGATTCCTTGTACAAGTCATTCTAATTGAAAAAGCCAGTCGGGTGACTAGCAAAATGTCTTCAAGAGAAAATACAAGTCCAGTTGCTGTGACTTATTATTCCTTATATCTACGTTAGATTACTGTACAGAGCCAGATGTACAGAGAACAATTCTTGTCACACTAATAGCATGCAATGGACCATCTAAGCCACAATTTGATTTGCATTGGCTAAAATAAAGTGCCGAGTCTAAGGGATTCCTTGTGTAGTGTCCCACTACGTAAGGGTGGGCACTACTCAAGGGTCAATTGGGTCACGTTGTTCTCCACCTCCTGTGGAACATGGTTATGGTATTTTATATTGCATTGTAATGTATAATTTCATGTTATTTCCTGTGTACCAGGCCTGTTAGGGGTGTAGTTTCTCCTCCCAAGCTGTAGAGGGAGCTAGGGAACCCCCTAGTATATATAGTCAGGTCCAGTCCAGGGAGTGGGTGTGTTTTAGAAGCCAAGATTCACTTCAGCCAGGCAGGAGCTGAGGTCCAGCTTCTAACATGCAGCTAGATAGCCCAGGATCCTAACCAGTTTCTAGGAGAAGAAGTTTCCTCCTGAAGTCATCCTGCATCAAGCAAAGTACAGAGCAGTGCTAATTGTATCCAGCCAAGTAGAAAGCTGAAGGGCAGAAGTTTATTGTACAGCAAGTGGATTTATACCAGAGGAAGGTTTCCTTACCCAAGGATAAAGCCAGCTATTAGGCATTCGGGCCTTAGAGAAAGTCAGACAGGATTCTGCAGAAAGTACAGCCTGATCTGTGAGTTTATTCCCTCTGAGTTATCTTGCTAGGATTCTACCTTCCATTTATGTAAAGCCTGCCTGTTACCAAATCTACTTCATATGGCACTGTCTGAAGTCTGTATATAGTTGAACTGTTCAGTAAAGAGGAATTCTAGTTCACTACAATCGTGTGTACCTCCATTATTCCTCCCAACAAGAGCGAGAGCATAGTCAGGAACAAACCCAAGGTCATTGCCAAGAAGAACTACAAGTACCAAATAGGAAACTTTAGTAAGCAAGCAAAGCTCAGAAACAAGCACAATAAAAAGAAATCCCCAAAAATGCCAGGTGGTGTCCTGCAGCAGGAGGATTCATGGTCCATGGTATCTTTTGGTGCTGGCTGCCCTGGCAACCCGACACCATTGGGTACAAAAGCTGTGATGGAGCTTCCAGACAGGAAGAAGGGCTGCAAAGAGCATCAATATGGACAGAAAAAGGGAAGGCGTGTGGTGCTGGTTGCATAGAAATAGCCAGAAGCAGAACTACCCACAGAGACATGGCTCTGGAGCCTGGACTGGTGAGTAATACTTCTCAGAATGCAAATCACCAAAGAAAACTCTGTGCAAGCATTGACCCAACCGGTAATGCTAGGGGATTTCATCTCCTAAGCCTACAGTATTGTGAATGCCGCTCTGGAGTATAATAAGCACTGTAACTTAGGTTTGGTAGAAGATAAGTAACGCAATATACTGTATTTAATTACTGTGGTTAACTAAAGGGGGTTTTCTGAGAAATAAATAAAATAAGCTATGGGTTGGCATTGGCTGAAAAACAAAACAAAAAAAAAACACCACTTGTCGGAGCTTCTTGGTTCCAGCACTGTGCCTCCAGTCTCCGCCAGACAAAAAGTGTGACATACTGTCTACATGCACATCACTGCTGCCAGATCAGTGGCTTCAGTGGTGAAGTATCAGTAAGAGCACCGCTGAGGCCAACAAATGGCCAGCAGCAGTGGCATGCATGGAGACTGCACACCAGACCTTTGGTCCAGCATGGACTGGAAGCAGCGGAGACCAGTCAACAAGTGGAGTAGTGTTAGACCACAAATATTTTTGGTCATGCAATTACATGCTGTCCCTTTAACAGTAAAGTATCTCAGCTCCTTACTGTATCAATCTCAATACCGGTGACTGTCAACATTTGTATGGCAGGTAGCAGCACTCCATCTAACAGGTCCCTGCATGGGCACTAAACCATATTATTTCAAGAGGGGAAGCATGAATTCTAAAGGAGATTTATTACGCATTCGCTTCAGAGACATTTACTTTCTGTGCAATTAAAGTTCCCTCACAGGTCAGTGAATGCCTGAAGAGCTGAGAAGGATGGAGCTCTCAATTTCCTGCTCTAAGTACTTAACCAAAAATTATTCCATGTACAGTTCATATATAACAGTCGCATGAAATTAAGTTAGAGCCGAACTCATAGGACAAATGAGTTTTCAAAATGTTAGAGCAACTGAACCCTATGGATGTTTTGGACTGATTTAAGAGAGCTGAAAGCTAACGACGGTCTTCTTTTCTGTCTAAGTCATGCATGAGACAGGACATTGGGCACCAGGGAGAGGTTTTTTTGTGCTTACCTTTAGGCTGAATAAATACTGAAGAGAAAGCACAAATTGAAATCAAACCAAGAACAGTGGGGCAGATTTTAATTGATTCACATCTGCTCTGGCTTGGCCACAGTACAAAGTCGGGATAGGCACCGAGTGATTTTAACAGGCAAGAGAAGATACAGTTGCATTTCTGTAAATGTGAGCTGATGGTCAAGTGTAACGCCCTCAAGTTGCATTACCACTCCTAAGTCCTGCTTCTATCTGTGTATGCTAATATCATTTCATCTATGCATTTATTCCAAGTCCTCCACATTGTGTATTTCCTATTTCTATGCAACTGTATATGTTCATGTAATGTACCTGGTTCACCAGTAGGTGGCAGCAAGCATGGCAGAGCTACAGTTAGAGAGAATGGAACCCTTCTTTCCATTCTAACCCTCTCTCTAAGGAAGGGTGGAGACTAGTTAATTAGAGGTCAGTCCTAGCTTACCCCAAGCCCAAGCCAGCCAGAGCACCCTAAGCTCAGCAGGACATGGAGGCAGAAGCTTGAAGCCTCAAAAGCCAGGAAGAAAGTTCCCTGGTATAACTTAAGAGACAGACTACAGAAGGAAAGTGCAGCATACAGCAAAAGCTGAGTTATATAGCCAGCCTGTGAGACGAGTTTGCCTGCCAGTTTTAATGCTTAAGCCTGCTGGGACCAAGACAGAGTTTGAAGACTGTTTCTGATGAACGTTTATTCAAGTAAAGCTGCTGTTCAACTATATACAAGGTCTGGACTCAATCATTTCTTCAAATCCCTCAATTATTCACCCTATTTGTCTGCTTCAGAGCCAACGCCTGGGGTACAGTCGCATCCAGGTAGGAGCACCGTGACACACTCAACATAAAGGGACATTATAGGCCACCCTATACCACTCAGCCATTCCTAGAACTGGGTACCCCTGTTCCACATCTAAACTAAAACCTAAAATAAATTGCCAGACCGCTTATAAATAAATATCACTTTATTACATGAATTACATATGACTTACAAACATGATTAAAAGACATAGATGCAGGGAAAAGAATGCGGCATCAACTGGAGGAAAACCACAGCGGATAACATGCTCACAAATCGCCCATCAATATAAACATGATTTCATTAAAGTGCAAGTGCAAACCAAATTCATTTACAATCAAAAGGACAAAGAACGTTTACCCATGCTGTGTCTCCTCCAGGATGGCGCCAACCCCAACGCGCGTTTCGAAGGCGAGCTGAAATTTCTATAAATCATAGAAATGCTGACTGCAGCAGGGGAGGAGTATGTTGATCTTGTGAGAGACAGTGACCTGTTGTCATTTAATTGGTGAGGACAGGCTGTATAGGATAATCTCTGTATAACATCAGGCCCGAGGGAAAAAGTTTACAAAGCGTTGTAGTTATTTCTCATTCTATGCATAGCTGAGTCTCATAAGTTGTTTTTCTGTCAAATAACCTCTTGAAATGGGTAAGAGCAAATACAGGTCTTGCAATCAAGGATGAGAGTCATATCGGCTCTGCTGCCAACAAGAAACTGAAGCAGAGCGTGTTATTAATAATTGGAACCGACGCAAACAAACCAAATATACAAGCAGCGTTCCAGCACAGGGACTATCACTCCCAAGATATGTCTGTTTTGTCAGTGTAAATAATTGTTCTTCTTCCTATAGCTTCATCTTTAGCACAGTGTTTGCTGTTATATGCCATGTGTCCCGCTGCATACAAAACACAAACTTTCAGATCTGTATGTGATTTATTACAATGGATCACGATTTCACAAGTAAAGCTGCTTTGGATAACAATCGCTCATTGCTGGCTGTGTAGCTATAAGGGGTTCAGAGGAAACAACTGCACCCAGGAGCTGGTGATTGGGGGGGGGGGGGGCAAAAGACTCCATTGCCACATATGACACCAGTATTATAAATTTAGCATGATAGATGGGGGCCCTGTTACAGATTTTGAACAAGGGCCCTGGAGGTACAAGTTACACCTCTGGTTGATGCAATTTATTACTGTACTTAAAGGGGTTCTCCGGGCTCTCCTATATTGATGACCTATCCTGGTCATGTAGGTCATATAGGAGACACCACTGGATTTGGCCTTTATATCCAACCATTGCAAGTCAGAACTTGGTTGAATTTATCAGTTTCAAGCTCGGTGGAAATATGTTTTGACAGAGCTTACTTGCAGATGCATTAAATATTAAAAGATAGTTAAATGGAATTATTTAGAGTTTTCGATCCCACTGCAGATTGTCTATATATATATATATATATATATATATATATATATACAGTCGCAAGAAAAAGTATGTGAACCCTTTGGAATGATATGGATTTCTGCTCAAATTGGTCATAAAATGTGATCTGATCTTCATCTAAGTTACAACAATAGACAATCACAGTCTGCTTAAACTAATAACACACAAATAATAAAATGTTACCATATTTTTATTGAACACACCATGTAAACATTCACAGTGCAGGTGGAAAAAGTATGTGAACCCCTAGACTAATGACATCTCCAAGAGCTAATTGGAGTGAGGTGTCAGCCAACTGGAGTCCAATCAATGAGATGAGATTGGAGGTGTTGGTTACAGCTGCCCTGCCCTATAAAAAACACACACCAGTTCTGGGTTTGCTTTTCACAAGAAGCATTGCCTGATGTGAATGATGCCTCGCACAAAGGAGCTCTCAGAAGACCTACGATTAAGAATTGTTGACTTGCATAAAGCTGGAAAGGGTTAAAAAGTATCTCCAAAAGCCTTGCTGTTCATCAGTCCACGGTAAGACAAATAGTCAATAAATGGGGGAAGTTCAGCACTGCTGATACTCTCCCTAGGAGTGGCCGTCCTGTAAAGATGACTGCAAGAGCACAGCGCAGACTGCTCAATGAGGTGAAGAAGAATCCTAGAGTGTCAGCTAAAGACTTACAAAAGTCTCTGGCATATGCTAACATCCCTGTTAGCGAATCTACTATACGTAAAACACTAAACAAGAATGGATTTCATGGGAGGATACCACAGAGGAAGCCACTGCTGTCCAAAAAAAACATTGCTGCACGTTTACAGTTTGCACAAGAGCACCTGGATGTTCCACAGCAGTACTGGCAAAATATTCTGTGGACAGATGAAACCAAAGTTGAGTTGTTTGGAAGAAACACACAACACTATGTGTGGAGAAAAAGAGGCACAGCAGACCAACATCAAAACCTCATCCCAACTGTGAAGTATGGTGGTGGGGGCATCATGGTTTGGGGCTGCTTTGCTGCGTCAGGGCCTGGACGGATTGCTATCATCAAAGGAAAAATGAATTCCCAAGTTTATCAAGACATTTTGCAGGAGAACTTGAGGCCATCTGTCCACCAGTTGAAGCTCAACAGAAGATGGGTGTTGCAACAGGACAACGACCCAAAGCATAGAAGTAAATCAACAACAGAATGGCTTAAACAGAAGAAAATACGCCTTCTGTTGTGGCCCAGTCATTGTCCTGACCTCAACCCGATTGAGATGCTGTGGCATGACCTCAAGAAAGCGATTCACACCAGACATCCCAAGAATATTGCTGAACTGAAACAGTTCTGTAAAGAGGAATGGTCAAGAATTACTCCTGACCGTTGTGCACGTCTGATCTGCAACTACAGGAAACATTTGGTTGAAGTTATTGCTGCCAAAAGAGGTTCAACCAGTTATTAAATCCAAGGGTTCACATACTTTTTCCACCTGCACTGTGAATGTGTACATGGTGTGTTCAATAAAAACATGGTAACATTTAATTCTGTGTGTGTTATTAGTTTAAGCAGACTGTGATTGTCTATTGTTGTGACTTAGATGAAGATCAGATCACAGTTTATGACCAATTTGTGCAGAAATCCATATCATTCCAAAGGGTTCACATACTTTTTCTTGCAACTGTATATACAGTATATATACCAAGGAAAAAAGGCGGCACTGGTACAAAATCAGTTGGAGTTAGGGTGCACATCCCAAGGGGAATAGGCTTCTTACCCCAATGTGTAAATCCAGAAAAACGGGCGGCACTCCAAGAGATAAAAGAAAGTGAACCTTTATTCACCCAGGTGGTGCAACGTTTCGGCTTTACGCTTGAAAAAGGCTCAAGTGTAGAGCCGAAACGTTGCACCACCTGGGTGAATAAAGGTTCACTTTCTTTTATCTCTTGGAGTGCCGCCCGTTTTTCTGGATTTATATATATATATATATATAAAACCTTCCAGGCTTAACCATTGGCATGATGGCATCAGGAAGCCTTAGTTTTAATGGAATTCCAAATACATTTTAGCATCCTAGATTTTTGTTTCTTTATGGTTTTAAAATATACAACATTTAATTAAGATTTGGTTTCGAAAACCCAATATCAAAAACTGGAGAAATCTCTATTCTGGACCTTCGAAGAGCGTCTCTTACTTTGGAGGACCCAGCATGTCCTGCATTACACGGACAACACATTCATATCAATAGGTGCTACGCAATGCTTCTATTCTCCTGAGGTGGCGCTGCAGGGAAAGTAAGTACTTGCTGTTGGGTTTTTTAGCAGATTATGTCTGACTGCTGGGGATTCTAGCAGTGTCACATCATGGATCTTCAAAAAAAAGGGATTGTCCAAAGCGTAAACCCCTTAAAATATTATTTAGGATGGTAGTCATAGGCTGGGTTCAGACCTGAGCGTCTTTGATATGCGCGTTTAACGCGCGTTTTTGACGCGCGTTTTTTATGCGCGTTTTTTGCAATAGTAAACGCGCGTTTGACGCGCGTTTGTGTGATTGACTGCAATGTCTTATGGCCACAAACGCGCTGTAAAACGCCCCAAAGAAGCTCAAGTACTTGTTTGAGCGTAGGGCGTTTTACAGCGCGTTTTTCAGCGCTGTAAAACGCTCAAGTGAGAACCAGGGCCATAGGGAAGCATTGGTCTTCATGTGTTGAGCGTTTTACAGCGCGTTTGAACGCGCTGTAAAACGCTCAAGTGTGAACCCAGCCATAAAGAATGGCCATGAATGAGAATTACTGAGTACAATGTAAGGGGGAAAATTACATTTACTACTTTTAATCTTTAATTGATCTTTGCTATGGAGATTCCTCTATTTCCTTTGCTAGCACCATATTTTACTAGTTCTTGCTTTTATGTGATCAGAAGAGCGAGAACTAGTAAAATATGGTACTAGCGTAGGAAATAGAGGAGCCTCCATAGCCAACTCAATCTGGGTCTCTCATTATTTGGCTTTATATACACTTTGGGGTTCATTTATTATTCAGAAATACGCCTACATTAGGCCTTTTTCTGGCGCAGATTGAGGCACAAAGGTTATTTGCACCACAATCTGCAACTTTTCCCCGCTCGCACCAGGTCTACAAAAGTATGCATGGGAGGGGAAGGGAATGGGCCGGCAGAACAGTCTCATTCATCATTTTCTACGCCTGATTTAGGGGCAGAAAATGGTGTAAGTGTAAGTCAGCATGGAAGCTGGCTTACATTTCAATTTGTGCTGGATAAGCCAAAGTTATGTACAGGGAGTGCAGAATTATTAGGCAAGTTGTATTTTTGAGGATTAATTTTATTATTGAACAACAACCATGTTCTCAATGAACCCAAAAAACTCATTAATATCAAAGCTGAATATTTTTGGAAGTAGTTTTTAGTTTGTTTTTAGTTTTAGCTATTTTAGGGGGATATCTGTGTGTGCAGGTGATTATTACTGTGCATAATTATTAGGCAACTTAACAAAAAACAAATATATACCCATTTCAATTATTTATTTTTACCAGTGAAACCAATATAACATCTCAACATTCACAAATATACATTTCTGACATTCAAAAACAAAACAAAAACAAATCAGTGACCAATATAGCCACCTTTCTTTGCAAGGACACTCAAAAGCCTGCCATCCATGGATTCTGTCAGTGTTTTGATCTGTTCACCATCAACATTGCGTGCAGCAGCAACCACAGCCTCCCAGACACTGTTCAGAGAGGTGTACTGTTTTCCCTCCTTGTAAATCTCACATTTGATGATGGACCACAGGTTCTCAATGGGGTTCAGATCAGGTGAACAAGGAGGCCATGTCATTAGATTTTCTTCTTTTATACCCTTTCTTGCCAGCCACGCTGTGGAGTACTTGGACGCGTGTGATGGAGCATTGTCCTGCATGAAAATCATGTTTTTCTTGAAGGATGCAGACTTCTTCCTGTACCACTGCTTGAAGAAGGTGTCTTCCAGAAACTGGCAGTAGGACTGGGAGTTGAGCTTGACTCCATCCTCAACCCGAAAAGGCCCCACAAGCTCATCTTTGATGATACCAGCCCAAACCAGTACTCCACCTCCACCTTGCTGGCGTCTGAGTCGGACTGGAGCTCTCTGCCCTTTACCAATCCAGCCACGGGCCCATCCATCTGGCCCATCAAGAATCACTCTCATTTCATCAGTCCATAAAACCTTAGAGAAATCAGTCTTGAGATATTTCTTGGCCCAGTCTTGACGTTTCAGCTTGTGTGTCTTGTTCAGTGGTGGTCGTCTTTCAGCCTTTCTTACCTTGGCCATGTCTCTGAGTATTGCACACCTTGTGCTTTTGGGCACTCCAGTGATGTTGCAGCTCTGAAATATGGCCAAACTGGTGGCAAGTGGCATCTTGGCAGCTGCACGCTTGACTTTTCTCAGTTCATGGGCAGTTATTTTGCGCCTTGGTTTTTCCACACGCTTCTTGCGACCCTGTTGACTATTTTGAATGAAACGCTTGATTGTTCGATGATCACGCTTCAGAAGCTTTGCAATTTTAAGAGTGCTGCATCCCTCTGCAAGATATCTCACTATTTTTGACTTTTCTGAGCCTGTCAAGTCCTTCTTTTGACCCATTTTGCCAAAGGAAAGGAAGTTGCCTAATAATGATGCACACCTGATATAGGGTGTTGATGTCATTAGACCACACCCCTTCTCATTACAGAGATGCACATCACCTAATATGCTTAATTGGTAGTAGGCTTTCGAGCCTATACAGCTTGGAGTAAGACAACATGCATAAAGTGGATGATGTGGTCAAAATACTCATTTGCCTAATAATTCTGTACAGGGTGTATAGGCCGGTGCCTCATCATAACTTTGGTGGATCCACCACCAGCGCAGGACCCTATTAAGACCAGCGTCTAAAGCCCTGGTCTTAATAAATGTGACCCTTTAAATATATTTGACCCATTATGTCCTCTTTATGACCCACAAGCCACTTCTCCAACTCTTTCTTTGCTCCATTGAAAGTGAAATTTAAAGCCTTCATGTAGACATCTACCAAAGAAGTGTAATCCCTTTTGCTTTCCGAACTTACCTTCCTATAGATTATTTATAAAATAATAAAGTATTATCCCTACATGTTAAGGGTCTCTTGACAATAAGACAATCACTCAAAGTACTCCTTCTGGGACCCTCAGCGATCAGCTGTAATCTGTGGGTAAATCTGGAATTAAGTTTTTAATTTCTCTGCAGCGCCACCACAGGGGAAATGAAGCATTGCACAATGGCCATTCAAATCAATGGTTTTCTGTGTAATGTAGGACAGGACTGGTCCTCCAGAGTGAGAGACGCTCTTTGTAACTACTCTCCACTCAGGACAAACAATGGGTATCCTAACAGAGGGCCCCTTTTATTAACTCAGAATTCCCTAATCAAACACATGAAGAAAAAAAAATTTAAGTGAAGACAACCCCTTTAAGAAGTCAGTCAGTCTGTAATTATGTAGGGTATTAACATCATTATTTAGTTGCCTATGAACAGATAATTATGAAAAATGTAGAATTTGTATTTCACACTGATTTTCTTCACTTATTAGAATATGATACGGCTATTACAATGTGATAAATTCACTTTACCCTTTCAGTGTAGATTTCTAAATCACTGTAAAAACGAAATTG
The DNA here is from genome assembly GCF_905171765.1 of Bufo bufo. Lineage (NCBI taxonomy): Eukaryota > Metazoa > Chordata > Amphibia > Anura > Bufonidae > Bufo > Bufo bufo. Next base: position 779,948,119 of record NC_053390.1, on the reverse strand, counting down.
TCATAAAAGTCTCGGACAATAGAATTCCCTTTCTTTCATGTCATCAAGAGAGGATATCACAGTCACTATCTTATATTTGTCATAGACATTTAAAATTCATATTAAGTGAAATTATTTCATCCCTTGCTCAGAAGAATCATGATTAGCCCTGAAGGGTGGCCAGCTTTTAATTGCTATTAATAATTTATTCATAATACTCCACGCTCATAAATTAACAACTCAACTAATGACTTAATCAAGTGGAAAGGTTATTTAAACTTTCTAAAATGTTAGCAGTAATTATTACTGAACATCTGAACCATGTGCGTCATTACACTGAGCGCCGCTGGTCCATACAACTTCCCAACAATTACTGATCCAAAGGCAAATCCTTTAATGAGCCTACAGTCTGGATTTGAAGGCTCATAATTAACAGTGCCCCCTGGTGTGTAGTCTTCGTTCTGGCGGTACATCATTATTTCCTTAGCTTTTTTCCAAATATACTGTCACATGGCTTATACAATTTTTGAATCTTAATTTGGACTGGGCCACTGTGAATTAATATATACAATATTAAAGGGGTGGTCCAGGAGTCAGACAGACCTCCCAGAGTGGCCGAGCCATACTTGTCTGGTCTCTGCTACTGTGTTTGGTGTCTAACACCCCTAGGCCGGCTCTTCCTCTCCCTGCCGGTGGGGATCAAGTAACTATGATCTCCACCGCGGGTCAACCAGTCTGGGGGGTCTGTTTGACTCTTGTATAACCCCTTTAACACGTGTACAGCTTCTGTGTGGTTCATTGTTTAACAAGGATCCAGGAGTCCATGTTTGTGGGTGTATTACAGCCCCGGACAACACATGTGGAGCACTGATACACAAGACGTTCCACCGTGCTCCTATATACCTTAGAGATGAGTGCACCCAAAAACAAAGACTTGAGTGGACTAGTAGGACACAAATGATGAAGAATGAATGGTAACTCTACTTGGGAAAAATATGGCTGAGCTTCAGCAAACATTGATAGTGGTGGGGCATACGGCGACTGTAATGTGAGACCTTGAATCCCCTCCTTTTTTTTCCTGGGTCCAGTTACAAACACAATAATTATCCAGTAATAGAGCCTTTTTTCTAAGTGATGATTAGTGATCAACATAATCTTGAGGTTGTGTTCATCCAAGATATGTCCTGACCAATAGAGTGCATAGTCTGGAGCGGTACACACACTAGATGAGGTTACATCACTAATCTGGGTCAGATGTCCATGGAGGGACACACTTACTCCAACACATTTCAAGAACAACCAATTTCCTTCTTCAGAGATAAACCTGTCAGGCATCAATACACTGCTCATTTGTATTGGCTACTTGTGTTATGCTGTGGTCATGTTGGTACTGTAATCCATTGGATCTGTGTTCTGCTGTCTTGAAGGCCACATTATACTGTAGCTTACCTCAATATTCCTATTATCAAAAAACACTGGAACCTCTAAGGAAACCTCATGGACCCCAAAGGAATATCATTATTTGTTGGGATCAGTTATTTAAAACCGAAACCATGGCAGTAGTGCAGGAGTTGTCAAGCATTTTCAGCATAGCATCTAGTTTTCGTGGAGTGAGGCAATCCAGGAACAAGTAGATATGACACATGGAGGACATTGATGCAAGCTGTTTGCTTTTTCATATGGCCTAATAGCACCATAAGAGTGATAGCTGCCACAGTTAGTTGCTCATTTTATTTGCTGGCTCTGATCAAGATTGAAAATGAGCAATTTACTAGAATAGGTGAAACTTACTACAAAGTTTCATCAGCCTAGTGGCCCAACCTCAAGACCTATTAGTCCCAGTTTTGAGGTCTTCTGGTAGACAACAATCTACTATTTGGTAGGGCCTGCATTTTAAACAAACGTTTCATAAATCTAAGAAACTACAAGCAAATCTAAGAAACTTTGTATTATATCTTATTAAAGGAAAAAGGCCTCTTCTCAAATTTTGAGCCATTTCTTCTCCTCCCCTTGCCTCCAGAACTGACCATTCAACCTCAATTCATAGCTAAAATCTGTCTTGAGATAGTTTAGCAGCTCACTGAGGAATCAAGTTACGTGCTGCCCTATGAGGCTATAGAGAGGGAAAGGGGGAGAGGAGGAGGAGGAGCGGCTGAAGGGAGACAGAGGCACAAACACACAAAGTTGTTGCTACTGGCGCTAGTAAATTTTCTTACTCTCGTTGCTGGATTCACAGGTGTAAAGCTCAGTATGGCTGTATAATGTCTTTCATGCTCCTGCCTAAAAGGATACCCTACTGTGGGATAAGGGAGCTGGATCTCCTCTTCTGTGTTTGCTGCGTATCGGAGACATCAGAGCAGCTAGCCTCCTTACTAGCTCATGGAAAACTGACAATTAGATATAAAGCTGGCAGAGGGCAAAAACTGGTGAAAAATGCAGAATACAAGTCATATTATAATCATAAATAGTTATTCCTCACGTGCAAATACATGGCAATTTATTCTGCCCGAAATGACAGTGACTGTAAAACAAATGCAAAAATGTAAAACATGAAATTATAAGATAAAAAATGTAAAATAAATAAAATATAAATATAAATAATAAACCAAATATAAAATATAAATACATATATATAAATAAATAAAACCTGCCATGTCTCCATAAAAAACAACAACATAGTTTTGGACAAAAATAAAATCCCTCTGCAGGCATTTTTGATGTCCCCCTGGACACTTGAGAGATGCATTGTTTAGCCTCGTCTACTGCTTAAAATGCTAGAAACATCTCAATTGTGGCCTTCATACCTCAAGTCGTTCTTAGCAGACAGCAGTATACAATATGTCAAACATCTCTGTGTTTGCAAGCACTTAACGATGAACTTTTCTCAAGGAAACCCAAGTCAGAATTCTTAAATAAGGTGAAAGATTTTCCACTTTCCATAAATCACTGAGAAGTGAATGACAGAGACTGCATCCGACAGGGTGACTCAAATCTACTCAAACACATTTGGAGTGTTAGTTCTCCGGCATCTGCAAAAATATATCCAGGGCTTTACGTCGATGAAGAATGTGTCAGGCTTATTTCATGGTAACATTGAGAAAAGTTACAGCTAATGACCGCACTGACATTTAAATCAGAATAGATTTTGGGCTGGGAATCAAAAATAACATTCCTTTCTATAGGAGTTCTATTTAGGGGAGCGGCGTCTTTACTGGTTTATAGAATTACGGTATAGTGTACGCAATAAGAAAGTCTCCACGGAGAAGCAGTTCATTGACAATTTCAGAACTGATACGTCTGTATACAGGGAACCTCTTTAAAGGGAACCTGTCACCAGGATTTTGTGCATAGAGCTGGGGACATGGGCTGCTAGATGGCCGCTAGCACATCTGCAATACCTAGTCCCCATAGCTCTCTGCGCTTTTATTGTGTTAAAAAACAGTTTTGATCCATATGCAAATGACCTGATATGAGTCCTGTATCCGGAGATGAGTCAAGCGGAAAGGAGCCCAGCACCGCCCCGCGTCCTCCGAATCTCCTCCTTGCTGGCTGACGTCACAGAGCTGGAGCGCCGGAATCTCGCGATGCTCGAGCTAGCGCATGCGTAGTTCATACCCTGTGCTGATGCCAGTACAGGGAATGAACATGATGCTGACACTGCGCATGCGCTAGCTCGCGCATCGCGAGATTTCGGCGCTCCAGCTCTGTGACGTCAGCCAGCAAGGAGGAGATTCGGAGGACGCGGGGCGGTGCTGGGCTCCTTTCCGCTTGACTCATCTCCGGATACAGGACTCATATCAGGTAATTTTCATATTGTTCAAAACAGTTTTTTAACACAATAAAAGCACACAGAGCTGTGGGGACTGGGTATTGCGGATGTGCTAGCGGCCATCTAGCAGCCCATGTCCCCAGCTCTATGCACAAAATCCTGGTGACAGGTTCTCTTTAAATTATCAGATGGTCATAGAAAAGGTACAACCTACAACTATTGAAAATTAAAGTTCAATGACACATAAAAGCTTGTGTTAGTGGAACTACAAGTGTTATACTGTAGGATGCAATAGTGATGAGCGGAAGGTCCCATATTCGAATTCGCAATATTTTGCGAATATGTGGTAGAATATTTGTCACATATTCGCGAATATTCGTATTTGAGATTATTTTGCGATTGCAAAAAATCTGCAATGTAAAAATCGAGTAATGCGAAGTGGGTCAAATATAGAAGATAGTGCTATATATTCGTTTTTTAGAATATTCGTCATTTTTTTCCATCTGAAGTGAACAGTCATTGTCCCACAAGCAATTTAAGCAGGGAGGAATCATGACTAGAGTTGAGCGAACACCTAGATGTTCGGGGAGTTCGGCTGAACTTTAAAAAAAGTTTGGGCTCGGGACCCGAACTTGATCCGAACTTGGACCCAAACCCCATTAAAGTCAATGGGGACCCGAACTTCACTTTATTATTTTGGTTATAACGGAAAGTAATAGTATTAGCTTTTTCAGATCTGAGTTTTCACGATCGTGAAAACTCAGATCCGACAGTATATTCTAACACAGAGGCGTTCCCATGGTGATGGGGACGCTTTAAGTTAGAATATACTAAGAACTGTGTACATAACTGCCCCCTGCTGCCTGGCAGCACCCGATCTCTTACAGGGGGCTGTGATCCGCACAATTAACCCCTCAAGTGCCACACTGGACACCAATGATTTTAATAGGGGGTGGGTGGGGGTGGGGGGGCTGCACTAGCCACCAATGATTTTAATAGGGGGTGGGGGGCCGCTCTAACCACCAATGATTTTAATAGGGAGGGGGTGGGGGGGCCGCACTGGCCACCAATGATTTTAATACTGGGGAGGGAGGGAGGGGGGCCGCACTGGCCACTAATGATTTTAATACTGAGGAGGGAGGGGGGTCTGGCCCCCTGCAGCCTGGCAGCACCTGATCTCTTACAGGGGGCTGTGATCCGCACAATTAACCCCTCAGTTGCAGCACCTGAGGGGTTAATTGTGCGGATCACAGCCCCCTGTAAGAGATCAGGTGCGGCCAGGCAGCAGGGGGCCATTATGTACACAGTTCTCAGTATATTCTAACTTGAAGCGTCCCCATCACTATGGGAACGCCTCTGTGTTAGAATATACTGTCGGATCTGAGTTTTCACGATCTAACTCAAATCCGATGGTATATTCTAACATAGAGGCGGTCCCATGGTGATGGGGATGCTTCAAGTTAAAATATACCATCGGATTGGAGAAAACTCCGATCCGATTGTATATTAATATTACCCGAACACTGAACCCGAACATTTACTGAAATGTTCGGGTTCGGGTGCCGAACACCGTAAAGTTCGGTACGAACCCAAACTTTACAGTTTGGGTTCGCTCAACCCTAATCATGACTATATATTCGTTTTTAGAATATTCGTCATTTTTTCAATCTGAAAACTTGATTCCTCCCTGCTTAAATTGCTTGTGGGACAATGACTGCTTACTTCAGATGGAAAAAAATGACGAATATTCTAAAAAACTAATATATAGCGCGAATATTCGAATTACGAATATTTATCTTCAATATTGCAACTTCGAGAAATTGCAAATATTTAGAATATAGTGCTATATATTCGCTATATCAAATATTCGTCATTTTCTAACATCTGAAAACATGATTCCTCCCTGCTTAAGTTGCTTGTGGGCCAATGACTTATTGGCCCACAAGCAAGAAACAGGGAGGAATCATGTTTTCAGATGTAAAAAAATGACGAATATTCGATATAGCGAATATATAGCACTATATTCGAAATATTCGCAAATTCTCGAAGTTGCGATATTCAGGATAAATATTCGTAATTAAAATATTTGAGCTCAACACTAAATGTTACAGGAAGCCTAATTCCAAGGCCACCATTCACTCCAACCAGATGAAGGATTTATTCACCGCTGTTCACAAAAGGCAATGTTTTGGAAAATCTCCATCCAGCATTTTTTAGGTATATATATATATATAGTATTAATGATATCTGATTGGTGCCACAATCACATATTCTGGATTATCAGCTGGTCATAGAAAAAAAGTTTAGTCCATTACTAGCTGTACATGGTCCAGGTACAGATATGGTTCTAGAGATTAGTTAATTTCTTGAAATTCAAATCAAATATTCTCCAATTGCTCTGAAAATTGGTGTATAAAAATCTCTAGTCTCCTAAGATTTTTTCTGAAAAACACAGAGGCTTAGTGTTCTTTTCTTTTTGGAAGGAAAGCTAATTTGAATATCTTTCCCAGAAACCCAAAGGTATGTAAATTAGTTTTCCTTAAAAAAATAAAAATTAAAAAAATACCGGTAAATAAAAGAACACTGAGCCTATCTGATGCCATCTTTCTGCATCCTGTGCCTCACCTGAAACAAATCACAAGAAATTCGGGTTAGTTAGAAATCAAATTCTTGGGGAAATTAGGGAAGAATTCCAAATAGGTAGAATCTAATCATTCATCTCTATATTTTTCTAAACAAAAAGTATAATAGCTTTTATATATCTGCATATCCAGGGAGAGATAACACAATGGATCCTATCCCCAGGCTATGCAACATCCAGTCCAACTAAACCACAGAAGGAGCAATCTCTGATGGTAGGCCAAAAACAGAACTTCCACAATCAACTAAAAACTTGAACCTAAACCCTGACCTTCCTAACCATCCCTTCACATAAAGATCATGTATCCCCTATTCCCAAACAATCAAATCCCCAGTAATCAAAATGATGGAGGTCTCTGATTCCCCATGTGAATGGAACAGTAGTGCGCATGCATGACCAGCAGCGGCCGGAGAAAAAAAACTGGAGCTGCTTCTGGAGCTAATCACTTGCCACCAGGGTCTGTTTCTCTGAACCCATTAGATTGTATTGATAATATGGGGATTGGGCCCTCAAGAATAATTTCCTCTGGTGGGACCAAGGAACCTCAGTTGAACACTGACATGGATAGATAGATTCAAGTGAATAACGTCTATGTAATGCTACACTTCCCCTGCCATGGGCAATGGAAAATGCCTTGCTGGCTGCAGTTCCCCCTGGCTAAATCATCTGTATACTGTGGATGGTGGTAGCTGGACCCACTATTGTTTTACATAGAGGCGGTTGCAATATGAGAGGCGTTGTCTATTCTGAGATTCTTTTTGTATGAATTCAAGCAAATCTGAAAATTAGCAAAGAACAGCTTGGCTGTATCTGCTGGCTAGAAATCTAACCGCTGGACCTCATTAACATTCATTTTGCTTGACACTAAACAGGGATTCCCACATCCTTCTCTTCACCTCCGCACCCAGGCCTCCGACAAGATTATCCAACTTGTTTGCAAATTAACGCTCTGACATGAAAAGAGTAAAATGGATAATTGACAAGGCAGGCATGTGACGCGTCTATAAATACACGCTGCTTCAATAGCTGCCATCTTTGGTCATCTTGTTTACAACAGGCAGAACCATTCAGGACTTCTCCTGATAGATCCTTGATGCTTTTTCTTGAACAAATCACAGATTCTTGCTTGCCTTACAACAGCGTGAGCCAGACCAGCAGGCAACCAGGATGTATTCTTCATCTGTCACTGTGAACACTCTGCAATTAGGAACTTCCGATAATAAAGAAAAGAACTTCCAAAGAAAAGGTCCTTCACAAGCTCGAGTCTGTGTGACCTGACTGTCTTGTCAAGTTGAGAATTATGGTCTTTCTTCTTCTCTTTTTTTTTTTTCACGTTATCCTAGGAGCTTCATGACTGGTTAATATGGAGCATCTGATAGAAAATTCACTGTTTTATCAAAATAGAAGTGAGGGCAGGATGAGCTCTGAACTCATTAGCTGCCAGCGGTGGGTCCGAGGAAAAAAGAAGCTTGTGTGACAATGCAAAGAATAGGCAGCACCAGTGAAAGCATAGATCCATGAATTAAAGAGTCTGATGTCTACTAAATTAACTTTAATCAGGATTATAATTGATGCTTACTCTAAAATTATTTTCAAACCAGTTCGTTGGTAGAGGTGAAATCGGCTTTGAAAACCAAAATGAAGGGGAGGAATCCTCTGTTTAGGATCCTCATTTCTTGGCCAGAATAAAAAACGATTACAAAGAGAGTCTCCAATATCATACCCCCAGTGCCAGAGTTACCCCTGTCACATTTTATTTTGACTATGGAAACTCTCTTGCAGGCCATAAGAAAACACCTGCTTATTTATGGTCTGCAAGTAGGTGAGACCACTGGCTTTCCTTCATATTTTGGAACTATTTGAGAATGTCTCTTAGGGTGATCAAACCCATTCAGCAGGGTGTCTCCTATAAATGGCATTAAATGCAATTGACATACTTATAGGGGTGCAGTTGCATAAACACCGGGCGGCTTATATCAGGCAAACTGCTCTCCCTTGCTTCATAACATCAAAATTCAGAATCTCTATCCATCCCCAATGTGTCCTGGATAGGGAGAAAGAACCTATTGAAGTCCTTCATCCTACCTAAACGATTGTATTTACTACAAATGTTACCTGTCCATCTCTCTGCAGCTGTCTTTTCCAGGGTGCGGTCCCCTGTGTCCTTTCTCTGGAGGGGGAAGAGGTCGAGTTTGACATATTCCAGGTTTCCACCCTTTGGAGGATTTGGCTTTCTGGATTTGCAAAACTACTACCCAGTTGAGGCGATGGCTAAAGTTGACCAGCCCATCTTTTAGGACCTTAGGAAAAACGGCATCCCCAACACCGGATCTTTGGGTAGGAATTTGAGGCCTGAATAAATTTAGTTCCTCATCCAATGTATTCATACAGGGCATGCAGGAGCTCGCTAATGACAGTAAAGTACTAAATACCTATTTCTCCTTTGATGCCAGCTAGACTCATCCTGCTTGCCATAACATCTGATTAACGTGAGGCTCCACCTATTTGGCAATAATGTGGCACTTTCACTGTTTCATTTTTGAAGCAGAATGATTTGTCCTTTTCATGTTCTAGTGAATTTGCCCCTTTCTAAATTTAGTGCCCTGGAGCAAGGTAATTTGGATTATAGACTTTGTGGACATGTGCCATTATTGCTACTATGCAAATCCATTAGCTCCCTACTTTACTGCACTTTGGAGGGTCAACTTGGACAGTGATTTATGCTGGTGTGTGCGCTTATACTGTTTCATATTTTTGAACTGCATTGATATGTACTGTAATATATCCTGTTTATTTGCACTATTACACTATAGCTGCACTGCACTGTGGAAAGGGTTAATGCACAGCCAGCTACTACCGAGAGACTTTCTACCAATGCAAAGTTTTGGAGGGGAAAAAAAATTCACACTGGCCATCCGTTTGGTTTAGCTCTGTTGTTTATGTCTGAACACTTGTTTGTGTCTGGAAAAACTGTGTACTCATTTCCATACACTTGCATTAAAGCTCTATACAACCCTATGACAGACAGAAATTGTAACAATATTTCTGTTTAGGCTGTGCTTCTCCACTCCCCCCCTCCCACTAGAAGGTTCTAGTTCAGCTAGAAACTGTATATAAGGAGAGCAGTTAAAGCCCTTAGTTTGCAAATAGGACCAGTACTTAGTAGTAGATACTATTCTGTACCAGAGTAGGAGAGACTCTGCCAGACTGCATCAGTGACCCGAAGAAGATGCTGATACAGGGATACTTTGCCTCAGATCCTGGGTCACCAGCCCTGGGACAAGGGACCCAGCCAGACGGCTGAGCCACAGACCCTGGGCCACCAGTCATTGGCCAAGGAGCCAGCCTTCTGAGAGAGGGACAGCTAGCTTAGGACTTTCCTCAGCAATGCATGAAACCTTCTTCTGCCAGGAAGGAGACTGGAGAAGCCAGCTGAGTGCGTTGCCTGTATTGTTTACCATTTGAGTCCCTCCAGAAAAGATGCACATTGGTTTACCGCAGACTCGAACTCTCTGGACTTATTTCAATGGTGTCCAGAGGACCCAGTGTAGCTTTGAGGCCACCCCAAACCTCGCTACTGCACATAGGTCAGACAGCAAAGGGACATCAGATTCCAGAAAGCATGGTGGTTCCTTTGTGCACCCATTGATGGCCTATACTAAGGAAGCATGTGGAAACTCCCAAAAAAACTGTCAGAAACCCAACATCATATTATGGGGTTGCTGAAATCTCTAAGTTATGAGACCAGCTCCTTTATCTATACACTTTTTTCTCTGAATCTGAACATCCCATAGCTCAAATGAACTGAACCTGGTTCACCAGAGAACCTTATAGTGATGATCCAAGTTTGGGTCAAGAGATACGACCCTAAAACGTGGCAGCATTACAGCCATCTGAAACCAGCGTGGAACAGTTGAAATGGTTACAGGCATGCACCCCAATACAAGATATTTATATAAATAGGAGCCAGCTGAGGTATGAACATAACATCTGCAGCGCAGCCAATGCTCTGTACATAGTTATCTCAGAGTTGCTCTAAACCATTTCTTTATGGAGTCCTTAAAGAACGTTACAAGAGAAAGTAAGTGTCTCTACAGATGAATGTCACCACCGCACCGAATTACTTAATCAGAGAAGAAGGTCAGGCAATCGAGGCAGTGAGGCTATAAAATATTGTAAGAAGTGACCTTGGCAGACATTCTGTGTTATATATCATCACTGCGTCACAAGCAATCACGCTCAAGTGGGCACCCCAAACTTAACATAAAGAATACGTAGTTCTATGTTTGCCCATCCTCCATATATAGAAATTACAATTGCAAATACGTGTAACTGAAAACATGAAAAAAAATTAAGTGCAGCAATCCATCCGCAATGGATAAAATATTTTATAAATCTGCTATCCCCTGCCTTGTTATAAAACCAAGGCACAGATGACCCAGGCAGAGATATGGGTTGAGTTAAAGGATAGCAGTAACATGCAGAGCTGTCACAGTACTGTATAACAGCTCCAAACAACCTCTGTACTTTATGACCAGTAGACTTCTATAAGGGCCCTAGTGCACTTTGATACAGTAGGTATCATCTAACACATATGGAGGCATCATTTCACAGTGCCTATGGCTCCATACTGCACAAGAAATCCAGGTACAGCCAGTGATTGGCTCACACAAAAGGAGACCAGACATCCTCAAAACGGGAGCAGTAAGAGATTGTTCAGGTAAGAATACCTCCACAGGGGCGGAGCTTGGCAGCAGAGCGGAACACACATGCCGTTGTGAGCTCTGCTCTGGGTCCTGTGAAAACGAGTTTTTTCTGAATAGATCCTAGCTTAAAAATGGGCAAGACACTTAGAGAAAGGTCCAAAGACACGCCAGGACCGAATAAATCCGGCTCTGGACACGGAGACATGGATAAATTTGTCCGCAAACAGAGTGCGGCCGGAGGCAAGCTGGCTCTCAAGATGGCGCCGAGAGCGGAAACCCCTGCAGCATCGGAGGTTTCGGCTGATTCAGACAGAGAAAGTGATCCAGAACATGAACATGAAGGAGAAAACCTGCCTTTGTCGAGGAAATTCATGAAGGATCTCCTGGCTGAGACTATTTCCCCTCTCCGAAAAGATTTGCAGGACTTTAAGCGAGACCTCAGGCAAGTGAAGGAGAAGGTGGAAGGAGTTGAAAATCAACAAGAGGCAATCATAACTCATAGCGCGGCGGTGGCTAGCAGTTTGGATAGAACGCAAGCCCACATCAACCACCTTTATGAGATGGTGGAAGATCAGGACAACCGAGGTCGCCGCAATAATATCAGGCTGAAAGGCCTACCAGAAGATATAGGGCCTGACGCCTTGCGTGACGCGGTGACCGAAATGTTTACGGCTCTGGTAGGTCCAGATTCTGTGGGGGATCTCACCATGGATAGGATTCACAGGGCTTTGCGTCCCCCCCCGAAACAGGGGGAGCCTGCAAGAGATGTGATATGCCGGCTAGCTAGCTTCGTGTCTAAGGATCAGATAATGAGAGCAGCCAGAGCCAAGAAATCGATTCCTTTTGGAGACGTAGAGGTCCAGATTTTCCAGGACTTGTCCCCGATTACCCTTCAAAAAAGAAGGTTGCTGAAACCCCTCCTGGACATCCTGAGGAATAAGAACATCACTTACCGGTGGCTTCACCCTTTCGGCTTGCTGATTAATGCACCCGGCAGAAAGTTAACAGTGCGCTCGCCTGCTGACATTCCTTTAGTCTGCGACGTTCTGGGAGTGAGCTCTGTAGATGTCCCTAACTGGCATGCGGCAAGAGATCTGACCGACTTACCGGACTTACCAGGAGGAGAACCGTGGATCCAAGTGAGCCGATCAAAGGAACGCCGCAGGGGCAGGAGGTCCGGTGACCCCTCGCTGGCAACATCAGGAACGGACATTGAGTGAGAAGTCTCATCTGATGCTACATCTGGTATGGGACTTTCTTAATGGGCCGATCCGGGCCTATATCGATGCCTTAGTTCCCGTGGGTTATCCGTTATAAGGATCAGTTGGGAATTTAGTTAGTTATTTCTTTCAAAGTATAACCCTTTAGGGAAAGCTGTAATATATATGATGCGGCAGTATGAAAACTGCCTTATGTGCAATTTCCTCCATTCTGCTGTAGGGTTAATTTGATACGGTTGCAAATGTCATGTGATTTTATAGCTGTGTCTTACCATTTACATCCTGATACTCGTTCTTCACATTCAGGACCCGTTCCCTGGTCCTCTCTACCCCCTATAGATGCCCACAGTAGCATTACTATTATCCAAATGCGCTGTTGTGAGCAGACAGTGGGTCTTTGAGAATTTATTACTGAAAATCTTAATGGGTTCTATATGTTTGATATGTTATATCTTTTTTCTTTTTTCCTCCTTTCTCCTCCCTTTCCTTCCCCTCCCTCCTACTCCCAAGGTAATATCAAGAAGGTTTAAGGGATCTAGATATTATGTGCAAGAAAGGATCACAATAGGTAAATTATGGCCGAACTAAAAATATGTACCTATAATGTGAGAGGATTGAATGCACCACCCAAACGTACTCAAATATGTCAACTTCTTAACAAACAGAAAGTGAGCATTGCTCTCTTGCAGGAAACCCATTTTAAGAGAGATCATGTTCCGCGCCTATCCCACATGATATACAATCAGTGGTTCCATAGTACATCCCCTTCTGGAGCCTCAAAAGGGGTTTCTATAGTGATTCATAAAAATGTCCCACTGGTGGTGCATTCAATCCTCCAAGATGAGGAACAGGGGCGCTACTTGTTTCTAAAAGGGTCTTTAGGTAATCAGAAAATCACTATAGGCAATCTGTACGCTCCTAATGTGGCTCAGGCAGTATGGATGGAAAAAACCTTGACTAAATTACAGGAGTTTGCTGAAGGTATTGTAGTGTTAGGAGGTGATATCAATGTGGCGTTAAATCCCCAGCTGGACACATCAACAGGCTCTTCGGCACTATCCCAGGTTACCATAAGAAGAATTAAGAAAAAATTAGCTGACTTAGGATTAATAGATGTATGGAGGGCTATGAACCCCACAGCGAAAGATTATACCTACTATTCAGTGGCACATGTGTCATACCAGAGGTTGGATTACATATTTGTCCCTCCAGGGGTCTTGGGAGATTGCTCTCAAACGTCAATAGGCAATATCATATTATCGGATCATGCCCCGGCATATCTGACAATTAGGGTTAAATCCCTACCCCGTACACAATTTACTTGGAGATTGGATGAATTCCTGCTGAGTAAACAGGAATATATCCTAGGCATAAAAAAACATCTGGAAGAATATTTCAGTCTAAATGAGACAGAGGATGTGTCGCCGGGTCTGGTCTGGGAGGCTCACAAAGCAGTTGTAAGAGGGCATTTCATTGCATTGAATGCGCATATAAAAAAGAAGAGAGAGGCCTCTATTTTGTCGTTGCAGGACCAGATTCAAGCATTGGAATTACTACATAAAAAACAGATGTCGCCAGAAGTTCTAGATAGACTAAATGGGTTGAGGGCGGAGCTTAAGAACGTGCTGAACAGCCGGGTGGCCAAACTTTATTTGTCGGCGCAGTTCAAATACTACGCACATGGGGACAAGGCATCAAAGTTTATGATGTCAAGCTTAAAAAAACGTAGAGTTAAGTCTTATATACACTCTATTAAAGATGCTTCAGCTAGACCTCTTATGTCAACTGAGCTTATAGCAAAACAGTTTTGCAACTATTATAGCTCGCTATATAATCTTAGGGAGAATAATACTGAGTTGGAAATTGGTAGAAGGACAGAAGACATTAACAAGTGGCTATCAGATTTGCGCCTCCCGGTTGTTTCCCATGTTCAGGCTCTGTCACTAGCCCAACCATTTACAATGCAAGAACTGAATAAGGCATTAAATACGGTCCCTAGACATAAGTGTCCCGGGCCAGATGGTTTAACTGCGGGATACTATACAACCTTTTCCGAGTTATTGTTACCTAAAATGCTTACCATATATAATGAAGTGTACAAGGGTAACCCACTACCACCACAAATGTTGTCAGCCCTCATTACTATACTACCAAAAGAGGGTAAGGACCCTTCTTCCTGTGCCAGCTATAGGCCTATCTCGCTTTTGAATGCAGACCTGAAGCTGTATGCCAAGATGCTGGCTCTTAGGTTGCAACCATTTTTACCCAGTTTAATCAATGCAGAACAGGTGGGTTTTGTGGCTGGCAGGGAGGGAAGGATGAATACTGTTAGGATAGTAAATGTTATACATCAAGCTAGGGAAAAATCCATTCCGTTGGTCCTCCTGGGGACAGACGCAGAGAAAGCGTTCGATCGCATTGATTGGCTTTTTATGCGTCTGGCCCTGGCTAAGTTTGGGATTCCGCCCCAGTTCATTTCTGCCACAATGGCTATGTATGCTTCACCCACTGCCAGTGTGATGGTAAATGGCACCATATCTCCCAGATTTTCCATTGGCAACGGCACAAGGCAAGGGTGTCCCTTGTCCCCCCTGCTCTTTATCCTTGTGGTGGAGTGCTTATTTCAGGCGATCCGTCAGGAGGATAGAATCCAGGGCATGAAGGTGGGTAACACCTATCATCAGTTGGCGGCGTTCGCTGATGATCTTCTGGTTATAATAACCAATCCATTGGAGGCGTTCCCTGCTATACAGGAATTATTCCAGAGGTTTGGAAATCTATCAAATTTCCTGATTAACCCCTCGAAATCCCAGGCTTTAAATGTCACAGCAGGTAGAGACTTGCAGAGGATACTAGAAAGGCAATATGGATATGGCTGGACAACTCGTGCTATTAAATTTTTAGGAGTAAATTTAACCTCAGACCCTGGAGATCTTTATGAAGAAAATTTCAGTAATCTTCATAAATCAATATCAGCTACTATTGACTCCTGGTGTATCCCTTTCACCTCATGGTTTGGAAGGCGTACATTGATAAAATCAGTGTTAGTACCCAAAATCTTGTATTTCATGTTAGTATTACCAATTCACTTGCCAAAATCCTTTTTTGCCCAGCTTAAACAATGTTTTTCCAGATTTCTTTGGAAAAAATCCAGACCCCGTATTCCGCACTCGACTATGGTCCAACCCAATAGGTTGGGGGGAATGGGACTCCCTGATATGGAAGTATATTATAGGGCAATCCAGGGGATGAGATGTCTGGAATGGATTAGAGGCCCAGAGAATAGACTCGACATTCTAGCAGAAGCCGGGGATAGGAGACTCCCTCTGAGATCATTTCTTCTTTCTCCCCCTAAAGATATGCCCCAGCAGATTAGATCACTTAGCCTCACGACAAAAAATACACTAAACAGGTGGAGCTCAGATTTATCCAAGGTGCTGCTTTCAAGTCACGAGGTGTCACCAGTGCTTCAGATCAGGGACATTTTATGGAGCTCTGGGGATATATTTGGCTCTACTTTGCCAGGTGATCTTAAGGAGCTATCATTCCAATTGGTTGACCTATTAGATCCATCAGGTCACTTAATAGAAGGATGGGACAATCATCCTAAATTGCAAAAGTTATCCTTTATCCACAAATTATATATTAAACAATACCTAGGAAAAAAGAAAATTTCCACACGGGCTTCTACGACGCAATTTGAGCAGATGACCCTCTCTAAGTCTCCTCCTGTGAAAAAAGTTTCGCGGCTATACTCTGTGTTGATCTCCCAGACCAGACCCGATACATATGGTTTCATCCGTAAATGGGAAAAGGACTTGGATATTATTTTTTCAGATAGGGAAATAAAGCAGATCTGCTCTATCACACCAAGGGTATCTAGATGTGTTAAATTGCAGGAAAACCTTTATAAGGTAATTACAAGATGGTACTTCACACCTCAAAGATTGCACCATATATACCCAGAATGTGACTCAAGATGCTGGAGATGCTTCAGTGCAGAGGGTTCACTAGTGCACATATGGTGGACTTGTCCTGATATTGCCAAGTATTGGACACGAATTTGTACAATAGGCTCACAGATTAGTGGTGTAAAGTTGACTCCTTCAGCTAAAGGGTGTCTGTTGGGGTTATTAGGAGAATTTAAAGGGAATAGGCATATGATTTCCTTGCTAGGGCATTTATTGGCGGCTGCAAGGGTTCTTGTAGCCTTTAATTGGAAGAATCGAAAGGCCCCTTCTATCTCCCAGTGGATTACGAAGTGTGATGCAATCTACAATCTATAGATTGGAGCAGATTGCTGGGTGGGAGGCCAAAAGATCACAGGTGTTTGAAGCCACATGGTCCGCATGGAAAAAGTATAGAGGTTTTTCAACCTAAAAATAATCTGAGTTATATAACATTCTTATCTGGGATGTAGGAATAACCCCTACCCCTCTCCCCCCCCCCTTTCATTCCCTTTCAATCTTAATCCTCATTATTCTTAATTTTATTTGTACCCCCCCCTTCCTTTTCCCCTGAATTGATGGTACTTAATTATGCTTTCTTTCTTGGCTGTATGATTGATATAGAAAAGTGCCCCAATGTGGGGTGAATGTATCTTTTGTATTTCTGCCATGATTCAAAATAAAACTATTTTAAAACTCAAAAAAAAAAAAAAAAGAATACCTCCACAGTGCCCGCCACTTTAACAGTGACCTACACAGCGGCCTGCCCCCTTAACAGTAACATCCACAGCACCTTCCCCTTTAACAGTGACCTCCACAGCAGCCGCCCCTTTATTAGTGACCTCCACAGTACCCTGTCTCCTTAACAGTAGTTTCCACAACACCCCGCCCCCTTTAACACTGACCTCCATAGCAGACCATCTACTAAACTGTGACCTCCACAGCAGCCTGCCCCCTTAAATGTGACCGCCACATCACTCCGCTCCCTTAGCAGTGTCATCCACAGCGCTCTCCCCCTAAAAATGGCTGGGTTGTTATGGAAACCTGATGTAAAACAGTGTGTATGTGGAGACTAAGGGCCTGCGAGTTTCTATTGGCTGATAAGGGTCATGTGACCGTGTGCATGGCAGCTGGGATATGAGGAGAAAGAGCTGCAGGCTTCTATTGGCTAATGTAGGTCATGTGATGGTGCCATATTTGCATTTTTTAGGAATATCTCAGGAACGGTACATACTAGAGAGCTGAGACCCGGTCTAAATCCTTCCCGGACACCTGATGTACCTGTGTGCCAAATTTCGTGATTGTAAATGCGACGGTGCGGATTCCTTTAGTGGACATACATATATACAGTACATACACTCGGCTTTATATATTAGATCGGTGAGACGGTCAGCCCCAATCCCCTCCCCCACAAACTACAGTAAGCAGTGTATAGTGTAAGTGATGCCGAGTCCGGTTATGTGATTTTTATCTTCATACTGACTTGCATTCTGATGCTGTGCTCCCACAAACCAGCAGTAAATTGCATTGAGAGGAGTCCTCTTTGAGTCCTCTCCATTATGTTTTTTTTGTTAGAGCAAAGCATTGGAATGCAAATGCATATGAAGATAAAAATTACATAATCAGACTCAGCATTGCTTATATCTAGAGATGAGCGAAGTTTTGAAAAATTATATTTTGCAACTTCGTCAAAGTTAGCCAAGAATTTTCATTAGTTTTGAATAAATTTGTCACCAATCTCTAGAAATCAGGTATACCCAGGCCACTCTGCCTTAGGGTACGGGCACATGGAGCGTGGTAATGTATAGTACTTCGTAATAGTAAAACATAGTACATAGTGATAATAATATATAGCACAAATCGATCAAAATGTATACTAATGCCTCATGTATAGCATGCAACATAGGGGCCTGTATACTATTTATGATGCTGAGAAGCAGTTATTAGATCAAAGCATAGCATGAGGAGGTGTGATCCAGGTTCACTCTTGTTTTTGAATGTAATATATAGCACATACTAAAAGTAATACATAGTGACAGTAAAACATAATTTTTTTTAACTAAAAATGAGAATACATTTCATATAAATTTTCCATTATTTAAGAAGAAATTACTTTGAGAAGATTTGGGACCAGTGAAGCCCCTTATGTATAGTCTGAGAAGAGCGCTTCCATTTCACAGCTTTCAGGAAACACAGGTCCTCTGAGATATAGTACTCCGCATATCATTTATCTTTCCCTTCAATTTGCAAGGAAATACCAGCACGGAGAACAGTAAGACGCAGATCACTCTCTAGATGTTGAAAATCAATGGATGAAAATTAAAAATCAACAAAGCTCTTACATTCGCCTAAATGAAATGGCCCCTGATCCAGTCAATTCTTGTTACAAGCAAAACAAACTGTTAATGGTGAGTGAGCTGCCTCTACCCCTGCCCGAATCATGACTGTAAATAGTCAAATAATAGGGCGATGATAACCAAAGTGTATTTGGAAAAGTAAGCTTTATTTGACACAGAGACAGTTTTTTAAAACAGTGACGTCTCTATGACTGGAGACCAAAGGAATGTGCACCAGGTTTTTTGTCCATTCTCCTGGCACTGACCATGGCCACATCTTTTGCAAATTATTTGGGTGTTGTACTAATATGGGTGCTAATCCTTATCCCTTTTTTATATCCATTTGGCGGGACCAACATTGGGGCTGTTGGTAAATTTGCCACACTAGGACCCCAGGTGTCTTCAGGTCCCCTTCCCAAGTGTAAATAATGCCAATTCCAATCTATGAACAACGCCTGACACCTGATATTCAAAGTGGTAGATAGTGAAGTATTGAAAATTCGATTCGGCTGCTTCACCAAATTTTACAAAAAAAATTTCTTTGTGACTAATTACTTCGCCATGAAGCGCATTTCTTTGTAAGTAGTGGGTGCAATGACAGGGAGCGGCCCCCGTCATTGTACCTCTTAGATCGGGCGTTCATAGCTGATTGCGGCACCTAACACAATAATACAGTCTAAAATTTTAAAACATTAATAAAATCATACTTACCCTCATCTATTTGATCGGAAAGAGCCGGCCGCCACCATCTTGACTGTAGATGCAGCGAGAAATCTTGCGAGGCCCGTGATGATGTCATCACATTGGCCGGCATGGTGGCATCATGAGTCACTGCACACAGGATTTTCAATCAAGATGGCAGCAGCCGGCTCTTCGCACTGAAATGGATGAATTAAGTATGATTTTTTTTTTTTTACCGCCATTCAGGGAAAATCAATTCATTGCCATAAAGCACGAGGAAATTCGGCTTTGCGGCGAATCAAATCTTCCCTGAAATTTGGATCGAACTCCACGAATTTTCGCTCAACACTAGTGGTAGACTATTGGTGAGTCTGTGACATTAAAAAATCAAAAAGGTCCTTGCAGATCCAATGAGTTTGTAAATCTTTTTTTACAGTAAATCTTTTCCCACAAAACGATATACTGTATCAATCTGCTCAGCTCCTCCTGCTCTATGACATGAAGACTGGATTGCGTTTAAATGTAACAGTTTCTCTTTAAAATGAGACAAAGGCACACTCACAATTCCTAGTCCTTGCTCAAAGAGTCATATACAATATATAGCCTTGGTGACCCAATAGCACGTAAAGTCCTCAATCCTTAAAGACCAGCAGGTATATGTTGTGCCCAGTCATTAGTATCTTACAGAATGTCCATTATGGTACCCATAATGCCCAGTTCCTCATGCTACAATGATGATAAAAGTAACAAAAACCCATGTGTCCAGAAGAGCAGAATCATAATGTACAGTCGTGGCCAAAAGTTTTGAGAATTACATAAATATTGGAAATTGGAAAAGTTGCTGCTTAAGTTTTTATAATAGCAATTTGCATATACTCCAGAATGTTATGAAGAGTGATCAGATGAATTGCATAGTCCTTCTTTGCCATGAAAATTAACTTAATCCCAAAAAAAACTTTCCACTGCATTTCATTGCTGTCATTAAAGGACCTGCTGAGATCATTTCAGTAATCGTCTTGTTAACTCAGGTGAGAATGTTGACGAGCACAAGGCTGGAGATCATTATGTCAGGCTGATTGGGTTAAAATGGCAGACTTGACATGTTAAAAGGAGGGTGATGCTTGAAATCATTGTTCTTCCATTGTTAACCATGGTGACCTGCAAAAAAAACGCGTGCAGCCATCATTGCGTTGCATAAAAATGGCTTCACAGGCAAGGATATTGTGGCTACTAAGATTGCACCTCAATCAACAATTTATAGGATCATCAAGAACTTCAAGGAAAGAGGTTCAATTCTTGTTAAGAAGCCTTCAGGGCGTCCAAGAAAGTCCAGCAAACGCCAGGATGGTCTCCTAAAGAGGATTCAGCTGCGGGATCGGAGTGCCACCAGTGCAGAGCTTGCTCAGGAATGGCAGCAGGCAGGTGTGAGCGCATCTGCACGCACAGTGAGGCGAAGACTTTTGGAAGATGGCCTGGTGTCAAGAAGGGCAGCAAAGAAGCCACTTCTCTCCAAAAAAAGCATCAGGGACAGATTGATCTTCTGCAGAAAGTATGGTGAATAGACTGCTGAGGACTGGGGCAAAGTCATATTCTCCGATGAAGCCTCTTTCCGATTGTTTGGGGCATCTGGAAAAAGGCTTGTCCGGAGAAGAAAAGGTGAGCGCTACCATCAGTCCTGTGTCATGCCAACAGTAAAGCATCCTGAGACCATTCGTGTGGGGTTGCTTCTCATCCAAGGTAGTGGGCTCACTCACAATTTTGCCCAAAAACACAGCCATGAATAAAGAATCGTACCAAACACCCTCCAACAGCAACTTCTTCCAACAATCCAACAACAGTTTGGTGAAGAACAATGCATTTTCCAGCACGATGGAGCACCGTGCCCTAAAGCAAAAGTGATAACTAAGTGGCTCAGGGACCAAAACGTTATATATAAACAATATTTTGGGTCCATGGCCTGGAAACTCCCCAGATCTTAATCCCATTGAGAACTTGTGGTCAATCCTCAAGAAGCGGGTGGACAAACAAAAACCCGCTAATTCTGACAAACTCCAAGAAGTGATTATGAAAGAATGGGTTGCTATCAGTCAGGAATTGGCCCAGAAGTTGATTGAGAGCATGCCCAGTCGAATTGCAGAGGTCCTGAAAAAGAAGGGCCAACACTGCAAATACTGACTCTTTGCATAAATGTCATGTAATTGTCGATAAAAGCCTTTGAAACGTATGAAGTGCGTGTAATTATATTTCACTACATCACAGAAACAACTGAAACAAAGATCTAAAAGCAGTTTAGCAGCAAACTTTGTGAAAACTAATATTTGTGTCATTCTCAAAACTTTTGGCCACGACTGTAGCATTTGAAATCATTTTGCAGTTGCGAAAAGTGTCTGAGAAGCCAGAAAATTACCATGAAATTCCGTAATATACGTGACTTTCTCCAGCTCCGTGTGACCCGATACATACGTCAATGAGACCTGATCCTCCACCAACATAGTAGCTAGTGATAAACCTAGATGTCATTGAGCTGCCACTCCGTCTTCAGTCGCCATGGAAGATGTTGCTTAGCAACAAGTCAGAAACAAAGAAATTTACAAATATAGTAAAGGGTTAGGGTTTCACAATACTATCTCAGAAGTCAGGTGGATGTTCGGTTTGGTCTCTTCTTTCCATCATTTGTATCATGAAAAATGGATGGAGATAATGTTTGATCAAAGGGAGTTGGTCAGCAGGTGTTTGGCTGTTTGGGCTTGCAGACAGTTAAGTCAGTACCTTTGCTAGGGTGATCCGTTGCTGCCTTCTGTAGAAAAGGCCCTTTGTTCTAAAATGCAGATGAGCTGTTTGGTGCACTGAGGGTGGGATGGCACCTTTAGTGTAATGAAGCGCAGAGTAAGCCCCCCCCTTTCCCATGTTGATAGACAGGTCCAGGCATTGGAATCCTGCTCGTTCCTGGCCCAATAATCTTACGCATGCACCGAGCACCAGAATTTCAGTGCATTATTATTAAAGCGCCATTTATTCCATAGTGCTGTACATATGACAAGGGGTATACATACATAATACAGATAATTGCACTAATCATAAACAAGACGAGTTACAAAAGGACAGAAGGCCCTGCCCGTGAGGGCTTACAATCTACATGGTATAGGAGAAGGACACAGTAGGTGTGGGTGAAGTTGGTCATGGCGGTATAGAGGCAGCAGGGTCACTGGTTGGAGGCTTGTCTGAAGAGGTGGGTTTTCAGGTTTCTTTTGAAGGATTCCACTGTAGGTGAGAGTCTGATGTGTTGGGGTAGCGAGTTCCAGAGTGTGGGGGATGCACGGGAGAAATCCTGGAGGCGATTGTGGGAAGAGGTGATAAGAGGAGAGAAGGAGGTCTTGTGAGGATCGAAAAGTGCGTGTGGGGATGTATCTGGAAAGTAGCTCAGAGATGTAGGGAGGGGACAGGCTATGGACGGCCTTGTATGTATTTGTTAGAACTTTAAAGTGAATTTGCTGGGCAATGGGGAGCCAGTGAAGGGATTGGCAGAGGGGAGAGGCAGAGGAGTAATAGGGTGAGAGGTGGATTAGTCGGGCAGCAGAATTGAGGATAGATTGGAGGGGTGCGAGAGTGCTAGATGGGAGGCCACAGAGGAGAATGTTGCAGTAGTCCAGTCGGGAGATGATGAGGGCATGTACAAGCATTTTCGCAGATTCAAAGTTGAGGAAAGCGCGGATGCGGGAGATGTTTTTCAGTTGGAGGCGGCAGGTGGTGGAAAGGGCTTGGATGTGCGGTCGGAAGGAAAGGGCAGAATCCAAGGTCACTCCAAGGCAGCGGACTTGGTTGACCGGGGATAGTGTGCAGCCATTGATCATGATAGACAGGTCTGTTGGGGGGGTTGAGCAATATGGGGGAAAGATGATGAGTTCTGTTTTATCCATGTTCATTTTTAGAAAGCGAGAGGCGAAAAAGGATGATATGGAAGATAGGCATTGTGGGATTCTGGATAGTAAGGTGGTGATGTCTGGACCAGAG
Organism: Bufo bufo; assembly: GCF_905171765.1. Lineage (NCBI taxonomy): Eukaryota > Metazoa > Chordata > Amphibia > Anura > Bufonidae > Bufo > Bufo bufo. The sequence goes on along the minus strand of NC_053390.1, from coordinate 779,924,829 downwards.
AGACATCACCACATGCATGCACTGAGAATGAGAAAAGAAGGCCCAGAACCTTATCTACGCTGCACTAACAAGTCAGTAAGGTATTCACTCATTTATAGCATATGGGACTTTACTGCTGTGGAAAGGAGTATTGCCTCCGGCACCTTCCACATTTTGAGATGGATTAGCCATCCATATCTAAGATAAAGTGGTCCACATCTATGTATCCTTAGAGACAGACAGAGAGTACTACAACTATCATCATGTTGCTGCTTATTCGCTGCTATTGAGAGAGGATTACACAGTAATATATACTTTGGAACTGTGTTTTTTACTGTCCTATGTATTACTAGTCTAAAACGCCGGTCTTAATAAATGTGCCCCAAAGTGTTTCTTTACTGAATGAAAGATGGGACTAGTAATACAATAGTAGGACAGTAAAAAACACAGTTCCAAAGTATATATTACTGTGTAATCCTCTCTCAATAGCAGCGAATAAGCAGCAAAATGATGATAGTTGTAGTACTCTCTGTCTGTCTCTAAGGATACATAGATGTGGACCACTTTATCTTAGATATGGATTGCTAATCCATCTTAAAATGTGGAAGGTGCCGGAGGCAATACTCCTTTCCACAGCAGTAAAGTCCCATATGCTATAAATGAGTGAATACCTTACTGACTCCATCATACATCAGCCAGCCCTCTACATCTGGCCTTCTGCTTTGCACCCTGCCAAACTGTTGACCATCAAGGGCACCCCATGTACCATGAGAGAAGAAAGGTGAGCTCTCCAGTCACTGCAGGGCCCTGGGGAGCAGAAGAGTGGAATTTGCCACCATGAACTCTAACCATCACCTTCAGAGTCACAACTGCCACTCCCCTCCTCCATGCACCTCCAGCTGCTATGCTAAGTTTAATAGGAAAGACTCCCATTAAAATGAGTAGGAACCTTGGGACCAGGAAGTATAGCCCACCTGAAGCATCAGAACGGGAGCAGAGGGGATCAGGTGAGGTCAGTATCACTTCTTTGTTTTAATCTTTTTTAACCCACTTTGAGCCTTTTTCAAAAAATTACTCCAAGCTGCACAACCCCTTTCATTACTATTTTATTACTGAAATATTTTAGGCTGCCCATTAAAAATGCCCTTTAGCAGCATGCGGTTCATGGCAATTTCCGGTGATCTGCCTTCTGATCCCGTTGCTGGGCGGTATCATGTATGGTGAGCCACAGGACGCATTCACACGACCGTAGTGTTTTGTGATCCGCAATTTGCGGATCTGCAAAAGATGGATACTGGCCCACGTGCGTTCCTCAATTTGCGGACCGCAGATGGCACGCACTATGATAGAAATGCCTATTCTTGCCCGCAATTGTGGACAAGAATAGGACATGCTTTTTTGTGGGGCCGCGGTACGGAACAACAGATGTGGATAGCACACAGTGTGCTGTCCGCATCTTTTGCGGCCCCATTGAAATGAATGGTTCCGCACCCGTTCCGCAATTTTGCGGACCCATTCATGCGGTTGTGTGAAGGAACGCCTTACAATAAGACAATTACATAACTGGTTGTAATGCACTATATTTCATGTTCATGAGCTAAATTATGGAGCTCATTTTTATTCAATTTACTCATGGAATGTCAATAGAAACAACATACAAGTTGTGACATCACTTGGTTTTATGATGTCACCAAACATGACAGATTGTTGCATTTAGTGTAAATGACCATAGAACCCCTCCAGTAAAATAAAGTACAACCACACACCTAATTAGTCATGTGAAATCGAACTGTTTAATGGCTCTTTTATTAAGTTTAGGCTTTTACAAAAGTTTTATGTTCTACTCAGAGCCCGGGTCCCGGCGGACTCATAAGCACCTGACTCTGAATACTTTGTGACACACAACTTCAAAAGACTGCTGACAGGCCTCTTAGCCGCTGTTGTCAAATGCCATTGTGAATACAAAGAGGGAGAAGAAAATCAAAGTCAAGAATAGAGTTACTTTTGCACTTTTTACTCTTACATTTCACTTTGAGCTTTTCTCACTTTCTTGGGATTGTGTTAACAGTCTCTGCTCTTTTAAAGTAATTTATGCCTTGTCTGCTATTTCTAGTTTAGTTGCAGTATCTGTAGTACCATGAAAAAAAAAATTCAAAAAAATGATCAGTCCTTGAGTTGACCTCATCTGTCAGGTTGTTAAACATCTTTTGCAGTTGTTTTGTAGGGTTCACGTAGAGAGCTGCATTATAGAGATCCATGCAACCAGTTGGACAGAGTCCTAATTATAGGGCAGCTTTTGAAATTGCAAGGGGGCCTACTTTACCTCCGCCAGTCTCTGACCTTATTTTTCTGTTGGATTACCCATAATTCCAATAACACACTGCCCCATGGAGCATCATATGGCGGTACACTGTGTATGTGCGTATGAGACCTAGGAAGGGGAATTTTCACCAGGGATTTGAGCATATTGCATGGCAACGAGCATTGGAGCTCTACTGGTGGACACACTGGTCATCGACTAGCGTAGAAACAGCTCAAAAAAAGTAGTTTTTTTTACCAAAAAGGCCAACTTTTCTGTCAATCTAATAGTTTAAATGGGTGGCGTGAATGAAAAAGAACAAGCGTCATCAACTCTCCATTCTTTCAATGGATGAGGGTCCAAGAGGTGATCCCTATCAGACATTTATGGTAAAACCTGTGGATATCATCGAGGGGTTTACAGAAAGAACTAAGAAGGAAATTTATTAAATTGGTGTAAAGGAAAACTTAGGTTTAGTTAGTTGCCCATAGCAGCCAATCAGATTGATGCTTTCATTTTTCAGACCTCCAAAAGGTAGAATCTGATTGGTTGTTATGAGCAACTAAGTCAATTTTCCTTTACACCAGTTTGCATGCAATGTATTTCACCAGGTTTCTTCTCCACTTTTGAGCTAACACATATTACTGGTGTCTTTATATTGTGCTTGTGAATAAAGCAGTAATATGTATATTATTAGCGTTTTAAGCTTATCTCAATGTGGTAAGGCTACAGTAAGCAGTTTATATGATATGGACATGCTAGGACAGAGCTCTGCCCTCAGCGTGCTGATATCTAGCCCTGTCAATCAAGGGCAGAGGGGGTGTGCAGTGCACAAGGGGTGTTATAAAGCAGTGCTCAAAGCATTCGGCCCCGTCCCCTGGTGCTCCAACTTTCTAATCTGCATATGAATAAAATGCAGGTATCTCTGCAGCTGTTTAACATACAGACAAACGAAAGGTATTGTTTTAATCAGCACAATGAACCCTACCAGGCAGTACCTGGTTGATCATGCTGACAGAGGCTCTTTAAGCAAATTTTCAAGATTCCTCCAAAGCGCGTGTTCTTTGGTGTATAGCTAGTAGTTTAGGTGCTAGTTATTGATTATAATTGTTCTGTCCTGGTTAGGCAGCGCTGCAATGTAAAGCACTTATGAAGAAGAAACAACCTTTGATTAGACAGGAGTTTCAGACTACTGAAGCCATGGATCATAGCGTAGCTACACTAATGAAGCGGAGCTGAAAAGCAACCAAGTAATCAAAAGTAAGAAAAAACTAAAAAGTTACTGGCTAATATGAAATGACACAAAAATATCAGAGCCTAATTATAGAGAGACTTAGTGTCTGCTGTTATATACAGAATCTTCTACAGGATTTATAAGTCGAACTGTCCTAGGTCGGATAAGTAATCTAAAGAAAAAAAAGTCATCATCCCAGAATTATTCAAAAACACATAATAATCCTAAAATATGCAGGATAGCGTTCAATAAAAAGAGCAATGTAAAGTGACTGATGGCTGCACAAACCCCAAATCATGTCACTTAGTAAGGGGGAAGGCATGTGAGACTCATTTAAATAGCGTGGATGCAATATACCACAGCAAATTAATCTTTCACCTTTGAGCTTCACAGTGAAAACAAACCATAAATAAGAGGAGCTAACTAACGTTCACACTCTAGAAAATGAAGGGCACTGGAAGATCATGTTCTTTAAAGAGCCACCAGCCCCGGTTTTGTAGTCACTTTTCATAGCAATACCCAGGGGCCCCCACTTGCAAGACAACCTGGCTAAATGAGGTTTCGATGATCAATGGAAATTTCTTCGGGGGGTATAACTAGATGTTGGTAGTCCCTTCACATGCTTGTGAGTTCCTCACTCCTTATATCCAAAACTACTACATTAGATTAATATCAGCCAATCCTGGCAATGGTGGCTGAACCCGCCATCTAAAGTGTGTGTGGGGGTTGGGGGGGGGGAGTCAACATTGAAGTCAATAACACAAAGGATTATACATATGCAGCAAGCACTTGAGGAACCGGCTTAGAGGATAGGAGTGGTAGTGGCCCTGACGACATACTATACATGGTGTACTTCCTCAGGCCGTTGCTCCCTGGAGTTTGGTGCAGCGGAAATGTAGTTTGAAGAATAAGAATAGAATTGAATTGAACGTATAACAGTCTCTGTTACTAGAGAGCAGCAGCAAATTCAAAGTGCGGTTTCTGGTACCAGTTGAGGACGTATGGCTTCATATTGGCACTTGTGGGTATAGGTGTCCACTGTAAGGTCCAGACTTGAGCTTTATCTGGCCTAGTGGTGGTATATGTGATAAGTGTCTAAGCCATAGTCTCTCACCTTTCAGCAGTGTCTAACACAGTATTTTGCTGATCACTTAGCTTGACCTGTCTCTCAAGAGCTTCCTTGAAGCACACTTCTTGCTGGAGAATTATATACATCGTTCTCAGGAGCAGGAGTTCTGGAGTGTGCTTCCTCTCCTCGCTCAGGGTGGTTAGCCCTGTTTCTGCCACCCTTTTCCAACCATACCTCTACTGCTTGTATACATGGCCTAACCATGAAATAAATAACATACAGTAGCAATACCAAGCTATTTACAATAAAACATATGCAGATACGCCTAGGTCTGGGGTACTGCACATATAGAACAGTTTCCAGCAGACACACCTGGTACTCATACTCCACAACTCTGTTGTGGAGTGTAGATGATATGACTTCTCACTTGCCTGTAGCTCAGGGCTGAGTCCAACTTGCTTCAATTCACAATTAGGCTACTTGGAACCCCCCTCTTACAGGTGGGGCTTACATTTAGCCTGGTACGGCCCACATTTTCTAGGACTGTCTCTGCCAATTAGGGAAAATACCTGCATATTGGAGACTGTTGGTACCTATGCTTTAGTATTAAAAATACTGAATATACCCAGAAACATTCTAGATGTACTTATTATACTAATTTCCTAATAGAGTTACTGTTAGGCACTGATGTACGATAATTTAATGTGACTAATTAATGTTTACATGCTGGTCTCGTGATCTGCTGGCCAACGCTGCCCTGGAAACATGACCGATGGTGGAGGATCTCGTCCATCAGCGGCCTCCATTCATTTACACTGGGGACAGACTGCGCATGTGCTACTTCCCGTGTCAGTTCTCAGTTACCAGCACATGTGCAGCTAGTAATATAAACTGGCCAAGCCCCTGATTAGAAGAAATCTGCAATAAAAATTTGCGAAAATCTTGACCTTTATTGTAAAGCACAGATGTGCAGTAACTTACTCAGCTTCTCTTCCCAGACGTGGAAATAGTCAGATCAGCCGCGAGCCGGCACAACAAGCCGACAATATCCACGCAGCTGTTCTCCCAGCAGACTCACATTCCTGTGGTCTGTGTCCCCAGGCATTGACCAGCTGCATGGAAAGCACCACCTATCTACGCAAGTTTCTTGACCTCACCTATCACATTCTAGAATTCACTTAAAGCAGAATGAATGTTCAGGAAATTGAGTTTTAATATTTCTGACCACCAGTAGAGAATATCTGCACATCTGTCCCATAACTCCCATAAGAATAATTTCCATAAAATATCAAGTTTTTCTTGTTTCAGAGAATATTTGACAAACCGGAAAAAGAAGATGAGATGTAAGAGGTTTATTCACAATAGGAGGTCTATAAAGCAGCCAAACCATTGGGGACAACAGTGAAGCTACACTGAACATGACATGGAAGCTGCCTAGGGTGATGGGTGTCAGGGACGCGGTGCCAACAGGGCAATTGCCTTGGCCATGGTAAGGACCAGAAAAAACTAAGAGTTGCCACACATTATACGATGTAGTAGAGTTGACACTCATGAATTATGAGACATGTTATCTAAACTAAATGCGTTAAGCAAACACCTTCAATTGCTTTTCAATGGCTTTTGTCTCAAGATAACGGGATGAGTCAATAAATTTGAGTTAAGAGTTTGAGTGCTAACCCTCCTACATCTGTAGGTAGGTCTCAACTTCCAGCCGGTAGGACCAACACAAGAAGGTGGAGTCAACAATTGGTGGTAGGTGGGGCCAAGGAAAAAAAATGCAATGGAATTCTTCTTTAAGACAATGGGACCTTGACTCTTAGAAGCAGCTCTATAATCAAATATGGAGACCCATATAGTTGCACTGCTATACTTCAACCCTTAGTCATGCAACAGCTGTGGAGACCAAGATCGTTGGGTGGTCCCAGCCTAACACACATGAACAGAACTGTATTGTGCACTGCCATCAGGGGCGTAGCTATAGGGGGTGCAGAGGTAGCTGTCGTTCCGGGCCCAGGGGCCTGAGGGGACCCAAAGACCCTTGTGCCACATAAGAAGACACTGGTATTTTAGAAAGTCAAGTTATACCTCTGGCTGGAGGGAAGGGGTTAGGTCAAAAACTTTGCCGTTTTCAATTTTAGCCTCAGGCAGCACAAAGGTAATGTCCTACCCTGCCCCTGGCCACAAAGTACTAAGGGCAGGGGGGCCCAAGCTGAATTCTTGCACCAGGGCCCATGAGCTTTTAGCTATGCCCCTGACTGCCATATATTAATATTGGAAGCTGGGGAACAGCAACCTTCAGCACTCCAGCTTCTGTGAAATTACAACTCCCAGCATGCACAGTGAAATGAGGATTCTGGGAGTTGTAGTTTAAGAATAGTTGGAGTGCTTGAGGTTGTAGGCCATCAATACTGATCATGTCGGATCTGAACTCCAGCCACAGAGCTTAAACAGCAGTGCACCCCCATTTACAGTCTTTCCCGGCACAATGGCGCTCTGTGGGGCTGACACTCCTGGTCATCTGGCTGTGGAGGAGACCGCTGGTGGCCACATTCATTGGTATGGGCAATAGACAGCGAAGGGGATGCAGTGCTGACCTACAGTCTGCGAAAGCCGTAATGGTTGACATATTAGTTGTCGTCCAGGTATAACAAAAAAAGGCGTAATAAAAGGGTTATTTTTTTGTAGGAAGGAAATGCGCTTTACCATCTATTTTAGGACAACTTTTAAGATTTCAGCTAAGCTCCATAATAAGTCGCGGATGGAGTAATTGAATGAAAATGTTCATTCTACTTTGCCGATGCATAAAAAGATGAAGAGGTGATTAATTAAATTAGCATTCCTGCATTTAATCTCAAGTACAGCAAATGACCTACATGGCTGAGATAAAAGCAGATTTACATTACCAGGCTCCCTGCACCCACTGAGTAAGCGCCACACATGCAGTGCCGCCTGTTTATGTCACTGGCAGGGTCGGACTGGCCCACCAGAGTACCAGAGGATGCTCTGGTGGGCTCAAGCTCTGACAATAATGGGCCCTTAAAGGTCCTATATACACATTGGATGGGCCCTCAGAATCCTTTCCTCTGGTGGGCCCAAGGGACTTCAGAACAATGCTGGTCACTGGTACACGACCCAACCCCAAAAAAAATTCAGTGGGGCTACTCGCCTATCTCCGGCAGCCCATGTAGAAGAGTGCCGCTGATTTTGAAGGAGAAAAAAAATAAAATATATATTTTTTTTAAATCCTGCACAACCCCTTTAAGAACCATTTGTCGTATGTAGATTCTCCTTATTCCAGAAGTTCCTCTCATAACAAGATCCACTTTGTATGAAAATTATAGCCTAGGAAGCGTCTGGAAAGAATGTTGTCATCTTTGACGATTCCACGGCGAATGAAGACTAAATGGGTGACACGTAACGTGTGATTTTCTTCTGCAAATTAAGCCGCTAAATGCAGTGTATGATTTTCTTCGGAGTTAATGTGCATACAGTGGGCTTCCGGCTTCACATTTACAGTACACAATGTGTCGCTTCCATCTTGTAATTTCTATAATAGGCAGTGTATGGAGAGGCGGTTCTCTTCAGGAGTCTCCACACTCAGACAGTATACATAGGTACAGTACGGATTCATTTTTTATACTAATATTTTTAACTATTGAGAAATATCTCCGCACCGCAGCAATTTTTCTTTTTTTTCGCCTTGTTTTAAATTCCTATAGCTATACCAGGGCATTTTTTATTTTTTTTTGCAAGATAGGTTGTACTTTCTAATGGAACTCGAGTTAGGCAAATTTCTTCAAATTAACCTAAGTGCTTGGGGTAACACAGATTTAGACAGAATTGTGAACAGTATTTGAGAGCAATGGGTCTTTTGTGTATGTAGAAAATGTTTCAGATCTTTGAGTTCAGCTCATGCAAAATGGGAGCAAAACCGGAAGTGTTGCGTTTATATTTTTGCTCAGTGTAGATAACTTCATAAAACCAAATATAATAATTGCCACTAGATGGCAGCAAAGTACACTACGTATAGTGGATAACAGATGGCACAGAATTCTAGTTCAGAAGCCATAGCTGGGACAGCACAAGTGCCAATGTTTTACAGGTTTCACTTTTACAGTTTGCATTGTGCAGCAAAAATTACATATCTTTTTTTTTGTGGGTCAGTATGATTACATTGTTACCAAGTTTACATAGTTTTTCTTATGTTTTCAATAATCTGCAGTCGCCTCCACTTCTGCGTGTAGTTACATCAACGAAGGGTGTGCACTAATCATCTTCGCTGCTCGGCAAGCAGCAGACGACGTGGTCCGCGGGCGCCATGCTAACAAACCAGTGCGCAGGCATTAGAAGTCAGGAGTAGATGTGAAGTCTAGAGCTGTCAATCTAAGGGGAGGGGGGCATGTTTAGAGCACCAGGGGTGTCGCTGGAGCGGTGCTCAAAGCACATAAGCCCGCCTCCTGTTGCTCCAATCACAAAAAAATAATAATAATATTAATTTGTTCAAAACGCCAGCACTTACAAAAAAAAAAGAAAGTAATCATTTTACTCAACTACATCAACCCTACCAGGCTATATGTCTGGTTTAATAGGGTTGATCCTGGTGACAGAGCCTCTTTAAAGTCAATGTCCAGCCTTGAACAATATGGGGAGGAGGAGGAGCAAGGGTGCACAAAGTGGCTTAGGCCCGCCCTCAGTGCACTTAACTCCTCATTTGTATATGGATTAAAAGTACTTTTTCTCCAGAATGAAGCAAAGTTAAAGGTCGTGGATGAATAGCTAGCCCTACAAGGCACTGTGCCTGAATTGTATGGCTTCAGAATCCCTTCAAAAATGACTGGGTTCACACTTGGCCTATTGTGGAATCTGCAACAAAAATGATCGAACAGCTACAATGTGATTTGAATTAATGTCCCATCTGTTGCAGATTTCTACAGATTCCACCCATTGCAATGTAGTGGCTTTAATGCGTTGCCAAAATTTGCAGTAAAATCTGGTGCAAATTTGTTTGCAAATTTTAGTGACAAATTTTCAGGCTACTTCCACAGTATACATTAGCCTAGTGTTTCTTTGTAGCCTATTCTGGCTAGGTCATACTCCGATCCATCATCCCGTAATCTCGGCTATCTACTCTGTACGTGGATTCAGACTTGTGTTTCTTTTTACTGCTTTGATAATACCAGACTGACAACTGACAATGGTCTACCTCCCACCAACTTCCATTTCTTGGTCCTTATCTTCACAGATGTATTGTTTTTTTTTTTTTCCCATTACTTTAGTTTTTGTGGTCGTGTGAGGCTGGAACGGGGGAACCTTTTCTGTGTCCTAATGGACGGGTACAATGTCAGCCTCCAATCACACGCTTATCTAGCCATATAGCATAGCGATTGTCAGAGGTGACTTCTAAATGACAGCAATGCACTCGCTGCCAGATAATGGCTTTTCGATGTGCCGTTTTGTGCCTTTCCTGCAAAATACAACCTGTCACCAGTTCAGACACAAGCAAGTTACAGAGATGAAAAAAAAAAAAAACATGTTAATGGTCTGAGCAAAAAATATCCTTCCATCCTCGAGGGAAAATGATGAAGAAGCCATGTGAGTTATTTACTACGGGGACAGGAGTTATTGCATTGTGACAGACCCGAGCGCCATTGTTACATTATCACATCTGTAGTCTCTGTGAAATCCGATCTGCTGGGCTGCAACTGGTTGATGAAAGTTTTGCTAAAATCAGGGTCAGTCCATGAGCCAATTACTGTGCCCTATCCCGCTACGGGACATACATAATAGATGGCATGCATTAAAAATGATGGAGGAACGTGGCCCCGTTTACTATCATGATGGGGCTTGGTGGCGACTTTTTATCACAGAACTTACTAAAAAGGGTGGTTGAAGGGGGTGAATGGAGAAGGGTCAGATAAGGGAACGTGATAGGTCACTATAGAGAGATGTGAGTTTTAGGGAACGTCTAAGACTGTAGATGTTGTTGGGAATTAATGTGATTGTCTGAGATAGTGCATCTGGGACTGGAAGGTTCAGATTATAGAGCATGTCAAGAGGAGAATGGATTAGGGCAACAATGAGAGTTTTAGATGTTTCCAATAGGGCCGAATCTATCATGAGGCGAGGTGAGCATCTAGCCTCAGGCAGCGACCACCCTTCCTTTGAGGGTTGGCGGTTTACGGCAGGGCAAAGGATTAAGGTGAGTATTTCGTTTTTTTGTGTATGTCAGCACTACTGGGGGCTCTAAAGGGAATGAAGCATTATATATACTAGCAATACAGGGGGCATCACAATACAGGGGCATTATACATACTGAAACTACAGTGGGCATTATAATACAGGGGGGACTACGAGGAGTTATAGCTGCAGGGGGGGCATTAGAACTACAGCAGACATGGCAGGGGGCATTGGGTGGAGCTGCAGGTGGGCATTATAAGTACTGATTCACTGTAGGAGTAGCACTATAAATACTGGGGGCACTACAGGAGGCATTATGAATACATTGGGCATTAGAACTACTAGGGGTACTACAGGGGGAACATTACAAATACTGAGGTCACTGCAGAGGGGCATTATATATACTGGGGACATTATAACTGCAGAGGAGAATTATAAATACTGGGGACACTACGAGGGGAACATTATAACTACAGTGGACATGGTTGGCATTATAACTACCAAGCACTACAGAGGACATAAAAATACTGGGGCTACTACAGGGGACATTATAACTACTGGGACTACAAGGGGCATTATAAATACTGAGCGTGCTATAGGGAGCATTATAACTACTAGAACACTACAGGGGGACTTATTGCTATTGTGGGCTCTATGTGGGTGCCCTATCGAACACCTTATTACTAAAGGAGTGTCTTATAAAGGGGTCTTGTCACTACTCGGGGCACTGAAGAGCCCTTCTACTGGGGAACTATGGTGGCATTATTACTGGGGGTACTGTAGGGCATTATTATTAGTCGGCAAAATATAGAGGGCATTTCTACTGATGGGGCCTTCTTGGGGAGCATTATCACTATTTAGGGGCATTGTAGAGGCAGCCTTACTAATGTGAGCACTCAGGGAATTTTGACTATTGGTGAGACTTTGGGGAGCACAATTACTATGGTGGGAAGCTATCTGTATGGCACTGTTATTTCTGCAGAATAGTATTTGTAGGCATTGGAGTGTACAGTAGGCATAGTACTAGGGGTAGCAGCAGGATAACAATGTTGGGGTACGATGAGGGCGAAGATGATGAAAAAGTGAGGAACCTAAGTTGTTTGTGTGGCAAACTCTGCAGAGGAGAGATGTGGCTGAAAAAAATGACCCTCACAGTCACTAAAAATTTGATAGCAGAGAGATTAGATTGGATAGGCACTCGGACATCTGGAGTAATGCAGAAAAATAGGGTTTTATTCACAAGAATATATCACAGCAGTAAGAACAATTCAAATACAAAAATAAAAAATATTGATAAAATAATGTATTGCAATAGTTACACTCAATAGTAAAAAAAAAAATTTAGATTGTCTAAAGTCTGCATATTGAAAATTTGGGAAAGAAAGTTAGTGTTTTATCGATCGGAAAAAAACACAATAAGGAGAATTATTCATACGAGCTGTTTATCCCGATACAGTTTATTGAGTACCTAGTGGACTAAAGTGCCATATAAACCGTTTGCTTCATCCTATTATATTGAACACCTAGTGGATCAAAGTGCAATAATGGACTAAGGCACCTCCATATCATAGTGTTTTTGCTAGTCATTAAATGGACTACTTGCACAATTGAATCCATTTCCATCTCAATTTTTTTAATTTTTTTACTATTGAGTGTAACTATTGCAATACATTATTTTATCAATATTTTTTATTTTTGTATTTGAATTGTTCTTACTGCTGTGATATATTCTTGTGAATAAAACCCTATTTTGCTGCATTACTCCAGATGTCCGAGTGCCTATCCAATCTAATCTCTCTGCTATCAAATTTCAATTTTGTCTAAGGGAGCCGAGAAGCTAGAATGACCCTTTTTTTCCACAGTATAAAACAAGCAGATTCTGGAGATGTTTTGAGGTGCAGGCAGCATGAATGGGAAAGTTATTTAACATAAAGGGTAAAGTAAAAATCTAAATCGACTATAAATGGGAGTCATGGACATGGCACACACTAAGATGGAAATATCAGGTTTAGGTAGTTGATGGACAATACATCATAGACATTCAGTTTTTGAAAGAGGAGATGACGTTTAAGACAGCCGGACAATCAGTGTTGTTTAGTAGTAATGTAGAGTTGATGTCACAGAATGAGGTATATACAACTGAACCGTGAGGAACCCCAACAGCAAAGGGAAGAGGAGAAGAAATAAAGCCAGCAAATCATACACTGAATGAGTGGTCAGAGATGTAGGGAAAAAACAAAAACAAAAAGAGACCAGTGCCCTAGAGTAAAGCATGGTGACGAGGCATTCGTTGTTTACAGTGGCAGTTGCTGTGGAGATCCAGAAAAATGAGTACAGAATAGTCAACATTGCCATTATCCATTAAGAGATCATTAGACACTTTGTTGAGAATAGGGTATGGAAACTAGAGGACGAAGCAAGAGTAGACCAGACATTTCAGGAGTTTATGGGGGATGGACAGATTAGCAACAAGACTGTAGTCAGCAGCACACGATAGGAAGAAATGTTTTTTTTCATTGTTATGTATAATTTTTCACCCTTAACACACTTAGCTGGGGACTTTCTGGGTTAGATCCCTAGGTCACAGCTATGAGAGGAGTGTGATAGGTGCATTTTTGAGGAAGACAAGCAAGGGAATAGCATTGCCAAGGGTCAATACCAAGAAGGTGATCAGAGATGACAAGACATATCAGGAATGATCCACAAAATAGCCAGAAGAAGAACTGAGATCAATACCACTGTTTAGAGAGCATCAGGCTTCAGAACCAAGACAAGTTCAGGACCAGGAAGGTAAAGTACAAAGAGATATTGCACACAGGCAGGAAACGTTAACCTGAGGTTCAGGTAAGGTATAAAAGTGTGATGTCACTTGAAATTTTATGTCTGTAGTGATGATTTCAATGCCAACTGAACATGGCCAAAAATAGAGGAGGACACGTACTGTATTCCTAATGTCAAACACAGTACCCCGACTCCAGCCACTGAGTCTCCAGTCATCTACTATAGTCCCCTTCTGTAGCTAGACGGAACATCTCATTTCTTTGTTATTCTTCATAGGAAAATGTTTTTCTGAATGCAATAATGTATTATATATATCATTTCTGCCAGGGCATGTAAAACAAAAAAAATGGGTGTGCCTCATGGTTGAGGAACACCAAAAGTTTAGGGAGCACTGTCTTAGAAGATAAGATCATTGGGAGTCTACTAGCTGGAAACTCCATAGATGGCTGAAATGAGTGGCAATAGGCTATGTTCCCATCTTGTTTAACATTTATGTCATGATGTGTATGCTAACCGGATGCTTCTGATGGATGCCATACAAAAAAATAGTGGAATCATGAAATAGTCAAGTCTACTGACCTATCTACTACCCTATTCCATATCGTTCTTTATGCACTATACTGACCTATAGGGACACTTTTTTGGCCTGTGTCTGTCTAATGTAACCCTATGGACACGTTTAGCATGTAGGTCAGGAGCTTTCCTGGCGTAAATGGAAATCAAAAAACACACTGAGGTCAATCTCCGAAGCATACATCATGTAGGAGGCATCTCATCTGATATACTGGGACACACATCGGAGCTCAAGCATCTACAAATGTTTTAAATATCAAATCAATGACGTTGATAGACTGGTGAAGATGATTTTGTCTCAATTCACACCACATTACCAGATCACTTGCCTTCTACAGAATACAGATTGCAATGGACGCCGTGCATTGACCTCCTTTTCATCTTGCTGCACCCCATTTGTTTGATGTATAGCAGATTTCTTTTTTACCCTTGGCTTCCTGCCACAGTTTTGCATTTGGAATACAGTGGACACCTGCTGCATTTTCCAAAGGTGTCCGCGTGGAAACCGCACCAAGAAAGGACGCGTCCTTTCTTGGCACGGTCTTGAAAACCACATAGAAATATGTTGCGACCAGGCCGGTAGCTCAGATCCCCATTGGAAATGGTTTTTGTGCCTACGTTTCACCATGTGAACAAGGGCTAAGGGTTTCGGCATGCGTGCTGCAGTCTATTCTGCTAATAAATGATATCATTATATAGGATATACATTGTCTTCAAGTAAGTCAAGTCATAAAAAGTCATTTTCAGATGGACTTTAGGAAATATTTGATATTTCACACCGTAGTATATGTTTCTGCTATATGTACTAAAAACCTCTGAAAATATTTCGTACAAAAGGCAGCGCCAGTGACATCACATTATAATACAATGTATACAAAGGGTAATGCCATGTACAAAAAGGATGGAGCTTAGGTAATACAATGTATGCAACGTGTGGAGGTCAATGATGTCACAGCACAAGACAATGGATACACAAAGCAGAGGCCGATGAGGTCACATTCTTACACAGTACATACATGGGGTAGAGGTCAGTGATGTCACAGCATCATAAAATGCAGACATATCGCAGAGCTGAGTGATGTCACTGCACCGTACAATGGTACAATGGAAGCAAAGGCAATTCTGTGATGTCACAACATTATACAATGATTCTATGACCATGGTCAGTAGTGTCACAACACAATGCACAGATAATGGTACATTCAGTGATTTATAATATATAAGATAAAACCACGGCACTCGTCTTCTTTACTTTTGCTCTTTTATTTCATAATATAAATCAGTTCAATTATCAGTATGGGTCCATAAAGTATAACAATTATGATAACGGATACGGCTCACATTATCATGAGCCTAATATCCAAAAACAGGTATATCCAAGGGGGCACCACCAATGAGGCTAGGTGAGGCGATTGCCTCAGGCAGCACCAGGTAGGGGCAAGAGAGGGGAAGGGGCAGCAGAAGGACTATGGGCAATGAGCGCTTTCATTGTGGCAAAGGGGTCAGGTTAAGAAATTGGCATGGGGGGGGGCACTGTTTCAGTTTTCGCCGCAGGCAGCAGAAAGGATGGGTATATCAGTATACAGCATGTATAATTACAGGTTGCATATATAATATAAACATGTGTATTATATCAAGGCAAAAAAAATATACGTTCATAAGACTCCCAGAAAGTCAGTATGGAGGTATTCATAGTCCTGGATGGATCATCAATGATTGTATCATACACCCATAGTGCATCAGTGGTTCTGGTAATCAGTATATAAAGTATATAAAGGTGTGCACTAACATAATCACCGGTCCTGCTGACCATGGACCCCTGTGTATTAGCACTGTATAAGCTCTTTAAATTGGGTGCCGGGGTGGATGTGACATCACGGGCCTGGCGGAAGTGACGTCATATGCATGCATACAGAGATGCTGACAGTGAGAGAACTATGGGCAAATGGGTGGAAGTGACATCATGTGTGTGCACATTGGGAAACTCACAAAGAGGGAGCTATGTGTAAATGAGCGGGAGTGACGCCACGTGCCTGCGCGCTAGGATACTAAAAGTGAGGGAACTATGGGCAAATGCCCGAGAATTAAAGGGGTTGTCTCATCTCAGACAATGGGGGTATATCGCTAGAATATGCCCCCATTGTCTTATCTGTGCAGGTTCCTATCTCTTAAACGGAGCCCTGCAAAGTGGTGGCTGGAGGACTCCGGTCCGGCCACCACTAAGCGCTCTCCCCATAGAAGTGAATGGGAGTGCACTGTGCATGACCGGCCACCGCTCCCATTCGCTTCTATGGGCCTAACGGAAATAGTCGAGCCCGCGCTCGGCTGCCCCATGGAAATGAATAGAGGACGGCTGTGCATGCGCACTGCATCCTCCACCACTTTCGGGGATCCATTCTCGATGTAGGTGGGACCTGCACCTATCAGACAATGGGGGCATATCCTAACGATATGCCCCCATTGTCGGAGATGAGACAAACCCTTTAATGGCAGGAATGCTGGCAGAAATATAATCACAATAAAGTGGTGCAAATGAATGGCAGAGCTAAATAGGAGTGTAATATGTATACATAGCACGGTCCATTGTCATAATTGTTTTATGGACCCATACTGATAATTGAACTGATTTATATTATGAAATGAAAGAGCAAAAGAAAAGAAGACGAGTGCAGTGGTGATATTGTATGTACTGCAAGAAACAGCCTTCCACTGGCTCCACCGACCATACTTGGAGTGCGTCATCACTTTGTAGGTACATTCAGCAATGCCTCAACAAAATACAATAAATGCATGTACAATCGGTAGATAGGTTCAAGGTTATCCAGTGCGAGCTAAAGTGATGTCACAATAAGTCTGGATGAGTGGCGTCAGAAAGTCATTATTGCCATCATACAATACATATAATATGGTCAGAAATGTCACAAACTGGTACATTGATAGCGTAAAGGTCAGTATGGTCACAAGAACCTAGAATAAAAAACATCCATATGTTAAGAGCCACACAAAAAATATATAAAGAGACATTCGGCTAGGGCCAGTGATGTCATAACAATCATCCACTGCATACACATTGCATGTATGCTGTACTTAAAGCCAAGGACAGTGATGTCACCACAATAAAAGTGAAATACTGAGGTGAGTGATATCACGAGATCATACAATGGAAACATGGGGTCAAGGTAGGTGATGTCACAGCTGAATAGCGTCAATGTATACTGTATATAGGATCATGTTAATTGATGTCCCAGCTGCACAGAATACATTACATAACAGCAAGGTGATGTCACCACTTCAAGGTAAGTCATGTCACAACATTATTCAATGTATACATAGGGTCAAGTTAAGGGGATTTCATTGAAAGCCTAATCATAAGCAAGCGCTTGGTCAGTGATGATACAACATTATACTGTACATAGGGCCTACAAAAGGACTAGAGACAGAACGGCCTACAACAAAGCTTTTACAAGATCAGTCTCAGTGTTGCCTCAACATTTGAGGCTGAAATTCAGAGACATAATATAAACCAAATTATGAGCCAAAATAAGCCTGAGGTCAAAGACATCAGATGTCACAACATCATACAATACAATATGCACATGCAATACTTGGGTTACATTTCTCCTACAGAAAATATACACAAGGAGAGGACCATTCATATAATATGGTAATGGTCCAAGTTTTGATAATCCACCAGGTCATGGCCCAAAGTAAGGTAAGAGAGGCCTACTACTACTTTGCAGAATCAATACTGGCTGAAAACTGCAAAAGGAAAACCAATAAAACTAGAATCGATAAGTTCTTACCTTCTTCTTGTTGGTGGGACAGATGTAGAACTTATCAATCACTGTGGTGACACCAGGCTGCAGGTTTAGCTTTGTGTATGTAGTTCCATAATCCGAAGACCTGGTGGCAAAAAAAAAGGAGATTATGTCAACTAAAGGTCCCATTGAGATCTTTGAATTTACAGTTACATACTGATGCACAATATACCAAATAGCCATAATAGAGCAGCCATTGCAGTCATGGTGCCCTACTGTACATCCATCTGCCTCATTTCATACTTAGGCTACCACCATTGGACACCATATTACAGAGGTACCATTGCTTCTGGAGGAGAGTATCTCCATAATACAGTGCCATATGGAGGCACGGTACAGCAGCTACGGCTCTAGACATCCATGGAGACTACACTGACTCTTCCAAATTCAAAGGCGATGAACACCTCTGGAGACATATTTTTTTATCATTGCATTCTAGACGTTTTGGGTTAAAAATAATTTTTTCAATTGGTCTTTATGAAACATTTTCAACAGTTTTTCTCTACAGCTTTCACTCTTGGTGTATCTGCAGAATGTAGCTTTCTGCTTCAGAGTGAATCCATCAGGAAGCTGTTCTAAAAGCTCGATCTGTAGCCCTCATAAGCACTCAATTTAGCTAGATTTGTATCAGTTTCATAAGGATTTAGCTGAAATGTGTGTTAGCGAGCTATCAGGAAGTCAGAGATGAGGCCTGTAGAACAAGCCGTCAGAGCGGCTCCCTGATGGATTCATTGAAATTGAGAATCAGATGCAGTGAAAAATTACAATTTAAAACAAAGACCAACTGAAAATTATATGTTTTAAATAGCCCCAAATGAGTAAAATACAATAATAAAACAACTGCCCCCCCCCCCAGGTATCCATTGCTTTTAAAACTAATAATGCACAATAAAAGCCACAGCAAAAACTGAATGTACATTGAACCCTCTCCAAAAGACCATTTCTATGAGAAGACCAGATCTTCTGTGACAGACTTACACCCCCCCCCCCCCCCCCCAATCTTATGTACTTTGGCCTCACTGTACATGCACGTGCTTCTGGCCACAAACAGCATTTCACTAAAGGAGTCGTATAAGGGAAAGATTAAGGATTTTTCCTCCTAGAGACAGCGCCACTCCTACTCATAGGATTTGTCTGATATTGCAGCTCAGCCCTACACACCTAGAAAGGATAAATAAGGCCTAAGGGCTCTCTTACACAGGCTTCCTATGGCTTTTAGTCAATAGAATGGGGATGAGCTGCAATACCAAACACAACCTGTGTAAAAGAGAGGCGCTATTTCTTTAAAAATAAAATAAGAATTCTCTTCTAAATCTACCCTATTTTTTAGGAACTGTTCATAGTGCTGGGTAAACACGTCACAGAATACCCAATGCGGTGCCATGATATTTTTTTCTCATGTTTCTATGTCACCCGTAAGTTCACGTCCATTACCTTGTTTTACATCTACAGTAATTTTACATATAGTTTATGAGCACGCTGATTTGACTATAGGTATCATTTTAATATTTGCTATATTATTTTACACAATTTAGTATTATTTTATATATATGATATTATGTGTATTCTACATTGGTTTCCTCTCTCGCCCAAACCGCATGAAATTGCGGCAGGTTCTGAAACCACCACCCATCACAGAATAATTAGACAAGATGAAAAAATGTGGTGTGTGAGAAAATGGAGAATATGTTATCCTATAGTACATAACCTCACACAAAAAATAATATCGCGCCGTCTGCGGAACCAAAAGAAAACATTATTTTTTAATATTCATACTTCCCAGAAAGCATAATTTATCGACGTGGAAACCTGAGCCTGCTTGTTCACTACAAGGCTTCGTTTTCCCATCGTTTGTATAATGCTATATTTATGGCATTCATTCTCCTCAGTGCAGTAGGTTACTTTTCATATATTGAAAATCAATCCATTAGAAAATGGGAAACATCGGCTGTAAAAATCTCATATTGCTAGATGATTTTAACAGTTTTCTGCTGGAAAAATAAAATGATTTGATGGAATAGAAAAAAAAAGTTAAATAAGTCTTTCAGGCAGAATGTGATTTAAAAAAATATATATATTTAAGATAGTGAAATACTTTTACATTTAAATAAATCCCCGGCATCTGATAATCTGCTCTAGCACAGAAGAGCAATATAATGTGAAATTTCATGAGGCTGCAAGCAAAGACTCAGCAGAGGGAACCAGTTCGCAGTCACTCATTAAGGCATCTTGCATTGCATCTTGTCCCCCATAGCCGTATTGTGGCCCGTATACGGCGGGTCTGCAATACACGGGACAACGGCCGTGTGCATTCAACATCACGGATCCGGACTAATTCACTTCAATAGGTCCGCAAAATCCAGAGATGCAGTGCGCAAAAGGCCTAAGACTTAACTGTCACATTCGCTCTTTTAAAAGTTGGAAAAAAAATTGTCACATGAGGTCTGTGTGGGAGAAAAGGGCCTTTTAATAAAGAGATTTCCAAAATGATCAAAATTCTTGTGACTGTCACAACTTTGATGCAACTTTTTCCCCACAGGGAAACACTCATCTTGTCTAATCGTAACTGTAAGGGTTAGGTTCTCACAGAGTTTTTTTGGTGGAGGTTTGAGGCAGTTTTCTGCAAAACCAGAAGTGAATTTGAAAGGAATTGGAAATATGAAGGAAGGACTTATTCCTCTCCTTCCTGATGGGTCCAATTTTGGCTTTGGCTTCAAAACCTCCTCCAAAAAACTCTGTGTGAACCTACCTTATCATCATCAGATCATCAGATAACAAAGCTGTGTTCACATCAAATTGTTAGGCTAGTTTCACACTAGCGACAGGGGCCTCCGGCAGGCTGTTCCAGCGGGTGAACAGCCTGTCGGATCCGTCCTGCCGCTAGTTCACGTGTGCCCCCGGACTGCCACTCCATCCCTATTAACTATAATGGGGGCAGCACGGCAGCGCACAGGGAGAGGCAGCCGGACTAAAAGTACTGCATGCATTATAGTCAATGGGGACGGAGCGGCAGTCCGGGGGCACACGTGAACTAGCAGCAGGACGGATCCAACAGGCTGTTCCGTCAGGAGTCCCCTGCCGCTAGTGTGAAACTAGCCTTAGATATACAGTTGCAAGAAAAAGTATGTGAAACCTTTGGAATGATATGGATTTCTGCACAAATTGGTCATAAAATGTGATCTGTTCTTCGTCTGAGTCACAACAATAGACAATCAGTCTGCTTAAACTAATAACACACAAATAATTAAATGTTACCATGTTTTTATTGAACACACCATGTAAACATTCACAGTACAGGTGGAAAAAGTATGTGAACCCCTAGACTAATGACATCTCCAAGAGCTAATTGAAGTGAGGTGTCAGTCAACTGGTGTCCAATCAATGAGATGAGATTGGAGGTGTTGGTTACAGCTGCTCTGCCCTATAAAAAACACACACCAGTTCTGGGTTTGCTTTTCACAAGAAGCATTGCCTGATGTGAATGATGTCTCGCACAAAAGAGCTCTCAGAAGACCTACGATTAAGAATTGTTGACTTGCATAAAGCTGGAAAGGGTTATAAAAGTATATCCAAAAGCCTTGCTGTTCATCAGTCCACGGTAACACAAATTGTCTATAAATGGAGAAAGTTCAGCACTGCTGCTACTCTCCCTAGGAGTGGCCATCCTGTAAACATGACTGCAAGAGCACAGCGCAGACTGCTCAATGAGGTGAAGAAGAATCCTAGAGTGTCAGCTAAAGACTTACAAAAGTCTCTGTCATATGCTAACATCCCTGTTAGCGAATCTACGATACGTAAAACACTAAACAAGAATGGATTTCATGGGAGGATACCAAACATGAAGCCACTGCTCTCCCAAAAAAACATTGTTGCACGTTTACAGTTTGCACAAGAGCACCTGGATGTTCCACAGCAGTACTGGCAAAATATTCTGTGGACAGATGAAACCAAAGTTGAGTCTGGAAGAAACACACAACACTATGTGTGGAGAAAAAGAGGCACAGCACACCAACATCAAAACCTCATCCCAACTCTGAAGTATGGTGATGGGGGCATCATAATTTGGGGCTTTTTTTGCGGCATCAGGGCCTGGACGGATTGCTATCATCGAAGGAAAAATGAATTCCCAAGTTTATCAAGACATTTTGCAGGAGAACTTAAGGCCATCTGATCACCAGCTGAAGCGCAACAGAAGATGGGTGTTGCAACAGGACAACGACCCAAAGCATAGAAGTAAATCAACAACAGAATGGCTTAAACAGAAGAAAATACGCCTTCTGGAGTGGCCCAGTCAGAGTCCTGACCTCAACCCGATTGAGATGCTGTGGCATGACCACAAGAAAGCAATTCACACCAGACATCCCAAGAATATTGCTGAACTGAAACAGTTCTGTAAAGAGGAATGGTCAAGAATTACTCCTGACCGTTGTGCACGTCTGATCTGCAACTACAGGAAACGTTTGGTTGAAGTTATTGCTGCCAAAGGAGGTTCAACCAGTTATTAAATCCAAGGGTTCACATACTTTTTTCACCTGCACTGTGAATGTTTACATGGTGTGTTCAATAAAAACATGGTAACATTTAATTCTTTGTGTGTTATTAGTTTAAGCAAACTGTGATTGTCTATTGTTGTGACTTAGATGAAGATCAGATCACATTTCATGACCAATTTGTGCAGAAATCCATATCATTCCAAAGGGTTCACATGCTTTTTCTTGCAACTGTATATATCAGGAGTACTCCCGATGTATTAAGCTGCAACATATGTAACTACATAGCATACAGTGGGATACCTGGCAGAGAGTCAGTCCCACTCTTTGTTCTTCTGTCCATCAGCTGTGAGGCTGTGTCAATAGTCTGTACCCCACAGTCCTGTTAGCAGAAAGCCGAGTTCTTGGTCCTATGTTGGTGACCACAGCTTCTTCTATAGGGGTTCACATTTCCTGCCATTACTGGCACAGACTACAAGTATCCATAATCAATACCCCACCTTTCAGCCCACAGCCAAAGTCACCTGCACCCTGTCTAAATCCTGACCCACTGTCTGGTGACTTCATCTGTCTTTTTTCTCCAACCAAGGAAGCTCCTGTCCATATACGGTAACTGTTATATATGGTTGCTGTCTATACATGGTAACTGTCCATGCATGGTAACTGTCCATACATGGTTGCTGGCCATACATGGTAGCTGTCCATACATGGTTACGGTCCATACATGATTACTGTCCATTACATGGTAATTGTCCATATATGGTTACTGTCCATACATGGTAACTGTGCATACATGGTTACTGTCCATACATGGTAACTGTCCATACATGGTAACTGTGCATACATGGTAAATGTCTATATATCGTAACTGTGCATACTTGGTTACTGTCCATACATGGTAACTGTCCATACATGGTAACTGACCATACATGGTAACTGACCATACATGGTAACTGTCCATACATGGTAACTGACCATACATGGTAACTGACCATACATGGTAACTGTCCATACATGGTAACTGTCCTGTCCATACATGATTACTGTCCATACATGGTAACTGTCCATACATGGTTACTGTCCATACATGGTAACTGTCCATACATGGTAACTGACCATACATGTTAACTGTCCATACATGGTAACTGACCATACATGGTAACTGTCCATACATGGTAACTGACCATACATGGTAACTGTGCATACATGGTAACTGACCATACATGGTAACTGACCATACATGGTAACTGTGCATACATGGTTATTGTCCATACATGGTAACTGTCCTGTCCATACATGATTACTGTCCATACATGGTTACTGTCCATACATGGTAACTGTGCATATATGGTAACTGTCCATATATGGACAAAAACATAACCAGAGCTTCCCTGGCATACATTGTAACCACACAGCAAAAATTGGACGTGAATGGGGCCTTAGAAGTCATGCACATGTAACCTTATAACCTTATAACCATGTAAACTTATGATGCAGACTTCTAGGGGAGACCACCTCAATAAACCACCATACCATAGAGAGAGCATGCCATGCCATATTTTCTGTTGAATTCTTATGGAATTCCTTAGAAAAAAAAAAAAACCTCTACATACCTCTGCGTTAAATCAGAGGAGTGCAGAGGAACATCAAGGCTGGGTGCTGCATTAGAGTTCTCTACAGCAGTCTTGTAAGGAACCCTAGCACAGGCTTGTAAAGCAAATGCTAACATTACAGTATTTTACAGTTTAGATTGAGTTTTACCTATTTTGCCAGAAAATCTAATAGTACTGCAACTCTCAGTTCCCATATTAAAAAATAAATAAAAAAATATATATTCTTGGCCTTTGTGGAAGGACACATTTTCCTACTTTGTCCCTAAAATCTAAATTTAAAAATCTCTTCTAAAACAAGGAAAAACAAGAGTACACAAATGATAATTCCTAAATCTTTTGTACTGAATTAGAAAGAAACCCAACAGATTGTTTCTTACATTTTAAACCAAAAACATATTTCTCCCTATCTGATAAATGTGACATTTTTTTCTAGTTAGATTAAACTTAGATTTTTATCATCATTCTTTTCTCATAAAGACTAAAAAAAAGTGGGCGCTAATCCAGGATGCCTTGTCTGTTGCTTTCCAGCGCTTTGAACTATTCATGTGCCATCTGCATCTCCCAAACTCCCATATTGTTGGATGGAGAAGACAATTTTTTACTTAAAATGTTCAGCAAAAAGGCCAGTCCTGGATTAACATCTCAGAAGGCTTAAGGTATAGATGGTCTGCTGCCAGGCTGAACTCCACCTATCAAGTAGGCCACATCTGACATGCGCACGTAATATCCATAGCAGATTACAGTCTTAGCCAGGCGGATGACATATTACAAATCTCATCCACATGCTGCAGACATTTTCCACATGAAACATTTTGAAATGCGCACTGCACTCATTCTGTTGTGAGGTTGCGGTGGATCTCCACCATTTTCAGGGTATGACCACACATTTGGGTTTTCGTGATCCGGTTTTGGAAGCCAAAATCAGGAGTGAATCATAACAGGAGATAAAGTATTAAAGGGGTTTTCTGAGATTTTGATAGTGATGACTAGAGATGAGCGAATCGAATCCAACAAAGTGGATACATTTGATTCGCCACGAAGTCGAAAATTTTCTCGTGCTTCATGGTAGCAAATCGATTTAACCTGAAATAGTGTAAAAAAAATAATTAAATCAAACTTACCTCCTCCATTTGCTCGCGATGGGCCAGGCACTGCCATCTTGATTGAGGATCTCGGCCAAAATCCCGTGCGTGGTGACGTATGATGTCACCACGCCGGCTGGCGTGTCAACGTCAACCTGAGCAAGATTTCGTGCAATATCTTCAAGCCAGATGGTGGTGGCTGGTCCTTCGCGAGCAAATGGATGCAGTAAGTATGATTACATTTTTTTCTGTTAATTTTACACTGTATTATTACTACCCGATACCGCAATCAGCTATGAACGCAGCACCTGAAAGGTACAATGATGGGGAGCGGCGCTATCACAGCTCCCTGTCATTGCACCCGCACTTTCTAAAAAATGCGCTTCATGACTAAGCAAATTTTTGGGTAAAATTCGGCGAAGCAGCTGAATAGAATTTTCAAAACCTTCGCTTGCGGTATCTCTAGTGATGACATATCCTCAGGATAGGTCATCAGTATCTGATCGGTAGGGCTCCGACACCTGGAACCCCTGCTGATCAGTTGTTTGAGAAGACACCAGTGCTCCTGTGAGCGCCGCAGCATTCTCTGTGCTCACCAAGCACAGCGACGTATATCATATAGCAGCTGTGCTTGGTATCCCGCTCAGCCCCATCGAAGTGAATGAAGGTGAGCTACGATATGTACGGTGCTCTGCTTGGTAATCTGCGAGAAGGCTGTGGCTTTATTGTGAGCACCGATATCTTCTCAAACAGCTGATCCTTGGGGGTCCTGAGTGTTGGACCCCCACCGATCAGAAACTGATGACCTATCCAGAAGATAGATCATCAGTTAAAAAGTCTGGGAAAACCATGAAAAAGTGGACAAAAAAAAGTTGAATTATGTGTTATGAGTAGAGTTACCCTTTAAGTCATTGTATGCTGTAAGAAAAGCTTGACTACGTCTAAATCTTTCTGGAAGATTGATCGCCCACAATATCTAGGTCATATTTCACCAAACCATTAATCTATGCTGTCCCTATCATTATGTTACGTTATCTGTACTATACTGGAGCCATATGTATTTCAGCTCCAGTATTGCTTGGAACGAGCCGGGAATTTTCTGCTCTTTTTAGATGCTATATAATTTTACAGGCAATAAAATATCACTTAACCTCTGGACTTGCTCATGTTCATGTTCTCATTTCCCCAGTCTGTTCGCCTCAACTGCTACTGGCAAGAACCAGTGATCACCCCGCTAAATGAGGTCAAAGAGGCGGCAAATTCTCTAATATCAAATAACAACAACTGCTATCTGGACAAGGAAGCGACATATTGCCGCTAATCGCGTGTTTACCTCTAGGGCTGATTATTCGTCTTAGAAAATGACAAAACCTATACTGACTTTGTACTGCTTTGAAGTAAAGATATTCCTCGGAAGAGCTGGCAAGTTGCATACATTGAAACATTGTGACTAGAGATGAGCGAATTTCATATTTTGAAATTCGTTCACGCTTCGTTTGGTGGTAAAAGGTGAATTGCGTTATGGATTCCGCTACCACGGACCATAACGCAATTCTATGACGGAATGCCTTTAGAGGCATTCCGTTATTCATTTCTTCATAATAGAAGTCTATGGGCTGCAAAACGGATCTGTCCCGTTTCCGTTATGCAGGGGAGTCCTCTCCTGATCCTGAGTCCTCCCCTGCATAACGGAAACAGGACGGATCTGTTTTGCAGCCCTTAGACTTCTATTATGACGGAATGAATTGCGTCATAGTATTGCGTTATGGTCCGCGGTAACGGAATCCATAACGCAATTCACCTTTTACCACCAAACGAAGTGTGAACGAATTTCATAAGCAGGTCATTAATAAGGTGACAAGTTCCCAAAATAGGCTGCCAGTCTCCAAATACCAGACTGAGACATAAGAGAATCCATCAGCTGTCAATCATGCGGCAGCTCCACCCACACGGAGCTGCTCGGCAGTGTACACAGTGGGGACAAAACTGAATAGATCCCTACAACTGTTCTTTATCTAATATAGTAGAACTTATGTATGAACACAGACAGAAAAGGGTCCTTGTGCAAGCACAAAAGTTGGGTTCCTTGTTCTCCAATAGCTCCTCATAGGGCACCCGCTTATTTCACTCTCACAATCAGGAAATGTGAGCCAGGAAGTTCATTAGACTCCGTCTAATTATACAATAAGAAGCTGCACTAAGGTACCCTTTTCTTCTTGCCCCCAGTGTATTCCCCACCAGTTGCACTTATGATATGTCTGCCCCCGTGAACTATGGTTTTGCACAAGACTTGTGCCCAAATATTATTACCCCCAAAAAATTGGTTATTTGGGGTCTCCATATACTCAGGACCACTGTGCAGTTCTGTTGATGTCCCTCATCATGATATACCATTTACTGCCCAACTGGCACTGCCAAACAGTTACCTAACCAACACTACCCAATCCATAAACTAGTCATGTACTTAGCTGCTTCCTGTGCAGCTGCCTTTCTGTTGGTCAGGGGCATCCGGGGCACAAGCCCACTGTACCACGCCCCCATGAAGCCATGCCCCCACCCTGTGAAGCCACACACCCATCATCACCAGGGGAGAGGGGAAGGCCCTTTACAGTAGTTTTTAACCCCTTTCAGCAGTCCCCCCTTCACAGTAGTTATTAACTCCTTTCAGCAGTCCCCCCTTCAGTGAATGGGGGACTGCTGAAAGGGGTTAATAACTACTGTGAAGGGCCTAGCCACCTGGGCAACCCCATAGATCATCCCCCCACCCCCCCTTGTACTTGTTTTGCTGATCAGCTACTTGCGGGCTGCATGGGGCTGAGTTCAGTCACTTCGGCACGCCATCCCGTCCTGCGGCGCGTGATCCCGCGAGACCCGTGACCTACAGCGGCGGATCTCGTGGGATCACGCGCCGCAGGACTGGATTTCGCACCGAAGTGACTGAACTCATGCCCGCGCAGCCCGCAAGTAGCGGAACAAGTACAAGGAGGGTGGGGAATAGCCAAATTATTTTAAAAAAATGCTACCAGGCCAGCATAACATTCGGGGCACTGGACAAAACATCCAGGGCTCAAGCCCCGAATGTTTTGTCCTAACGACGCCCCTGCTGTTGGTAGGAGTGTCAAGTGGAGGATTGGGTGTGCAAGCTCTTGGGGTCCAGACCGTTAGGGCCAGTGGTGCCCTTCAAATGATATGCCCTTTGCCACTACCTAAAAGAAGAATGCTACTTGATCGGGGTAAAGAGGGATATTTATTAAAATTGGGCCAAAGCAAAACCAATGGTTACAGCTTCATTTAAAAAAAAAATTCTGAAAAATAAGAGCTGGAATCTGATGATGGGCAACTGCTACATGTCCTCAATGTGTATTGTATCCTGAGAACAAGGTTCAGTTCCTGGAAGATTAGATTTATTTTGCTTCAATGGGTTTTCTTGGGCTCCTGATATTGGTAGGATAGGTAGGGCCTGCACGGGGTAATATAATAAAACCAATCCCCACGACTCTTCTTCTAATCCCCTGTCACATAGTTTGCCAATACTGATGCGGGGCCTTTTTAAAAAAAAAAAAAAAAGTAAATTGCCGCACAACCCCTTTAACAGGGAACAATGGCCGTTAGTAACTTTGACAATTTTGTGACTTTTGAAACTGTACACTGGAACTCACTTTAAATTAGCAAATATCATAGCTGTGGTCCATTGCCATGCACGGTCCCCTCCCCCATACCTTTTAGCAATTTAATGCATTTGCTGGAACGGGAAGGAAAAAACATTGACTCATATTGTCCATCCCAGTAGAATTATCATTATTTCTATAGATGCTTTTTGTACCGGCTAAATATAATTTAATTTATACAGTCCTTGTCCATTTTCTACGCCCATTACTGTGCATTCAGTGCGATGGCTTTGTTGAAGAAAGTGTAATTATATTGTAATTGGCTGTTCTTTAACTTACCACTTTGTACTGGCGTAACGTTCAGGGTGCACCCTTCAAGGCCGTCTCCTTTATTCTATACTTAGAATCATAAAGATATTCTCAATCAACATTTTTTAGGGTACTTTCACACTTCCGTTTTGCTTTTCTGGAACGGAGTTCCATCCTAGGGGCTCTATACCAGAAAAGAACTGATCAGTTTTATCCTAATGCATTCTGAATGGAGAGCAATCCGTTCAGGGTTCATCAGGATGTCTTCAGTTCAGTTGTTTTGACTGATCAGGCAAAAGACAAAAAACGGAACACTTGCCTGAATGCATTTTTTTCCATAGGAATGTATTAGTGCCGAATCCAGCATTCGAAATACCGGAATGCCGGATCCGTCCTTCTGAAAAAATAAATGCCGGATCCGTTTTGCCGGATGACACCGGAAAGACGGATCCGGCATTTCAATGCATTTTTATGACTGATCGGGCATTTTTAAGACTGATCAGGATCCTGATCAGTCTTACAAAAGCCATCAGTTGGCACACGTTTTGCGTCGATGGAACTGCTTGCCGGATCCCTCTGCCGCCAGTGTGAAAGTAGCCTTAACCTTCTTTCAAAGATATGGACTGAATGAAAAAAACAAATAGAGCAAATTTTCAATCAATAAAATCTTAAGGATGCTGCCACACGTCGCCGTGGCACTGATTCGACGATTTTTTAATTTTTAATTTTAAATGCATTTTTCTGCCGCATCCGCTGGGGCAGCACCCTCAGAATTATTTTGACTAAGTTAGTTCGACATCTGCAAATTCCATCACATTTAGTGCAGCATGAAGCATGACACAGTCTACAGTGACGTAACTACTTGCATTCCCCATAATAACGATTCCCGAGCATCTTAGCAATATGGTGTGCCATCCTTCTACTATTCCAATTAGAAGTTTAAGAAAAAACTGGTAGCAATCTGAAGTAAAGATCCAACTGGGCGCTAGTATCACAGTGTGAGAGTATCCAACTGGTAACACCCAGTTGGATCTTCACTGCAGACTGCTGGCAATTCATTCATAAAATTCTAGTGGGAATAATAAAGAAATTCCACAACATGGAGCCATAAGAATAGATGCTCCAGAATAGTTATTACATGGGGATGCAAATAGTTACTAAAACGGACGTGTCAGGAGAGGGGACACCAACACCAGTGGCGGATTACAATAGGGACGTTAGGGTCGGCAGCCCCGGGCCGAACGCCGACCTGAACGCACACACTTTACTGCCATCGCGCGCCTGGACATAGGTGAGTACTGTATTTAGCTTTAAGTTTTTTAGTTTTTTTTGAGTGCCAACTTTGGGGGACATGGGGAGGGGACACAAGAGGACATGTGAAGAGACAGTACATCGGGGGGAAATTACTATGTGGAGGAAAAATATTATGGTGGTGATACTGTGTAGGGGCAAATTATTATGGGACGGATTACTATGTGGGGCAAATTACTACAGGGAGTGCAGAATTATTAGGCAAGTTGTATTTTTGAGGATTAATTTTATTATTGAACAACAACCATGTTCTCAATGAACC
This sequence comes from Bufo bufo, assembly GCF_905171765.1. Taxonomy (NCBI): domain Eukaryota; kingdom Metazoa; phylum Chordata; class Amphibia; order Anura; family Bufonidae; genus Bufo; species Bufo bufo. The sequence goes on along the minus strand of NC_053390.1, from coordinate 779,894,224 downwards.
CAAAAAACTCATTAATATCAAAGCTGAATATTTTTGGAAGTAGTTTTTAGTTTGTTTTTAGTTTTAGCTATTTTAGGGGGATATCTGTGTGTGCAGGTGACTATTACTGTGCATAATTATTAGGCAACTTAACAAAAAACAAATATATACCCATTTCAATTATTTATTTTTACCAGTGAAACTACCATAACATCTCAACATTCACAAATATACATTTCTGACATTCAAAAACAAAACAAAAACAAATCAGTGAACAATATAGCCACCTTTCTATGCAAGGACACTCAAAAGCCTGCCATCCATGGATTCTGTCAGTGTTTTGATCTGTTCACCATCAACATTGCGTGCAGCAGCAACCACAGCCTCCCAGACACTGTTCAGAGAGGTGTACTGTTTTCCCTCCTTGTAAATCTCACATTTGATGATGGACCACAGGTTCTCAATGGGGTTCAGATCAGGTGAACAAGGAGGCCATGTCATTAGATTTTCTTCTTTTATACCCTTTCTTGCCAGCCACGCTGTGGAGTACTTGGACGCGTGTGATGGAGCATTGTCCTGCATGAAAATCATGTTTTTCTTGAAGGATGCAGACTTCTTCCTGTACCACTGCTTGAAGAAGGTGTCTTCCAGAAACTGGCAGTAGGACTGGGAGTTGAGCTTGACTCCATCCTCAACCCGAAAAGACCCCACAAGCTCATCTTTGATGATACCAGCCCAAACCAGTACTCCACCTCCACCTTGCTGGCGTCTGAGTCGGACTGGAGCTCTCTGCCCTTTACCAATCCAGCCACGGGCCCATCCATCTGGCCCATCAAGACTCACTCTCATTTCATCAGTCCATAAAACCTTAGAAAAATCAGTCTTGAGATATTTCTTGGCCCAGTCTTGACGTTTCAGCTTGTGTGTCTTGTTCAGTGGTGGTCGTCTTTCAGCCTTTCTTACCTTGGCCATGTCTGTGAGTATTGCACACCTTGTGCTTTTGGGCACTCCAGTGATGTTGCAGCTCTGAAATATGGCCAAACTGGTGGCAAGTGGCATCTTGGCAGCTGCACGCTTGACTTTTCTCAGTTCATGGGCAGTTATTTTGCGCCTTGGTTTTTCCACACGCTTCTTGCGACCCTGTTGACTATTTTGAATGAAACGCTTGATTGTTCGATGATCACGCTTCAGAAGCTTTGCAATTTTAAGAGTGCTGCATCCCTCTGCAAGATATCTCACTATTTTTGACTTTTCTGAGCCTGTCAAGTCCTTCTTTTGACCCATTTTGCCAAAGGAAAGGAAGTTGCCTAATAATTATGCACACCTAATATAGGGTGTTGATGTCATTAGACCACACCCCTTCTCATTACAGAGATGCACATCACCTAATATGCTTAATTGGTAGTAGGCTTTCGAGCCTATACAGCTTGGAGTAAGACAACATGCATAAAGAGGATGATGTGGTCAAAATACTCATTTGCCTAATAATTCTGCACGCAGTGTATATGGGGCAATGTGGGGGAAACTACTGTGTGTGGGGGCAGTGTGGGGGAAATTACTATATGGGGCAGTGTGGGGGAAATTACTATATGGGGCAGCGTGGGGGAAATTACTATATGGGGCAGTGTGGGGGAAATTACTATATGAGGGCAGTGTGGGGGAAATTACTATATGGGGCAGTGTGGGGGAAATTACTATATGGGGCAGTGTGGGGGAAATTACTATATGGGGCAGTGTGGGGGAAATTACTATATGGGGCAGTGTGGGGAAAATTACTATATGGGGGCAGTGTGGTGGAAATAAGTGTGTGGGGAAATTACTATGTGGGGGCAGACTACTATATGGGGGAAGTGTGGGGGAAATTACTATATGGGGCAGTGTGGGGGGCATTGCTATTGGGGAGGCACTGTAGGGGCAATTCTATTATTTCTGGGGACACTATACAGGGATTATTACCTGGAGCACAATAGAGGGTGGTATTATTACTCGGGGCACTCTAGGGGACATTATAGCTGCTGTGGACTCTATAGGAACATTTGGGGTAATTTATCAAACTGTTGTAAAGCAGAACTGGCTTAGTTGCCCCTAGCAGCCAATCAGATTCCACCTTTCATATTTGACAGCTCTTTTGGAAATCCAGTTCTACTTTACACCAGTTTGATACATGACTCCAATTATGTCTATTAGGGTAACTATTTTCCCAGCAGTATAGTACATTGGGGGCACAACGGGCACAGTATTGGGGGTGGCAGGATGACACTGTGAGGACACCAGGATGGGGGAGTTTGATGGAAAAATTTTGAACTCTAACGTGTCTGTGTTACAAACTCTGTAGAGACGAGATGCGGCTGAAAGAATTTCTCATGGCGGTCTAACGGAGGGGAAAAGGAAAGAGAAGGTCTACATGACAGGAGATGCCACTGGATGTAAGAGGTATGTGGTGCTGTATTCTCCTCCATGTCTTTTTTATTATAATTATATGTATTTTAAATTTGCCGACCACATTTTTCTGTTTAGGAGCCAATTTAGGGTAATTTGGGGTATTTTTTTTAGTCTGGAGATGTTATGTGGCCTTGGAAGAGACTGTGGCGCTCATGAAACACCGCAGCCTCTTCATACAAAAAAAAACTAAAAAACTAAACTAAAATAGAGGGAGGGGCCCAAGTTGGTTAGGCAGCCCCGGGCCTATCATGCACTTATTTCGCCCCTGACCAACACGAATAGTGCTTTTTTTTTTATTATTGTGGAGCTTCAGCTCTTTTAGGGTTCATTCACACGACCGCAATTTTTTTCCGGATCCGTTCCAGATTTTGCGGACCAATTCATTTTCAATGGGGCCGGAACGGATGCTATGTGCTGTCCACATCTGAATTTCCGGATCCGCACTTCTGGATCCACAGTTCCGTTCCCCAAAAAAAAATAGAATGGTGCCAGCGATGTGCGGTCCACAAATTGCTGTATGCACATTGCCGGTGTCCGTGTTTTGCGGATCTGCAATTTGCGGACCGTAAAACACTTACGGACATGTGAATGGACCCTTACATTGGGCCCTTAAACTTTAAATCCAAAGCAAATGTAATGAAAGCCAATTAATGCTACTTTCACACTCGTGTTTTGGGCGGATCCGTCATGGATCTGCAAAAACAGATCTATTACAATAATACAACCATCTGCATCCCTCATGAACGGATCCGTTTGTATTATCTGTAACATAGCCAAGACGGATCCATCATGAACTCCATTGAAAGTCATTGGGTGCCAGGACGGATCCGTTTGGCTCAGTTTCCTCAAGCGGACAGCAAAACCCTGCAAGCTGACTGATCGGAGGCAAACTGATGCATTCTGAGCGGATCCTTATCCATTCCGAATCCATTAGGGCAAAACTGATCCGTTTTGGACCGCTTCTGAGGGCTCTGAACGGATCTCACAAACGGAAAGCCAAAACGCGAGTGTGAAAGTAACCTAATTATAATATCTTACCTTCATCCCTTCAACTAAAACTATGCAGCATATTGTGAACTTACTCCTAATATAGAGTGTTAACTAATATTAAAGGGGTTGTCCAGATTTTAAACAATGGCTCTACTTCCATCCACAAACAGCACCACTTTTGTCCATGGACACTATTTGGTACTGCAGCTTGTTTTGCAGTGACCCAGCGGTTCACTGCTAAAAGGTGGAAAATGTAGGGTTATGTATTTTTGGTATTGTTATCATTGTATATTGTTATTTTACTATCCTAGGGCTACTTTACCTTCCTAGATGCAGTTGCTAGGTGGGAATGGGTCCACCCCCACTAGACAGGCTGTTGCTCTAGGTAGGTAGATTGAGGGTGAGTGACCTAGTAAATGCAAGCAAAGAGAGCAACTCTGGAAAATAACAGGGAGCAGACAGCTGGAGGACCCAAATGAGACAGAACCAGGTGGTAATTATCCCGAGAGGAAGAGAAGATTGGCATTTACTAAAGAAGGTGATACTGGTTTCGTACATGTGCACACTTGCATACTTTTTTTGCACAATTACACTTTAATCTGACTAAAAGGCTGCTCAGTTTATGAAGTGACATGAAACCCCTCTGAACGTGTTACATTTGATATATATGGTGATATCTAAGAATGTTATGTTATATTAATGTTTTTTATAATGGGATATTTAAAAAATTATGCGTTGGAAAATGGGTTGAGATTTAGGGGATGCAATCACTAATTGGAAATCGAAAATGATGTATGCTGCACATGGCCCCAGAGGAAGCCGTGAATGGTGAAACGAGTGGTGGGCAGAGCCAAGCTTTTACTGTTGGATTTTTAATAATTGTGAGTATAAAAAATCCATCTCATCTTTTATGCTGGAAGCAGTCTGCACTATTTTATCTGCCTGTGATTAGATTGTGGCAGATTTGTGAAAGTGAAGCGAGGCTGAGTGGACTATCTGGAGTTCTGGAGGCAGTTCTGTGTACAGCATCTAATGGAGGAACATACCGTACATCTTGAAGGTCTACATCGGACATGCTGAAGGAATCGTCCGGGACTCTGAAAGATACATAGGACCTCGCTGCAATACCAGCTGTGTTAATACCTTCCAGTATCCATTTATTTGACTCTGGGCTATAAAATTGCCTGTGATTTTCACTTTACCTCCAAGCTCTTAATTTTGTTGGTTTTGAGCGAAAGGCATTGTGGAGGGACAGCGCATGAAACAAGACTGTGAAGGTAATGCATATATTCCGGCTTATGGACTTCAAAGCATTTGGCTGGGCTATGGGCTTCAGGCTCCCAGTCATACTTGAGAAACAGATTGCAAGCCTGTTGATGGATCTGCATCCAGCAGTGGGTATTGTAGAACCACATGTTGAGATAGAAATGGCACTCCTTGGCTGAATTGGAAAGAAAGCTCTTGTTCTTTGAAAAGTGACTCCCCCCCCCCATATACGCAGCCACAGGAACTATTCAGCAACGTTCAAGCACTGTGCCTGCACCTCACTGCAGATGTAAGTTAATGCTGGTGTACTTCAAGTAAAGTTTAATCTTGTTGTTTCCCTGTACTACTTCTGAAGTCATCATTTGGCAGCTGCATCACTGCAACATGCCATATCCTTCATTGCATTTTTCTATGCCTTCTACCTTGCACCCCTACAATCTATCAACATCAAGGTCAACCCACCTTCCTCTATTCAGGAGACCTCGTACTGAGACATACCCTAGAGGAACACCATGGTGCACAACCCAGGGAGTCTGATTTTGAGTCATAGGGAGCCATTTTCACTAGGTGGCGCTAGCAAGACATTACCTATAAGTCTCCATACACAGAAGGTCTTCTTAAGGTGACCTAGCTGCATCCAAGGCATCACCCTCAGACAGAAAGAATCCTACTCATCAGGGACAAGATGGATATTGTCACTACCAGAGCTTTGGGACGTTCTCACAGCTCTGTTTCTCCACCCCTGTGATGATGTCACTACTAGAGTAGGGAGGAGTTCTCACTACTCTGTTTACTTTTGGTTTCTTTCACCACAGCTGTCCTTCATGTGTTTGATTTTCCTCTCTTTATATCACCCCTCCTCCTATGATAGGATGTGGATTATAGTTCTCACTTCAGTTGTAGCTCTGGCTTTAGTTTCTTCACTTGTAGCTATCAGTTCACTGGACCTGTGTTCTGCTGCAGCTAGCACTCCGGATATTGCCAGCCTGTCCTTGGATCCGTCTTCTCTGCGGCTGCAACACCGTCAGCTAAGTGTGCAGACATTGTTGTGTTCCTGTTTATTTTCTGACTGGATCTGAGGTGGCCACGGTTCCCTCCATATACTGAGTAGGGCACTGGTGGCCGTGCCCCTTCCACTATTGTAGGGGTTACAGTGGTCATTAGTCTTAGGCACGTGGGCATGCCTCTTTCCGCCATTTGGATCCGGGCATGTGCTTTAGCAGAATAGGGAGAGCGTTGAGGGTCGGACAGGGGTCACCCGTTATCCTCCCTAGTTCTGGGTCCAGTCAGTAGCTCTGTACTGTGTATTACTATTGTTGCCCACATACAGCCGTGACATTATAATCCACCAAAACCGTCCTTTTTTGACATGGATCCGCTTTCTGGCCTGGTTGACCGCATGCAGGGTCTTTCTTTGGAAGTAGCGGATCTCCGTCAATCTATGACTCAGCTTCAAGCATTGGGCCCTGCTCCGGCTCATGGAGTCTGTTGCGAGCCAAAGGTCTCACTTCCGGAGACGTTCTCCGGGGGCAGTGAGAATTTTGTTCGTTTCAGAGAGGCATGCAAACTCCATTTTTGCTTGTGTCCTCACTCTTCTGGTAATCAAGAGCAGAGGGTGAGGATTGTCATCTCCCTGCTCAGGGGTAATGCTCAGACTTGGGCTTTTTCGCTGCCATCAGGGGATCCCTCCCTTCGATCCGTGGAGGGATTTTTTGTGGCCCTGGGGCAGATTTATGATGACCCGGATCGTGTTGCTCTGGCCGAATCTAACCTACGTGTTTTATGCCAGAACAAACGGTCTGCGGAGCTTTATTGTTCTGAATTTCGGAGATGGGCAGCTGATTCGGGTTGGAATGATGCTGCACTCCGGAGTCAGTTCTGTCATGGTCTCTCGGAGAGATTAAAAGATGCGTTTGCTTTCCATGAGAGACCAACGTCCTTAGAGTCTGCCATGTCATTGGCGGTACGCCTTGACAGGCGTCTAAGAGAAAGAAACGAGACCTCTCTGTCCAGCCATTGTCAGTCTAGGGGAAGTGGTGCGGACTCATTCAGTGTGCAGGGGCCTCATCCTGTCTCGCTCCCCTCTGAGGAGGAGCCCATGCAGCTAGCTCGACTTGCCCCTGATAAAAGAGGATTTAGTCCTCAGAGTATGGTCTGTTTTTGTTGTGGGGGCATAGGTCATTTGGCAAATGTTTGTCCATCTAGGAGATTCTTGAACCGTACTAAGAGCGATAATAAGAGAAAAATCTCAAAAGGTAAATCATCAAGTTCTGCTTCATCTGCTACTTTGGGCAAAGTTGATGTAGGATTTGATGCTTTTCCTCTGACCTGCAGTTCCCGTTTTCTCCTGTCTGCCAGGGTGGCGCTAGAGAGCAAAGTCATTTCTTGTGAGATTTTTGTCGATAGTGGAGCGGCCGTCAATCTTATTGACACTCAATTTGTAGCCATGCATGGTTTTCAGGTTTGCACATTAGATAAAGATATACCTGTTTTTGCTATTGACTCTGCTCCACTCTCACAGAGATCTCTGAAAGGCATTGTTCACAATATCCGGCTAGCTGTAGGTGACACTCATGTGGAGGATATATCTTGTTTTGTCCTTAACGGATTGCCGTCTCCTCTAGTTTTGGGGTTACCCTGGCTCACTAGACATAACCCCACTATTGATTGGCAAGGAAGGCAAATAAATGAGTGGAGTGACTTTTGTAGAGAGAATTGTCTCACAGCGACTTTTGCAGAGGTGTCTACTAAAACGGTGCCATCATTTCTCTCTGATTTCTCGGACGTGTTTTCCGAGAGCGGTGTTCAGGAGCTACCTCCTCACCGGGAGTTTGACTGTCCCATTAACCTCATTCCCGGCGCCAAGCTGCCAAAAGCACGCCTCTACAATCTCTCACAACCGGAAAGAATCGCTATGCGAACTTACATCTCCGAGAGTCTCGAAAAGGGGCATATTCGTCCCTCAAAGTCACCTGTGGCCGCGGGTTTTTTTTTTTGTTAAAAAGAAAGATGGCTCTCTGAGACCTTGCCTAGATTTTAGGGAGCTGAACCGTATCACGATTCGCGATCCCTATCCCCTTCCTCTGATCCCGGACCTCTTCAATCAAATTGTTGGGGCCAAGGTGTTTTCCAAATTGGATTTGAGAGGCGCGTACAACCTGGTCAGGGTCAGAGAGGGGGATGAATGGAAAACGGCCTTTAATACCCCTGACGGGCATTTCGAGAATCTCGTTATGCCTTTCGGCCTGATGAATGCTCCGGCCGTCTTTCAGCATTTTGTTAATAGTATTTTCTATCATTTAATGGGGAAATTTGTATTGGTGTATCTTGATGATATTTTGATTTTTTCCCCTGATGTTCAGACCCATCAGGATCATCTTTTTCAGGTTCTGCAAATTCTGCGGGAAAATAAATTGTACGCCAAGCTGGAGAAATGTCTTTTTATGGTATCGGAGATTCAATTTCTGGGTTTTCTCCTCTCTGCTTCTGGTTTTCGCATGGATCCCAAGAAGGTCCGTGCTGTACTTGAGTGGGAGCTTCCTGAGAATCAGAAGGCATTGATGCGCTTTCTGGGTTTTGCGAACTATTACAGAAAGTTCATTTTGAATTATTCCTCTGTTGTCAAACCCCTCACTGACATGACAAAAAAGGGGGCGGATTTTTCCTCTTGGTCGGAGGAGGCGCTTGCAGCCTTTTCTAAGATTAAAGAGAATTTTGCGTCTGCTCCCGTCTTGGTGCATCCCGATGTTTCCTTACCTTTTATTGTTGAGGTGGATGCTTCCGAGGTAGGTGTGGGTGCGGTTTTGTCCCAGGGCCCTTCCCCTGCCAAGTGGCGACCCTGTGCCTTTTTCTCTAAAAAACTCTCCCCGGCAGAGAGAAACTATGATGTGGGCGATAGGGAGTTGTTGGCCATCAAGTTGGCTTTCGAGGAATGGCGCCATTGGTTGGAGGGGGCCAGGCACCCTATCACCGTTTTTACCGACCATAAGAATCTGGCATACTTGGAGTCGGCCAGGCGTATGAATCCGAGACAGGCCAGATGGTCTCTGTTCTTCTCCAGATTCAATTTTGTTGTTACATTCCGACCTGGGATAAAAAATGTGAAGGCTGATGCTCTCTCTCGCTGTTTTCCGGGAGGAGGAAACTCCGAGGACCCGGGTCCCATTTTGGCGGAGGGGGTAGTTGTTTCTGCTCTATATTCCGATTTGGAGGCCGAGGTCCAGGCTGCCCAGACTGAGACACCTGCCCGTTGTCCTTCTGGGAAGTTGTTCGTGCCTCCTGAGCTACGTCACAAACTCTTTAAGGAGCATCATGATACGGTTCTTGCTGGTCACCCCGGGAGTAGAGCCACGGTGGATCTCATTGCTCGGAGATTTTGGTGGCCGGCTCTTCGTAAGTCGGTGGAGGGTTTTGTGGCTGCTTGTGAGACGTGCGCTCGCGCTAAGGTCCCTCGTTCACGGCCTTCAGGTTCCCTTCTCCCGTTACCCATTCCTTCCCGTCCTTGGACACACCTGTCCATGGACTTTATCACGGATCTTCCTCGTTCCTCGGGGAAGTCGGTGATCCTGGTGGTGGTGGACCGTTTTAGCAAGATGGCTCATTTCGTACCTTTCCCTGGTTTACCTAATGCTAAAACGTTGGCGCAAGCTTTTGTCGACCATATTGTTAAATTGCACGGCATTCCCTCTGATATTGTTTCCGATAGAGGCACGCAGTTTGTGTCCAGGTTCTGGAAGGCTTTCTGTTCTCGCCTGGGGGTTCGGCTGTCCTTCTCTTCTGCTTTTCATCCGCAGTCGAATGGTCAGACTGAGCGCCTCAATCAGAATCTGGAGACATATTTGCGCTGTTTTGTTTCAGAGAACCAGGAGGATTGGTGTTCATTTCTCCCTCTTGCTGAGTTTGCTCTGAACAACCGTCGTCAGGAATCTTCTGATAAGTCACCATTCTTTGGTGCATATGGGTTCCATCCACAGTTTGGGACATTCTCGGGAGGGGCTCTTTCTGGTTTACCTGAGGAGGAGAGATTTTCCTCGTCTTTGTCTACCATTTGGCAAAAGATTCAGGGTAATCTTAAAAAGATGAGTGAGAGGTATAAGCGTGTGGCTGATAAGAGACGTGTGCCTGGTCCGGACCTGAATGTGGGTGATCTGGTGTGGTTGTCTACTAGAAACATTAAGTTGAAGGTTCCCTCCTGGAAATTGGGTCCCAAGTTTATTGGGCCTTATAAAATCTTGTCAGTCATCAATCCTGTTGCCTTCCGTCTTGATCTTCCACGGGTTTGGAAGATACATAATGTATTTCACAGATCTCTCTTAAAACCATATGTCCAGCCCACGGTACCCTCCTCTTTGCCTCCTCCTCCGATTTTGGTTGATGGCAATCTGGAGTTTGAGGTTTCCAGAATTGTGGACTCTCGCATGGTCCGCGGTTCTCTTCAGTACCTCGTTCATTGGAAGGGTTATGGTCCTGAGGAGAGGATGTGGGTTCCGGTGTCGGACATTAAAGCCACTCGCCTCATCAGGGCATTTCATAGGGCTCATCCTGAGAAGGTGGGTCCTGGGTGTCCGGAGTCCACCCGTAGAGGGGGGGGTACTGTCACTACCAGAGCTTTGGGACGTTCTCACAGCTCTGTTTCTCCACCCCTGTGATGATGTCACTACTAGAGCTGGGAGGAGTTCTCACTACTCTGTTTACTTTTGGTTTCTTTCACCACAGCTGTCCTTCATGTGTTTGATTTTCCTCTCTTTATATCACCCCTCCTCCTATGATAGGATGTGGATTATAGTTCTCACTTCAGTTGTAGCTCTGGCTTTAGTTTCTTCACTTGTAGCTATCAGTTCACTGGACCTGTGTTCTGCTGCAGCTAGCACTCCGGATATTGCCAGCCTGTCCTTGGATCCGTCTTCTCTGCGGCTGCAACACCGTCAGCTAAGTGTGCAGACATTGTTGTGTTCCTGTTTATTTTCTGACTGGATCTGAGGTGGCCACGGTTCCCTCCATATACTGAGTAGGGCACTGGTGGCCGTGCCCCTTCCACTATTGTAGGGGTTACAGTGGTCATTAGTCTTAGGCACGTGGGCATGCCTCTTTCCGCCATTTGGATCCGGGCATGTGCTTTAGCAGAATAGGGAGAGCGTTGAGGGTCGGACAGGGGTCACCCGTTATCCTCCCTAGTTCTGGGTCCAGTCAGTAGCTCTGTACTGTGTATTACTATTGTTGCCCACATACAGCCGTGACAGATATTTGGCTTGGTTATTTTCTTTAGACATGTCCCAAGGCTTGTTAAAAAGTCGTATTTTGACTCACAGGAAGCCTCTGCCACAAGGTGGTTCTAGCGAGATAGTTCTTGTTCCTTGGGAGATATCTCTTTTCAGAAGGGTGTATGGCAGAGGAAGCAGAAGGCTGGTGACAGGTGCACCCTACCTAGCCATATAAAAGAGGTTCCCATCTAAGTGAAGCCCTTTAAGTGATGAGTTCACATAGAATAAAGCTCACCATTAAAAATATTCAGAAGTGTCAACGTGACACTGACATATTTTGGACTAAATATACTTGGTTTATAGAAGTAGACTCATGGATTCATAATATAAAGTGGATGTGATTGCTTTGCTACAAAGCCTGTCTGTCAGATGAGACCAGATGACATTGGCAGGTTTAATCGAGAAAGTGCAGATTAAGCACATGAGAGCAGAGGACTTTACAGCATCAGTCTGACTGGCAGCATACAATTAGTTATTTCAGATAAAGCACTGGAGAAGATGCATCAGTCGTTTCCCAGTTCTTTCTCCCTTCTTTGCAGGTGATTTATGAAGGTAGGTATTATTTAAAGTCAGTTTTGAGGGAGTCTTCGATGCCGCAATTTTTAGCCAAATTTATAAAATGTCACACGTTGTTGATAAATGTGGTGCATCTTTAAACCTAACATTTTTGTCTAGACATGCCACTGCACTTTGTTTAAAGAGTCACTGTACTTTCACACAATTTCATTTCATTTAATAGAGAATGGTGTAACTAGCAAATTTCTAAATCACTTCATTTAAAAAATCTTCCTGCATCCTACTGAAATAAGGCTGTAAATTCATGGCCACGAGGAGTCTCACTTCTACCTAATTTGCAGTCCACTGCCTGTTTTTAGACAATATCCATCCCTAGTAACAGAGACACAGAAGATGGCAGAGAGGAATTGGGTTGGTGTCAGAACTAGCCGAGATCCTGATATAAGAACTGCTTCAACACTGCTTCTGAAGATCACAGGAGCGTCCTTCCTTTCTGTAAGTGTGAGCTCCCTGCTGATCTGTTTTGTGAGCTCTAGAATTGAAAACAAACATAGTGGGAAGTAAGGAAAAGGAAGTCATAGCAGTACAGTGCTGGAAGATTCCACAGAAGGGAGACATCCCGTACTTGTGAAAGAAATGCATCTAGCTTTGCAGCTGAAGAGGGGAATAATTACCTGAAAAAAGACATTAGAGAAGCCCAAAAATACATATTCCTTCACTGTTATGATTGTACAAAGAAGCACAGCCATTATGCAAACTTTTTTGAAAACTCAGGTATGCTTTAAGTCTGTACACAAAGGGGGAGGTTTAAGATGGAGATGTTGCATCAAGAAAATGTTTTTGTGAATTTGAAAGAACAGGGTATGTTGTGGCAGGATAAGCAAAATATTCTGAATAAATTTGGTAAATGTGCTCCAAATAAAAACTGCATTTCGTGTTGGGTGAAGCAATTCAAAACCATGGGAAATGTCATGGGACAAGTCTGGGTCGCCAAAAGACTTCAGAAGAGACAGTGAACAGGATTCAAACCATGTACAAGCATATTCTCCAGTCTGACTAGTATGGAGCTTTAAGTATCACAAACCACAGTATGGTGCATCCTACAAAAATGTCTGGGTTGCAAGACATACAGACTACAAATTCTTCAAGAGCTGAAACCAGACAATAAACTAAAAGAATGTGACTTTTACACTGATTTGCAGGGTTGATTTGCAGGTTTACTGACAGACTGGTGTTCAGCAATGAGGCTACCGTTCACCTAGAATCGGCGGCTCAGAAAACCTATGAGCCCTTATCAAGCACATGAGGGACTCACCAAAAGAAAACACGTTCTGTGCAGTGAGCAGGCGCAAAGTCTATGGTCCCTTCTTTTTTGCCAAAAACACTGTCACTGGCTATTCCTCCCTAGAAATGTTAAGGGAATAGCTTATCCCACAGATAGAGGAAGATCTGCCAAATGTAGTCTATCAGCAGTTTGGTGCCCCTCCTCATCTCCAGCTGAGTGTTCACGATACCTAAATTAAACTCTACAGGAACGTTGGGTCGGCCGCACCGTAATAAACGATTCACCAATGTTGCACCGGCCTCCACCACCTCCATAGGTGGAGGCCCCAGCAGTGGGCTAGGTAATTAATCATTCTGGCCAATCATTCTGGCCAATAACTTCAGAATTAGGAAGTTTTGATAAATAGCGTAAAGGGATCGCTCTCTCTCAGGGGGTCGCAATCACAGACATCTCGTCAGTCAGCGGATTTAAAGTCCAAATGATCATTTATTTTGGCACCAGCACAAACAAAACAGCATGAAATAAACTCCTGCCCATCTGGGCTCTAATTAATACAAAGTTCTTTTCCCTCACTCACCTCTAAGCACAGCTTATACACAGGGTCTCAAGCTCCAACCCTTAGCAGATCCGGTCACCGAACACAAGTCCAGACAGGGAAGAGACCACCCAGAGCCTCTGTAGGCCTCTGTTTCCAAGTCTTCTCTCCCCAGACTGACACACAGAGGGTTAGTTTTATCCTTACTTGATTACAGAAGGCCTCATCTGCGATGACCTCAGGTTAAATACACCACACGTACTGGAACGGTGTGGACTGGCAGATCCCACTACCAAGCCTATTCACCAGTCCAAATAAAATCCAGCCCAGAACAAAATGTAGACAAGACTGTCTCAGCAAACTACGCTTTGCTGAAACCCCTGCAGCTTTCTGGATTTTATTTATCTCACCCAGCTGAGGTATCTGGGTGGGATATACACACCTTCCAGCACTTATACTGTACACATCACCACAATAGTGATATTTGGGGAAAGTGATATAACAGCGATCTCTGTTGGACGGGATACATTTAAATTAGTGGCACAACCCACTTAACTTTATGACTATGGAAGGATTTGGAGCTGTGTATGACAGAAATGGGTCCCCGGCCATTCTAAAAATATTCAGAAAAGAATCACAGAATTTAGACTATTCGGGGTGGACATTCATCTCAGGAAAAATAGACTGGTACATGTAACTGTGCCCTTAAAAACCATTTCACGTAAGAAGCTCTAATTGGGCTAGAGGCTTTAGGCCAATAATAATCCATTATAACAGGTGATTATTATATCACTCTGATCCAAAAAGTTTTGATTCACTAAATAATTTCATTTATATGCAAGACTGAAATGAAACGTTTTTTTTTCCCCGAGCCCCACTAATGAAAACTGATTTTAATTGGTGCAGATGGATTTAGTTGGACTTTTTATTAAATTGAAATTGCAATTTGTTACTATAGTGATTTCCATATGTTGGGTATTTTTTTTTAATAAGAACTGATTTAATTAAATAGTAAAATTCGAAATTTCTAGACTTTGAATCACTGCATACAAATGGAGTGACGAGCATTATTAAAGCTTTGTTTCACAGGATTAAAATGATTATTCACAGAATCAAAAGAAAAAAAAAACCTTTTTCATGAGTAATAAGTGAGAAAATGTCATAAAAATTACATTACAACCCAACAATCCAGCACTCAGGGAATACGGTGAAATACCTTATGTAGTAGGTACATTCATTGTTTTAATGATGGTTCCCTATTTTTTACTTAAAGGAACACTTTCATCAGAAAGGGGTATCTGTTTTTTTAAACTATATTCAAAGAAAACATTTTTCTAAATTTTTGACTATTTTTTATTCTGGTAGTACTATGCCACTGAAAATGAAATACAAAATATTGTCCTGCTGTAGCAGTCATCAAAAAGATATAAAACTCCTATTGTCGATAGGCAACCATTGGCAGTTGGTGCTGCTGTGAGGGGAAAGTGTTATATGAAGGGTAATCCTCATGATAATAGTAGAGGCAGAATTGGGATAACCGTAGGGCAGCTCTATAGTTCTTTTGATAAGCTTAGATAAAGATGTCCACAGAAGAATATTTCACTTATCGGTGTAATGCATGATGCTGTAATTGAGTCACTCTTCCCTCTATGGTTGCCTTGAATGGTATGACAGTCAAGAGAGTCTGTTTGCTGTGCTAAAAGTCAAAGCAATTTTGGAACTGGTTTTGTGGAAAGGCCTTTAGTTGTACCTTTGATTTGATTAATGAACTGTCATTAATGTCATCAAAATGCCTCCCTTTTTGTTAAATACGACGTAATTATCAACCTTGGACAATAGTGAATGCAACGTATATAACATTCTTATGGGTACTACAGGGTGGGCCATTTATATGGATACACCTTAATAAAATGGGAATGGTTGGTGATATTAACTTCCTGTTTGTGGCACATTAGTATATGTGAGGGGGGAAACTTTTCAAGATGGGTGGTGACCATGGCGGCCATTTTGAATACAACTTTTGTTTTTTCAATAGGAAGAGGGTCATGTGACACATCAAACTTATTGGGAATTTAAGAAAAGAAAAACAATGGTGTGCTTGGTTTTAACGTAACTTTATTCTTTCAGGAGTTATTTACAAGTTTCTGACCACCTATAAAATGTGTTCAATGTGCTGCCCATTGTGTTGGATTGTCAATGCAACCCTCTTCTCCCACTCTTCACACACTGATAGCAACACCGCAGGAGAAATGCTAGCACAGGCTTCCAGTATCCGTAGTTTCAGGTGCTGCACATCTCGTATCTTCACAGCATAGACAATTGCCTTCAGATGACCCCAAAGATAAAAGTCTAAGGGGGTCAGATCGGGAGACCTTGGGGGCCATTCAACCGGCCCACGACGACCAATCCACTTTCCAGGAAACTGTTCATCTAGGAATGCTCGGACCAGACACCCATAATGTGGTGGTGCTGGAAAAACTCAGGGAACGTGCCAGCTTCAGTGCATAAAGAGGGAAACACATCATCATGTAGCAATTTCGCATATCCAGTGGCCTTGAGGTTTCCATTGATGAAGAATGGCCTCACTATCTTTGTACCCCATATACCACACCATACCATCAATTTTTTTGTTCCAACAGTCTTGGAGGGATCTATCCAATGTGGGTTAGTGTCAGACCAATAGCGGTGGTTTTGTTTGTTAACTTCACCATTCACATAAAAGTTTGCCTCATCACTGAACAAAATCTTCTGCGTAAACTGAGGGTCCTGTTCCAATTTTTGTTTTGCCCATTCTGCAAATTCAGTGTGCCGATCTGGGTCATCCTCGTTGAGATGCTGCAGTAGCTGGAGTTTGTAAGGGCCATTTGTGAGTAGCTAATATTCGCCGAAGGGATGTTCGACTAATGCCACTCTCCAGTGACATGCGGCGAGTGCTACGCTGTGGGCTCTTGCTGAATGAAGCTAGGACAGCCACTGATGTTTCTTCATTAGAGACAGATTTCATGCGTCCACATTTTGGCAAATCCAACACTGAACCAGTTTCACGAAACTTAGCAAGCAGTTTGCTAACTGTAGCATGGGAGATGGGTGGTCTCGTAGGGTGTCTTGCATTGAAATCTGCTGCAATGAGCCGGTTACTGTGTTCACCAGACATCAACACTGAACCAGTTTCACGAAACTTAGCAAGCAGTTTGCTAACTGTAGCATGGGAGATGGGTGGTCTCCTAGGTTGTCTTGCATTGAAATCTGCTGCAATGACCCGGTTACTGCGTTCACCAGACATCAACACAATTTCTATCCGCTCCTCAGGTGTTAACCTCGGAGACATGTCAATGGCTGTAAACAAAGAGAAACTTGTAAATAACTCATGAAAGAATAAAGTTACGTTAAAACCAAGCTCACCATTATTTTTCGTGTCAAATTTCCAATAAGTTTGATGTGTCACATGACCCTCTTCCTATTGAAAAAACAAAAGTTGGATTCAAAATGGCCGACTTCAAAATGGCCACCATGGTCACCACCCATCTTGAAAAGTTTTCCCCCTCACATATACTAATGTGCCACAAACAGGAAGTTAATATCACCAACCATTCCCATTTTATTAAGGTGTATCCATATAAATGGCCCACCCTGTACATCATATTGCTATAGAGGGCCAAGGGTCTATCACATCAGGAAAAGTCGTTGGAATATTGCTACACTGCATATGGATATAATTCTAATTTTAGGAATGAAAATGGATATAAGCAAAAGACCATCAATCTTGGTCTGACTTGGGGGGATTGGAGATAGGAGGAACATCAGGAACCTATGAGGCTGCATGAGACATTCTAACATGATAGCTACAAGACAACCACAGTTCTGAACTACATACATTGATATTTTCCTAGAACGCCTGCTACAAACGTCAATAAGATGTCTCTTCTTCCATAAATAATATAACAAATTAAGAAATAAATTCATAGTGAACAATCCCTCTAATGCCAAACATTGTTTTGACTTTTGATTGGAAATGGTGGAACGTTTTGTTGTTGGGAAGAATCGGCAGTCTTCCATTGTGGACTTTGCAGCTTTGTTTTGAGATCGTATTGTTATATTTTTAGCGTTATCCCCATAAACTTTCAATAACCTATCCCCGATTTCTCTTTCACTTTTGCCAAGTTTCTCACTGTTCATTGCTCTAATACAAGCTCCGACATTCTTGTGACGGGATACAGAAACACTCACAAACATTACTAGTCGCCAATCAGAATGAATTTGCTGAGGGTCTACCAAAACACAGTGGTAAAACTCTGACATGATAAGGTTATGAAAGCCTACTCAAGTTTATTTATAGTGCTGCCCCAACAAGCTCATGATTGGGAGAACTTTATTGTCAGACCTCATATATACAGGGTGTGGAGATGCAATCACTCCTAGATTTCAATATGGGGCCAAAGGACCCTCTAGAAGACCAGAAAAAAACAAGATGTGCAGCTGCAAAGACATCTTATTTTAACTGCATACTAAATTCTAGGCACAAACCATCACATTGTAAGGGTTGGCTCTTGAAGACAACCTCTGTCTACTTCATAGAGACCAGTCTTATAGAGTTAATCTCTTCTGGCTTATAGAAGTGGCCCCAAGCAGGAAGACTCCATCTCTAATGTCCATATGCCCTAACAAATGACAGTATAGCTGGAAGTAAGAAGGGACTATATTGTCAGCTGCCAGAGGTGGAAGGAGACTGATTCTGTTATAGGCCCACCTCCAGCAATATTTATGGTTCAAGCTTCTCCTCTGCATATTGTACTGTAAGTCACTGGTAGACATACCATATGAAAGTCCAGCTATTGATTTGAGGTTTCATAACCTCACCCCATGACCACAAAATAATTTGCTCATATTTTATTACTTAATGGCAGTAAATTTACTTGCTGGGTCTGGTGGTGATGACATGGAATGGAGTCTATATATATACGTGACTGATTGATCGGTGCTTTGCCAACGATGAGAAAACATCTACCAAAATCCTCCTCTGTACAAGTCATACGGAACGTGCTACCTTCTGAGGGGCTTTTCCTTCCATAGCTTTTGTCTCACCAAATTTCTCAGCCCCTTTTGTTTAATCCTTTAAAAATTAAACGAAAGGACACAAGTGTTTGTGGTTGCAAAGTAATTTCCACGGCTCCTCTGCTTGAATTGTCAAATAGTCCTATAGTGATTGCCTTATTTTCACCGCCTTTCTGTGACTTGCCTGGAATATGTAATTAACTCAGTGCTACCTCTTATACGGAGCCGCTGCCGTAATGCAGGAGAAATTGCCCTCACATGACTGGAATGTAAAAGGGAAGCGGTTTGCGGTAAAAACATGACAGCGCAGGCTCCTGTCTGCATTTCACACGACATCATGGTGTTTATATGCTATATGTGTAGTTTGGGAATATTTATTTGGATATTAATCTGGTAAAGACATTGAGCAAAGGAACTTGAAAGAAGTAGAATTAACCCTACACGCTCTATGTTTAGCTGAAGTTGATATTATTCATAACATCTGTGAGAAAGAAAATTGTGCTTCCTAAAACCTGTAATCATTCTTCAAATACTGTATACTCTAATCCTAGGATTCATTCTATTTTAATGGATAGTTTCTGTAAAAGAATAGCATCAAAGTGAACTGTAGTCTGTACATCATGGCATACTATGCTCAATGGCTGTATGGTATTTACAGTATAGACTGGGACATTATGATCAGAGACATTTCATAATTTTTTTAGGGCACTGGACATAATTAGTGATGAGCGAAGTTAAGAAAAATTCGATTCGGCAGCTTCACAGAACTTTATTAAGAAATTTGATTAGTTACAAATTGCTTTGTCACAAATCACTTTTCATTGTATGGAGTGGGCGCAATGATAGGGCCTTCCCCCGCACAGTCCCCCGTCATTTAACCGCTCAGATGGGTTCAAGCGGATGAGTTGAGTATAATTTTTTTAATTTTCAGCCACCGTTTTAGGAAAAATGTATTTGCTGCCACATAGAGCGAGAAAATTTGGCTTCGAATTTTTCCTAAACTTCAGATCGAATTTTGCTTCGGCTGCTTCGATCCGCTCAATGCTAGATATAATGACAACTCTACCGTACTAGTGGAAATTCACATAACACAGGATACTAACACTGTATACTGTACACATATGCAACTCCCTTTCACACCATGGTCTCGGGGAAAATCACTTCCTGGGGACTGTAATAGTCTATGAAGCGTTTCTGTCAATTGACTCTAAGCTACCGTAAAAGACACACACTTTGGTGCAATGTCTGGATAGACAACACAGGAAGGAAAAGCCTTCAATATGGTCATCATCCCCCTACAACATTCAAAAAGAGAAAAAAACTATGTTATTTGTTCTCTATATACCAGGATTAAGGAGAAGTCATACTATGTCAAAAACACATAGGTATGGTTTTTAATCGTTGTACAATAAGTTTTTATGGATTTTACAGTAAGTGTAACCTATTGGTACAGAATGTTTTTGGAGTGTTGGAGGAAGCCCACATGAACATAGGGAGAACATGAAAACTCCACATGTCTCTTGGTTGGATTAGAATTAATGATGCCAGTCAACAATGGTATCCACTGAGCTACTGTACTGATCTAGTCGGTCCAATTTTCTCTACTATTTAGTCTCCAAAGTGGAAATTTAGGTAAGAAGGTATGTGTCTCAGGAGGAGCCAAGATTTCCATGCATTACATGGATATTGCATTAGTTTCAATGATTACCATGGAATACTTCACTTCCCCTGTGGAGGCACTGCAGAGAGCTGAACACTTGCCGCCGGACTCCCCTGCTGATTATATATGGGTGCTGGGTCTATCATAATTAGGATCCTTTTAGGTAAGAGGGATTGTCAAAGAAAACCAGACAACACCTATAAGAGGAGTTATAGAAGTACACCCAATATACATGGTGCAAACATATAATTTGTATAGCTACGTATGTATACTTTTCATAGCAATGCAAAAATATATAAAGGTATATTGGAGTGCTCATGTTAAGCTAGTAGAGAAATCCACCACTCTGTCTATTTTAAACCCCATAGCTATGGATTCGGGAGGTCTACTTATAACCATAAAAGTCAAGGGACTTCTAAATCAACATGACTCTCCAATCAGCTGAATGTGGGAGCTCCTCATAGATCAGTGGAAGTGTAGGAGAACAATTCAAGGTCAGACAAAAGTGTTGCAGATTGTATCCCATATTTTGTGTTTTAATGGGGTTGGTAAGCCAAGATACCATTTGTTTAAAGCAAACCTGACTAGTAACAAGTTCCCTTTAAAAAGTCTTCAACTAATATGTTTTCTGTAATAAACATTTTATTCAGATGTTTTTGGTCAGCTGAGATATGTCAAAATGTAGATTGCTGCCGGTTACATTGTAAAACTTGGAAAGCAATGAATAATAAAACCAGGTGTCTTTTTCACTATTGATTGTTTCCTAGGACTCAGTCCAAAATGTTCAAGGGCAGATGAGTTTTACAACTAGCACAACAGCTATTAAAAGTAAAATGATACCACGTGCATTTCGATCCATTTACACAGACGTGCCATTGCTGTGATTCATAAACACCAACGAATATCAGGATTTTGGCTAAAATGTGAGAAGAAAAAAGAAAAACTATTCAAATATAAACTCACTGGTGGGTTTTCTACAGATTTTGTAATCTTCCTGTTATCTATTTTATAAAAGTCAATGACTCTTCTTGCACCTTTTTGCAATTTTACAGTTACAAAGTGTGGATCTGCTGTGTCACTTGAACAGATTTTGGCTTTGCTACTCCTAAGGGCATTATCTATGTACAACCCCCCCGTTATTTACCTGTACATGATCTGGACTTCGCTGCAGGAGATCCACCAGGCCACTACCTCATGGAGTAGTAGTCTCTGTTCAAGCAACTGCTGACACACAAGGGTCAGGTGCAGAGAAGGATCAAGCACAACCATAGTCAGAGACAGGCTGATGTTAGGGCAGGCAGAGTACGTAAAATCCAATAAACAGTCTGAGGTCAAGGCAGGCAGCTAAGGGTCAGTACTGAGATCGGGCAGAAGTCAGGACAGGTAGAGAATGATCAAAATCCAGAAAACAAGCAGGAGTCATTACATTGGAAGATGAAAGTAAATCCTTTGCAGTAATAAGCAAACTGAAACCTCCTGAAGGGAAAGGTACCTTAAGTACCCACGTGACTGGACACAGGCTGGAGAAGACTAGCATGCACACGCACTGGCCCTTTAAGAGCCGGAGTGAGCGCACAAACACACACGCGACACGGGCAGTGAGAAGCGATGCCGGCAAGAAGTAAGCCATGGCCTGCAAGGAGTAACACCCAAGCTACTCCACCAGCCGGAGGAAAGGAAGGCCAGTGGCATGACTACTTCCCTGGCAGGCACACAAACTGCTCTGCTCACCTGCTCTCTGCTCCCATAAGAATTACAGCAGTAATCAAAATCACATGTTGGGGCTACGTGGTGAAACGCAGGACAGTTATTGTGTGAATGGGTGACTTTAGTCAGTCTACACTAATAAAAGTGGTAGAATAATAAAATTGAACACAATGTCGCATGAAGGCCTAGTATATCACACACCTATGTAACATGATTTCCTCTAGTGGTGTTTGTAGCTGCATCTTTAGATATACACCAAAAGATGGTGTCAGTGTTGGACTGGAGTTCCTTGGGCCCATCAAATAGAATTATTCTCATATATCATCAGTAAATTCTAATAGCTTTCGATTCAAAGAAATAGACCCTATTGGAAAGTGTTTGTCTCCAAAGGAAGCCAAATACAGTAGGTTTTTCTTCTGAACCTTTGGGGCTGCCTATGGAATTTGATTCTAGGTACTCTGGTACTCTAATAGGCCAGACCAACCCAAGATGGTGTCATCTGCATCTTTTGCCAATTGTTTCATGTAGTACATATTACATGTTGTGGGTGCGTGCTCGTGGTAGGCTATGGTAGCGGCGGCAGTATTGAGGCAATCACAGAGAGTCTTTGTGATACACCGTGACTTTATTCACACCAAAGGCATAACAGGCAATGTGCAGACCACACAGGGGCATATCCACATAAAACAAAAAGTCCTTCCATAGCAAATAAACAGCAGGTTTGAGTCACCTTGTTTCTGTACGGACCACACCGGTCCTGCAGGTTTCTAGGCTACCTGCCTTTGTCTCCCTCAGGCCAGAGGCCCTTCAGCTAGTCTCTCCTTGACCAGCACCGACTCTGTCTGTCAAAATCTCCAGCACAGAAAGACACACCCCACCCCCCATCTTCAGCAGGCTGGGTTCTTCAAAGGCCCAGCTCCACCAAAAACCTGGGCTGGCCGTGGGGAACAGGCACCCACCCTGCTCTTTATCTGTTCCCAGTAAGAACCGGACCGGACACGCTGCGCCAGCAGCATTCGCCGCTGTAACTGCAATGATCCGGTTCTTACTCCACCGAGGCCAGGACCTCTGGTGGCACGTATCGTCCATCCATTATTATCCCGGGGACTCTCCTACAATGTGTATATCCAGTATTTATGTGACAATTATTTTCCATGGCTATCTTTACTCACGAGTTCACGGTGCATCACGAGTCATACAGTGGTTGCTGTCCTAACTTTAAGGTGTTGGCTGGGATTTTAAATTTTTTTTGCTAAAAGTAGGCAATGTGGTAGAATAAAAAACTAAAACCTAATACTCACCCATTCGATCCCCGACCGATCAAGTGCCGTACATGTAAGCTTCACTGAAGGGGACAGTGATTAGTTGCAGCCGACATGCTCAGGATGTATCTGATATTGCTACAGGACAGTTGGGGGTGACCAAGGCATTGGTGCTGGAGCAGCAGGGGACTGAACGGGTAGTTTTTTCACTTAATGATACTGATACTTTTAACCACTTTTTTGAACTTTCCGTCCTGGCCCTGTCTATATCGATCATTTTGCCAACACCTGTAGGTAGAATTTCAGGATTACCTCACTGGTTCTCTAGTGATATTGCAACAGGGCAACTCTTAATTTTCTCTACCGTCTACCAGAGATCAATCATGCGTTGGAAAGAAAGGATCACAATTTTGGCTTTTTAGTATTTGAACCCTGGGGCACATGGCGAAGAAGTCACTCGCCTACGATCCCCAGGAGCCGACACAGTGTCTCAAACCAGATTCTCCTTTAGAGCAGGAGCTTAAAAATGAATTAGAAATGAGGGATTGGATAACTTGCTTTAAGTGCATCTAAACCTCTCGAGGGCTTGGAAGAACAGACATGCAGAATTTAATGTTGGAAAATAAATTTGTAATGTAAATTAAGTTGGAGCTTGACATTAGAATATCTGCGCCTGCTGTATGTAAATGTCTAGGACGCCAGGGTTTCAAGTTTCCGTATCAAAGACGACTGTTAAAAAAGCAAACTAGTCATAAAATGTTTATATAGATACCAATATAAACATGGATACATAGGGAAATTAAATGAAAAGCTCCACGACTTTAAAAAAAGGAATTTACAGGGTTGTAAAAAAAAAGGATTTGCCCCCTTTTATATGCTTCCTATTGCTGCATATATTTCACTTTTAATGAGGCTTGATCTGTAAACAAAATGTAATTGTAGTCAAAGGGAACCTGAGAAAACACATAGCAAATTGTTTTCAGATATTTCTGCATTTATGAAAAGAACAAACTTATTAACCAACCAATATGGTCTTTGTGAGCAGGCTCTTGGAAGGCGCTGATTCTCTCTGGTAGGGTTGATGAAGAACAACAACCCAGAAACAGTGCTCTCTAAAGATGGATGTATTGGGTGATAAGCTGAGTTCCAAGAATCTTTCAAGGTTTTTTTTCTTCTGGATTTTCATATTGATGGTTTATATAATCAGCTGCCAGAAGAGGCCACGGCAGTGCCAAATGTTTTATTTTGGTGCAAGATCTAGACTGCAAGATCAGCACCCAACTCATCTTCTGTGAAGCCATGCTATTGTGATAGATGCAGTATGTGGTTTAGGGTACTTTCACACTTGCGGCAGAGGATTCCGGCAGGCAGTGTTCAGTTTTTTTTGGCCAGAGATAAAACCGTAGCATGCTGCGGTATAACTTCCTTTCTATAAGTCAAAAAGACTGAACTGAAGACATTCTGATGCATCCTGAACGGAATGTTCTCCATTCAGAATGCATGGGGATAAAACTGATCAGTTCTTTTCCGGTATAGAGCCCCTAGGATGAAAAGAAAAACGCAAGTGTGAAAGTACCCTTAGCATTGTCTTGCTGATGTATGCAAGACCTGCCCTGAAAGAGATATCTGATAGTGCCTTTCCAGATGTGTAAGCTGTCCACACCATAGGAACTAATATAACCATATACCATCAGAAATACAGGCTTTTGAACTGTATGCTGGATGGTCCCTCTCCTCTTGAGTCTGCGGTCTGTATCTGTAGTTTCCAAAAGAAATATTAAAATTTGGATTCAACTGACTACAGGAAATTTTTTCCGTTTTCCTCAGTCCATTTTAAATGATCTTTGGCCCAGAGAAGACGGCATAATTTCTGGATCATGTTGACATATGGCTTCTTCTTGGCATGATAAAGCTTTAACTTGCATTTGTGCATTGCACGGCAAACTGTGTTCACTGACAATGATTTCCGGAAGTGTTGAGGGCCTATAGATTACAAGCATCCAATATTGACAGTCAGACTTGACCCTTGCGCACATGTATTTCACTAGATTCTCTGAGTCTTTTGATGATATTTTGTACTGAAGATGGTGGGATATAAGTCTTTGCAATTTTATATTGAGGAACATTTTTCTGAAATTCCACAACTTTTTGATGGAGTTTTTCATAGATTGGTGAACCTTAGACCAGCTTCTGAGCAGCTCTGCCTCTCTAACATGCACTTTTTATACCAAGTCACGTGACTTAGATGCAAATGGCTCCTCCAGATGTTTTTTTTAATTAGTACCACAGGTTTTTGTTGCCCCGTCCCAATTTTTTAGAGATGTGTTGCTGCCATCAAGTTCTAAATTAGTTTATTTTTATTTTTATGAAATGGTAAAATATCTCACTTTCTACATCTGAAATGTGTTTTTATTATTTATTGTGACTAAAATATGGGTCTATGAGATTTGCAAATCATTGCTTTCTGTTCTTCTTTACAAATTTTTTCTTGAATTGGGGTTGTATTTTATACACAAGTTGGAGAGAGTTGATCCGTCTAAGTTATTTTAATGACCAAAATATTTTGTTTCTTTTTTTAGCATATAATTTTTACTTCATACATTGATATGGTAACTGCATCCAAGTGAACTGCAGCTGCATATTCTTAAATGTCTTCTATTTTCCTTGTTCTTCAGTCTTCATCTATTTTCAATCTTCATAATTGACTTGGTTTGAGCACCGATTCATTCCTCGGGGTGGTAATTATGTTTCAACATACGGCTTTCACGTTAAAGTTTGTGAAAATAAAAATGATTTGTCTGAATATTACTTGAAACTGACATTTCTGTACTAATGTTTAGAACAGATTTGCATAACAGTGGCTTTACATCTAAAAGCCATAATCACTGCCGACAGAGCAGTATAACCTGGGTGTCAGAGGCATCAAACAATAACATGAAATAAACTGCACATACCACAAGTGAAGAGAACAAAGGCTACAGCACCTATATGTACTAACATCACTGTGCCATTCTGTAAGCGCTGATTATTGGGCATTTTTACAGGAACCAGTAAAAGACTGCATCCGGAAAGGCAGGTAATGAGAACAACAGGAGACATATTAGTAATAACACATAAAGTAGAAGACTTCTATGAAAGCAACAAAAGTGTGAAAGAGGCCATAGTCTGAGAGACGTGAAACTTCCACACAATATGTGTAGGTTGGAGATCTACTACCTGCTGTCTACTGGTTTAGTGCTCAATTCCTACTGTAGGTCCAGGGTTTGGGGATCCAGTCTCTAGTGCCTAGTGGTAGAATGTCTACATCACTATTTTCTAGTGGTTGCTGATTTAATCCTTGAATACAGTGGTTTGGTGCTTTCATCACTGGTGTCAAGATGTAAATGTATTGCCCAATTTCCATTGTAGGAAGTGTTTTACTAGGTTTCGGTGATTGCAAGGGCTTGTTCTTGGTGTCCAGTAGTTCATTGTCCAAGTTACTGCTGTCTAGAAGTTGAGTGATCCAATCCCCAAATCCAGTGGTTTGGTGTGTCTATGTTTGGTGGTCCAATGTCCAAGTTCCTGTTTTCTAGTGGTCGAGAACACTATGGTTTGGTGCTCCTAGTAGTCAAGGGATAAAATTCTTGATTCTATGTACTTAGTCTCCAATGTTCCTACTGTCTAGTGTTTTAATGTCCATGTTCATTGATCCTAGTATTGAATCCAATGGTTGCAAGGGCCTATCAATGTTATATACCAGTTTAATGATCAAATCACTCTTGTCTTAAAGCTGAGCGATCCAATCCCTCAAACCCATGGGTTGTTGACTCTGTCTAAAGTGACTAGTGTCCAGGACTGCTGCAAATAGCTCTTAGCGTGGTAGAGCGGCGTGGATGAGTACTTCACTGGTCAGGTTGACCAGAAGAGTTGAGATTCCAGTGGCACAGACTGCTAGCATCACAGTGGGTATGATGCATCTGGGCTTATTACACAGGGTTAAAATATAATGTTAGATAGAGATGGCCTTGCGGTTCACCCGGCGGTCGTTTCACGGCGAACTTTGCGTGTTCGCGATTCGTCGAACATGCGAACATATGGAGAAATTCGCGCCCGCCATATTCTTTTACATTGTCAAGAACTTTGACCCATGACACATCCATCAGGTGGTACAGGACAACCAATTGAGACGTTTCAGCACATGGACATACCCCCTACCTTATAAATAAACCTGATCTGGCTGCCATTTTACATTCAGTGTTTTGCCAGTGTAGGGAGAGGTTGCTGTGTGAAGCAGGGACAGGCTGTTAGGGACACAAAAACGCTAGCTAATAGGGCCACAAAGGTCATTTTAAGGACTAATTTTAAGGACTAGTATAGGTGTGCTATCTATATGTGTGACATACTGAGGGGTGTAATATACTTATACTTTTATAATGAGTCAAAAACACATAGATCTATATAGTGATCACCTGGAAGTCAGGGCCCGGGGCTAGGGGCTTACCAGGGTAAGGTTCCGGACGGGGTCGCTCTTATCAGGGCGGGTGGTCTATGGTTAGGCTATCAGGGCCAGAATAGCACCCCCCTGTAGGGCAATATCAGGGACAGTTCTTTGTCCACTCTGTCCTTCAATACCACATCATCATTAATAATACATCTGGTATGTCACTGTCCATGTTGTGGGACTATTTCTGCACTTCTAGTAATTATTTCTTGGCTGCAAATATGAGCTGAAGGTTTTTAAGGTTTGCCTGCCATTAAACTGAATGGTATTGCGGTTCGCGAACATTTGATCGCGTTCGCAAACCGTCCCGGCAGATGTTCGTCCATCACTAATGTTAGAGACATAAGAACAAGAAATACAGTAGACCAATCTAAAGCCCTTTTCCATATAACCATCCAGATGGATCGCTGTATGAAAAGCCTGTCATGTCATTGATGTGCTATTCAGGAATCTGAATGTTGGATTCTACCACAATGTTACTTCGCACCAATTAGCAAGACTACATCATTTATGCAAATGTGACGACTCCTACAGGTTTACACAACACAAGGCTGATTATTGTCATCCAGTCCCTGATGAACGCTCAGTGTTGACAATCAGCCCCGATTAAGGCATTTATTTGTTACCAGGCTCCTTAAAGTCTCCGTGCCTCATATTTCATTAGGTTTAACTGTGTTCTAATTAAATGTCTAATATGGGATTATTAAATTGTGCTAATATAGAAGATGGAAACAACGAATAATTATGTAAAGTGGAAAAAATAGACACTGTTTTTAACTTCCATTTCAATTTACAGCAGCAATGTATAAGTATAGGCCTTGTCAAAATCACTTCGGCTCAGTCCAAAGGAACACCCCAGGAAAAACTGGCAGTGTGTTATGTTTAAGACCTCAGGGGCGGAGCATTACAGAAGGATTAAAAGAATTCCAAAGAGAGAATTATTGTGTCATGTTCCGCCCCCTCAGAACAAGCACCAGGCATAACAGTGTATGAGTTTCACCCAGAGTGCTCCTTGATGTACAAAGGATGCAGGTTGTGTCTGCTCTGGCCATGTGAAGCCTCTATTCAGGATTTTGCTGCTTCCACTGAGTTCCCTGGCACATATGCCTCTTCAGATTTACACTGCATATGCATCCAGGCGCTATCATACTAATGTGCATGAAAACTGTGACCAGTCGTGGACTAGGAAGAGATGCCAGCTCTGGGCATACTGGTATTGGTTTGCCAATGACAAAGGAAACTGCCCAAAATGAAAGTTCAACTAGTAATCTGTGGTGTTGACATTGGTATCAGGCAAAGAAAGTGCAAGAAAAAAAAAGTTACCTGGAGGGGCACTTTTAATTAAAAAAATATATATATTAAACACATTCAAATAAAAAAAAAAAAAATTAACAATGAGAATTCTTTTTGCAGGTGCCAGAAAACCCCTTTAAATGATACAAATAATAAAGATTGGGAAAGTTCCTTAATGATAAAGCTAAGGGCATTTCCTTAAAGGGGTTGTCCCAGAATACAAACCTATTCCCTGTTCAGATGTACTCAGCTATCTCCTGTAATCTCATACAGAATGAATGCTCAACCTTCTGCTCCGTTCATATGTGGACATAGGGATCTGTTCTCAGATCCATCTGCTCGACCCCCACCAATCATATGGGTAGACAATAAGTCTGTATTGTGGAAAAACTCCTTTAAATAATAGTGGTTCCTCATAATGTGGGCTCCCCCTAGTGGTGACCATAGACAGTCTAAAAAATTGATCTCTACTCTATCAAGACATTATTATTACAACATAATACAAAATGAATTGCAATTTAACCCTTTAACTTGTCTAAACCACTAGAATAAACACCTTTAATCTTTTCAACCCACAGGATGGGGGATAACTAGCTGATTGCTGGGGGTCTGACTGCTGGGACCCCCACCGATCACTAGATAGGGCTCTCGTTTCCCCATTCTGATGGAGCAGCAGGTCGTGCATGCGCATTGCTATATGGAAGCACCATTCTCGTGATCGTTGAGGGGGTCCCAGCAGTTGGACGGACCCCCAGCAATCAGCTAGTTATTCCCCCATCCTGTGGATAGGGGATACCTTAAAAACTTGGCACAACCCCTTAGGTGTTAACCTAAAACCACCCTAGACCTCTAGAAATATTTAGTATTAACCCTTAAACCACTCTAGACTACTAAGTTTATCATCAAAGATACTCCCACCAACCCCATGTAGAACTACTGGATGCAGTGTATGTAGGATTTTGAGTGCTATGGGGTGTGCATTTGGATATCCCAATCATGGGCAGCACCGAATTTGGATTAATTTCTGTGTATTTTATTCTGGCAAACTGAGATATCGGGAGAATTCTGGAGGATCAATTTATAGACTCTCTTATCTCTCGCCTTCTATATCTTCTCAAAGCTTTTGCGAATGACTATAGATGAGAAAGGCATGCATCTTACTGACTGGGATCCTGGCAAGTAATTCTAATAAATTCAGGTTTACAATATATCATCTAATTATTGACAGCAGAGATCACACAATTAATAGCGCTCATCCCCACATTTACATCTCATGAAATTCTCTCAGACAAATAATTAGATAGGTGTTCAAGAAGTGAACTGGACTGTAAAATGTAATTTATGGGGATACACAGCCAGACTCAGAGCGAACACCAGACGCTCAGAAGATTTCTTTAGAAAGGAATGATAAAAAATGAGGGGCTACTGAAAAATGAACCACAAGAAAATAAAAACCTCTTAGGATGAATGAGGTGTGACAACCAGGTCTAATCCTAGGAGCACAGGAATATAATCAATACGGATTATTACTACTGTATTGTAAAACCAGACATGGCAAGAAGCCATAAGTACGTATTTACCTAATATTGGATTTTTTTTTAAAAAATCTAAAAAATCCCTTAAACCTTTTTAGGTCTAAATACAAATTATTATGCACTTTCTAATATACTTTGCGTCCAATTCCTCCCCCATTTCACAGATTGTATTCTCTGTGTCCAGGCTGTGAATGAACAAGTTCTGTCTGCCCCTCTCAACAGTGATCTACCTACCATGGAGGCAGACCACGCCAGTGCTATGTCCTGTTCTGCATATAAATCCACAGCATTTTCTAGTAGCCACCACTAGGGGGAACTCATTTCATAGATATTATGTAAGCTTCCATTAAGTTCAATGGTAACTGTATACTTTCCTATGCACTGAGCTCCCCCTAGTGGTGGCTGCAAACAGCTAGATTTAGTATGTACTATCTAAAGGGAATCAGAGTATTTAGAGCTGCTATGGGGGAGATTTATCAATGTATGTATGCCACTGGTCTGGTGTAAATACATTGTTAAATATGGTGTCTCGAAATAGCACCATATTTATGAAGCATCTGTTCTTATTTTTTCCAACATAAAAGTCTATAGTGAGGCAGCAGGCAACTTAAAAAAAAATAAAAAATCCTCCACTTAATAAAAATAATTATAATTCGTCATGCACTCATTGGGATGGGGCAGTTTTGCTATGGGGCACGATGACATCTCTGCACATCCCTCCTTTACCAGAATTAATTCACGGCACAATTTCATGCAACTGAATTATATCACCTTGCATGAAATGGGCTGCGCAGGATCAGAAAACATGGCTGCCTTCTTCCCCTGTCAATGGGCTGTGTCTGGTAATACAGCGGTTTTCAGCTTGATGTGAATAGGGATGAGATGCAATATCACATACAAACTTTTTTGGAAGAAAGAAGCCATGTTTTCTAATTCTGTACAACCCCTTTAATTAAAACCTTGGTACTGTGGTGTAGAAGAACCTGACTGGTCTGCACAGAGTCCTGACTTCAGCCCCATCCGACACCTCTGGGATGAACTAGAATGGAGATTGTGAGCCAGGTCTTCTCCTCCAACATCAGTGCCTGACCTCACAAATGTTCTTCTGGATGAATGGGCAACAATTCCCACAGACACTCTCCAAAATCTTGTAGGAAGCCTTCCCAGAATAGCGGAAGCTGTGTAAGGGGCTGTTCATATCTTGTTGTACATCAAGCAGATACGTTTCTAAACACAAAAAACGTATATAAACATATACCCATAGACAATAATTGGGCCAACATAGTTGAAAAGTTCATACTGTCTACTCCGATTTTCAAGTTTTTTTGCAGGACTGAATAACGTACAGTAGCATACCACACTTTTCTGTCCTGGAAAAAAAAATGTATAGAAATGTCATTTTTTTACATTGGAGTGAATGGGAGACAGATGGAAACATAAGGCAATATGTTTCCATTCATTAAATGTATTCGTTTTTATGCAGATACAGTTGAAACCAGAAGTTTACATACATTATATAAAAAGACACATGTGCATGTTTTTTTCAATATCTGACATGAAATCAGAATAAAACTTTCCTGTTTTTGGTCAATTAGGATTACCATAATTATTATTTTTTGCCAAATGCCAGAATAATGAGAGAGAGAATGTTTTAAGGCATTTGTATTACTTTCTGCAAAGTCAAAAGTTTACATACATTTCATTAATACTTGGTACCATTGCTCTTAAACTGTATGACTTGGGTCAAACGTTTTGGATATCCTTCCACAAGCTTCTCACAATAGTTGGTCGGAATTTGGGCCCATTCCTCCTGACAAAACTGGTGTAACTGAGCCATGTTTGTTGGTCGCCTTGCTCACACCTGCCTTTTCAGCTTTGCCCATAAATTTTCAATAGGATTGAGATCAGGGCTTTGTGATGGCCGCTCCAAAACATTGACTTTGTTATCCTTAAGCCACTTTGTAACCAGTTTGGCAGTATGCTTCGGGTCATTGTCCATTTGAAAGACCCATTTCTCCCCAAGCTTTAACTTCCTGGCTGATGTCTTGAGATGTTGCTTCAGTATTTCCACATAATCTTCTTTCCTCATGATGCCATCTATTTTGTGAAGTGCACCCGTCCCCCCTACTACCCCACAACATGATGCTGCCACCCCCGTGCTTCACAGTTGGGATGGTGTTTTTAGCCTTCCAAGCTTCTCCCTTTTTCCTCCAAAAGTAATGATGGTCATTTTGGCCAAAAAGTTAAATTTTAGTTTCGTCAGATCACAGGTCATGTCTCCAAAAATGTAGGTCTTTGTTCCTGTGTGCATTTGCAAACATTAATCTGGCTTTTTTATGTTTCTTTTGGAGTAACGGCATCTTCCGGGCAGGGTGGCCTTTCAGCCCATGTTCATACAGTACTCGTTTCACTGTGGATATTGACACAATCTTACCAGCTTCCACCATCATCTTCACAAGGTCTCTTGCTTTTGTTCTTGGGTTGATATGCACATGTCGGACCAAAGCACGTTCATCTCTGGGACACAGAACCCGTCTCCTTCCTGAGCGGTATGATGGCTGGACATTTCCATCTTGTTGTTTATAATTGTTTGTACAGATGAACGAGGCACCTTCAGGTATTTTACAATTGCACCCAAGGTTGAGCCAGACTTGTGCAAGTCCACAATTCTCTTCCTGATATCTTGGCTCATCTCGATGACGTCTTCTCTTTCGGTGACGTCATCGGCGCAGGCGCACTGAGGGAGTGCTGAGGAGGCGAGCCTCCTTATCTCAGAGCGCCTGCGCAAAATGAACACAGGCGCGCGATTTTTGAAATGCTGACAGGGCTGGCCGGAGGAGGAGATCGCGGCTGGCCCTGTCAATCAACAAGAGGAGGGGGCGGTTTTTTGTGGCTGCTACCAGCAAGTAGACGCCCTACTTGCTGGTAGACAGGTAATTAGCATATTATAAAAAAACGTTTTTTGGCATATCTACTGAACGAAAATGATTAATAACATAATGTATAGATATATCGCAGGATAGGGATTATAAGTACCCCAAAAAAATAATATGAGTTTAGTGGGGTGACAGAAGCCCTTTAACTCAGATGTTGCCAACAAACCTAACAGAAGCTTCCAAACACATGACATCATCATATGGGCGGTCGAGCATTATTTAAAGGCATAGTAATCTTAGTGTATGTAAACTTTTGACATTCTCTCTCTCATTATTCTGGCATTTGGCAAATAATAATAATTATGGTAATCCTAATTGACCAAAAACAGGAAAGGTTTATTCTGATTTCATGTCAGATATTGAGAAAAACATGCAGATGTGTCTTTTAATATAGAGTAAACTTCTGGTTTCAACTGTAATTCCTTTGATACACTTCAAATCTTGATTTAACAAAAACAAGTGTTTAAAAAAAAAAAAAGGATACGTTTTTATTTAACCCCTTAGGGACTGGGCTCATTTTCACCTTAAGGACCAGGCCATTTTTTGCAAATCTGACCAGTGTCAGATTAATAACTCTGGGATGCTTTTACCTATCATACTGATTCCGAGATAGTTTTTTCGTGACATATTCTACTTTAGTTTTTTCGTGACATATTCTACTTTATGTTAGTGGTAAATTTTTGCCGATACTTGAAAAATTTGAAAATTTCATGAAAAATCTGAAAATTTAGCATTTTTCTAAC
Organism: Bufo bufo; assembly: GCF_905171765.1. NCBI lineage: Eukaryota > Metazoa > Chordata > Amphibia > Anura > Bufonidae > Bufo > Bufo bufo. The sequence continues at coordinate 779,860,283 of NC_053390.1, read as the reverse complement.
TTTGAAACTCTCTGCTTGTAATCAAAATGGACATGCCAAATAAATTATATATTGATTCACATATTTAATATGTCTACTTTATGTTGGCATCATAAAGTTGACATGCTTTTACTTTTTGAAGAAGTTAGAGGGCTTCAAAGTTGAGCAGCAATTTTCAAATTTTTCATGAAAATTTCAAAATCTGATTTTTTTATCTTCTAACGCTAAAGAGGAGTCTGTGTGTTTGTGTAAAACTTTATTTAGTGTATGTGTGGGGGGATGTTGTGTTTTTACATATACCCTGCGGTGGGGTGGGGGATGCTCTAAACAGTGGCCGGACGCTCTTTTATGGCTAAGAGTGCCTGCCACAGTCAGCGGACCTACAAAAAAAAACAAAAAAACGCTTGCTCCCAAAAAATGTGTGTGTGTGTGTGTGGGGGGGGCAAGCTGTGGAACCCAGACACCCACAGATCCGGGTGCTGCACACCAAAAAAACACACTTTTTTTTTTCCACTCTCCCTCCCTAACCTAAAGCTCTCCCTAAATGTTTATGCGCCAGATGGCACTTTATGGTGGCTCAGGGGCCATGGATGGCAGCGAATCGCGTGGGAGGCAGAGGGACCGACACGGGGCTCCTCTCTCCTCGCTCACACGGAAGTCTGTGGGCGGGGAGAGTGCCGCTCCGTCCACCCCATTTGTCCAGCCAATCACAGGATCTACGGAGGGTGATTGGTGGTGTATATTACACCACCAATCACCCTCCTATTCCGGGTCATCGGGTCACCGGAGACCCGAATAACCTGGAAACGCTGCAAACCGCAGGTCTGAATTGACCTGCGGTTTGCAGCGATCGCCGATACGGGGGGGTCACAGGACCCACCTCGGCATTGTCACAGGGTGCCTGCTGAATGATTTCAGCAAGCACCCCGTTCCGATCACCGCCCGCCGCGCGGCGGTGATCGGAAATACACAGGGCGTACATGTACGCCCTGTGTCCTTAAGGACTCGGACATCAGGGCGTACCTGTACGCCCTGCGTCCGTAAGAGGTTAAAAAGGACCTGTCCCCTCTCCTGACATGCCTGTTTTAATAGCTTCATTTATTCCCCGTGTAAGAATAATTCCGGAGTATCTATTTTTATAGCTGTATGTTGTACCATTCCTTTATTATTTCTACTAGAAGTTATGAATGAATTGCTAGCAGTCTGCAGTAAGGGTACAGAGGGGAGGTAACCAGTTAGGGGGGGGGGGGGTGTACCTGCACAGTCTAAAAATAGCAGCACTGATTGGATAGAGTCAGACTGTGCAGGTACACCCCCCCCCCCCCCAACTGGTTACCTCCCCTCTGTCCCCTTACTGCAGACTGCTAGCAATTCATTCATAACTTCTAGTAGAAATAATAGAGAAATGGGACAACACAGAGCCATAAGAATAGATGTTCCAGAATTGGTATTACATGGGGAATGCATGAAGCTATTAAAACAGGCATCTCAGGAGCGGTGAAAGGTCCTCTTTAAAAAACGTACACAAATGTATTGAAACGTACTGTATGCACATCTGTCATAAGTATGCAGTAAAAGAAAAAGGAACGATAACCAGAAAATTGCATATGTTTGTGTATATTTTTCCTTTACTGTATGTCTAAATGATCCACTTGATCTACAGCAAAAACGAGATGTGAACAGGCCCTTAGCTGCCAAGGGGGGGAAAAACTCCATATTAATGTCTAGGGATGTAGAATGAGATGTCATAAAAAGCTCCTGTAGGTGTAATGTACAGGGATCCCAATACTTGTGTCCATATAGTGTAGCTAGATAAGGGTGGGTTGACATCACGTTTTATGCCTCCATTTGACGTGTACGTTAGAAAAAAAGAATACAAAAACACAGCACACCATGTTCTTGTATCCTGCAGAGTCTGGTAAAAAAAAAAAAAAAATGCTTTTTTTTTACAATAGTAAAAAAAATATGTTTTTTTCTATTTTTACAATGGAACTGTATGGTGAAGGGATGCCACTGTATGACGTCAGTCTGCGGCATCTGTATACGTATACGTCAAAACATGATGTGAAGCCAGCCTAATAGATATGAGACAGATAATAGATATGAAATGAATGGATAAATAGATGATGGACAGAAAGACGATCTCTATCTCCGCATTTTGAGGTTTTACATATCGGAAGCCATCCATTATACTAAACATATACATTTACCGCATACTCATGGACTCATGGATTGTATGGTGAAATTTATCCTACCACCAGCTGAAACACTTACATTTTATGAGAGCCACGAAATAAAATCCAAGAAAAATAAAGGAATGGGATTGAGCAAGATCCAGAGTACTTTCTCATTCTGTGTTCTTTGGTTCATAGCCTACCATGATAGATTACTAAATGCGAGAATTGGTCTAAGTACTAAAGTAGCCCCAATTACAATCCCATAAAGCTATTTTCTTGACGGGCTATTAAGGACTACTCTTCTGCGCTATGAGAAGGAGGAGAGAGGCACCAAGATGTTCAATATTTGCCGGAAAAAGCTTTAGCAACCTGATGGCATAAATACTATACAAATTATAGTTCAGCTCTTTTATGAAATGTTGTCTATAACAAGCTCAAAGCTATACCAGCTATTTACTATAATGTTCCTCCTCATTATTCACATTTCTACTGTGGGTGCAATCATGGACGTGCCGGTAATAGCTCCTATAAACTAGCTGTCAGACACAATTCTGCTGCTCGTTCTCCTCTGGTATTACAGGGCAGAACTTCACCATGACCATACACCTTTCCAATGACAACTTTATTACCTGGCCACTAACAGTAGAGGTGGTGTGTACGATGATATGCTGCTACATGGTGCTCTGACAAATATCTTATGGCATATAGGTGTTAGCTAAGACTCAGTCCAAGACCATTAGTTAACTGTATTTTATGCCACAACCCTTGAAGTCCAGAACTCAGCATCAGTTTTGCCTAAAGTGCTCCTTTAAAGGACCACACTGAGGGAACCATAAAGTAGCGAAAGACATGCTAATTTCAGCAGTATGCCTTGCATAAGGTAAAAGTAAGTAGTTGCGAAGAACTAGCATCATAAGCATGGCTGACCTGGCCTGGAAAAGAGTCATGGCTACCTGAGAGGAGTCATGATCTCCTGCTCTGCCTGACCACCTGCTGAGGATTGACAGTCTACTCCGGGCATGGCCAACCTGCGGCTCTTCAGCTGTTGTAAAACTACAACTCCCACCATTCCCTGCTGTAGGCTGAAAGCTGTAGGTAGTCTGGGCATGCTGAGAGTTGTAGTTTTGCAACAGCTGGAGAGCCTCAGGTTGGCCATCCCTGGTCTACTCCTTAGTTTCTCCCTAACTGGGCAAGGAGAGCAGATGCTCATGAATAGCAATAAATCTTCTCAAGAAGCCATGACTCTTTTCTGGGTCTGGCCAGTGATGATTATGATGCTAGTCCTTGGGAGTCACTTACTTTTAACGCATGAATGGCACATTACTATGATCAGAATGTGTCTGTCACTACTTTATGATGCCCACAGTGAGGTCAGCCTAAAGATGATGATGGGTTTCCATTAAATTGCCTAAAATAAAACAATAATCACCATAGTGTACACCCTACGCATTTAGAACCACTGTGCTAGCAGAGACAGCCATAATAACACCCATAACAGTGACAGCTACAACACCCCATAACAATAGCACCCATAGTGTCCCCATTGTGGTGAAAGCACCTGTCCCTAACCATGAGAGCAAAGCACAGTAACTTCCCATGACTGTACTTAGGTTAAACCTCAGGGTTGGCCACATGATTTATCAAAACATTTAATGCCACACAAAGTCTCTGCCACCATAGAACCAAGTAAAAAAGTGCTTAAAGGGTTATTCCCATCTTGTAAAGTGATGGCATGGTGCTAGGATGCCATCACTTTATGATCAGTGGTGCTCTGACCTCTAGGACCCTCAACAATCATGAGAATGAAAGAGAGGTATGGGGAGAAACCTGTCAATCAAGCTCAGTGGGGTGAGGAGAAGGTTAGTCTTATCTCCCCCTGCCTGGTTTTATCTCCCTGCATCTGGACTCATCTCCCACTATCCAGCTTGTCTTAAAAACTGTGTTTTATTTGAAACCCACAGTGTTTTAGAGTTCCCTGTAATGAGGGAGCCTGTGAAGGTTCAGGCAGAAGGGAACTGATGACAAGTTCCCTTTAAAAGGGTTCTCAAGCTCTACAAAACAGTAGGTTAGTGTCGCATAGACCTTGCTCTGGTTATTTGCATTCTCAGTGGTGCAGTCTATGTGTATTTTAGGAGCTCAGCTGAGCAGAATTGTGAATGCAGCTCTGGAGTAAGATATAGGTTTTAGCTTAGGATCAGCCAAATATAAGTAATGCATGTACACTGTTATTCTACTTTTTATGTAGAATATATCTGTATAACTGTATTTAAACTTTAAAATTGTTGTTTTATATATACAGTATATATATATATATATATATATATACATACAGTACAGACCAAAAGTTTGGACACACCTTCTCATTCAAAGAGTTTTCTTTATTTTCATGACTATGAAGGCATCAAAACTATGAATTAACACATGTGGAATTATATACATAACAAACAAGTGTGAAACAACTGAAAATTTGTCATATTCTAGGTTCTTCAAAGTAGACACCTTTTGCTTTGATTACTGCTTTGCACACTCTTGGCATTCTCTTGATGAGCTTCAAGAGGTAGTCCCCTGAAATGGTCTTCCAACAGTCTTGAAGGAGTTCCCAGAGATGCTTAGCACTTGTTGGCCCTTTTGCCTTCACTCTGCGGTTCAGCTCACCCCAAACCATCTCGATTGGGTTCAGGTCCGGTGACTGTGGAGGCCAGGTCATCTGGCGCAGCACCCCATCACTCTCCTTCATGGTCAAATAGCCCTTACTTTCAAAGTTTTCCCAATTTTTCGTTTTTCTTTTCTTAGCTGCTTTTTTCTTGCCATAATACAAATTCTAACAGTCTATTTAGTAGGACTATCAGCTGTGTATCCACCTGACTTCTCCTCAACGCAACTGATGGTCCCAACCCCATTTATAAGGCAAGAAATCCCACTTATTAAACCTGACAGGGCACACCTGTGAAGTGAAAACCATTTCAGGGGACTACCTCTTGAAGCTCATCAAGAGAATGCCAAGAGTGTGCAAAGCAGTAATCAAAGCAAAAGGTGGCTACTTTGAAGAACCTAGAATATGACATATTTTCAGTTGTTTCACACTTGTTTGTTATGTATATAATTCCACATGTGTTAATTCATAGTTTTGATGCCTTCAGTGTGAATCTACAATTTTCATAGTCATGAAAATATAGAAAACTCTTTGAATGAGAAGGTGTGTCCAAACTTTTGGTCTGTACTGTATATATATATATACAGATGTAGCAGGGTTAACACACATACTCTTAACTCAAATTTCTTAACTCATCGCGTTATCTTGAAACAAAAGCCATTGAAAAGCAATTGAAGGTGTTTGCTTAACGCATTTAGTTTAGATAACACGTCTCATAAAGCATGTGTGTTAACTCTACCTCATCTGTATATACCAACCTTCTTAAACTTTTTTCAGATTATCAGTTGGCACAAACAATGTCTGCTGAGAACATTTTAACATTCAGATAATTACAGAAAATGAATAATTTAATATAATTACTTGGAGTGAGCCCAGCCGAGAACTCGTGAGGTGCTAGTGAAATTTTAATTAATCTTATTTAATACTGCTGTAATAAAAATGATATTTATATCAGAATGATCACGAAACCGGTGCATTGTAGATACGCACATGTATCAAATGCCACAAAATATTATACTGTACATCCTAATATAAAGGAACAATGTGCATTGTGTAGATGACAGGGGGCAATTAACGGTAAGTCATATGTAACATTTGTGTGGTGTGCAAGATGTTTCCATGCATAAAAATCTAATAAAAAAAAATTCCATGCTGTTAAATTCGTAGATATATATTTACAGCATTGAAAGCTTTTTTTTTTTAACGTCTTCAGGACCTTGCAATTTTTCGTTTTTGCTTTCTACTCCCTGCCTTCCCTGGCCATAACTCTTATTTTTTCATTCACATAGCTGTATGAAGGCTTGTCTTGGCAGGACAAATGGTACAATGGTACCCTTTACTATTACTAACAATGTAGTGAAAAGCAGGGAAAAAAATCCAAATGAAGTGGAATTGGGAAAAAAATATATAATTTCGCTACAGTTTTATGGGTTTTGTTTTTATGTCGTTTCCTATCTGTTAAAACTGACCTGTGCCCTTCATTCTCTGGGTTAGTACGATTACAACGATGCCACTTTATATAGTTTTTCTTGTGCATTTATACTGAAAAAAAACAAAACATTTTTGTGGCCATATTCTGACCCCCATAACCTTTTTATAGTTAACTCTACAGAGCTGTTTGAGAGCAAATTTTTTGCGCGCCAATCTGTCATTTTTCTTGATACCATTTTGGAGTGTATATGACGTTTTGTTCACTTTTTATAAAATTTTTGGGGGGCAGGTGAAGTGGCAAAAATAAAAAGGTGAATCGGACAGTATTTTTTTCTGTTACAACGTTCACCGTATAGGATGAATATTAAATTTTTTAATAGTATGGGCATTTTTTTGGGATGGTGATGCCTATGATGTTTATTTTTTTGATTGTTTGTTTTAATTTTTATTCTGGGGAAACGGGGTGGGGATTTGAATTTTAGTATTTTTTATTTTTTTTATTTTTATATATTGTTTTATTTTTTATATTTTCTAAAACTTTTTTTTCTTTTACTTTTCTTTAGGACCCCAAGAGCCTAACACCATGCAATTAGAAATCTATCCATTGACAAATAGAAGATTGCTACCTGCAGGCTCACATTGAAATATACCTGGAAAAATGCAGGTATCCAGCCTTTTGCAGACAATAAACAGTTCCCCCGAAGCACATCCCTTTGCGAGTTTTGCACTCTCAGATGCTGTGGTCACATTTGACCATGGCACCTCCGGGGTTAAATGCCTGCGATACCTGCCTTCTAATAAAAAAACATCTATTGACAAATATAAGTATGCCACCTGCAGGCCTACATTGGAGTATACCTGGAAAAGGAACAGAAAGGGTTAAATACAAAGTCCTGCATGGACTTTGCACTTTTTTTTTTAAAAGACCAGAGATTGCCATGGAGGGGAAAGCCCAAAAAATTTTAATTTAATAGTAAAAAATATTTTGGCACATCTGACTCCCGTGCAGTTCTTAGGGTACTTGCCTGAGAGTCATTCACGCAGCCTATTATTCTAATGGAGTAAATCCACTGTTGAATCTGCGGCAGAAGCCCCTCAGGATTCCGCTGAATTTTACATTTTTCATGGGTGGATCCTCCTGTACCTTTGGCCCTATTCATCGGGGGCTAGTTTGAAAGTGGACACCTGCTCGGTGTCTGTGTGAGAACTGCACCAAGAAAGGACATGTGGACTTGGTGCAATCTAGAAAAATGTGTGAAAATTAATCACAGCCACATAAAAAGCACAGAAAGCAAAAACTCTGTGCACAAAACATATGGATGAGGACTTGGTGTTAAAGAATAAAATCATGGTCGCCTGCAGCCACCACTAGGGGGAGCTTACTTCATAGAACCTATATTGAACTCAATAATGAGACAGGGTATATCAGAAATGTATTATAACTATACAGATAAACTAACAGTGTATGAGCAAAATTCTGTATTTTTAACAAATTTACCAGTGAGCAACAGAATAACGCCACAGGCAACATTATGAAGAGATGAAACTTTCCTTTGATGCTCCCTCTCCATAAATAAAATATAGCAATTGACAACTAAGAAAAAAAAAAGTAAGACTTTGCATCACCATCAGTGGTCGGGACTGTAGATTTGGGAAACAATATATTGTGTCCAAAAACATAAAAATGAAAAATAGTTTATCCTATATGAATGTGCAGAATCTTTAATACAGGTTAAAAAAATAATAAAACTGAAATAACGTAATCATGTAAATGTTAATCTGCTAAGTCCTTTGTCTATAGTATACAAAGCGGTATCTCCCAAGAAAGATCTAGCCATATATATGGCTTGGCTATATTCCCTTGTAGTACTACCTCAAGGCTTATTGGAAAGTCGGATCTTGACTCTTAGGCTGGGTCCACACCTGAGCGTATTCGATAAGCGATGTTTACAGGCGTATTTTGGGGGCGTTTTTGTATTTTGGAAATGCGCGTTGTACGCGCGTTCTTGCTATTGACCACAGAGGCGTACAATGAAAAACAGAGGTGTTACGCGCGACAATACGCCCCAAAGAAGCTCCTGTACTTCTTGGGGCGTAGGGCGTTTTACAGCGCGTTCGTACGCGCTGTAAAACGCTCAGGTGAGAACCATGCCCCTAGGGAAACATTGGTTTCTGCCTGTTGAGCGTTTTACAGCGCGTAGGAACGCGCTGTAAAACGCTCAGGTCTGAACCTAGCCTTAGAGAGCAAGAGGTGGTGGTGGCGAGATGGTTCTCTTCCTTGGGAGATACCTCTTTGCGTATTTGGTTCCCATGGAGATTTATCAATAAGCCTCCCTACCATGGAGTACTTCTACTAGTACGTCTCCAAACAGGACTGGTCTCTTTATGGAGATTCGGCACCCTGCCTAATCTATAATATACAAAAGGGATGACGCATACTTTATCTGTATAATCTAGAGATGGAATGATAGGATCCTGAAGTGGTGCCTAAGAGGGCTGGACTGAGGCCACAGGGATATTTGTGTAGTAGATGTAGGGGAAGCTCAATAGTAGGAGCCCTATGGTCTCTTGCCCTATCACCGGGAATAGGCAGCTGCCTTTATGTCTAGTCGATTGCTCTCATACAAATCTTTAAAGGGTATTCCCATTTTATTAAATGATGGCATGGTATCAATTGGACTTGACATCACTTTATGATCAGTGGGTGTCTGACCTCTAGGATCCTCATTGATTCTGACAATTAGGGAAATCGGGGCTGGTGTAGCGCTATGTCCCCTTCTACACTTATGTTGCACAGTGACCCCCTGGCCACCCATCTGCAGCCGGCACCCCTCTGAAGGGTGACCAGAGCACTCTGTGCAGCAAAAAGGGCACACCAGCACTCTGTCCCCTTTAATCCCAGAATTGTTTGGGATCACAGAGGTCAGATCCCCACCCATCATAAAACGATGGTCTATTCTAGAAATAGGCCGTCTCTTTTCGAGATGGGAAATCACCTTTACCACAGAGCAAGTAGTTAATACATCAGATATACATGTTGTTATAGATCAGGGATGCCCAGCCCGCAGCCCTTCAACTGTTGCAAAACTACAACTCCCAGCATGCCTGGACAGCCTACAGCTATCAGGGCATGTTGGGAGTTGTAGTTTTGCAACTGCTGGAGGGCCGCAGGTTGGCAATATTTTTGAGGGACAATATGTGTGGTGCTCCATCCCTTAAAATATAGGTCATGGCTCAAAAATGTCCCCAACCATATGCCCTTGAACACATGACCATGAAATGGTGGTCCCCTAGTTACAGTGTCCCATAACTGGTCCAGCCACAATGCCCTCAGAGTCAGTGTCTCCTGGACCTTCTCATACAGTAGGTATGTATGCTTCTGAGTAAGTAAGTCTGCTATACCAATATGTGGCTCTCCAGCTGTTACAAAATGACAACTCCCATCATGCTCTGACGGCCGCAATGGAGACCGTTCATACAGGCTAGGAAGTAAGAGCACTGACCAAGCGTTAGAGAATGATGGCATAAATCAGTGTAGTCTTCGTTATAATGCCACCATTGTGGAACAGAAATTGTCCCATTGTTCCCCTTACGTAATAAACTTCTGAGAATTACATGAAAAATAAGAATATTTGTCTGGAGGAAGCAGATGACCCAAATGAATGGAGCGTTCCCGATAACAGCAGGGTGCAATAAAATAATTATAACATGAAATCATGGAGGAAATTCATCTGCATGATAAATAGACGGGGACAGATCATTACATCCTGCAGTTAATAGCTTTGTGTGTCTGTATAAGTATCTCTGCAATGTAAGAAAAGAATCAGTTATTATTATCGCTGCCGGAATGGGATTATTATTTTTTTTATATAGGAGGTTTAGAAGTACTGAAAGGGAAAAACTTCATTCATAAGTAGGTATTCATAAGTATCGGCATAGGTATTCATAAGTATCGGAAGGATAAGTTTAGCACAGAGGATTGATTTATTGGGTATCAAAATAGGCCTCGCTGCCCATCGCAAGCAAAGCTCAACATTAGTTTCGTAACCCCTTCATACACACTGAAGTACGTCCTCAGTGGAAGGTATGTCCTGGACATGTAGGTCACCAGATGTGTGGCTTTGATTCACACTAACATCTAGGATTGTAAAACATTTCCAATCATAGCCTTTCAACTCCTGATGCATTGAGTGATTGGAAACACGTTGGTGCTGGTGAACTTCATTTTGCTATATGTTATGGTGCTGAATTTTTTAATTCATTTCTTGGAAGCCTTAATTGGGGTTCTGGATTAAAGTCTTATTCTATGGATTACTGCATATTGGCTTGAGACTGCATTTTGCTATGCACGTGTATCTAAATCTGGCTAAACTCCAATTGACATACTGTAGAACTGGCTTTATGTCATGCTTTTGAATATCTTAGAAATGCCTCAATGGATTCCTGTGTGGTTTTAGTGCACAGGTAATAAGGTACTGATAGATACATCTTTACCCCAGAGACACTCCAGGGTCATAGACTACAGACGATTTGTAAACTGTGGTGTATTTGTGTCACTGGAGTGATCAAGCAATCAAGTTAACAAGACTCCACTGCAAGGTGGTGGGAAACATGTTAAGACACCTTCACCGTAGTTCAGGACAGGCATAGCTACAGTAGAAGCCTGCATCATTAAGTGGACACCTACAGCCACAGGTGCCAGAGTACAGTTGTAGGGAAGGGAATCAGGAGGGAGACATTGCAAACTTTTGAGTGTCATCTTCTGCCACATCGCCAGCCACCATACCCCATTTTCTGGAAGGAGAAACTTGCACTTTGTACTAACTGCTGATGAATGTGCTGCAAGCAGTTTTTGCTCTCACAAAGATGTTATTTGTTCCATAATCTCTGCCTGGTTCCTTTTAGCATCACTACTGCACCAAACCCCAGGGAGCAAAGGCCTGAGGTAGGACACCACGACACAACTCTTCATCAGGGTCACTACCACTACCACCCTCTGTTCCCGCTCCTCAGGGGCTTGCTGCAGATAGATAGATATTAGATGGATGGATAGATAGATAGATAGATAGATAGATAGATAGATAGATAGATAGATAGATAGAAGACTAACAAAAAAGCTATCAGGGAAATATAATCCGACATGATCCAAGCAAAATCCCAAAATGTACAAGTGATCAGAAGATTATTATGTCCTTAAGATAGGCCATCTGTATTAAATAGTTAAAGGGGTTGTCTCTCTTCAGTAAGTGGCATTTATCATGTAGAGAGAGTTAATACAAGCTACTTATAAATATATTGTTATCATCAATGTTGCTTCCTTTACTGGCTGGATTCATTTTTCCATCACATTATACACTGCTCGTTTCCACGGTTACAGACCACCCTGTAATCCAGCAGTGGTGGTCGTGTTTGCACAATATAGGAAAAAGCACTAGCCTATGTGCGCTCCCATGGTCCCAGCCACCAGAGAGGCCAGGGCTTTTTCCTATAGTGTGCAAACACGACCACCACTGATAGATTGCAGGGAGGTCTGTAACCATAAAAACGAGCAGTGTATAATGTGAAAAATGAACCCAGCCAGCAAAGGAAGCAGTATGGATTAAAACAATACATTAGTAAGTGCCTTGTATTAACTTTCTCTACATGATAAATGCCACTTGCTGAAGTGAGACAACCCATTTAAAAACCCCTTTAAACTGTTAAAGGGGTTGTGTAATATTACAACAAAAGGGTCTATGGGTTACCGGAACCAGTGCTACTCTACCATAGGCTCAGCCACATTCATGTGAGAGGACTGTGCTGCCATAACAGACATGACCAATAAAAGGTTACATGGAGGGAAAAAAAGAGCAATTGCTTAGTGGCCTCCACCTGAGGTGAATACAAAGTTTTGCTCCAAAGGCCTCCAACAACATTGATCTGGAAAGCTCATGGACAAGAGTGGTGGTGAATTAGGTTCAGAGAAGTTCAATATAGTGCTTTACTAAAGTAAGTCATGTCTCCAGTAGTTCTCATCTACTTGCTAACTCTGAATTTAAGTAGAAACATAAGAATCACATCATGAACTTGGTCAATTTCCATCTACAACCACAATTTTGATGTCACTAGCCCACATTCCTGCCTTATTGGTTGGAAAAGTTTCCGGCCTAAGTCCAGGAGGCTTATAATAAGGATTACTGTATTCTGCAGCTCTAATTTATCAAACCCACAGAGGTCATCATCTTAGAGGTTTTTTTAAAGCTTGTGGTTATAATGGGAATACAAATAGCTGAAGATATTTCTAAACATCATACAATTTCCCCTAAATTAAACAATGTGTCAAGAAAATCAAGAGACTGGAAAGATCTGATCATATCACACACCGCATCATGACTGGTTTGCCAGTAAGGTAATGGCCAAATGTTATCCTGCCAGAGAAACTTTTCTCTGAAAATAAACACATGGCGGAAAGATGGAATGTATTTATTGCTTTCATAAAAAATATTCTTAAAAGAAAAGGTTATCCGTCTAGAGACATGTCCTGGGCAGGATTTCAGGTCTGTGAATATGTTGGACTTTAGACAGAACAGTCGTATGTGCTCCTATAATGTGGTCATCTGAAGGTCCATGGTCAGGATCTGTCATGGCAAGCAACAGAAACTGAAGGTGGTCGTACACGTTAATGATGGCACAGCCATGCACCATCAACATCTGTTCCTTCTGATCTTCTCATATACCGTAGGCTTTTCTTAGCCAAGTATACATGTATTCTGAATAGAAAGAAGGAAATTAGACACTGCCAGAAACTCCTAGTGGTGGCTTATCTTCCTTGAGAACAACAGAATCAAAAAAGTTAAAGAGGACCTTTCATGGGTCCAGACATTATGAAATAAGTATGGGGTTGTGTAGGGCATAGTGCAGGCATGTAAGATCACTTACTAGCTTATCTGTCTACTTTTCCCACCTGGTATGGAAATGAATATCATCGGTACAGGGAGGAGGAGACCGCCCTGTTTCTCAATGTCTGTAGCAAGGTCCAATCACAGCAGAGAGCGTCACAGCCAGGGAGAAGGTGAGCTTTTTTTCCTCCCTGGCTGTGACACTCTCTGCTGTGATTGGACCTCGCTACAGCCATTGAGAAACAGGGCGGTCTCCTCCTCCCTGTACCGATGATATTCATTTCCATACCAGGCGGGAAACTTAAAGAGGGGCACAGCGGGGGAACAGAGCGCCAGACTGAAAAGCTAGTAAGTGATCTTACATGCCTGCACTATGCTCTACACAACCCCATACTTATTTCATAATGTCTGGACCCATGAAAGGTCCTCTTTAAAAGCCAATATGGGCAACCCTTCTTTTTGAAAAACCCCCATAGACTTTGTTACCCAGTCTTGTGGAATTCAGTGGGTTTGACTGAGTTTCATCTTTTCTCTACAGCTACAGATACACTGTATATGGACCAAGTGGAGCCAAACTCTTCTACCAACATATACAAACATTTGCACAGAACAGGGTCACTTAATCATCCAGTCACCTAAATTATGACTTTGTTTGGGACTTTAGGAAGTATATCAACTGCCTGGAGGTAATGAACTTGGTAGAACATGATCAACAATCTATCTTCATTCTATCTTTATGCATATGAGATGGAACTGAACCCAAGTCTTTATGATAACACCTCATCCACTGTGGTTGAAGGAACCAATAACTCTATCTGAACACTCCATCTGAACAATAAAGGTACATCTGAACTTCCTTCAGGCAAGAAACTTGGTAGACCATCATCAACGATCTATCTTCTTTCTACCTTTATGCATATGAGATGGAATTGAACCCAAGTCGTCACGATAACACCTCGTCCACTGTAGTTGAAGGAATTAATAATTCCATCAGATCAATAAAGGTACATTTGAACTACCAGAAGGCAGGGAAGTTGGTAAAAAATCATCAACAATCTAACTTCATTCTACCTTTATGCATATGAGATGGAATTGAACCCAAGTTATAATGATAACACCTCATCCACTGTATTGAAGGAACCAATAACTCCATCTGAGCAATAAAGGTACATTGTTAAGCAGGGGAGTTTCCTGGGTACCACCACAAAAATGGTTTTGATGGCTCATCCTCCATCTATACCGAATATGTACATGTTCATTTAATCTTTGTTATCATTGTACACAATGGACAGATCTCATAGGTTATTTGGAATTCATCCCATAAAACCAAATGACAAGTGATTGTCTCCAAAGTCACCCAGGATCCCATTATTGGATCAGATCACTGAAGGATCCCCATGTAACTCATTTCTCCACTATTTATCCTGATTAGACGCAGTACTCTACTCTGATGTGATTCTATGACTTTTTAGATAGTCTAGAGCATTGCAGACTCTTCATGAGCTGTGCATCACAACACCTCACTTATATTGCTAAGGGTAGGTTATTGTCACCACTTTCTGGAAAATCATAGTAAGCATGTAATGGGTTTTCTGTATATTCTCCTACTTTATTTTTCTACAGATTTTGAAAAGATTTCAGCTGAAATGTCAAAGGAAAATAATTCAGGCAAATGGCTCTGTAAAGCAAAGGGAATTGACGAGGCTTTCTGATAAATCAGTTTTTATTGCATGAATTCTGTAGATATGCAATTAGTTACACAGCTGGTAATATTAAAGGCCGGGAGATAGCTCACACACTGACAGGCGGAACCCGGGCAGAATGAAACCAAATTACTGCAAAGAAATGCCATGAAATCCTGGATTTTGTTTTCTGTCTTGAAGGATACGACAAGGTCTGAGAGGTTTCTTAAGTCGAAGATCGAGTGAAAAAGGCAAAAGTGAAATGAAGGTGACAATAACAGAGAGAAATAGACAAAGTCACTCAGCTATAGCACAGTGGACACTGCTGGATTTTTATCACCATGGCTGAGGAGATGTTTTGGCAGTAGAGGCAGCAGCCTTGGACATAACTAAAAGGGATTTCCCACTGTTGACCTATCCTCAGGATAGATTACCAGTATGTGATTGGTGGTGGTCCAACATCTGGCACTCCCACCGATCAGCTGTTTGAAGAGGCCATAGCCTCCTCACAGCTTGCTAAGTACAGCACAACCTATTAGATATTGGCTGTGCTTGGTATCGCAGGCTGTGCTTGAATGGGATCGAGATACACCCTGGTCATGTGACTGATGAACATGACATGACCGGCCGAGGAAATAGCCACAGTGCTCAGCAAAGCACCGAGGCTTCTTCAAACAGCTGATTGGCAGGGGTGCCAGGAGTCAAACCCCTGCTGATTGGAGGAGTGCAAGGAGTCGAACCCCTGCTGATTGGAGGAGTGCAAGGAGTCGAACCCCTGCTGATTGGAGGAGTGCAAGGAGTCGAACCCCTGCTGATTGGAGGAGTGCAAGGAGTCGAACCCCTGCTGATTGGAGGGGGTGCCAGAAGTCGAACCCCTGCTGATTGGAGGAGTGCAAGGAGTCGAACCCCTGCTGATTGGAGGGGGTGCCAGGAGTCGAACCCCTGCTGATTGGAGGGGGTGCCAGGACTCTGACCGCCACCAATCAGACACCAATGTCTGAGGATCATGTAGAGATGAGTCATCAGTAGAGATGAGTCATCAGTAGAGATGAGTCATCAGTAGAGATGAGGGAATTGACTTCGGATGGTACATCCAAACTCAATTCGCTTAAAACTTTGTTCTAATCCTGTACGGAGATCCCTCTCCGTACAATATTAGAATTTATTGGCTCCGATGAGCAGAAGTTATTACTTCGCAAAGTCACGCGAGACATTGTGTAATAACCTCAGGAATTAATTATTACTGTAAAAAACCTTAGTATTGAACTCGGGTTCAGTTCTAAGCTACTAATCGGAACTGAACCATAGTTCGATACCAATGTTTTTTGCACTAATAATTAATCTCTAGTCATCAGTATAAAACACTAAGAAAATTCCTTTAACATAAAGCTCAAATTCAGGTTATTTAAAAATGATACTTTTAAAGAAATAATAAAAAATAAAATAAAAAACAAATGATAATAAAAAGTACAACTACTTTTAGCTACTATTAAATGGCAAACATATTTAACAGACAATTAATTAAAAAATAAATGAGTATAAATAAAATAAATAAAATGTTTTTTTAGCATGGTAAAAAGAATTAATACAAATTATGAAAAAATAAATACAATATAAATGGATAAAAAACTTTTGGGGCATTTTGGCTTAAAAAACAACAACAAAAAAAGGCAGCCAGATGTTTGCAGAAATTTAGTAAGGATATATGAAATGGAGTAGAATCAATGAGCTTCTATGTGGCATTTTTCCCCATTTGTACTGCCGCGTTCGTCGCTGATCGCTGATCGCGGAATCTGATATTAAAATTGAGGCCTTTCAAGGGTTAATCAGGGTATCCATTTGCTCGCGGAGAGGCTTCCGCACCATCTTGATTGAAGAAACCATGCAAAATCTTGACATCATCACGGCAGCCAGTGCAGTAGCATCACGCGTCAACTTGCGCGACAATTTGCACAGTTTCTTCAATCAAGATGGCCACGACGGCCTCTTTGCAAGCAAATGGATTAGGCGAGTACGTTTTTTGTTTTTTTTACCACCATTTTAGGAAAAATGTATTTGTTACCACGAAGCGCAAGGAAGTTCAGCTTCATGACAAATCAAATTTTTCCTGAAATTTGGATCACAGTCAATTTGTTTGACTGCGATTCGTTCAACACTAACTGTAACCCGTTATTTGCAATATCTATAACCCAGAAAACCCCTTTAAATAGACTTGAATGAGTAGGTAACACAGAAACGTAAAGCCGACCTTCAGGGGCCCTATTTGCCTCAGTATAAATTTTACAGTTAGGGCTCATGCACAGAACCATATGTATTTTGCGGTTCACAAAACACGGATCCGTAAAAAAAAACGGATAACATCCGCATGACGTCCGTGTTGCATCCGTTTTTATTTTTGCAGATCCATTGTAACAAAATGGACAAGAATAGGACATGTTCTATTCTTTTGCAGAAGGGACTTGCTGACATACCGAAACGGAATGCACATGGAGTAATTTCCGTACATATTTTTTTTTGCAGACCCATTGAAGTGAATGGTTCCGCATATGGGCTGCAAAAAAAAATAAATGGAAGAGGCATGGAAAGAAAATACAGTCATGTGCATGAGCCCTTACACATATGATCTTCTCACTCATTAGTGATGTAAAGTCCTAGTGGTGGGCTTGTGCTCATACACTGCAGCCAATCTGAGCAATCAGAGGTGCAACACTAGACAGCTAGATGACGGGCAGTCAGCTGTCAGCGTTCAGTACCACTTAAAGGGGTTGTCCCACGAAAAACATTCCAGTTTTCAAACCAGCCCCTGATCTGAATACTTCTGTAATTGCATGTAATTAAAAGTTTAGCATAGTCACTGAGTTGTTCAATAAAATGTATCTGTATAGCGCCACCTGCTGTTTGTTTATTTTCTTATTTCTTTGTCCTGCTCACTGAGATGGCCGCACATGCTCAGTTTCATTCCTCTGCCTCCTGAGCTGTGATAGGGAGAGCTGAGACACGCCCTCTGAGCTGTGATAGGGAGAGCTGAGACACGCCCCCTGAGCTCCAGCAGAAAATACACTCCCCTGAGCTGCCAGCTTGATATAAATCTACCAGAGCAATGAATGTGGAGATCCCTGGATCCATGTGAGGTTCAGGGCTGGTTCTAAAAAGACTTTCTCATGTGCTATATAATGTCCGATTTTCATTTTTTACATTAGTCATGGGATAACCCCTTTAATGATTTTTGGATAATAAAACTTGCTTTGCCGCAGAAAATGCGATAGGAATAGCCGGGTGTGCTACATTCACATACAATCTAATATTTCCTGTTGTTTTTTAATAAGAGAAAAAGAAATTTCCATTAGTCTGGAAACACGTTTTTAATCAATAGACACAGCAGCTCCAAAGCCAGGAAAACAAGTGACCTAAAGGTGTCATCCTGAATAAAACAGAAGATGGTCAATAGGCTGTTCGCTCCCAGTGACATGTTTATAACAGCATGCACAAGAAGGACGGTACGCGGTTTCATCACATCCCATAAATAAAGCTGCATGGGACCATGGGCATTGCTTTACAATCTGCTGGGCACCGGGGTCGGAAATATCACAAGTTGTAGGTTCTTCTACGTCCATTGTAGTTAATCAAGGCTCGAGCAAATCAATACTCAAGTCCAATTGAAACAATTCCCTTGGTTCCTGGGTAGAAGACTCACGTCTCCTGGATTCATCCTGAATTCTGAAGGAACATATTTTTTTCTTTCTTTCCGCTGAATATAAATGAAGGTATCTGACCTTTATTTCTTCTCTGATGTCTTGTGGGAACGAAGTGAAATCTTCCCTCTTGCTTTAGATTTTAGAAAATGCCTTGAATATAACACAATCGAACAATTAACTCATAGGTGCACCTCGCTTCATATTCTTTCTTAGACTGTCCCCAAAGAAGAAAAGGGACGTTTGTGGGGGAGTAATAAGGAAAATGCTGGCTTGAGTACTAACAAGCCCTGAAGATTTGCGTACTTTTCTAATCGCATGCAATTGAAAATGTATTATGGCTACTGAGTTATGAAATCTATCTGTACAGCGCCACCTGCTGTTTGTTCTTTTTCTAATTTCTCTGTCCAGCTCACTGTGCTCAGGCTCAGTTCCATTTGTCAATTGCCACCAACTGCAGCAGAAAGGACACACCCATGATAAAGGACCCCCCCACCCCCAGGGCTGGTTCTAGCTTTGTTAGAAAGAGGTTGTCATGTACTAGATTACGTATGATTTTTATTTTTTACATTATTCATAGTATAACCCTTTTATATTTGATAGATGAGACAAGCCTAAATCAAGAGGAGTCAAGTTGCTGCATGATACTGTAAGGTTTCGTTCAGGGTCGTTTCACACCCATCCCAGAGAACACCAGGTGACAGAAGCTGTATACATTGCACCCGGCGTCCCCTCAAGTGGTCCATAGGCCCAAATCGGGAATGGCTTCAGATCTAAGGGTCTGGATAGAACACCGATTTCATATTCCCTGTCCTCTGGGATCCGCTTTCTCCTTTGCTCATTGTCATCTACTGCTGAGTCATACAGCTTTGTCTTAAGTGCCAAGAAAAGGCAGTTGTAACACCCCAGAGTGGTGCTACCACTTCTGCACCCTGCTACTGTCTTTATTGGTCTAAACTCATGCCATTTTATGCATTTATTCCAGGTCCTCCACACTGTGCATTTCTAATGTTCATGTAATGTGCCTTGTTCACCAGCAGGTGGCAGCAAATATGGCAGAGCTGTACTTAGGTAGAATGGAGCTTTCCATTCCATTCTAACCCCCCTCTGTCTAGAAGTGGGCTAGGAATGGAATTCAATGATATAATTCCCGCTGCCTGTAGATACCACTGGAAAAATCTAAGGAGAATTCTGCATACAATTTATACATTGAACAGAAGAATAAAGCTGTATGCAGAAAGCTCATAAGCTCCCTCTAGTGGAGGCTGGGGAGATTTGTAGTCTCTCTGCACCTGATTTCTTCTATAAAAAAGTTGCAAATCAATATATTGTTGCATTTTTATGGCACCCCCACCACTTTTCCTAAAGGGGGAGTGGTGAGGGTGGGAAGGGGGCATGACCAGTAACTGTGACAGATTTATCTTTATTTTAGCCAGTTTTCTGGTGCAAATGAATGCAGAAATCTGGGATTTCTGTTTAGGCACACGGACTGCTGAAGGATGCGCCTCGTCCAGCAGCGGAGAAAGCGCCGCTATTGATAAATCCCCCCCTTCCCCTTCTTGAATCTATTCAGGAGATCTGGCATTCAAACCTTATCAATATAAAGATAATATAATAGGAAATGAATTAGCAAAGATTTATGGAGTTCACTGATGTATGGTTTATTCTATTTATTAGTCTTACAACCTATGGCAATATCTTTTGCACCTGAATTACCAAGCAATTTTTTTATTCATTTTTTGATCGTCTCATTTCAAGAGCTATAACTTTTTTATTTTTCCGTCAATGTAGCCGTATGAGAGTCTTTTTTTTTTGTGAGACAAGTTATAGATTTTTACATTATAAATCTTTCAGCGTTCAATTCTTTGCAAAAATAACAGGATAATTTTACTCTCTGGGTCAGTACCATTACAGTGACAAATACGTATAGTGGTAGGTTAATCAAAACTGATGTAGCAACCAATCAGATTCTACCTTTCATTTTTCAGAGCTCCTTTGGTAAATGAAAGGATCAATATGATTGGTTGCTATATTCAACTAAGTCAGTTTTCCTTTACACCAGTTTGATAAATGACCCCCATAGTCTTTATGTTTTACTGCAATAAAAATCCTTTTTTTTTTTTTAATCTTTTTGCATTGTTGCATCCCAAGATCCATAACCTATTTTTTTTTTCTTTCTACGGAGCTCTTTGCTGGACAACTTGTAGTTTTCACTGGTGTCATTTTGGGGTACATACGATGCTTTGATAGCTTTTAATTCCATTTTTTTGTAGCGAAAAAGCAAAAAAAACAGCAATTTTGGCCAATTTTTTTTTATAGCATTTACCATGTAAGATAAATTACATGATGATTGTATAGTGGAGATGCAGCCATAGAAAATATGTGGAGGTTTGTTTTTTTTGTTTTTTCATTGTGAACTTTTTCTATAGAAAAAGGATTATTAGTCTTATTTTTATCATGTATTAGTCCCACAAGGTGACTTTGACATGCAATCCTCTAATCATTTCTATAGTGCTCTGTATTACTTATGTAGTACAGTGTATTATGCTGCCAGTAAATAAAACTGACAAGCACTCTATCAGGCTGCACCAGGCATACATTGAGGGCAGACCTGAGGGATTTCATTAGATGAAGGGGGATAGAGTATCGACAGTCATTAAGGGTTTAAGGGCAAAATAGGGACCTCCAGTGGTAAGGAGTGAAAGTGCAGCACATATTCAGTTCATAGAGGAACAAAACCCTGAGAACTAACTACTACACTGCTCAAAAAAAATAAAGGGGAACACTTAAACAACACAATGTAACTACAAGTCAATCACACTTCTGTGAAATCAAACTGTCCACTTAGGAAGCAACACTGAGTGACAATCAATTTCACATGCTGTTGTGCAAATGGGATAGACAACAGGTGGAAATTATAGGCAATTAGCAAGACACCCCCAATAAAGGAGTGGTTCTGCAGGTGGTGACCACAGACCACTTCGCAGTTCCTATGCTTCCTGGCTGATGTTTTGGTCACTTTTGAATGCTGGCGGTGCTTTCACTCTAGTGGTAGCATGAGACGGAGTCTACAACCCACACAAGGGGCTCAGGTAGTGCAGCTTATCCAGGATGGCACATCAATGCGAGCTGTGGCAAGAAGGTTTGCTGTGTCTGTCAGCGTAGTGTCCAGAGCATGGAGGCGCTACCAGGAGACAGGCCAGTACATCAGGAGACGTGGAGGAGGCCGTAGGAGGGCAACAACCCAGCAGCAGGACCGCTACCTCCGCCTTTGTGCAAGGAGGAACAGGAGGAGCACTGCCAGAGCCCTGCAAAATGACCTCCAGCAGGCCACAAATGTGCATGTGTCTGCTCAAACGGTCAGAAACAGACTCCATGAGGGCCCGACGTCCACAGTGGGGTTGTGCTTACAGCCCAACACCGTGCAGGACGTTTGGCATTTGCCAGAGAACACCAAGATTGGCAAATTCGCCACTGGCGCCCTGTGCTCTTCACAGATGAAAGCAGGTTCACACTGAGCACATGTGACAGATGTGACAGAGTCTTGAGACGCCGTGGAGAACGTTCTGCTGCCTGCAACATCCTCCAGCATGACCGGTTTGGCATTGGGTCAGTAATGGTGTGGGGTGGCATTTCTTTGGAGGGCCGCACAGCCCTCCATGTGCTCGCCAGAGGTAGCCTGACTGCCATTAGGTACCGAGATGAGATCCTCAGATCCCTTGTGAGACCATATGCTGGTGCGGTTGGCCCTGAGTTCCTCCTAATGCAAGACAATGCTAGACCTCATGTGGCTGGAGTGTGTCAGCAGTTCCTGCAAGACGAAGGCATTGATGCTATGGACTGGCCCGCCCGTTCCCCAGACCTGAATCCAATTGAGCACATCTGAGACATCATGTCTCGCTCTATCCACCAACGTCACGTTGCACCACAGACTGTCCAGGAGTTGGCAGATGCTTTAGTACAGGTCTGGTAGGAGATCCCTCAGGAGACCGTCCGCCACCTCATCAGGAGCATGCACAGGAGTTGTAGGGAGGTCATACAGGCACGTGGAGGCCACACACATTACTGAGCCTCATTTTGACTTGTTTTAAGGACATTACATCAAAGTTGGATCAGCCTGTAGTGTGTTTTTCCACTTTAATTTTGAGTGTGACTCCAAATCCAGACCTCCATGGGTTGAAAAATTTGATTTCCATTTTTAATTTTTGTGTGATTTTGTTGTCAGCACATTCAACTATGTAAAGAACAAAGTATTTCAGAAGAATATTTAATTAACTCAGATCTAGGATGTGTTATTTTTGTGTTCCCTTTATTTTTTTGAGCAGTGTATGATACCAAAACATAGATTTGAAAATGTTGGGAAAATTCCTCATCTGATCGTTGATTTTTTATTTTTTTTATGCAAATAAAAAATGGGAATAATAAAATGTATCTCTATATATTGCGATGTGTTTCTTATTATTGCACTGGTTACAGAGGTAGAAGGCAAGCATTCTCTATCCGGTATACAGCACTCATGCTACTAAAACACCTGATAGCAATTTATCTACCAGGTGCTTTTGTCATCAGCCATTAGAGAAAGTGGTTATTGTTATAAATTAGGTTTTAAATATCGCCTGGGTTATTAGAGAAGGTTCTCACAGCGATCCTCCCCGTCAGCTACGCATTACAAGACATCATTAGTCACATACCAAACAAGATACATCTTAAAAATGCAGTTTTCGGACTGGATCATGTAAAATAATGATGTTTTTTTTTTTCTTTCACTGCTCGATTGGTTAATCTTTCCAGGGAGCACAAACTCTCATTAATCCTGCATACGGTGGGGGAAACCAAGAACCGTCTCTTCTCTATAACAGAGGGATTAGCTACATGTCAGCAAGTCTGTATCCCTAAGTCTCAAGCACAGGCAAAAGTCAATTTTAATATGCCGCTCTCAATTCCCTAAGACAGTGGACATTAGTATAAGCAGATCCGGACTATTTTCAGACTTTTAGAAAGCTTTAGGACACGGTTATAAAATCATTTATACATATATTATATGATATCCTTTGCTTACATTTTGTAGGCTATTTCAGTAGACCAGGCACCCAATACATATGATACCTGACCGTTCTCCCAGAATGTCCAAAACAGACTCCTGGAGAAAGGGGAGAACCAGACTCCAGACTCCCTCCTCTTCATTCCTAAATGTCACCACAGACAATGTCCTGATAGTGGCCCTTGGGGGGGGGCGGGTCCAGTCTGGGGTCTGTACTTATTTAGGGGTCTAGTCTGTGGTCAGTATTTATTAGAGGGTTTGGTCTGGGGTCTGTATTTATTTAGGGGTCTAGTGGCTATAATTATTTAAAGGGTTTCTGTCACCCCGCAAAACTCATTTTTTTTTTTTGGATAGTTACATTCCTTATAGCGCGATATAGGAGAATATAATGGTATTACTTACTTTCATGCGGCCGATTCTTTATAAAACGAACTTTTATAATATGTAAATGAGGGCTCTACCAGCAAGTAGGGCGTCTACTTGCTGGTAGCTGCTGCAGAAATCCGCCCCCTCGCCGTGTTGATTGACAGGGCCAGCCGTGATCTCCTCCTCCGGCCGGCCCTGTCAGTAATTCAAAAATCGCGCGCCTCGCGTCATTCGGCGCAGGCGCTCTGAGATGAGGAGGCTCGTCTCCTCAGCACTCCCTCAGTGCGCCTGCGCCGATGACGTCTTCTCTTTCGGTGATGTCATCGGCGCAGGCGCACTGAGGGAGTGCTGAGGATACGAGCCTCCTCATCTCAGAGCGCCTGCGCCGAATGACGCGAGGCGCGCGATTTTTGAATTACTGACAGGGCCAGCCGGAGGAGGAGATCACGGCTGGCCCTGTCAATCAACACGGCGAGGGGGCGGATTTCTGCAGCAGCTACCAGCAAGTAGACGCCCTACTTGCTGGTAGAGCCCTCATTTACATATTATAAAAGTTCGTTTTATAAAGAATCGGCCGCATGAAAGTAAGTAAGAGCATTATATTCTCCTATATCGCACTATGAGGAATCTAACTATCCAAAAAAAAAATAATGAGTTTTGCGGGGTGACAGAAACCCTTTAAGGGTTTGGTCTGAGGTCTGTATTATTGAATTGGTCTGCTCTAGGTCCTGTTTTTTCGGGGTTCTGGGTCGGAGGATCTCTAATGTTCAGGGGGTTTGGTCTGGGGTCTGTATTACAGTAGGGGTCTAGTCTGTGGTCAGTATTTATTAGAGCTTTTGGTCTGAGGTCTGTATTTATTTAGGGGTTTGGTGGCTGTACTTATTTAGGGCTTTGGTCTGGGGTGTGTATTTATTTAGGGGTTTGGTGGCTGTACTTATTTGGTCTGGGGTCTGTATTTATTGAATTGGTCTGCTCTAGGTCCTGTTTTTCGATGTTCTGGTCAAACAATCTCTAATATTCAGGGGGTTTGGTCTGGGCTCTGTATTACGTTAGGGGTCTAGTCTGTGGTCAGTATTTATTAGAGGGTTTGGTCTGGGGTCTGTATCAATGGGTCTGTATTAGGTTAAGGGTCTACTCAGTAGTTTTTCTGAGGTTTGTATTTATTTGGGGCTCTGGTATCTGTATTTATTTGTGAATTAGTTTATGATATTTTATCACAGTTTATAGAGTTTTAAGCTTATATTACACCTGCAGTTCCTTCCCAGCAATCGCCTGCTCACTAGCGAAGAAGACCGCTGCTATTACATGCAGCGATCTCCTCCTCAGTATGGGGAGGAGTGATCACTAATGCCATCGCTCGTCCCCGTACTGAATCACTGATTACAGCACGATCTACCGCCGGCAAACAATGATTTTTAAGCCTGTTGGAAGATTCCAATTAACCAATAAATGAAAATTTGCTTGTTCATTGGACAATCGGCGGCAGTATTACACTGCCAGATCATCGCTAACAAGTGTTCATAGGAACGCCTTTTCCAATGATCTTCACAATTATCTGCAGGTGTAATATAAGCTTTAGTCTGAATTCTGTATTTATTTAAATGTTTACCCCCGGGGGACCTTTACAGACTCCTCAACCTGGCCGGACCTGTGGAAGTACGCATTCTTACCTGCTCCTTACCTCTGACTTCTTGGCCATTCACTCCCCCCATTGCTGCTCTCTGCTCCCTCCGTGTTAACATCATGGGATCACATGGCCGCTGCAGCCAATGACTGGCTACAGCGGTGACATGTCCGTGTTTTGCAGACCACAAAACACTTAGATTGTGTGAATGTAGCCTTAGTATTTTGCAGTCGGCAAGACACGAATCCGCAAAAAATATGTACAGTATGACAGCGGAACGCTTGCCCCTAATAGAATAGTCCTATCCTTGTCCGTTATGCAGACAATAATAGGACATGTTCTATTTTTTGTGAAACTGACATGCGAACATACGGAAATGGACACATTGAAATGAATGCTTCCGTATATGGTTCCTCCAAAAAAACGGGACGGACACGGAAAGAAAATACATTCGTGTGGATGATCCCAAAGTCTCCACAAAAGGCATCACCTAGAGCTGTCAGCATAACAAGGTCAAAACTGCTTACAGATTCCCCTTAGGTTTTCCTTTCTTCATTAAAATTATATTTTCTGCTGATTTGAAAATAAATGTGATGACACTTTCCATTAGAAAGTCGATGTTATTTGCTTTTACCTTAATTAGGCTTCGCAATCAGCAGAACCCATGTCTGATTATTTCTAGTGTTCTAATGACAGGTGTATGAGAGGAAAATAACATAATACTGATGAGCGGTAAGTGCTGGGAAATTGCTGCTCCAGATCTCCATTCCATTACAGAGGGAGAAGCGCTCTGCAGGTGTGCTCGTACGTAGCAGGATGGGAGGAGGACGTCTCGTGCCACTCTCATAGAAACAACTTATTTAGGTATTTGAAGCAATTTCTGCAAAAAGACAATCACGGCCAAATGATGCCCTGTGCAGTACATTTCATAGACGTCCTTCTTATAGTGTACCATACTGTACGTACACGAATACACGCCATACAGTATCAGTCTAGAAAAAAGTGACATGGGGCTTCATAAATATGGCGTCCATAGACAATCCATGTTCCGCCTCCATTCAGTATGGCTTGCGTTAATTAATAAGATTTCCTATGAATATACATTGATGACCTCAGTCATACCGTAGCCAAACTTTCCCTCACCCAATAGTCTTTAATTTAAATATGGTGGTCAAGGCAGGGTGGCTTTTTGGTGCTCTTCCGGCACCTAGAATTATAAAAAAAATAAAAAAATCCTGCAGTTTTCACATTGACTACTAAGCCTAATACATCTTGGTCTGTAGAAATCACTTTACTGCAGGTATCTGCTTATCATTACAGGAAGGATTACAATGACAGATATCACCTTATATCATGCCTACAAAACTTTCCCATAGAAGTCAACGAGGTCCCCTCCTGTCCATTGTGTCTATGGCCCATGGTGGATGCTGTAAAGTATATCTCTAAATGCTGTTATGAACAGCTCAAGCGAGATATCCGTCCCAATAATATTGTATAAAAAATTAAAAATTCCAATCATAAAGTAAAAACAGATAAAAAAAAAAAGCTGAAAATGTGGTGACACATTCCCTCTTATCCTAGAGTATGCATGGTGGGGATCTGACCAGTAGGACACCCACCAATCAGCAGAATGAAGGAGCAGTTGCCCCTTTAATATTTTTCCTGGCACCCTGGAACATCTTTACACACGCATGGACCTTTTCATCCTGCCGACCCCAGTGACCACCATTAATCACACTTTGATGGTCTACACAAAGAATGGGTCATCATGTACAGTATTTCTGGGAAAACCCTTAATATTTGTCTATAAATGAATTATGATTAAGCATATTATTATTTGTCCAAAATGTCCACCTCCGTCACCAACTGATCTTTCTGCTCCATCCTCAGGGTGTCCTGTGTTCTCCATTATTGAATTTTTGACCGAAATATGTGTTGTGCACAGACTGATATGAGACCTGAGGTGGAGAAACAACATGCTTGGATATCACAGTGGAAACATCTTCTCTCTAAGCTTTCCCAACAATAAAATCAATTGTTTTCAGGCAGAACGCCAGAGCTATCAGCCAAGCTCCGACAGCTACATTGACTATCAGTCAGGAGGCAAATTGAGATCAAAGTCCTGCTCGCAAAATAGAATCCCACACATGACCCAGCGCTCCTATACATTATAGAAGATATTACAAGGGGTTACACCACTGGACCAATCTCATCTGGGCCTAAGAGATTGGTCTACATCTCACCAGCCGAACGATAGAACTTTTCTTTACTTTACATTTTTTAAGATAAATGTATATCCAGGGGAGTGCTACAAACACATAGGATAATCTATAATACATACCTTATAGGCAGGGGTGCACCCAGGGCCGGCTCCAGGTTCATGTGGGCCCTTGGGCGATAAATCTCTGTGGGCCCCCCACACAGTATAATGACCCCACAGTGGCCCTCCATTCAGAAAAATGACCCCCAGTCGCTCCCCATTCAGAATAATGACCCCCCCCAGTGGCCCCCACTGTATGGAGGGGGCACTGGGGGTCATTATACTGTATGGGGGTCACTATAATGTGTAAGTGGCCCTCACTAGCTAGAACTGACTGGGGCCCACAGCAAATTTTTGTATGACCCCCCCTCCCCCCCAGTGGGTTCACATTACGCTTTTCTATCCGTTTGATGTATACAAAAAAGGTACCGTAATAAAATGTGCAGCACACCACGTTTTTGTATCCTGCAGAGTCCAGTAAAAAAATACATACGTTAACATATATGTTTTTTTTTTACTATGGAACTGTATGGTGAACGGCGGCCACTGTACGGCATCAGTCTGAGGCATCTGTTAATGTATACGTTTTTGGTATGCATTAAACGGGTGGCAAAAATGTGATGTGAACCCAGCCCTAGTGTCAGAATAAGCACCAGTACACAGCGGAGCAGAAAGGGGAGGCCGCCATGTACTGACAGAGGCCACAACCTGGTCCTGGTAGTCTGCAATCTGCAACTTTTCCCCAATCATGGCAGGTCTTAAAAAGGTGGCGTGGGCAGGGAAGGGGATACAGTTATGGCCATACAGTTATTGGATACCACCGCCATATAGTGACTGAATACTTCCATACAATGACCGGATAACACCGCCATACAGTGACTGGATAGCAACACAATACAGTGATCGGATAAAAGGGTATAAGAGGACACAGTACAGGGAATGACTAGGGGCACTGTACAGGGTGTGGTAAGAGGGCACAATGCAGGGTATAAGGGGGCACAGTACGGAATAAGGGGCACAGTATGGGGTGGGGGCACAGTCACATGACCCGGTGACATTAGAAGGTCCTTATGGTGCTTGCGGTTTAGACACCACCATAATGAGAGGCAGAGGAGTGAGACAGATGGATCCATGTGAGGTACAGGGCTGGTTCTGGCTTTGTTAGAAAGAGATTGTCATGGACTATATGATGTCTGATTTTCATTTTTTACATTAATCATGAGATAACCCCTTTAATTGCATAAACTTTCATTTTGGTGGATATACGTCTGACCCAAGCAAAGCCTGAGACACACAGCACCTCTACACATATCTTCACAAAATCATCAAAACTGAGGAGACTAAAAAAATCTCTGCAATCCAGCCAGTATTCATTTGACTGCACTACTGTAGGAAGGTAAGTGCATCTGACGAAGCCACTAGGTTATTCAGAGGAATAATTCCATATAATATACCTGTCACATGTCAAAGGACTTGATCATTGTTCTGCTCTCCTCCAAAATAGAACCTCCTTAGGATATAAGGGGAAGAATCAATAAGCCAGACAAGATGTTTCTGCTCACTGCCCGATCCATCTCTTTGTGTACAGCTTGTATAGATGAAACAAAAGGACTATTGTCGACGCAGACAACAAGAGACCCAGTGGTTAAAGCTTTATAGCATCCGTAGATGTTTTATGTGCAGCAACTTACAGAGTTCCCTCATCACCTTGGACATAAAAGGGGCCCCTTGGTCAGTCAGAACCTCTTTAAGTAGTCCTACTCGGGAAAACATCTCCATTAACTCCTTAGCTATGAGTTTGGCCGAGGTATGTCGCAGTGGCACCGCCTCCGGGTACCGAGTGGCGTAGTCTAGAATGGCTAAGATATGTTGATGCCCTCTGGCGGACTTCGGTACTGGGCCTATGAGGTCCATAACTATTCGGTCAAACGGTACTTCGATAATCGGGAGAGGTACTAGGGGACTACGGAAATGTGGCTGGGGGCTAGTTATCTGGAAGGTTGGGCAAGACTTACAAAACTCTTCCACTTCTTTGAATATGCTGGGCAAGTAAAACCGCTGTAGAAAACAATCCTGAGTTTCTGCAGCCCAGGCAACCCCCGAGAACGTGTTGGTGGGCTAGATCTAACACAAGCTTGCGATAAGCCTTGGGGACCACCATCGGTTCAATAGGCTCACCCCGTAGTTGGTTTACCCCGATAAAACATATCCTGATGAACCACAAACGGGGAAACACTGACTCTGCCCATGGTTGATTTGGTTCACCATCTACTATTAACACTATTTTCCCAGGCGTGAGATAGGGTTGGATCTCAACATTGGGCAGTACCAAAATTATCCCCGGAGACATTGAGGTCTGCCAATTCAGGACCCGCAATTCAGGCAAGTCCTCCACGTCTCCCACCATCAGACTTAGCCGGGTTGTCTCCCCCTCTTCCACCGAAGTGGCTGTCACCCCTAATGCTGGCCCTGCGGTCTCAAGTTCCCAGGGTCCCTGGTCTCCCCCTGAGACGGGCCACCCTTCTAGGGTTACCCCTGTCTCATGGGTATCAGTCCACTCTCATAGCAGGCCACAGTGTCGGGAAGTTCGTAGTGTAAATTTGGGGCAACTGCACTTTGTGAGTCCCATCTGCCAGCCCCTGTGGTTAGACACACCTGGGAAGTGGGATAGTCCTTTAAGTCTCCATGGATGCACATGAACCCCGACTTTCCGGCCAGTATACTCCGCTGACCATACCAGGGGAGCCCTTACTAGGGACACTAGACTCCCCGGAGAGTCCAGCATAGCCCCTGCTGGAGTGTCTCCTACCTCCACCTGGCACAGGTGGTTTAGAGTTTTGGGGTACCTGCTGCACACAGCTTTCCTGGCATATAGTGACTGATGGCAGCCATAGTTAGTATCCATGGGTTCCACCTGATGGGGGACAGTCAGCTCTTACATGGCCTGGCTCCTGACACCACCTAGCAGACTATCGGAGCTAGGTCCGTTGAGGGTACACCCCGGGTGGGTTTAGTTGATTATAAGTCGCCGGGTATGGGACGGAGATTTACAGGCATTGACTGCCCCCCTCCCAGAAGAACCCCCTGTAACAGTCTTAGTAACCTCGTAGCACTCCACCAGTCCAACATTTCTAGGCGTTGCCAGAAGACACCTGACCGATCCAGTGCTGGAGAGGGGGTGGCAGAGCACTTTTGCAAGAGGTGGAGTAAGTCATAATACTGGGTCCTCACGGCTCAGCTGGCTTAAAACCCCCACTGATTTACTTGCTGGGCCCGGACCAACATATTCACCCGCAGTATTGCCAAAATCTCACCCTTAACTTTTTGGTAGTCGGCCGCTTGATCGTCCGGAAGTCGAAATACACCCGCTGGGAATCTGATGCAAGGAATGGAGCACGACCTCAGCCCACTGGTCAAGGGGGAGCTTTTTTCGATGGCCACTTTCTCGTACATTGCCAGGTAGGTTCGAAGTCGTCTGCGGGGGTCATCTTAGGAATCGCGGCACGGACTGCTTTCCGGGCATCGTGGACGCTCGGGGTTGCTTCTGCTGTCTGCAAAGCCATCACTCGTTGTAGCAGCAACTGGTTAGTCTCCTGCTGCTGCTTATTAGCCTTGCATTGCTGCAGGTTTGCCTCTCGCTGCTGCAGATTAGCCTCCATAAGGGCCTTCACAAAAGCCTCCATTTTGTCGTGGGGCACTGGTTGTGTTATCTTGAGAGTTGACAGCAACAGATTCCAAATGCAAATAGCACACTTGAAATGAACTCTGGACCTTTTATCTGCTCATTGTAATTGGGACAATGGGGGAATAACACACACCTGGCCATGGAACAGCCAATTGTCTCATTACTTTTGGTCCCTAACAAGTGGGAGGCACATATGCAAACTGTTGTAATTCCCTACACACCGTTCACCTGATTGGATATAAATACCCTCAAATTAAAGCTGCCAGTCTGCATTAAAGCACATCGTGTTCGTTCATTTCAAATCCATTGTGGTGGTGTATGAGCCAAACATTTTCAGAATTGTGTCGATGTCCCAATATTTATGGACCTGACTGTAGAACCGTGCCTGAAAAATGCAGAAACCAAAAATATCGGCATTCACGCCAGCCTCACTGCTCTTGCCTGCATCCTCCACCAAAGGTGGGGTTTCGCTCTGGTAGATAGTGTAAGCGGGCGCAGTACAGAGGCAAAATACAAGTTCTTAAAGGGGTTATCCCATCATAATGATCACTGTTAAATCTGTTAATGATTTGACAGTGATCATTTTTGTAAATGTACTTTATTAACACATTCCCACCGATTAGGATAAAATTCATCCCCACTTACCTTATTGTTGTGACTCGGTCTCCCCTGGTTACGACCACCGCTCTTCTGCAAAATCCCGATGGTCGCGCTTGCCCAGAAGACTCCTTCTTTTCTCCCGGGCGGGCCACTCGCTGTCCTGAACGCGCACGCTGCCGCGCATGCGCGACGGTGACTTCTTCCCTGCCAGAATAGTACAGAGCTGCGAACGCGCACGCCGGCTCTGTACTATACTGGCCAGAAATAAGTCACATGGCGCATGCGCAGCGGCGTGCGAGTTAAGTCCAGTGCGCGGCCCGGCCGGGAGAAGACTTCAATCAAGATGAAGCCCGCCCCCAGCCAGAATCCAGGAAGTGAACGCACGGTGGCAGCAGGTAAGTATAAAAACGCAAAGTGGGATAACCCCTTTAACTCAAAACATCAGTGTTTATTCACACTTGAGGCAATTGCACAAAACAGCACGTAACTTTGCAGTCTTGGTGGTAATTCACACACAATGAAAGTTCATATAACACAAATCACCTTGCTGCAGTTCTGCCTCCAGTAGTCCACAGCAGGCTTTAGGGGGCCTGTTTCCCCAGCATGTGGCTCTCAGCCCTCCAGCACGGCACAAAGCCTCAGATCCCCAAAAACAGAGAGACATCTCTGCTGAGCCCAGCTGCCTATTTAAGGACAGCCAGGTGCTGCCAAAACCCGGACCGACACTTAAACTCTGGTCCGGTATTTGACCTCACCTGGCTGGAAACCAGCCCAGCCGCACATGCTGGGAGGAAAATACCTGCCTTGCCTGACACAACCCCACACTGTGTCACAGCGGGCGCACTCTCTGCCCATAACAAGTGCTGATGGACACAAGGTGGAGGAATGTATCCACCAAAAAACAATCAATTTTGTCACTGTCTAAAAGATTTGATCATCTGACAGTTGATCGTTCATTCGGCCGATTATTGGCTGATGTAAAATGGCCTTACGTGTTAATTTCTTCTGCAGTGCCACCTCTGGGGAAATTAAGCCACTGCACATTGATAACACCACGCTGGGTCCTCCAGAGAAGCAGTTGATCTTCAATCTTGTTAATATGGGGGTTCTCAACAGACGAAATTACTATACTAGACCAGACATTAACTTTATGGGCAAATGGATCATCAAAATAATGTGAAAAGGTAGAACCAACATAAAACTGACAACTAAGTGAATGTGAATTGTAAAAATAAACCACTCTCTTAGCCACAATTTATGTCATAGAAGATTGTTTTCTCCAAAATTGTGTATACACAAAGACTGAATGAATCATTATTTTACATGTTCTTCTAAAGGTTCAGACTGGGAACCCAGCGAGAAGGTGAAGCCCGATCCTTTCCTTAGGACAATAAATATCACACAGAGTAGGTGCAGTGCCACAGACTACACGGCCTGTAAGACCCTACATCTGTTTTCAATACAAGACATGGAGCATGATTGGATTCAACTAAAATATGCATATTTGTACTTGGTTCTATTTATTTAGGAAAGCTACGGGCCAAGTCCTAGAACTGATAAAATACTATGTATAATTGGCCCTACAATCTTTTCTTTCAGCCGATTTACTCATTGACCCAAATAATAGAGTTGCAGAGCCAAGCAAGGCAAGGCCATGATGTAAAGCTGAAAGAGCTGCAGATTACTATTTAACTTGTGTATTTCTCCGATCTCCCACATTTCCAGGCACTGTAGTGCTCTCCTATCTGGCTGGAATTATAAGCTCTTTTCGGCCTCTTACCTTCAGTTGGGAATAGAAAGAGAGAAATGCAGTGAACACTGACACACACACACATCTCTGTAAATGAGAAAACTGATTACATTACGGTATATGTTCTTCATGGCCCATTAAAAACTGGCAACCTCTATAGACACTGTAATGAATGACATAAGGGGTTTTAATAGAATGCTAAAAGATGCATAAGAGTAGTTTAAGAGAATGCAGATCTGGATTGAAACTCAGGACGAAAATAAAAAGAAATATGATTCAGTTTACTTCAAGTTTATTTATTATTAACTTTATTATCAACTTCTCATGTAGAGTCTTTTATATGTAAACTGTAAAAAGTTGATGTCTCTGCTCCAGAAGCCAGGCTAAGAGGTTGGAGAAGGTACAGCCTGATGAGTTCACCTTTTCTGGAGCAGAGAATCAATTTTTTTCAATTTTTTTAAGCTATTTTCCTCTTTGTTATGCCAATATCATCTCTCCCATTATCCGGTTGCCTTATAATTTGTCTTAACCCACAGTTATGTTTATTCTACCCATTTATGATTTGACTTATTGTGTCCCTCGATACTGTGTGTGCCATGCGGGTTGGGGATAGGGATGGGGGGGGGGGGGGACACATGATCTGGGCCTTTTATCCTTCTCCCCTCTGTTGGACAGAGAAACTCATGAGACGATGTTTAGTGGGTTCCTCCATCCTCCGTATGAGCTGCAGTAAGGAACTTTGGACCCTTTTAGTTCAGTAACCTATGATGTACATACTGGCCCTTTTTAGGGTGTTTGAATAGCCCGACACATTTATTTCACTATGCCCTTAAAGGGGTTGTCCCATCTCACACAGTGACATATCGCTAGAATATGCCACCAATGTCTGATAGGTGCGGGTTCCACCTCTGGGTGAGACCTGCAGAGGTGAGACCTGCACCTATAAGACATTGGGGGCATATCCTAGGGATATGACACCAATGCTTGAGGATGACACAACCTCTTTAATAGTTTTTATATAGGTGCAGTGGATGGAGTTAGCTATTATGGTTATTTTACAAGAAGCCCATCTATGATGAGCCCCATATGACATATTAACTGTTTTTCTTAAAGTGACAAACAGATACACTATAGATGTCTAATTATACAGGGTGGCCAGGATAAAGTAGCCTGCCTCCAATATCTCCTCCCTAATAGTTAATCTGTCTCAGTTGTCCATAGCAACCAAGCAAAGCTCAGTTTTCTTTATTTAGAGCCCTGCGGGAACTAAAAGGTGAGCTCTGATTGGTTGCTACGGAAAACTAAGTCTGATTTATTATTCAGGGGCCTATTGTGTCATAAAGATGGTGTTCTCCCTGGAACAGTGAATAGTGACTGTGGACGGCTATGTGCGAAGCAGATCGATTAGGGAAACGCAAGCGACCAGGAAAAAAACCACCAGCTAAGTGTTGTAGTCAGAATCTGGTTCAGAAATGCCATCAAACTGGCTCAAACATAAAGAAACCGAGGCCTCCGTTGATCAGGACGGCTGAAGTTGTACATGGAATTCAGCAGAAGATTGCAAGTAGCCCTCAAAAATCAACTTGAAGACTGTCCCAGCAAGTTGGTGTATCAGGGACGACGTGAAATCTCTGACGCTGAGACCGCACCGAATAACGTGTGTGCAGGAACTGAAAGAGTCTGACAACGCTGAATGCCTAAATTACTGGACTTGGTGCTGACTATGATTGCTAACAGACATTTGGACCCATTGCTGGACTTCATGACGGGTGAAGCTTGGTTTCATTCATCAGGTCACATAAATTCCCAGAATACGAGGTACTGGTCCCCTGAAAATCCCCATTTGAGTCATGAAGCACCACTTCCCAACCAGAAAATTGGCGTTTGGTGCGCAGTGTCAGGAACACGAAGAGTGGGCCCAATTTTTTTCAGATCACCTGGACATCTCTGAACAGTTTTACAACCAACTAGCACCAGAAGAAAAAATGTCCTGCTGTGAGAAAACATGCCGCACCTCACGGATCTCACTGGACGCCATGTTCCCCAGACTTGTCCACATGAGATTTCTATCTGTGGGGAAATTGAAACCAGAAAGTGTCGGCTAACAATCCAACAGACCTGAACGGGGACCACATTCTGCATCTTCTGTGACTTGTGGATAATTAAAAAAAAACAACTATCCACTTGCTCGTTCATCTTGTCATACTATCGTTGGAGGCGGCTATTTTGCCCGATTATATATTTTCTCTGTGGATATATTAGCATTTATATGACTCTATCATCTGAAGCATCACAGTGTATTATATATGTGTGTGATTTAACTTCTGTAGATCACTCTTGTACACTTGATTTTTTAATCATCATGATTTATGTAGTTGCCATTTTACTTGTATATATATATATATACACAGATGTAGCAGGGTTAGCACTCCAGCTCTTAACTCAAATTTCTTAACTCATCGCGTTATCTTGAGACAAAAGCCATTGAAAAACAATTGAAGGTGTTTGCTTAGATTAGATAACACAACTCGCGTAGGCCGTACACAGGATACAGTGTCTGACAAAGGCTCCACTGAGGTGAACGTTGCAGCAGGAGGGGTGAATAAAGAAGTCAACTTATTTTTTTACTATTTTTGGAGTTCTGCCTCTTTTTTACATTGTTTTATAGACAGACGGATAGATATTAGAGAGATAGACAGACAATAGATAGTAGATAGTAGATACATATGAGATAGATAGATATTAGATAGATAGATAGATATTAGATAGATAGATAGATATTAGATAGATAGATAGATAGATAGATAGATAGATAGATAGATAGATAGATATTAGATAGATAGATAGATATTAGATAGATAAATAGATAGATATGAGATAGGTAGATACAGTATGAGACAGTTAGATATGAGATAGATATGAGATAGATAGATAGATAGATAGATAGATAGATATTACATAGAGACAGAAAGATATTAGAGAGACAGTGTCACGAATGTAGTAGGGGAGAACACAAAAAGACAACAAGTAGGAAGGGTAAAGACACTAGGCCTGACCGTTAGGGAAGGAAAAGGGTCACCACCTATAAAACCCTGCTCCTGGCCCTAACTCCTATCCGTATGAGCACCTCTCGATGGTAGCGATGCCCATACACAGGAACCTAGAAAACCCTGGTGACCCTCGGATGCCCTAAAGGTAATGACAGGGCAGAGACAACCTGTTCCTTCCCTGGTGAAGGAACCAGTGTCTCGCTGAGTCCTAGAAAACAACTGGGGGGGTAATACAAAACACAACAAGGGAAACACTTAACTTCTGAGGATGATGGATGAACAGGACTTCAACAAGAACCACACTCCAGCTCTTCCAAAACCAAATGAAGCTATCCAGAGCAAGGAGTGATGGGTAAAGTCAGACTAAATAGGGGGAGGTAAAGGTCACATGATCCACACCTGAACAGGGGGTGTGGACATACCAGCAACACACAGACAAAGTGAAACCAAAAAAGGCTGTCAGATCACTAATGTGCAGTCAATCTTTCAGACCTTCTAACACCTGTCACAGGTGTGACAGACCGATAGGTAGATATTACATAGAGAGAGAGAAAGAAATTAGATATACAGATAGACAGACAGCAGATAGATAATAGATAGATATGAGATAAATAGACAGATAAATAATAGCTATTAGATAGATAGATAGATAGATAGATAGATAGATAGATAGATATTAGATAGATAATATATAAATAGATATAGATAGACAGACAGAGAGATAATAGATAGGTAGACAAACAGACAGATAGATAATAGCTATTACATAGATAGATAGATAGATAAATAGATAGATAGATAGATAGATAGATAGATAGATAGATATGAGTTAGTTAGCTATTAGATAGATAGATAGATAGATAGATAGAACGACAGATAGACAGATAGAAAGATATGAGATAGATAGACAGATACAGTCAGGTCCATAAATATTGGGACATGGACACAATTCTAAAATGTTTGGCTCTATACACCACCACAATGCATTTGAAATGAAACAAGATGTGCTGTAACTGCAGACTGTCCGCTTTAATTTGAGGGTATTTACATCTAAATCAGGTGAACGGTGTAGGAATTACAACAGTTTGCATATGTGCCTCCCACTTGTTAAGGAACCAAAAATAATGGGACAATTGGCTTCTCAGCTGTTCCATGGCCAGGTGTGTGCTATTCCCTCATTATCCCAATTACAATGAGCAGATAAAAGGTCCAGAGTTCATTTCAAGTGTGCTATTTGCATTTGGAATCTGTTGCTGTCAACTATCAAGATGAGATCCAAAGAGCTGTCACTATCAGTGAAGCAAGCCATCATTAGGCTGAATAAACAAAACAAACCCATCAGAGAGATAGCAAAAACATTAGGCGTGGCCAAAACAACTGTTTGGAACATTCTTAAAAAGAAGGAACGCACCGGTGAGCTCAGCAACACCAAAAGACCCGGAAGACCACAGAAAACAACTGGTGGATGGTCGATGACCAAAGAATTATTTCCCTGGTGAAGAAAACACCCTTCACAACAGTTGGCCAGATCAAGAACACTCTCCAGGAGGTAAGTGTATGTGTGTCAAAGTCAAGAATCAAGAGAATACAGAGGGTTCACCACAAGATGTAAACCATTGGTGAGCCTCAAAAACAGGAAGGCCAGATTAGAGTTTGCCAAACGACATCTAAAAAAGCCTTCATGCTCATGATCCTAAGCATACCACCTCATCAGTGAAGCATGGTGGTGGTAGTGTCATGGCGTGGGCATTTATGGCTGCCAATGGAACTGGTTCTCTTGTATTTATTGATGATGTGACTGCTGACAAAAGCAGCAGGATGAATTCTGAAGTGTTTCGGTTAATATTATCTGCTCATATTCAGCCAAATTGTAACGGGGTTCCGAAGGTGCACTCGGTCCCCCATTACCCGCAGACCTGTTGCTTAGCTTTGGGAATGAGGATCTGTGTTTGACCTCATTCCCAGGGCGGCTTTACTGCTGGGTGGCTCCCTGCTCCTAAGTCTGCCTTGAGCGCCGAGCTGATCACTCGGTGCTCAACTGGTTGGTCTGCCGGTCATGTGACGCTGGCCACGTCACATGACCCTCACTCCCCACTATAAATACAGGCAGCCTGCTAGCCACAGGTTGCCTGTTAATTTCTAGGTTCCTGGCTATTTGTTGGACTACTGAATACTCACCTGATTCCGTTCCCTGACGATCCTTTGCCTGCTCCTCCTGTACTGCGCATCCGTCCTGGTATTGTGACCTCGGCTCCCACCTGACTACTCTCTTAGGACTCCTCTTGTACTTCTCTACTCTCCTGGTATTTGACCCCGGCTTCTCCTGACCATTCTTTGCTTAACCCTTTGTACTGCGTAGCTCTCTTGGTTCTGACCCGGTCCGTTCATGTTCCGTATTTTGTCTTGTCTGTCTTCCCTGCACGTATCCTAAGTTAGGGACTGTCGTCCAGTTGTCCCCTGTCATCAGGACTCGTGAGGCAAGTAGGCAGGGCCAGGGGTGAGGGTGGAGCGCAGTGGTCACTATCCCTCCCCCTGTGTGTGTGTGTGGACGTGACCGTTACACAAATGCTTCAGAACTCATTGGACGGCGCTTCATAGTGCAGATGGACAATGACTCAAAGCATACTGCAAAAGCAACCAAAGAGTTTTTTAAGGGAAAGAAGTGGAATGTTATGCAATGGCCAAGTCAATCACCTGACCTGAATCCGATTGAGCATGCATTTCACTTGCTGAGGACAAAACTGAAGGGAAAATGCCCCAAGAACAAGCAGGAATGGAAGACAGTTGCAGCAGAGACCTGGCAGAGCATCACCAGGGATGAAACCCAGTGTCTGGTGATGTCTATGCGTTCCAGACTTCAGGCTGTAATTGACTGCAAAGGATTTGCAACCAAGTATTAAAAAGTGAAAGTTTGATTTATGATTATTATTCTGTCCCATTCCTTTTGGTCCCTTAACAAGTGGGAGGCACATATGCAAACTGTTGTAATTCCTACACCGTTCACCTGATTTGGATGTAAATACCCTCAAATTAAAGCTGACAGTCTGCAGTTAAAGCACATCTTGTTTGTTTCATTTCAAATCCATTGTGGTGGTGTATAGAGTCATGGCCAAAAGTTTTGAGAATTACATAAATATTGGAAAAGTTGCTGCTTAAGTTTTTATAATAGCAATTTGCATATACTCCAGAATGTTATGAAGAGTGATCAGATGAATTGCATAGTCCTTCTTTGCCATGAAAATTAACTTAATTCCAAAAAACCTTTCCACTGCATTTCATTGCTGTCATTAAAGGACCTGCTGAGATCATTTCAGTAATCGTCTTGTTAACTCAGGTGAGACTGTTGACGAGCAGAAGGCTGGAGATCATTATGTCTGGCTGATTGGGTTAAAATGGCAGACTTGACATGTTAAAAGGAGGGTGATGCTTGAAATCATTGTTCTTCAAATGTTAACCATGGTGACCTGCAAAGAAACGCGTGCAGCCATCATTGCGTTGCATAAAAATGGCTTCACAGGCAAGGATATTGTGGCTACTAAGATTGCACCTCAATCAACAATTTATAGGATCATCAAGAACTTCAAGGAAAGAGGTTCAATTCTTGTTAAGAAGGCTTCATGGCGTCCAAGAAAGTCCAGCAAGCGCCAGGATCGTCTGCACGCACAGTGAGGCGAAGACTTTTGGAAGATGGCCTGGTGTCAAGAAGGGCAGCAAAGAAGCCACTTATCTCCAAAAAAAACATCAGGGACAGATTGATCTTCCGCAGAAAGTTTAGTGAATGGACTGCTGAGGACTGCGGAAAAGTCCTATTCTCCGATGAAGCCTCTTTCCGATTGTTTGGGGCATCTGGAAAAAGGCTTGTCCGGAGAAGAAAAGGTGAGCGCTACCATCAGTCCTGTGTCATGCCAACAGTAAAGCATCCTGAGACTATTCATGTGTGGGGTTGCTTCTCATCCAAGGGAGTGGGCTCACTCACAATTTTGCCCAAAAACACAGCCATGAATAAAAAATGGTACCAAAACACCCTCCAACAGCAACTTCTTCCAACAATCCAACAACAGTTTGGTGAAGAACAATGCATTTTCCAGCACGATGGAGCACCGTGTCATAAGGCAAAAGTGATGACTAAGTGGCTCGGGGACCAAAACGTTGAAATTTTGGGTCCATGGCCTGGAAACTCCCCAGATCTTAATCCCATTGAGAACTTGTGGTCAATCCTCAAGAGGCGGGTGGACAAACAAAAACCCACTAATTCTGACAAACTCCAAGAAGTGATTATGAAAGAATGGGTTGCTAACAGTCAGGAATTGGCCCAGAAGTTGATTGAGAGCATGCCCAGTCGAATTGCAGAGGTCCTGAAAAAGAAGGGCCAACACTGCAAATACTGACTCTTTGCATAAATGTCATGTAATTGTCCATAAAAGCCTTTGAAACGTATGAAGTGCGTGTAATTATATTTCACTACATCACAGAAGCAACTGAAACAAAGATCTAAAAGCAGTTTAGCAGCAAACTTTGAGAAAACTAATATTTGTGTCATTCTCAAAACTTTTGGCCATGACTGTAGAGCCAAAAATGTTAGAATTGTGTCGATGTCCCAATATTTATGGACCTGACTGTAGATAGCTTTTAGATAGATATGAGATAGATAGATAATAGATAGACAAACAGACAGATAGATAATAGCTATTACATAGAGAGATAGACAAACAATAGATAGATAGATAGTAACTCTTCTTTGCCAGTTACCATCTGGAACAGTTTTCCATAGATAATCCCAGACATAATCTTTTCGGTGTATTTCCATGCAGTTAATGAAGACGCAGGGTGTAATGACTCGTTAGGAGAACTGTGAGGGTTTTAGCTCCTGTCACTATTACATGATGCCAATGGCTGCTGCTGCCCCTTTAATGATGAAATCACGGGTTAGCGCTCGGCTCTCAAAGAAAAGTAACACAAAACTCTGCTGACAGATTAGGAAGATAAGTTAACGTTAGGATGTCACTTAAGGGAGC
This sequence comes from Bufo bufo, assembly GCF_905171765.1. Lineage (NCBI taxonomy): Eukaryota > Metazoa > Chordata > Amphibia > Anura > Bufonidae > Bufo > Bufo bufo. The sequence goes on along the minus strand of NC_053390.1, from coordinate 779,818,400 downwards.
AGAAGCTCTCCAGGAATGAGCGCGGTAATTGTCTGGGCACGCTCAACATGCTAACTAAAAGACCAATAACTAATTAAATATCGGCAAACAACATGAAAATGTAACGACTGCTCAAAAGATGAATAATGGCAATTACATTTCTATAGATGAGAGCAGATGTTTCATGAGATCTTCCCTGATACAGATGAAAGTTTGATTGGAAGATCCATTAAGACTATATTCCCTTGTGGTGATTCTGCTGCAGATCTTCCACAGTGGTCAAATTCTGCGCCAAATCTCATCTACTTCGCTGCTACTGTACAGTACAGTGGATTTTCCACCCGCAAATGCATGGCGGCAAATCCCTAACAGTTAAATAGAATCACATGAGTTATGTTTCCTCTAAAAGGTAATGGATAGAATTTAAAATGTAGCAAGTTTAAAAATAGTGTTACATATAAAATATCTGCATTGTGTACACAACTCCTATCAATATTTATGTGTCTCTATGGTAACAGACTACAAAAACATCCTTGTGTAGTCTGGTCATGAAGTCACGCTCCCTTCCACCTGTCTTGATTCCTGCTAATCTACAGATTTCTGTGAATTAGAGATCAGGGATGAATGGAAGGAAGTAGGACTGCAGGATGGGACCTCACAAATCTTTGGAGTCCTGTCCACAAGGTGGCCGCTGTTGGAGGGTCGTGTGACCAGACTCATCGCTCCGTCTCCACTCTGACGCACTGTGACCTGCACTAAACCTCCAATGGTGCAATAGCAGATGACATGTGCAGCATTTTTATATGGAGGAGGCTGAGTGATTTGCCTGGTCACATGACCCTCCATCATCGACTATTTTATGGACAGGACAAAAGACTTAGAGACAAGGAGGCATAGCTTATGACGTATAGAAAATTGCACAGAATATTCAGCAAGGCTTCATTAGTAGGTGTAGTATAGTCAACTTACAAACACTTTGGTCAACCGTAACCGGAGAGTGGACGACCCCTTAAATTCTTTTGCATTACATTAAATTATATTATATTACTTCATGAGAACTTGTACAGATGCAGTAGAGCTAAATATATCTTATCCCACCTAAGATCAGTGTGACAACCTGCTTTAGTCCAACCACAGATTATAATAGCTACGCCAAACCCAGCTATATCCAACAAACTCCGCTCTGCTACATCCATTAATCTCATTAGTTGGGATTCTGATGAATTAGTAGAAAAAAGAAAAAAAAAAAAACACCAGAGACCTTGGTAACCATTGGGGCATTCCCATCCATTCATTCTGACCTTAAGAAAAGTTATCAAAGCTGGCATCTGATTGGTTGCCAGGGTCACATCGCATTTCTACCGTTTCCTTGTGTTATTAAACAAGTCTCATTGTGTCTTCAAGTAGGTCAGGCTTTGTATTATCCAAGAAGAAGGTGAACTATTTCCCATTCATGGAAATACAAAAGGGTCTTAATTCAAACTTTGCCTAAACTCCTTATATTCCCGTTCCAGTCCGATTATAATTCATGCCGTCGAGGACGTCCCCGGAATAACAATTTCCTGCCAGTGTTGTGATTCTCAGTATGCATGGCGCATTGGCATCCTACTGAAAAATTAATTAGTGCTATTTGTATGCATCACTCAGCTTTTTTGTAGCAATGAACAAGACCCGTGGAGCTACTTTCCAAAGTCTGCTTCAACTTTTTTTCTCAGTTTTTTTTTTTCAAATTCAATCAACACAAATCACGTCTGATTTGTGCGGTTAATCAGCGAACCGGCGCGCTCAGTCTTCTGTGTACACTCTCCTATTAACATAGATATGTGCTATAATCAAGACGTGGACTACTTTGGCCATTAGAAGAATTTTGCATTGTAAAAGGAAAAAAAATTATAAAAATAGGGCTTGCATTGTTGAAGGGTGTGTATACTTTTGCAGCCGTGAGTGGAAAAAAACTGGAAAACTACTAGTAAATAATTCTGATTAAAAATCATTCGAATGGTATGGGAGTCAGGGGCGGACTGGGAAAGTGGCCCTTAAAAAAAATAAAATAAAAGTGGCCCCATTTTAGAGGCAGGTCCAAATTAACAGAAGGCGGGGCAACACAAGTAGGCGGGGTCAACAATACCATCGCAGCAGAACCAAACAACACAGTGTAGCACAATATACTGCCCCAAGAGCTGGCTCTCTATGGTGGCCGTCAATAGCTACCATCTTCTGTCCTCATCCTCCTTTGTCTAGGAGCAGGGGGCTTAGGGGGTGAGATGTGGGCCACAGCAGATAAATTCAGGAAGGCATGTGTGCTCGCTGGCTGGGTACATGAGTACCTGATTCTCACAGAGTTAATTACCGCTGAGAGCTCACTATGTAACTGTTCAGTGGCAGAGGAGGACTTGGGTGGCCCCCTGGGGCATCGGTCCACCGGGAAATTTCCCTGTGGGGTCTATGGCCAATCCGCCACTGATTGGAGCTATGGTGTCAGTCACTTCTCAGATCATACTCTCCGCAATTCCTATAATCTTCCATTCAGGAATTTATGTGGTAAATGTCTAGATTAAAGGGGTTGTCCAACGGTGCAATAAATTCCCCAAGTGATAAAACAATCACAGAAGCATTACTTACACATTGATTTCCTCGTGGTTTCCACCCCACTACTCCACTCTACCCCCCTCTACCCCCATTGGTCTTTGTTGACTGTAGTGGTGACATGGCATATACTCACGTGACCACTGCAGCCAATCGCTGCTTCAGGGGTCTTCAAAGACAAAAAAAACAGACTAAAAATGCTAAATAGATATGCGGATGTTTTTGGCCACAGTTAAAGAAAAAATCAGAACATAACAGCACTCTCAAAGAACTAAATGCAAAATCTCTCTCTCTTTATTTATATACAGTATATATCTGCGCCCACCCACCACAGCAAGGTGACCTCAGTCCAGGTGGGAACCTTCTCTGTTTAATACCTATCTCCATGCCATATGGGCATTTCAATTCAGGAGAGCAGACCTCACACATATACTGTGTTGCTAGATTTGTTACCTTATCCAATGAGAGGATGAACAGACTCGGCTATATGTATCACACTAATTAAAAGCAGCTTGTGGAATGGATGGGATGATAGGAGTGCACTCAGACTTGGAGGTGGCTTTTGGCAAGGCAAATACTGATGCATGTAGTATTTTTTTGTCCTACCAAAAGCCGGCATTTATCCTGGAAACCTGCCAGAAAACCGTCTGGTCCCATTGTGTGGCAGTGTCTGGCTATGCCAAATACTGTAGACTCTGCCGGAACAGACTGCCGGAATTCACACTGCATATGTGAACTTACTCTTAGCAAGAATAGGGAAAGTTGACTTTAGTATCAGACTACATTTGCCTTGTTTGTAGTCTGTATCCATGGAGACATGTCCTTAAGATGACATAGGGACGTGGTGGACATGTTTTGTATTGGCTGGAAGGACATAGCACAATCTGCCTGTTTCCTCACCAACAAAGAGGACTTGTACACATGGTCACCAGGATTTCCTCCTTTTTAGAGGACAAGTAGAGGTATGTAATGGTGGCCCACTTTTCCACAGAGTGAATTGTAGTATTTCTTACCCTGCAACCACGTGGCTCCCTCCAGGGCTAGGTGGTTGTCATGTTGTCAAGGCCAGCAGCAGATGCTTCATCGTTGGCCACGGTCACATCTGTGCAGAACAAATACTGTAGGGCCCATTTAATAGGCAATTACATGCAAACTGGTTCTCAAGATGTCTTCCTTTGTTTAAAAGAAGTAAATGGACATATATTTGTGATAGTAAAAGACAATAGGTTTCTCCAAAATGGCAATTTTCAGGTATATTAACCTGGGGAGATGTAAGGCCAGTTTGTCTTTATTTTTTTGCCTGGAGTTTTCACTTTAAACCGTGTACATTTTACATATGACAAGCAAAAGTGGAGTTCTCCTTTACCACAATGCATGAACCAGACGGCTCGGCTACATCTGTACAATAGTGATTTTATATCTATGCCAAAATTAAATGTCTATAAGGACCTGATGCTCTTATGGCTTTTAGTGTGCAAAGTGTCTGACAAAGTGTTTTTTATAAAAAAAAATAAAAAAACGCAATCTCTTCCAGAATCTCATAAAGTGGAGAAGATTTATTCATCTTTTGAGTGATGCTGGAGTATTTATTTTACGCCGGCTAGGAGCTGACGCTGCTCATGGAAGGTTATTTCTGGTGCTTTAAGTTATTTATAGCAGACAAGATATATGAGGTTCTGCTGACTAATGCCGTCATAAAGGCGGACCTGTGGTTCTGAGTATGATATGAATACTGTTACCTGCTCTTCCCAGCTGACCTCGGACACTAGCAGAGCCTCTTCTTCTCAGTGTGCTATGAATGGAAAGGTCTGCAACTGAAAAGCTGAAGGTTTCTGTCGTTAATCTGGGGATTCATATTCCCGCTGCATATAGAGCACTTAGTAAATGGAAATACAGGCATACACCCAGAATATGCAGCATGGGCCCTGTTCTTAAAGGGGTTTCCCCACAAAAAATATTCTACAGTTTTCAAACCAGCACCTGGATCTGAATACTTTTGTAACTGCATGTAATAAAAAATAATTAGCAATAAAATGTATCCGTATAGCGCCACCTGCTGTTTTTTTTCTTATTTCTTTGAATTGCTCACTGAGATGGCCGCACATGCTCAGTTTCATCTTTCAACTGCCTCTGAGCTGTGATAGATAGAACATGGACACGCCCCCTAAGCTGCAGTAGTAGAGACACTCCCCCTGAGCTGTGATAGGGAAAGCATGGACACGCCCCCTGAGCTGTGATAGGGAGAGCATGGACACGCCCCCTGAGCTGCAGCAGAAAAGACACTCCCCCTGGGCTCCCAGATCGATATAAATCTAGCAGAGCAATGAATGGGGAGATCTCTGGATCCATGTGAGGTACAGGGCTGGTTCTAGCTTTGTTAGAAAGAGATTGTCATGTACTATATGATTTATCCATACAGTTCGGCCTGTTATCCTGCAAGTTGATCCAGAGGAAGGAAAAAAAAAAAAATCCCCACTTTAGGGGAATAAAAAATTCCTTCCCGACTCCAATCAGGCAATCAGAATAACTCCCTGGATCAACAACCCCTCTCTAGTAGGTATAGCCTATAATATTATTACACTCCAGAAATACATCCAGGCCCCTCTTGAATTCCTTTATTGTACTCACCATCACCACCTCCTCAGGCAGAGAGTTCCATAGTCTCACTGCTCTTACCGTAAAGAATCCTTTTCTAGGCCCTCAATGAGATTGCAAACTTGTCAGGTCCTGTAAGTTCAAACCTTAAATGGGCTACTAACATCAAGCAGCGAGAAACACCACTGCATGGCAGGCAGTAAAGTTGGTAAAGCAACTGTCTGACCTCCAGCAATATCATGCACATAAACAGGCCCAGCGTGGGAAGGTGTTAGGGAGGAGGATGAGAGTGGTAATCTATACAATGGCAGTGATCCTGCTCCCACGTTCCCGATTTCCCCAGGGCTCGACAACTTCCCCAATGCACACTCTGGTTAGAGGGGTCTCCTTCCTGATGTAAGGTGGGATGACCTTGGTGTTGAGGTTATGATGGGGTATGGGGCAGAAATCCGGGCAGTGAAGACAATAAAGCAGAGGACAGAGTACGGGAACAATTAACCGGTTCTTTACTGAAAACTCTGCAGCTTGCATATACACGTGCTTGTAGAAGTAGGCACAATTCTTATTAACAGTCTCAATGACTTCCTGGATGAGGTTATAGAATTAATTCCATGCACCACATCCAAATACTCTTTCTTTACTCAAACGTGCTTCTCTCCAATCCAACCTAGGGTGCAATATTCACTCAAAGGGTGTTTCCACAATGCCCACTGCAGGCTGTAAACAACTACCTGACTCTCCCCCTTGTATGACGAGGGATCTGAGACCTTTACCACCTAGCCAAAATACTCTGTATTCCATAAGCCAAAATACATGCATTACCTCCACAGACTTTCACTCTCACGCTTCCCATATGGCTGATTAGCCTTCTGTAAAGTTACTTTCAGCACTCTCAGTGTGGATGTTTAGCTGGAATTTCTTGTCTGCATCTGTACTTTAGACTGCTCCCTGCTCAGGCTCACTCCAACTACTCATGCACAGGAAGGAGCCAAACCCAGGGGTTGGGCCTGCCCCTACCTAGAAATTGTAACCGATCAATGATGTTAACCCTTGCATAACATTGCAAACAATACTAACTCTGACCACACATTAGAAAACATTGCATATATAAGACTCCATTATCATAAATGACAGTAGCCCTATTCTCATCTTTAGTAGTGGCCTCTGGGTCACTGCACATTAATTAGGACCATGTTTGCTATATTAAATCAAAGAAATGAGTTTTTTCCCACAGAAATGTTTATTTCAAATCCATTAAAATGTAGATGCCGCACAATCCATAAACCACTTACGGGTTTTTAAACCCATTGGTTCCTTAATCATGAAGAAATCCTGTGCATCCTGCTTCTCCTACCCACTCCTAGAGAAAGCCTGTGCATCCTGCTTCTCCTGCCCACTCCTAGAGAAAGCCTGTGTATCCTGCTTCTCCTACCCACTCCTAGATAAAGCCTGTGCATCCTGCTTCTCCTGTCCACTCCTAGAGAAAGGCTGTGTGTCCTGCTTCTACTGCCCACTCCTAGAGAAAGCCTGTGTGTCCTGCTTCTGCTGCCCCACTCCTATAAAAAGCCTGTGTGTCCTGCCTCTGCTGCCCTCTCCTTGAGAAGGACTGTGCATCCTGCTTCTACTGCCCACTCCTAGAGAAAGCCTGTGCATCCTGCTTCTACTGCACACTCCTAGAGAAAGCCTGTGTGTCCTGCTTCTGCGGCTCTTTCCTAGAGAAAGACTGTGCATCCTGCTTCTACTGCCCACTCCTAGAGAAAGCCTGTGTGTCCTGCTTCTGCTGTCCCATTCCAAGAGAAAGCCTGTGTGTCCTGCTTCTATTGCCCACTCATAGAGCAAGCCTGTAAATCATGCTTTCCCCAGCCCACTCATAGAGAAAGCGTGCAATCAATCTGTGTGTAAATGTGAGGAAGCAGCCCTCATAGTCTTTCTATATCAGTGGGAGGGGAAGGTGGGACCCACAGTCTTTCTTTATGAGTAGGTGGGGAAGCAGTAGCTGCAGACTTATCCTATGAGTAGGCAGGAGAAGCAGGATTCACAGGCTTTCTCTATGAGTGGGCTGGGGGAAGCAAGATTTATAGGCTTGCTCTATGAGTGGGCTGGGGGAGAAACAGCACTCATAGGCTTTCTCTATAATGGGATGGGAGAAACACGACTCACGCTTTATTTATGAGTGGAGGGGCGAGACAGGACTCACAGGACTCACAGGATTTATGTATCAGTGGACGGGTAAGGCATGGCTCACAGGCTTTCTCTATGAGTGGGTGGGGGAAACAGGACTCACAGGCTTTATCTATGAGATCTGACAGTAGTTAACTTTTTACATGAACACTGAATCAAATCATAGAAAACTATATATGTCTTCACTGTCTCCCCCTCTGTCCTATATTGCTCTCAGATAGGAGACCTGACAGACTTATTTAATGCTTCTTTTTATTTATATGATACGGATTTGTGCCCCGTGATATTTTCTGTTCCATTCATATTCACAGCTACATTTGGATTTCTGCTAGTTTCCTTGCAGATAAATTATGGGAGTTGAGATAACAGTATATGTAGTACCCCAGACCCGGAGGTACTAAAAATTGTTTATTGTCATATCATCATTTTACTGTTTGTTTCCTGGCCGTTACTAACAGCAAGTAGGGAATGGCAAAGGTTGGCAGGAATAGGTTTAACCCCCCTGTTCCTCCCCTCTTGGTAGGAATGGCCAGGACCTGCTCCCTGCCAAAAGGGGGAGTTACTGCGTAGCTTCAGTGTGGAGAGCAAGCGACTTGCTGTATTCCTGCCCCCGATACAGTTTTCTTCAGAGAGAAAAAACTAAATTGTGCTTAAGTAAACCCTTTGGATTCCAGACAGCAGGGTGAGCTGCTACATTTGCATCTACAGACACTGCTGTAAGGTGAGGGACTACAGCCAAAACACCCATCACTAAATAACCACTAGGCTCAATTGCCACCAAATCCTTGCCAGTGCCAGAGAAGAATTGTACTTAAAGAATGCTACATTGCACTTTGACTTTATTATGTTTAAGGCTCCATTCAGCCGTCTATAGAATGGGTCCGCATCCGTTCTGCAATTATCCAGAAGAGGTGCGGAGAGCACACTATGTGCTCTCTCTCTGCATCCGCATTCCCAGAGCGCAGCTCTGCAAGAAAATAGAGCACATCCTATTCTTGTCCGCAATTGCGGACAAGAATAGGCATTTCTATGGGGGTGCCGGCCGGGTGCAATTTGCGGATCCGCAATGCACTACGGACGTCTACGTCTGGCCTCCATCTTCAGTACTATAATTCCACTGCACTGATCCCCAGAGAGCAACGGCCTGAGGGAGTACACGTGACACGACACTTCATCAGGACCACTACTACTCCTATCCTCTACTCCTGCTCCTCAGGGGGTCGCTGCATATACAGAGATACACAGAGAGATTTGTTTTGTAATCAGTGAGAAATAAATTGTGGTATACACTGTTGTGTGTCACATTAATCAGGGATACGTAAAACCATTCCACATAGATTGCCTTCAATGAATGCAGCATCGGGGACCGCACGTGCGCCACCTGCCCATGAGGCCTCACAAAGAGGTAGCATTCTTCTCTTATCTTGTAGATTAATCAGAACTGACACTTGCCTCACCTTCGTTACATCTTGTTTTTCAGTGACTGATAATGAGTCTTCAACTTGGAGGAAAACTAAGAAGTAAAGGTCCCAGGATCCCGCTTATTGCACAAGATGGAGTCTTTCACGGATGAGCTATCTAGAATCTGAATCGAACTGTTGTCTCAACATTACAGATAATTTGTTTCCTGAGCCGTTCTGACTATCCACATAGTTTCCACTGCAATTAGCAATTTTGTGTTGGTGTTTGAAGATCCTTAGGCACTTAAGCATTAAGCGGTGGTAGGAGCCAGCTGGCAGGTGCACGTATTTCTCTTCTTCCTCCAGTAAAAATAGCGAAAGATATATGAGAGGGCGAGGGATGAAGGGCTTTACGTGAAATGTATATGTGTAGCTTCTGGCCTTGTAAAGAAGACAAGCAAAGCCATCATAGAACTAGATGACCAGCAATGTAACCTACTCTATAAAACGGGCTTCTGGGCAAGAGCAAAATATGGGCCCCTTGCTCTCTAACAGCTCATCAAATAGTACCGCCTATATGTCCCTGGGTTAGTATAGTCTACCGGTAATGGTGAGCAGTGAAATTCATTATCTCCGCCTCTTACATACCAAATAATACAGAGGGATGCGGCTTTTAACCCCTTAAGTACTGGGCCCATTTTTGGTTTTGCATTTTTTGCTTTTTCCTCCCCATGTTCCAATAGCCATAACTTTTTTTTTATATTCTGTTCATATAGTCATGTGAGGGTTTATATTTTGCGGGATTAGTTGTGTTTTTGAAGGGCACCATATCTGTTATTGGAAAACGGGCAAAATTTCTTTGTCGGGTTAAATGAAAAAAGAAAGAACACAATTCCGCCAAGGTTTTGGGGGTTTTGACATCACGGTGTTCACTGCGGCTCAATACGAATACAGCAACAGTAAAGTTGTATAGGTTTTTATTTTTTTTTGTTTTACTACTTTTAAAACAATAACATTTTCTTTGCATCGCCATTTTCTGACAGCCATAACTTTCTTCTATTTCCATATACAGAGCTGTATGAGGGCTTGTTGTTTGCCGGACGAACTGTAGTTTGTATTGGTCCCAGTTTTGTGGTACGTACGGCTTTTTGATCACTGTTATGCAATTTTGTGGGGAAGAAAGGCGTGTTTTAAATTTTTTTTTTCATTACGGTGTTCACCACACAGGAAATTTTTAAAAATATTTTAATAGTTCAGACATTTTCAGACGCTGCGATACCTGATATGTTTATTTTTTTATTGTTAATATATTTTTTATATGTAAAATAGGGAAAGGGAGTGATTTAAACTTTTAATATATTGATGTTTTTTTTATTTATTTTTAAACTTTTTTTTTTAACTCTTTATTTAATAACTATTAGCCCCCTTAGGGGGCTAGAACCTGAGATCTTTTAATACCAGAGATCTATTAGAGTGAATAGGATTTTTACACTGTCCCTGCTGCGCTGTGCTTTGTGCCATATGACTGCCTAATACATTTCAATTTAAAGGGGTTATCCTATATCTAAAATATCCCCCCCCCCCCAATGCCCGGGCCCCTTGTATGGATTATACTTACCTGCTCCCCGACACCCGCGTCGCTTCAGGTTCCTGCACGACCGCCACTGCATCTCCCCGTGGCTTGGATTTAAACATCCGTCAACGGGGGGAGCAGCCAATAGCAGGCCGCGACAGTGACCAGCTCGTCCCTGTCGCGGCCTGCTTTTGGCTGATCCCCCATCTCCGGATGTTTTGATCCGAGGGATGAGGAGATGCAGCGGCGGTCGTGCAGGGATCCGGAGCAACACGGGTGCCCGGAAACAGGTAAGTATAATCCATACAAAGGGCCTGGGCATTGGGGGGGATATTTTAGATATCGTATAACCCCTTTAACCTGTGAATACACAGTAAAATTCTGTACCTGTATTTTATGTATTAAAGGAATTCAACACCTAGAAATGAATGATACAATCATACAGGAGATAATCCACTCTGTTCGTCAGTCTGCAGGATTTTCTGCATGATCTTGATAGTCTTGTAGAAATCTTGTAGAGAACAAAAGTATTGATATTCTTCTGTTTCCTTAAATTTTTTTGAACAGTGGGTGGGGCTTATTTAAAGTCCATCTGTCAGCCGTTTTGTACCTATGACACTGCCTGACCTGTGTCATGTGCTCTTGGCAGCTTAAAGCATCTGTGTTGGTCCCATGTTCATATGTGTCCACATTGCTGAGAAAAATGAAGTTTTTATATATGCAAATGAGCCTCTAGGAGCAATGGAGGCGGTACTGTTACACCTAGAGGCTCTTCTCTCTCTGCAATGTCCGCTCCCTATGCACTACGATTGACAGGGCAAGGCAGTGAAAACGTCATCACACCCGGCCCTGTCAAACAAACTGAAGAGAGTAACAGTTGCAGAAAGAGCAGAGCCTCTAGATGCAATGGCAACGCCCCCGTTGCTCCTAGAGGCTCATTTGCATATATTAAAACATCATTTTTCCGAGCAATCCGGACACATATGAACATGGGACCAACACAGATGCCTTCAGCTGCCAAGCGCACATGTAAGAGGTCAGACAGTGTCATAGGGACAAATCTGATTGAAAGTTGATTTACCTTACGGTAAAAACTTACACTGGCGCTGGTAGGCAGAAATATGACACATTAAATACAGTGGCTAGATGAATATTCCGCTATAGTGGAGAATGAATATCAATTGACGATCCAATTAAATAATCACCGCGATAAAATTACCTTTTCTCTAGATGTGGGCTGGAGAAACAGTCTAGATTCTTTGAGTGTTTGCACGGTTCCCGTTCCTGTGTGTAGAGAGGTGTGAAGAGAGGCAAAACTTCACTGCTCACCTACCAGCATTCACACTGCTCATGCACACCGGCCGGTAGCTGTGTGGTGCGAGGGAGCAGACTATAGGTTCGGCGTCCAGGATTTTCTGTGCGTGTGACGTCACCGCGAAGTACTACTGGTGCTCCCAGAGATCAAAGTTCATCCGACGCGTTTCTGAGCCGTCGGGCTCCTTCATCAGGGAACCGTGCAAACACTCAAAGAATCTAGACTGTTTCTCCAGCCCACATCTAGAGAAAAGGTAATTATCATCGCGGTGATAATTTCATTGGATCGTCAATTGATATTCATTCTCCACTATAGCGGAATATTCATCTAGCCACTGTATTTAATGTGTCATATTTCTGCCTACCAGCACCAGTGTAACTTTTTACCGTAAGGTAAATCAACTTTCAATCAATTTTGTATCCTGGGCGTTAGCAGCAAAGCCCATTATATACACTGTGCAGCGGACCTCCAACTATAGGTTGGTGGATTTTTTGTATGGGAGCGCAGGAGTGTTTTTGATTTTCCTCATAGGTACAAATCTGCTGACAGATTCACTTTAAGAAGGAGGAGGGGCTCTCCCTATTTTCTATTTCAGAGAGAACAGTGGGGAGGCTCATTCTGCATCCAGTTTTCTTACAGCCATACACAAGTTTTGAGAAAGTGTAGAAAGAAATGGCACAATTCACACCTCTGCCCATTAGGCTGCGTTCACACGGGCGAGATTTCCGCGCGGATGCAATGCGGTAGGTGAACGCATTGCACCCGCACTGAATCCCGACCCATTCATTTCAATGGGGCTGTTCAGATGAGCGATGATTTTCACGCATCACTTGTGCGTTGCGTGAAAATCGCAGCATGCTCTATATTCTGCGTTTTTCACGCAACGCAGGCCCCATAGAAGTGAATGGGGTTGCGTGAAAATCGCAAGCATCCGCAAGCAAGTGCGGATGCGGTGCGATTTTCACGCATGGTTGCTAGGTGACAGTCTATTCACTGTATTATTTTCCCTTATAACATGGTTATAAGGGAAAATAATAGCATTCTGAATACAGAATGCTTAGTAAAATAGCGCTGGAGGGGTTAAAAAAATAAACAAATTAACTCACCTTCTCCTCTTGATCGCGAAGTTCCCGGTCTCTTCTTTACTTCTTTAATGATGAGTTGTGGGCTAAAGGACCTTTGGTGACGTCAGATCACATGCTCCAATCACATGGTACATCACCGTGGTGATGTACCATGTGATTGGAGCATGTGATCTGACGTCACCAAAGGTCCTTTAGCCCACAACTCATCATACCGGGAACTTTGCGAACAAGAGGAGAAGGTGAGTTAATTTTTTTATTTTTTTTAACCCCTCCAGCGCTATTTTACTAAGCATTCTGTATTCAGAATGCTATTATTTTCCCTTATAACCATGTTATAAGGGAAAATAATACAATCTACACTACAACAAACCCAAACCTGAACTTCTGTGAAGAAGTTCAGGTCTGGGTACCACAGTCGGTTTTTTATCACGCGCGTGCAAAACACATTGCACCCGCGCGATAAAAACTGAACATCGGAACGCAATCGCAGTCAAAACTGTGAATACTACTACACCCACTTGGCACATCACCACCAGTACACTCACATAACACCCCTAGGGCGCGGGCATTGCCATGGGAAAATGCTTAAGTCCCGGAAGATCCCTTCAAGGTGTAATAGAGAGAAGTAAATCTTCACCTCAAGCTGTAGAGCCGGCGGTGTATGAGGCCTACGTATAGTGCGGTATTACAGCTGTAATCTGCGTCCATTCTCAGGTTCCATGTGAATATGTATTATCCCAGATGCCATTATTGCCCCAGATGACTTGGAAATTTACCGAGATGTAATATGCTTTGGTATAGGGGCCTTCTAAGTAAAGGCCAATCTATTTCACTTTGTATACAGCAGTTTCAAGCTTCGTAGTGTTCATTAGTGCCAGACACGTAGCCCAAAAACGAGGAGTCAGACCCTTATTGCTAAACAGTAACAAAGACTCAGGTAGCAAACAGGCCATTTTGTAAAAGATAAATTACTAGCGCTCCATCTATACATCACAGCCTTCAAAGAAATATCCTGATTGAAGGACAGCAGGGCAAATAGCCTGTTGAGAGTTGTACAGAAGCAACACCCCAGCCCCTCGGTGACAAAATAAACCTATATGAAGTGATTTCAGAACTGCTCGACTGTCAACAAGACACCACAGGAGCCGACTTCTTCATCACATAATCACATCCACAATGGATGAATGAACTCGTGATAAAAAGCCAGTGTGACAAATTGAGACAGACGGGCGCTTCTTTATCGCAGTAGGCTGTGACAAGTTCTTGCTCTAAATGCATTTTATCTATTTGAATGATTGTAACCCAAGGAAACCGAGTACATGTGCCTTAAGATGGAGAAATTAATTAGGCAGGTTGACGTATTCCAAAAGATCCACAATGAGACGCAAAATTTTGTGGTGGTTTTAGGGTACATACAGTGCACACAGCAGATTTTGGTTTTAGGGTATGTTCACAAGGTTGGTTTCTGCTATGGCTGTTCACTTTGGACGCCATGGACCCGTTTGCAGCTTAGTTCCATGGAATAGAGCTAAACCGAAGTGGACAACCACTGTGGCTTCAAGCAACGTCCGCCTGGACATTCTTGGTGCAGTAGTGGATTTAAACTTTTGATTTGCAAACTGTAGAGCTGCCTCCCATTGTAAACAGTGGGATGCAGACGACACCACCCAGCCACCAACAGAATTGGACAGAACTGTCCAAAAAGGAAAACACCTTCCTCAGGTTCACGTAGGCGACAGATCGTTCAGCGTTATTTTGTAGGCCCGAATGCGGCTCTACGAATGGTGAGGCCAGAACAATTAGAGGCGGTAGTAGATTGGGTGGCTGACAGTGCCTCCAGTTCCGTCACATTGTCCCCCACCCAGTCCCCTGCTGAAAGCGCAGAATTGGCAACTGCAGCCCATGGGCATCTGTCTTTCACCTCACCCCCTTCCAAATCAGCCAAGCAGTCTGAGCCCCAAGTCATGCAGCAGTCTCTTCTGCTTTTTGATGACTCTGCTGGAAGGGTTTCCAAGGGCCGTCCACATAGCCCTGCCCCAGAAGTGGAAGAGATTGAGTGCACTGATGCCCAACCACTTATGTTTCAGGATGTGGACATGGGAAGACCACCGCAGCACGTCTCTGGTGATGACGAAACACAGGTGCCAACTGCTGCGGCTTTGTGCAGTGTGCAGACCAACAAGGAGGGTAGGGGTGAAGACTGGGTGGAAGATGATGTGAAGGATGATGAGGTCCTCGACCCCACATGGAATTAAGGTCATGCTAGTGACGAGTGCAGTTCGGAGGAAGAGGCGGGGGTCGCACAGAGCCACCAGCACAGCAAAAGAGGAAGCAGGGTGCAAAAGCGGAGCGGCCGTCCCCTAGACAGTACGCCTTCTACTGCCCAAAGCACACAGGGACTGAGCACATCAAAAACAGCTCCAAGGAGTTCCCTGGCGTGGCAGTTCTTCAGACAATGTGCTGACGACAAGAGACGAGTGGTTTGGACGCTGTGCAATCAGAGCCTGAAGCGAGGCATAAACGTTCTCAACTTGAGCACAACCTGCATGACCAGGCAACTAAGTGCAAAGCACGAGCTGCAGTGGAGTAGACACCTCAAAAACCAAGAAAGGTCTCAGGCTCCTCCTGGTCCCTCTTCTGCTGCGGTCTCTGCCTCTTCCTCCCCCTCTGGAGTGGCAGTGGCACCTGCCAACCCGCAAACAGAGGATGTGGCAGCAACGCCACCACGTCCATCACCAAGCATCTCTACAATGTCCCATGGAAGCGTTCAGCTGTCCATCTCCCAAACACTGAAGCGGAAGAGGAAGTACCCCCCTATCCACCAGTGATCCCTGGCCCTGAATGCCAGCATTTCAAAATTCCTGGCCTTTGAAATGCTGTCATTCCGTCTGATGGAGACGGAGACTTTAAAAAAATTATGGCGATGGCTGTCCTACAGTACATGGTTCCCAGCCGCCACTACTTTTCCAGGTGAGCCATCCCCGCCCTACACAACCAAGTTGGGGACAAAATTTGGTGTGCATTGCGCAACGCCATCTGTGGCAAGGTCCACATAACCACTGATAAGCACAGTCAGGGACGTTATATCTCCCTAACTGCACACTGAGTAAATGCAGTGGCTACTGGGCCTGAGGCGGATAGCAGTTTGGCGCATGTACTTCCACCACCGAGGATTGCAGGACGTTTCTCTTTGCCTCCTCCTCATCTGGTCAGCGTAACACCTTCACCACCAACTTCAGCACAGCCAGGGGTAAACGACAGCAGGCAGTTTTGAAACTCATCTGTTTGGGGGAAAAACCCCACACCGCGCAGGAGCTGTGGACGGGCATGGAACAACAGACCAATGAGTGGCTGGTGCCACTTAGCCTCAAGCCCGGCCTGGTGGTGTGTGATAATGGGTGAAATCTCGTAGCAGCTCTCGGCCTAGCCGGTTTGACACACATCCCTTGCCTGGCGCATGTGCTGAATTTGGTGGTGCAGAGGTTCCTGAAAAATTACCCCGATATGTCATAGCTGCTGCAGAAAGTGCGGGCCGTCTGAGCGTGCTTTCGGCGTTCTCACCCTGCTGCTGCTCGCCTGTCAGCGCTGCAGCGTATCTTCGGCCTTCCCGCTTAGCACCTCATATGCGACGTACCCACAAGGTGGAACTCCATCTTGCACATGTTGGAGAGACTGTGCGAGCAGCAACAGGCAATAGTGGAGTTTCAGCTGCAGCACGGGTGAGTTGCTCTGCGGAACAGCACCACTTCACCACCAACGAGTGGGCCTCCATTCGGGACGTGTGTTCCTTGTTGTGCTGTTTCGAGTACTCCACCAACATGGCTGTTCTCAGCGTTACTATCCCACTTCTATGTCTCCTTGAAAAAACGCTTTGGGTGATGATGGAAGAGGATATGGCACAGGAGGAAGAGGAAGAGGGATCATTTCCACGGTTATCAGGCCAGTTATTCACAAGTGGCTCGGAGGGTGGGTTCCTGCACCAACAGAGAACAGGTACACAGCTGTCCAGCCAGGGCACAGTTCTGGAGAATGATGAGGAGGAACCGTGTTCACAGCAGGGTGGCACCCAAAGCAGCTCATGGGCATCACTGGAGCGTGGCTGGGGGGATACAGAGGACACAGACGATACACCTCCCACAGAGGACCGCCGAGTTGCCCACATTCTAACCAGTGCTGATTACTGGGTGGCCACGCTGCTGGATCACCGCTACAAGGACAACGTGCCATCCTTAATTCCATCACTGGAGCGTGATCGGAATATGCGCGAGCACAAGCGCACACTGGTAGACGCGGTGCTGATGGCATTCCCACCTGATACCGGGGGCTCAGTGGAAGCACAAGGTGAAGGCAGAGGAGGAGGAAGAGGTCGCCAACGCAGCTGGGGCACCGCCAGCACCTCAGAAGTCAGGGTTAGCATGGCCAAAATGTGGAAAAGCTTTGTCAGCACGCCACAACAACCAGCACCACCAGCTGATATGGAACGTCTTAGCAGGAGGCAGCATTTCACCAACATGGTGGAGCAGTACGTGTGCACACGCCTACACGTACTGAGTGATTGGTCTGCCCCATTCAACTTCTGGGTCTCCAAATTGGGCACATGGCCTGAGCTTGCCCTTTACGGCTTGGAGGTGCTGGCCTGCCCTGCAGCCAGTGTATTGTCCGAACGCGTGTTCAGCACGGCAGGGGGCGTCATCACAGACAAGCGCAGCCGCCTGTCCACAGCCAATGTAAAAGGCATGGATCCCACAGGACTTGTCCGTTCCTTGTGCTGAAAAGACAAGTATACCGGCCGCACCCAGCCATTGTTATATTCCAACGCACTTTCTCTTTGTTTTCCTTTTTATATTTCCCAATGTTTTGGGGTCTTCCCAAATCTATAAAAAAATTTAAAAACTACAAAAATAGTGTTGGCTACCTCCTCCACCACCGCTTCCACCTACACCGCCACGTCCACCACCCACTCAACCTTCTACTCCACTTTGACCTCCGCCTCCTAGTTCAAGATCATTATTTTTTACTTTTTTTTTTAATTCTATGTTATTTTAATTTATTTCCCTATTCACATTTGTTTTCAGGGCAACTGTCCTGCTCTTACCCCTATTTTGCTTCCTTTTGCAGCCCTCTAGCCCTTTCTATGACTTTTTTAGAGACATTTTAGTGCCCCAAAGTTCGGGTCTCCATTGACTTCAATGGGGTTTGGGTTCGGGGTCAAATTTGGGTCAAGTTCGGGTCCCGAACCCGAACTTTGCGGCGAAGTTCGGCCAAACCCAGCGAACCCAAGCTTCCAGGTGTTCGCTAAACAGGAGCGACCCCTCGAATGTCACCATTTTATTGCAGAGCTATAAAGTAACAAGACAATTTACCCGTGCCCATCGTACAGTTTCTACTCATGTCCCAGCAACCTCCTCTAAACCTGTGATCAACCAGGATTAGCTTTGGCTTTTAGGGTCTCCTGGTGACTGTGCTGAAAACCTGTTTTTCTTTTTAACCTTATAGAAATCCCACACTTTCATCTTCTCAACAATGAAGGAGGACGAGTCGTTTGCTTTAAGCCATAAATCTTACCTACTCATCTATCCATCTAAAAGCTTCTGTGCCGAGCCCCTGCCGTTTATCACCGGGACATGAAGGTGTTTGTGTTAGCATATAGCTGTACTTGAAACGCATCAGCATGAGACAAACGATAGAGACTGTGGCACTTCAGCCCTTCTGATAAAATCTACAAAGCACCGGGAGGACCTCAATGAGGTTTTCTTCCCTTTTTAAATGGCCTTCTGGTAAAATATTTGGGAAAAAAAAAGGATTTCAGTAGGTAGATGTAGGTCAAGATGAATCATAGTATGTTTCATTGTCATGCTACGGTAGAAAGTACCTGCTGATGTTCTTTATGGAGGAAGCAATGGTTTTGATATACATATTTATGTGTTTTGTAGGGCTATGTACTCAGATGTCCCCCCCCAAACTACAAAACCGTGCCCCTTATATGCACATTAGGCTTTCTAGGCTTGGGCTTTCCATTCAAGACTATCAGCTACTATAAGGAGCAGATCATTTGAACATATACTTTTTGGTTGTGTAGCAAGCCCTTGAGGAGCCGGAGTGGAGGATGGTAGTGGTAGTGACTCCTGTTATAAAACACAGTCTATTACAGTGGCTTTACTCTCACCGTTGCTCCCTAGGGGCCAGAGCAGTGTAAGGAGGGGGCACCCTTTCTTCCCTCGGATCACACCCTGATTCTTGGGCTCCTGCCTGATAGTAGCTGAGGTTCCCAAGATGGTAGATGTTTAATGATAGCTTGGGTGCCCATGATGGTAGATGTTTAGATGGGAGCAAGGCAAGGGCATGCAGAGTGCAATGTGTAATGGTTGGCATATAGCTTAAACAGAACATAGGTCTTTCTTTACTGTAGCGCACAATGGGAGTTGTAATAGCAAAACACAGTACACTCTGCAATTCTCCCCCAGATGTATGGATTCAGGAAAGGATGGAAATGATGGCTCTCTTGATACACTCTCTTGCTAAAGTCTCTCTCAGTAGAATCAATGGCAGATGACTTTGCTTTTGTAGTTATACCTGTAATGTGCACGGTGGCGTACAGGTTCAATGATATGACCAGGCAGTTCCATAAATGTGTAGGGTGTCTTAACAGTAATCCCTCCATGGCAGTAAAGTCTGTATTTCCCTCAATGGCAGTTATCTTACTGACTGACTCTGTTCGATCAGCCATGCAGATTCCAAGTTTTCCTTTTTTCTGTCTCTCTTTTTTGCTGTAGATATATTTCAAAGTTTCTTATATTGTCCTGTACTATTGATTTATGCAACACTGTGTGAAAAGCTAACGACCAGTCAACATCAGTAGTGGATATCAGAGGGTTAAAGGAAGGAGAAGAGATCAGTTCTGAAAAAGGAATGGATTTGTATAATACACTGTATGAATAAGCCTTGCTAAACATGAGGGTGGCGGGTGGTAACCCAATATTTTATAAAAACACCAAATTAATTCCTCTATTTGCTGATGCAATTTAAAGTTAATCCCGATTTTGTTAAAGCATCACATGTCAACTCGATATACAATGGATAGATTTTTTTCTGCACTTTTCTAAAAGCAAATGGAAGTTGTCTAAGCAAGATCAAGTTACAAAAGTTTTGTCTTGCTGTCATGAAAAAGTAAATGCTATTAGCTTTGCCCATCTCTGGTGAATGCATCCGTTGTGCTTTAGATCTCTTGTACATAATGCGGATATACTTATTACTGTATTTACATCTTGAGGCGTGTAATATCACCATAACAAGAGGAACCCTTGGTTTGAGAATTTAGTACTGACACTGAACGGGATTTTGAGAAGTAAACTTTAAAAAATAGCATCAGGAAGCTGCTGATAAGACAAGGAAAATAACGGGATGTATCAAAAAGGTCATTGTTGATCGTGGTGACAACATCGGGTTAGATTTGTTCTGACAAAGTGTAACTGACATAATGTGTAGGGACAGTGATAGGGAACATTTTCTAATACACTTTATTTAGCGAACTTGTACATTTATATAAGAAAACTTGCCCTGAAATGTCCCTTAGCAGCAATCTCTACTGTGAAGACGGCTGGGGTTAATTCTTTTTCCTTCCCTGCTGGCTCCTATATATTTCTAGTAATTACCATCTGTACTATGCATATATATTTGCTCTGCCCTCCTGCTATATTGACACTGATCAGAGTGGCCAGTGATGACAGTGAATAATTCTTCTGTACCCCCAGTATACTGAGTAACTAATCAGCTGCCGGGACATGCAGGGCAGATCGTGCAGTCAGCACTGGCTATTGAGGAGGAGAGACTGGGAGTAGCTGATTTATAGTATATACTGTCCCTATAAATGTTCGAAGCTCCAATTCATTGCCTCAGCCAGTGTAAGCCACCCCCTATGGGAAAGGGTGTAGCAGCCCCACCTAGAAGTTGAATCACTAAGCCCTCATTCACACAGCTTATGTTTTTTGCCGGATACCAGCCACGTGCAGCCCACTCCTTCCTCACTTCATGTTATAAAAGTGCCAATTCCTAGTCTCATAAAACGGACAAGAATAGGACATGTTCTACAATTTGTGGAACGGCCGAATGGATGCGGACAGCAAACAGATGACATCCGTGTGCTGTCCACAGTTTTTTGCAGCTCCATAGACATGAACGGGTCTGTGTCCGAACCACAAAAGAATGTGGATCCGACACGAACCAAAAGTACAGTCGTGTGCATAAGGCCTAGGGCCAATTAACCCTTGTGCAGGAACCACATGCAAACATATCCTAAATCCCACACATTTTAACCCTTTTTGCAGTGGGCTACTAGCACACTGCACATGTACCATAGTTTCAAAGTCAGAGAGGAATGGCACATTCCATAGGGATGGGCAGGAAATAATAGTGCACTTGTTGCCATCTCTGGGGTCCCCATATATAAGGAGAACCACATCCCTTGAGCCCTGTGTTGTACTCTGGAAAGGGGAATATGACTTTCTTTAGTGACCCTCTATACAAGTGGCTTTCTTCACTGTAGTTTATGGGAGTTGTGAAATACTAGTCTGTTACCATAAAACCAATCATTTTCAATGGCGAGTGCCACATACAAGCATGGCCTCCTCCTCTCTGTAAAACCTTTGTGTGTAGAAGGTGACCCCCCATTCTCCTGACAGATAGGAATGTCTCAAGTGTCTCAGATAGAATTACCCATTTAGGTTTTATTGCAGCCCTTGGGAGTGGTTCAATAGGACGGTGTGGGCCTTGGGCTCTGTAAGTTGTCTATACATTTTATGGGATATGTGAACACACCCGCTGTCAGAAGCGTTATGGGACCTTAAGCTACCACTGATATTTTTAATGTCCTGACCAAAGAGGATATACCTAATGGCGAGGGGTCAGTAAGTCCATACGTTTTTTTGATTAATACACTTAGATGTGAGAGGGTTTTCATCTTGTGAATTTATATAATTAAAGGGGGTTTCTGGAATTTACATATTAATTACCTATCCTCAGGATGGATCATCAATATATGATCGTTGGGGGTTCAATTCCCAGCACCCCCACCAATCAGCTGTTGGGAGTGCCAGGAGATGCACTTCTTCATAGTATACCAAGCACAGTGCCGCACATTGTATAGTGGCCGTGTTTGGTATTGCAGCTAATTCCCATTCACTTGAGTGGGACTGAGTTGCAGAAAGGCCATGGACATGATTTTACAGGCCGAGGATGAGATCAAAGTGATTGCCACCACTTCCATCAACTGATCTCTCAGGTTGCTGTAAGTTTGACCCTCACCAATCAGATATTGATGAGCCATCCTGACGATAGGTCATCAATATTTCAGTCACAGAAACCGCCTTTAAAGATGGCATCTATAGACAGACATTGATGTCATCACTAAACCATTTTGATCCCCAAGGATCACTATAAAGAAGGAGCAGCAGTACTATCAAAGCATATTATTGTCTTCTATAACAATAGGACACACAATCAATATCTGTCCTAAAATAAACCCTATGTTACATACAGAGACAGCAAGCAATGATCTTAAAAAATAGACTGAATTATCAAAGTGGTGTAAAGTAGAACTGGCTTAGTTGGCCAAAGCAACCAATCAGTTTCCATCTTTCATTTTTGACAGCTCCTTTGGAAAATAAAAGGTGGAATATGATTGGTTGGTATGGGCAACTAAGCCTGTTCTGCTTTACATCAGTTTTATAAATCTCCCCCAAAGTTTATATTAAAATAACTAGACTTTCCGTTCTACTATGTTTATGTGAGATGGGAAACAGCTCTCATTGTTTGAACACTGTTTGTGGGGATTAAATTAAATGTTCTGGACTGACATTATGCTGTTTGGCCACAAGATGCTGATGTTTCTTAAACACAGCTAACAGACTGCAGATATTTGAATATTCAAAGGAGGTGGGGTTTTGAGAACCTGCTAGAAAGGAGACAGCAGCCATCTTAAGAGCTGAGCTGAGACTGAGGTACTGTGTGTGTGAGCAGAGAATCTGATGGATCCAGGAGTGAGAAGACCCCTCAGTGACCACAGTTGCAATTAAGTGAAGCTAATCATTGTCCCAGACCCAGATCCTATCCAGGGCAAGGAGGACTGTTTCCAGGAAGGTTGATAAGAGCTGAGGAACAAAGCTGCATACCCTGCGGGACCTCATGTTTGCTGGAGAAACTAGTTTCTTGGTTCAGAGTCAGCAGCGGATGAAGAGCAGACCCAGGTCTGTAAGATTATGCACGCACTTAATTGCAGAGTTGGCACCTGGAGACTGAGACAAGGCCTGTAGTTAGCTAGTTAGGGTCTCTGCTTTGTGTCAGGCCTAAAGTGTTGCTACTCTTACTACAAGGACTCCATTACTAAAAGGGACATTGCACATTTGAGAGCTGATAAACACCCCCCACAAACTCCATCCAGTTCAGCGTTTTGCTCAGGAGAAATAATCAGGCACGTGCCACTGGACTAGTTAGAGCAGTGTTTCCCAACCAGTGTGCCTCCAGCTGTTGCAAAACTACAACTCCCAGCATGCCCGGACAGCCTTTGGCTGTGCGGCCATGATGGGAGTTGTAGTTTTTCAACAGCTGGAGGCACACTGGTTGGGAAACACTGAGTTAGAGCACGGTAAGATTGTAAACTGTTGTGTTGCACCGCAGGCTAGCCCGTATTAAGCACCCAAACAATTGTTCGTGTTTGCTTCAGGGTAATAATAGGTATGGCGAGGCAATTTTTGTTGTGCCCACTAATAGGTAAATTACCGCAAAATTTCGTCCTGCATCCAGCAGAGAGCGCCGTGCTGTGCAACACAGGGGTCTTAGCCTTTGGGCTGGGTGTATGTAAATTTATTTCATGCTCCCAGCATTTGTGGTTGTGTTTATTACTATGTGTTAGTAAAATTCTATTTTGGGAAAAGCTGGTGTCGGAGTTGCTTTCCTCGTTCGTGACTTCGCTGTATCCTGGGGAGTCCACCCCAGTACACGGCTTACATTAAGCTCTATTTAGACTAATTTACAAAGCATCCAAAACATCTTCAGATCCTTTCACTTTTTTAAATTTTGTTCTGTTGTGGCCTTGTGCTAAAATAAATAAAAAAAAGTTTCAAGTTTTCACCCATCATTTAGCAAATTTATTAAAAATGAAAAACAAAAATTTGGCATGGAAATAAGTTGTCAAACTTTTTGTTATGAAACTTGAAATTTAGCTCTGGGTTCTCCCCTTTCTCTTGATCATATTTGAGATGTTTCTACACCTTTATTGAAGTCCATGCAGTAAATGCAGTTGATTGGGCATGATTTGGAAAGAGGCACCCCTGTCTATAAAAGGTCTCACAGCTTACAATACATATCGGCACAAGATATCAGAACAAACACCAAGCCATGATGAAGAAAGAGCTGCCTGTAGAGCCCAAAGACAGGATTGTGTGGAGGCACGGTTCTGGGGAAGGGTACAGAAGATCTGTTCTGCACTAAAAGTTACCAAGAGACCCATAATTCTCCACCAAACTATGTAATCTGGCCTGGGGAAAAAGGCCTTGGCAAGAGAGGTGACAAAGAAACCAATGGTCATTCTGGATGAGCTCCACATATCCTGTGTGCAGATGGAAGAAACTCAACCGTCACTGCAGCACTCCACTAATTTAGGCTTTAAGGCAGAATGGCCAGAAAGAAGCCTCTCCTCAGTAAAAGACACATGAGATCCCACATGGAGTTTACAAAAACGTACCTAAAAGACTCTCAGACTGTGAGAAACAAGATACACTGGTACGATAAAACCAAGATTGAACTTGCTGTCCACTGATGGTCCTTATCCAACCTAACCAAGCTTGAAAGGATCTAAAGAGAAGAATGGCAGTAAATCCCCAAATCCCCTAGGTGTGCAAACCTTGTGGCATCATCCCCAAGAAGACTGGAGGCTGTAATCGCTGCCATAGGTGCTTCAACTAAGTCCTGACTAAAGGGTCTAAATTGTTATGTCAATGCTAGATTACAGGTAATTTTTTTCCTTTTGAATCAATGAACAATGATGTCGAACATTTAATTTTCACTTTCTCATTTTGGAGTATTGAGTGATAGAATATAGAATGATGGGGAAAAAGTAGATTTTTATTTTTATTTTAGCACAAGGCTGCAACATAACAAAATGTGAAAAAAGTGAAAGGGTCTGAAAACTTTCCCTGTCAACCTGCAAATATGTAAAGAAATTCAAAAATGACACCTTTAACTATCTGAAACAAAAAGTTTCAGAGCTACAAACACCCAGCTGAAAATAAGTAACCTTACCATCCGGCCTTTGCCGTCTTCTGTAGTATGTTGCCACCAATTTATCTCTGGGAGAGCCCGCCAACCAACTCAATCATTTCATCTTTTTGCCTGAGGTGCCGAGAGATAGCGACTCGCTCAAGGTCACCAACAAAAGCCGAGAAGGGAATTTAATTGAGATTTAACCATTGAGCTCCAGGTCAATAGTCAACGCCGTGGTCTTTGTGCTTCAGTCTGGGAGATGCCTTCACGTCTTGCTTTAAGAAGACTGCTCCTTGCTAGGCTTATGAAGAGCTGACAATACTCTGGGGGGTGGTAGAAGAAGATTTCATGGTTCTGGAAGGAAAGTCTTCGGCTATTTTGGAATAAATACAATATTATGTATTATCTCTATTGTTTACCTTCCCATCATGTTCGTTTTTGCTGCTATCACCAGCAAATAACAGCTCTGAATACTGTGCGTTGCTCATAAAAACAGCATCAATTCTTCCGCCAGAAAAGGTTCATTGTTGTGAAATAACAGGAAACAGCCATTTGTTCAACGACAAATCCTGGGTCGTCGGGTATGATGGATTTTTCTCCATTGATTGACCATTTTGCAGAGTTTAGCCGAATCGATTTTACTCTGAGTAGATCTCCATGGCTTTTTCCAATAAATGTTTCTCCCATAACATCAGGAAGTTCATGTTAATAAATTATTAACTCTTCGTATTCCGGACCCATGTGCACCTCCTGATGCTTTTTCATTTTAGGGTTGCAGATGAACTGAAATGCATCAGTCATTGGGAGAGAGGGCAAATTCACAAGGCGTTTTGTTCTGCCCATGAGGAAGCCAACAGAATGTTGCTGAAACGCGTTTTGCCTTTTTTAAAATATTTTTTTGTACTAATAAATGTATTTTATATTGGACTGGCAGCGCCAAAAATCTTTTTTTTTTAGTTTTTTTTTTTACTTTACCGCACTTTTATGGTGACTACGGCTCCAGAGGGGGAAGCAGCCATCCTTTTCATACTGCACGTGGGGCACCATCGCCGAGAGAGATCTAACTACTTGTTTATTCATCAATCCTGTAAGCGCAGATATCATTATGAAGATACGAATCCTCTGGGATGGTTTGCGTTATGTAGCGCTGGTCTTTTCTTCTTTTCTATCAGGAAATTCACTGATAAACCAGGTACAATCTCTTGTAGGGCTGAACGTAATGAGACCTTTCACTCTGTGCATTCCTGCTCCCCTATCTCCTTGATTGACAGGACCAGGTAAGAGGAGTGTGAAGGAGCTGGCATAGGAAAGATGAGGAGCAAGGAGGCACTGAGTGTCTTGGGCCTGCCCTGGGTGCACTTATCTGCTCGTTTGCATATGGATTACAAGCATTTTTTCCAGAATGAAACATCGAAAGTAAAAAGTATCATTATATTCAACTGAGCTGGACCTAAAAAAACATTGGGGGTCATTTATCAAGGGACAGACAACTATTCTAGTCATAAAGAAGTCGCAAGTTCCTTTTTTTAATGGCTTTGTGACAATATCTAGTCGCATGGCCGGTTTTACGCCGCATTCGACAGTTAGGTTGCACCGAAGCTGAGCAGGAGCATATCGGGGGCTGTGTCAAGGCTGGGACCCTGGCTCCAGCAAATTGGAAATGTTTGAGGAAAAACTGTCTGGAGTGGTTTTTACACCAGGACACACGGACTGCCGTAGATGCGCCTAATCTATGACGAGGCGCATGCATCTTAAATTCGCCAAATCTTACAGCAGGGGGGAATTCAAGGCTGCCGTAAAAAAAAGATGGTCTTAGTAAATGAACTCTATTGTGCCTGGTTTATCAGTGAATTTCCTGGTGTCGTACTTCCTTTAAAGGAGTCCTACAGGATTAGATTCAATATGTCCGCCGTGTTCCACAATTAGGACCACGCCTGTCCATTTGTTCGGGTATCGGGTATTCCGGCTCAGCTCCATGAAAGTAAATGCGGCTAAGCTGCAATACCACAAACTACCTGCAGATAATGGTGGCACTGTATTTCCTTGCCAATGGGTTGCGCCTGGTATTGTAGCACAAAACCCAATGATGTCAATAAGTAGCAATACCAGGACCGACTTACAGACAAGGGCCGTGCTTTTTGTAGAAGAAAGTATCCCTGTATTTCTAATTCTATTTATATATCTTTTCTTTATGTGTTACCATATTTTATAGCTGTTTTCTCTCCGGGTAAGACTGTCTTCTTGGCTTCATGTGCACTGTCTGATGGGTGTTCCTACCTCAATATGCCTTCCTAATTGTAAGAGCAGTAACATTTTCAGCCCTGGAATAAGAGTAATTTGGAGTTTGGATGTCTGTGGATATTTTCCCCTATTGCTACTATGCAAAGCCATCAACTCCCTACTTTATTGCACTTTGAAGGGTTAATTTGCACTATGATTTATGCCATTGTTTTCTCTTATACTGTGTTAACCTACTGACGAGGACAGCGAAGTCTTGACCTGGCACACATGGCTGACTTTATGTTATGCTGTCTTTCCTGTGACCCTCGCGTTATACACATTTTGGCCAACACCGATTACTGGTTGTTCACCCTTCCCGACCCCGGCTACAAAGAGAACTTCTCATCTCTCCTTCCTGCGGTGGACAAGACAAGCAAAATGGTGCAATACCAGAAGGTCCTTGTGGAAAAATTGCTCCCAAAATTTCCATCTGACAACGCTGGCAGAAGAGTACGTAGTTCCTTGAGCAACCGAGGAGGGGAGACGAGGGGAACACACAGCAGTTCCAGCAGAGGCACGGCAACACTCTCCAAGGCCTGGGACAGTTTCATGACACCCCGCCAGCACCCTCACCCTGATGCGCGGCCTAGTGTCACAAGGAGGGAAAAATTTTGGAAGATGGTGACGGAGTACGTAGCAGACCGTGTCAGCGTCCTCAGTGATCCCTCTGTGCCTTATTGTCCAAGCTGGACATGTGGCACGAACTGGCGCTGTACGCCTTGGAGGTGCTGACCTGTCCTGGCGCCAGCGTTTTGTCAAAGCATGTATTTAGTGCTGCTGGGGGCATAATAACTGATAAGCGCATCCGACTGTCAACTATAAATACTGACAGGTTGACTCTTATCAGAATGAACAAGGCCTGGATTGCCCCTGACTTCTTTACTCCACCAGAGGAAAGCGGCCGAACATAAAGGCACTTTAAATGTGTTGTTTATAGTGTATTGAATACACTGTATTCCCATGCACCCCTTCCACCACTAAAAAGGGTATATGGTTCAATCTCCCTTTTCTCGTCCTCCTCCTCCATCATATCAACATGCTTATTAGGCTGCCCTCACTCCTAATGTTTTAGAGGGTCACCCGCAGGCCCTCACCCATAATGTTTTAAATAGTCAGATCAGCAGCAGGCGTTCGCCCCCAAATGTTTTAGAGCAGGGATGGCCAACCGGCGGCTCTCCAGCTGTTGTAAAACTACAACTCCCACCATGCCCGGCTGTAGGCTGAAAGCTATAGACAGTCTGGGGCTGCTGGGAGTTGTAGTTTTGCAACAGCTGGAGAGCCTCAGGTTGGCCATCCCTGTTTTAGAGGGTCAGCTCAGCAGACGACCCTCACGCCTAATTTTTTAGAGGTCAGATCAGCAGCAGGCCCTCGCCCCTAATGTTTTTGAGGGTCACCAGCAGGCCCTTGCTTCTAATGTTTTTGAGGGTCACCAGCAGGCCAGCAATCATAATTTTTCAAGGCTGTGTATGATGCCCTCCTTTATGTGTAAGAAAGGGTGTATTGGAGTGCTGGTTCCTTGTAATTTTTGGCAGCCCTTTTACTTAGTGCATAGGCTTTATGAGTGTAGGGGTCCCACTACCTGAACAATTGTACCACAATGTGAATGAGGCCATCCTTTATGTGATATACAGGTTGTTTCGGAGTGCCTCTTCCTTGTAATTTTTGGCAGCACTTGCACTTTATATACAAGTAAATATACAGGAAAGAATGTTGCCTAACACTTTTTCCTCTAAAAGTGGCGTACTACTCGGACAACATCGTTCCCAGCAGCGACCTGGGAGTCTAAGATGCATCTAGACATCCTCCCCATGCTGTTCCCGAACCATTTCGGTGGTGTTTCTATCAATTTCTGACCTTTTCCTATGAACCGGACACCCTCCCCTCTTCAGAGCAGGGGGTGCCTGGTTTAAGGCTCTGGTTCTCCCATTGACTTCCATTGTGTTCTACTCGAGCACCCGATCACTTTGGTGCTCGATCAACACTAGTAGCTATATACTTCTGACAACTCAGCTCTGCTGCATCTGTACTGTACAAGTGATTAGGAAATCAAAAGTGTCCTGTATCTTGAGCAGAGACATTTGCGATAAAGAGTTCACAGGAAGGTCAGAGACGCAGATGTCAATGGCGGACGACAGACACATGCGGGTACGAGGCTGCCGCACCAGCCGCCCTCCGTCCCCATGGACCACAAATGGATTTGTTTAAGATTCAGGTTACCAGTGAGAAACTGCAAGGAAAACATGAAGCCAAAGAAAATGTATCAGCCAAAACTTATTAGATTTCACGTATGGTCCATGTCCACAGGGAGCGTTCTACACCCCCCTTTCCCCCACCCCCAGCAGTCTTCATCTGCTTTCATCTCCTTGCTGAACCTTCTGTAGACATTTTAAATATTTCGTTTAACATTAATTGAAACATTATCAAGTGCCATGTAATGTATGCAACAAGTTCTACACCGCGGGGAATAGATTCCCTCTCCAAATACCAAACACCTGTCACATCTAACAGGAGTTCTCCGACAGACCGCCTGCTCCTCGTTAATTAGTGCCCTGGAAAAAGCCGCTCATCTGAATGACGGCATGAAGCAGAGTCTTCGGCTGCTTTCACACAAGCCTTTTTGATGCAGTTTTTGGAGCCAAAGCACGGAGTATATTCGAAAAAGGAGAAGGAGAATCTGTCCTACCAACTTCCCTTCCCTTTACAATCCTCTTCTGACATTGAGCTGAAAACCTGCATAGAAAAACAGCAAATGTGAATCCGGCCACACACCTTAGACAGTTATCTCAACTGAGCACGCGCAAAGCTATTGTTGGACACCTCTGGTATCAAAAGGAATGAATCCAACATGCCCGATCCTTATCTCCCTCCACATCAGCCGTCAGAGGAGAGTCAGGAGGCCACCATACATATTAGATGTTACAGCAAACCACAAGAAAGACAAAGGTGGGGATTAAAGATAGACTTAGAATCACAAAGGCAGTTTTTGATGCCGTTTTTTGAGCCAAAGCCAGAAGGAATGAAAAACTTGTACTTCTCCAGTCTGCTGGATCCACTTCTAGCTTTGGCTCCAAAAATATTCTACAGTTTTCTAACCAGCACCTGGATCTGAATACTTTTGTAATTGCATGGAATTAAAAATGTTGTATAGCCATTACGTTATTCAATAAAATGTATCTGTATGGCGCCACCTGCTGTTTGTTTTTCTCTTATTTCTTTGACCTGCTCATTGAGATGGCCGCACATGCTCAGTTTCATCCTTCAACTGCCTCCTGAGCTGTGATAGCGAGAGCTGAGACACGCCCCCTGAACTGTGATAGGGAGAGCGGAGACACGCCTCCTGAGCCGTGATAGGGAGAAAGCTACAGAAGAAAGACACTCCCCCTGAGTTGCCAGCTTGATATAAATCCAGCAGAACAATTGGAGCAATGAACGTGGAGATCTCTGGATCCATGTGAGGTACAGGGCTGGTTCTAGCTTTATTGTCATGGACTATATGATGTCTGATTCTTATTTCTAACATTAATCATGGAATAACCCCTTTAATGGCCATTTTGCATCCCTTTTTAACAATTCTTTTTAAATCTCCACTCCTGCAGTGCCCGCAGTATACATAATGCCTCCCATAGTGCCCCCTGGACATCCAATAGCCCCCAAAGTGCCCCTCAGTATAAAGAATGGCCCCCATAAAGCCCCCTAATATAAGTAATGGTTTCCTTTGTGACCCCAGTATAAGTAACAGCCACTCAGTGCCCCCAGTATATATAATTTACCCCCACTGTACCCTTAGTAATTATAGTGCCGAAAAAGATTAATTTGCTCACCGCTAACCAGTCCCCTGCCCTAGAGTTTCCATTGTAACATGTAACTTTAAATCTTTGTGTTTTTGTATCAATTTCTGACAGTTTTCAAGACCTCTGCTTGCTGTCATTCATTGTCTACGATTAGTGGATGCAATTCTTTCCTGGTCATGTGACGATCTTGTTACATTACAGACCACCATCTGTCATCATTACGGAGGACCATCCCATACCAAGAGCGGTGGAGGAGACTGGGGACCAGTCTGTAGAATCGGTAAAGTGAAGACCTCCTTTAATTTTGGGGAGAGGGGCCCTTTAAGAAAAAGTCAATACACTACATAAGACAGATGGCAGCCTGCTTTGGGGCAGAAGACGCCAAGTGTTCAGCATCTATTCTAGTGCAATATGTCTCGGCACAGAAAGCGGGGGCCATTCATTTCCTTTCATTTAATTTTACAAAATCCTTCAGGTCCTTTCCTCCTACAGGAAAAAATGATGCACGGGGACAATTGAAAACAAAATCACAGCTTGTCCCGCGTTCTTCAGGCGTCTGCAGTCACTGGAATAGTCTGAGCCCCGCTCACCGGAGCCGTAAGGGCCCTATTATCCCATCAGTACACGTTGCTAATTTCCAGCACGCCGCTAATGGCGGGCGTTAACGCGTTTTCAATCAGTATTATGAGAAAATTCCTACTTATTAGGTGGTGTGAGGCACGGTGACATTCCCTTCACTACGAGAGCGAAAGTGTATGAAGAGGTGTTAAATTAGTCACAGGAACAACTACAGATGTAGCAGGGCTGACTTTGTTGTAGGGTAGAACTCATCTAGATATTGTCTATAGAGATGAACCTATTACAAGAATATTTCATGGTGGTTTACGGATAGGCATTATGGTGCATGGTGGTGACGGCACATTACAGACAAGCCTATTTGGGCACTGATATATGGGTGCCGCATTGCATGGCACTGTACAATAGGCACCTGTATGGTACTGTATGTATGATAATACACTATGGTGGGCATTAGCACAGAAGGTACCATACAGAACACTATCCGCTAGTCCAAGGCTGGGTGTTACTACGGCAGTTTTTAAAGTTCTAGCATTTTGTTCACAAACCCAGAAGCTTAAAAGGGGTTGTTCAGGCTACAGATATTGATGACGTATTGTCAGGATAGGTCATCAATGTCAAATCCCTAGGGGTCTGACCCCTGGCACCCTCACTTGAATGGGAGCTAAGCTGCAGTACTCAGGCATGGCCACTAGGCTGTGTAGAGAGACCGGTGCCTCCAATACAAATGAATGGAAAGCATAAATGGGGGAGTCGCTAGCTCTCTGGCTCAATGGGGGCTATTATGTGGATGTACCTAATTCAGTCTTCCATATGTACTCCCAATTAGGCACAGGAGCGCAACTTTGGGAGTAAAGCTGCATTCATATCGGATTAAGGTTTCATGCACACGAATGGGTGCCGCCCGTTCCCTGCATTGGGGATGGCAAATTGCGGTCCCCAATGCACGTGAACCATCCGTGTGGCTGGCGCGGACGGAGGCAGACCCATTTAACTTGAATGGGTCCATGATACTTTCGTACTGCCAAAAAAAAAATAGAACAAGTTCCGGATTGCGGTGCCATACAATCAATACGGGCCCGGCCGGCAAATGTTCATGTGCATGAGCCCTAAAGGGGTTTCCAGGACTTGGATATTGATGTCCTATCCCCAGGAATGGTCATCAATATCTTCATGGGGCTCTGACACCTGGAACCAACTCCGATCAGCTGTTTTGGCCAGTTTCTGATTCTGGACACTATACAGTGTGCCAACGCTGTGTGCCAACGCATTGCAGTACCCTGGTGCGGCCACTACTCAGCGAACAGAACCATGTGCTTCTGGTTCCATCCATTCGGAGGCTGCACAAACAGCTGATTGGACGGAGGGGGGGGGGAGCTGGGTGTCGGACCCCCACCGATCTAATATTGGTGGTGTATTCAAGGGATAGGTCCTTAGTATCTGTAGCCCGAAGAACCCCTTTAAGTCTGAATTGAAGAAGGTCACAGAAAAAAGGTCAGATGAACATGATTATCCTAAGTCTGAATTGCTGCAGTTGGCATAAACAGCATTTCTCTGAGAGGACTGGAGATGACTGAAGACCTGGGGTCTTAAGGAGGATTAGTCATGGATTATAGGAAAAAAATATCATTGGGTTAACTTATTGTTCTTTTAGGACCAAAATAAGCACAGGCGCCTTCAATGCAAGGCGGGGAGAGAGAATTTCTCACTGTGAACTGTCAAAACTCATCTCATTTGATAGACAGGGATGGTGGATATTTCCAGTCTCGTTTTCTCGACACTATTTTGATGCACTATAATTAGAGCATGTAATCTGTCATACGACTTCAGCGATGGGAAAAAAGAGGAATAATAAGGTAAAATCCTCCCCAGGCAGTTAAACTCACTTAGCTTGTTTGTATTTTGTTTAGATTGTATCAATCACTGTTCCCGAGTCATAGCCTATATTAGACTGCAGAGCTGAACTTATAATTCTGCTGGTGGTAAAGAGACACAAGCAAACAACCTCATTGTCAGATGCACCCAGACAACTGTACGCTGCCTGGAGACAGACTGCCCTGTGCTGGCTGCTGCAGGATTTTGTCTTCTGGTGGGTCAGATTTGTGAAAAGCCTTTCTTAAAGGCCACGTCCATCTTCACAACCATTTTTTTTTATAATTGCTAAAATGTAACTAAAATTAAAAAAAATGATGCAACTTTGCAATAGGACTTGATTGAAAATGTCCTATAGTTTTGTGTCTACATTTCCTTTGCACAACTACTGTATATGTCTCTATGTTCATGGCCAATGGACAGCCTAATCCTTCAAGTATACTTGTACAAGAGGTTCCGCCAACAAATGTTGCCAATCTGAGTGTATTTCCTCAAATGCACTTGTTTTATAAAAATTTTGTTACAAAAAAAGTGATTTTAGAGCCCTGTGCTCATAGAACCCTGTATTTAGTACCTTTGTCAAGGTTTTCCTTTCAAAGTGCTGCCATATTTGCTGCAAGGCGTTGTCATAATTTTTCTGACATGTTACAGACAGTGGAGTTGCATCCTGGCCCTGCACTGTTTTCAATAACCTACTGCAGGGATGGCCAACCTGAGGCTCTCCAGCTGTTGCAAAAGTACAACTCTCATCATGCCCGGACAGTCTACAGCAGGGCATGGTGGAAGTTGTAGTTTTACAACAGCTGGAGAGCCGCAGGTTGGCCATGCCTGACCTACTGGATCACTTTATATTTTTATTCATCCTCTCAAACTTCTCATGCAGCAGACATTGTCTGCTAGAAATAGTGCCCAAGCTGCTGTAATAACATGACTTAGACAATAGTCTCCACAGATAAACAGCTTGCCATTCCCTGCTTGGTTAAAAAATATAAGTTATCTTAGCTCTCCCCCTTATTCTCTATCTTTCAGTTTTTCGCTCTCTCAAACTTTTTATGTAGCAGACACTGTCTGCTAAAAATAATGCCCAAGCTGCTGTAATCACATGACTTCTAAATTCTCTCTACAGATACACAGCTTGCAATTCCCTGCTTAAGTAAGAAATATAAATTATCTTAGCTCTCTCTTTTATTCTCTGTCTTTTAGTTTTTCCCTCTCACACAATCTCTATATGCCCCTGCAGTTGGTAACAGCAGGGAGGAAGTAAAGAGCTGAAGTAATTCAAGCCCCCTTCTACTCTGCACTATACTGAAATTATCAGAGTGTACAGCCTGCAGGTGAATGATGCTAATAAACAGTATAATTCTCTCCTTCATTAATACTAGATAAGAATCTACAGACCAGGGGTTAAAATATTTTTAAGTGGATCAAGAAGAGGTACGCATTAAACGTCATTTATTAACAAAAACAAAGATCCCTTTTACTGCTTTTTGCTGGTAAAGGTCCTTTACAATCCTTTTGTTGATATTGATTTTGTATCTCCGTGTGTTCTATATGCCATGATCCTGTACACCCCCCAACAACCGTTACAGTCAGTTACACACATGGCCTATTTCTCACTCGGGAAGAGGCAACCTCTTTGACGGAGTATTCAGTTACTTCAGAACCAAGTGATTCCAGACTACCCACAGGTAGAACTAATTAAAAGTAACTTATATCGGAATAGGTTCCAAAATACTTCTTTGCCTCCGTTTTACAGCTTTCTCTACAAGCTCCAGGAAATCAGCTCTGGATGCCAGTTGCCTAAGAGGGTTCAGTGTTTTGTGTGTTCCATGGCCAAGTCTCCTGCAGAACCGAAAAATAAAAAATAGAACCAGAACGGCAAAATCTGCCAGAAACAGTAAGGACAGAGCGATCTATGGAAATAGAACTTGAACTGTTGGTGGGCCGCCGCTGCTGTACCACTTACTGTGAGACTCCCAGCCAGTAGACTTCCTGACAACCCTAAGCTGTAAGTGGAGCAGAAGGCAATTTTACCATTTCACAATTTTTTCACAATGTGTGTTTTAAATATTGTGGCATAAATAGCACAGTACATTTATGCTATGGGTCAGTACCATGGCGGTGATATCAAATATCTATAGGTTATGTATGCTTTATTATGTTTTACCAAATGCTGAGAGCCATAGCTTTTTGCTTTCTGTAGAAGCTGCCATATGAGGGCTTGATTTTTGTAGGACGAGGAGATGTTTTCATTTGTACCATTTTAGGGTATGACATATGACATTTTTTATTTTTAGGAGGTGGGATGGACAGCAATTCTTGCACTATTTTTATACTTTAGGTTGTGGGTTAAATAATGGGATCATTTTATAGTTTGGATCATAATGGATGCGTCAATACCAATTATGCCCATTTTTAATTTTAATTTTTACTTTTGACAAAGTATTTTAAGTACAATTTTTTTCTCCACTTTTCAAACATTTTACACATTTTTTTATTTTATTTATTTTACATTTCTATTCTAACCATTAACTTGAATGCAGGTATAAAACTTCTGCATTCCAATGTATTATACCTGTCAGCATAACACTGACAGGCATAGCCACCTGACATAATTATGAATCTCTACCATCCATGGGCTCTAGGGCTGTACACTGTCACAGTCTATGGGCTATGCAGTCGTGAGATCCTATGGACATAATTAAAAAATGTCCAAATCCTGCCATTTTGGTAAACCTCTTTACTGTTGGATCCCTATCATATTAAAATAAGGGCCAACAAATAGTGATCCACGGGTGTATGCGTCAATACATGAGATAAGGAGTTAAAGGAGCATTCCTATCTGAGACACTGACAGCATATCACTAGGGTATGACACCAATGTCAGAAAGGTGTGGGTCCCACCTCTGGAACCCGCTCTTATCTCTAGAATGGGGCCTCTGAAGTGAAGGAGAGCACGCCGCAGTGTGCTCTCCTTGCACTCAGGGCCGTCTTTAACACGGGGCAAAAGGGGCAGCTGCCTCTTGAGCCCCGCTGGCCACTGGAGGACCTTTCATGGGTCTATACTTTATTAACTAAGTAGCAGGACATGTAGGGCATACATGGGGGATGTCCCTGCACTTACTATTATTTCTAGGCACCGCTCCGTTGTGTCGCTGTGGCCCCTGTTACATTCTCCCGCGCTGTATGCTAAGTAACAGCATCGGAACACCAGGAAGGAGACATCAGCTTTTCTCGCTGGGCGTTCCTTCTCCCTGGCTGTAGCGCTGTGCAATTGTCCAGGGAGAAGGTACGTTTTTTTTTCTTCCTGGCTGTGACGTTCTGCGCTGTGATTGGACAGCGCTACAGCCAGGGAGAAGGAACGCCCACAGAGAAAATCTGATGTCTCCTCCCTGGTGTTCCGATGCTGTTACTTAGCATACAGAGCGGGAGAAAGTAACGGGGGCCACAGCTGCGCAACGGAGCGGCGCGCAGAAATAATAGTAAGTGCAGGGAGATCCTCCATGTATGCCCTACATGTCCTGCTACTTAGTTAATAAAGTATAGACCCATGAATGCGGCAGCGGCACTTGTGTTCTCCCTCTTGTCCAGGGTCCAATCAATATAAAAGACGTCCCTGCATTCACTGCTATAAAATTAGCTTGGCTCCCATGCATGCGCTCGCCCTTCACTTCAGGGGGCCTAGTTCTGGAGACAGAAGTGGGTCTCACGGGTGGGACCCACACCTATCTGACACTGATAGCCTATCCTATCGATACGCCATATTTTTCCTAAATGGGAATACCCCTTTAACATTTTATAAATTCTATGCGGACCATTGATTCCAGGGCCATACATAACGACTAATGAATCAGTACTACGCCCTTACAGTTACACTGATCGTGTCCTTAGGTATACGGCCATTATGACTCTCTACAAATGTGGTGAAGCAGAGATAAATGGCGCCGTTCTCCAGAGCAGATACTCTATTGAAATTAACTTGCAAGAAAGCCAGTTGTGCTTTACATCTCATTTAAAGCACAGCCTTTCTGCAGCCAATTAATTTGCTGGAATGAGGCCACATTTAACCCAAAGGTCAATCTTCTAGTCTTGTAGTTTCCAATTTGCACGTGCCAGTTACCTGCTTTCCAATGGTTATTACCCCATTTATAAGCAAGTCATTTAATAAGCTCAAAAAACAGGACTTTTCTATCAATTACAGCCACTATTAAACCCGCGCAGTCCACATTCTCCATTCTCCGTGTTTTACGTGCCAGAATTTCTTTGAAAAAGTCAGAACAGTAAATAACAAAGTTGCCAGAAGGCTCATAAAAATAATATGGCAGGATGGTGCTAAAAAATAAATGCGTGTGATTTCTTTAAACCTGTCTCACTTGTATGTTCAATCTGTTCATACTTCGTATTCGCGTCACGAGCGTGACGGATTGGCTCCGGATGCGTTCAGGGTGCGTTCAGTGAAACTCGCACCATTTTGCAAGCAGGTTCAGTCAGTTTTATCTGCAATTGCGTTCAGTTGTTTCAGTTTTTTCTGCGCAAGTGCAATGCGTTTTACCAACAACATCTCTTAGCAACCATCAGTGAAAAACGTATCGCACCCGCACTTGCTTCCGAATGCAATGCGTTTTTCACTGAAGCCCCATTCACTTCTATGGGACCAGGGCTGCGTGAAAAACGCAGAATATAGAACATGCTGCGTTTTTCACGCAACGCAGAACTGACGCGTGAAAAAAAAATGCTTATGTACACAGCCCCATTGAAATAAATGGGGCAGGATTCATTGCGGGTGCTATGCGTTCACGTCACGCATTGCACCCGCGTGGAAAACTCGCTCGTGTGAAAGGGGCCTAGAAACCAATGTTGGGAAGGGTTATGTTTCCCATTAAATATTGAGATGGTTGAAAATAATTCCTAGTAGCGTCCTGTAATTAATATAACATCTTCATGAAACCCTGCACTATCCGGCACGACCAGCTGTTGTGAAACTACAACTCCCAGTATGCCCCATTCTCTTTAATGGGATTTCTGAGAACAGCTGAGCAAGTGTTGTAAGTGCAGCAATGTTAAAAGTGCATTATATTATATGTTGTGTCAGTATTGACTTCCTTCTAGAATTATGTTCATCTGTCTTCTTTGGCCTTGAGATAGTCTGCAGATTCTCTATCTATCCATAATTCTGTGAAGTTCGCCAGTTCTGGGCGTTCAGCCAAAAAATGAACAAGGAGACAACAAAGATCAGCATAAGGGGAGTATAAGGGATCATCCCTCTTCTATACCGATCAATGTAAATATCAAATGTTATGTTTATGAAGCTTGGTAACTTTCTACTAATTAGAATTTCACATGATAATCAGTGGAACCTGATTAAGGTTTGAGATTAAGTGTGCATGCTGGGAGTTGTAGTTTTAGGCCAAATTGTCTTAAAGGGAATCTTGTCAACACATGTATGGTTACCACGTTAGTCTCACGCACGGTGGGGCATGTGGCAACATGTTCACACATATCTTTTTATCCTTATAGCTCCTTGATCACTAATAAAAAGAAGCATTATTCTGTATGCAAATTAGCTTGTAAATGTCCAGAGGGAGGTCCCAATACCAGGAAGTTCTCTGGGTCTCGCTCTGGGTAATCCCACCCAACACCTCCCACTGAATTGACTGAGGTCATCAGCAGGGAGCTGTCATGGACGTACCCGCGACAGTGTGTGACAGAAGATCTGTGAGACTGGCAACATGTGCTTTTATCTGACAGGTTTCCTATCAATAGACGTCTGTGTAGTTTCTGATACTGGCCACAACTCTAACCTCCTGGTGTTGCTTTTGTGGTCATTTAACTTTCCCTATTTATAGTTGCTTCTCCCACAATGCTGTGCAGTTTATAGCTTCAGTGGTATCTGTGGTCTGCTGGTGTTTGGTTCGTGGCTGAGTTCCTGTTGCTGCCATAGCTACTGGAAAGTTAAGTGTTTCCTTTCCCTTTTGCATTTTGTTTTGGCTTATCTGTGTGTTGCCCTTTGTTGTAGGCCTGAGGGAGACTCCTGGTTGTCCTTCCTTTCTGGAGGAACAGGTAGTCTCAGTCCACTATCGCCAGGGTCTTATAGGGTGAGTTAGGACTCTAGGTATTCCTGCGTATGAGCTCACCTAACTTTGGGGTCTGTTCATACTGATAGCCAGTCAGGACTGTGACTAGGGATTTGACTAGGAGGTGTCCTTCTTTCTTCCCTTACTTTCAGGCCTTGTTCCTTGTTCCCTCTCCTTCTTCGTCCAGTGTGGTGTCTCCCTCCCACACACGGGTGTGACAGGAGCACTCCACAGATGCGCAGGGCTCTAAGCATGTTCAGGAGTTCAGGATGGCACCGACGTGTGTTGAGGCTGGCCATGCCAATCAAGGGAGAGACTTTAGGTGGGAATACCAAGTGAGGCTCGGACCACTTCATAGGACTGGGACTGATCTTGGGACACTTGCCAGCTAATTTGCATACAAACTAATGAAGAGGCTTTGAAGGGACACAAATGTATGTGTGAACATATAGCTTAGGGTCCATTCACACCTCCGTAGTGTATTGTGGATCTGCAAATTGCAGATCCCCAATACACCCAGCCGGCACCCCCCATAGAACTGCAATTTCGGACAAGAATAGGACGTTTTATTTTTTTTGCGGAGCCGCGGCCCGGAAGTTCGGGCCACGCTCCATAAATGCAGATGCGGAAAGCACATAGTGTGCTCTCCGCATCTCTTCCAGCCCCATAGAGAATGAATGGGTCCGCACCCATTCCCGATATTGCAGAACGGATGCGGACCCATTTGCGGACGTGTGAATGGACCCTAAGGGCTCTAACATGTGTTGGGGGTGGTTTGTTAGCCATACATTTGTTGATAGACTTTAATTAAGTCTCTACTATATTTTAATGTTTACAGTGCCTATGCAGAGCTATGGGGCTCCATGGTAACAGACTGCAAACAAACCCTATGTAGTCAGATCCGTCAGTTTTCTTTTTAATCAACCAAATGTACATTAGTAAGAAGTAAAGGGGCTGATGGAAAGAAATGTGACTGCAGACTCAGACTACATAAGGTTGTGCCACAGAGACACATTTAATGCATAGAAGCTGCATCCTCAAATTTCCCAATGCTTGGGACCTGCAGGGAAAAAAGCCACTGAGTAAGACCACAAGGTCATCTATTCCTTAAAATGGGCACCATGTACTATTACATTACCCCTGCAGTGGGCACACATCCATGGCCGGCTGCAACCTAGCTCGATAACATTAGCTGATTATCAGAAGTTTCAAGGGCCAGACCTGTGGTGATAAGCTTCTGGTGATGGGTGTTTTGGTCTAATTAATTCAATAATGACTGCATACACTTCCTAAATCACTAGTAATAATTGAATAGGATCCTTCATTGTAAAAAAACTATAGACATGTCCGCCACTAGAGGGAGCTTAGGAGCTTACTGCATACTCTTAGAGATTGAACTCAATAATAACACAGTAGGCACCTAAGCTCCCCCTAGTGGTGACTGCAGGTATCCAGCACATTATCCTTAAATTCTGCATCTATGCAGGGGATCTGAAGCTCTCTGCCAGAAAAACAAAGCTCCAACAGTCATAAAGATGTATTAAGAAAGCAATCAGCACAGTATTTTGGACCTAAAGATGACATTGTGTTAAATGGTGGAGATTCTCTTTATGGATACAGTCGCCTTTCAGTTGCCTGACACACATCATTTAGTAGACGTCCTGATAGAATAAGGAATAAATTCAAGGACCTAGAAATGAGATTATAAGGAGACCACTGGCATTCTAATGGAGTTTTGGCTCATGCGATCGCTGGCTGTCTTCTTCTTAACTTTCTCCCTCCAACCACTTATGCAAAATTAGGTAACCATATGGTATTTTGTCATTTACAGATTAATTAGCAAATGCTTACAAGAAGCTGACTTGCATAATTGTAGCGCCAAGCTCCACTTTCCCCACAGATAGCCAAACTGAGTCCATTGACATATGCAATGAGCAACTTAGGATAGTAAAATACTGCTTTTCTTTAACAATCGGTGACGGTTTTCAATAGAGCCACAAAGACGCAGAAAAATTATAAAATATTCCCACTTATTTGTTCCGAATGACTTGTACAGATGGTGCACTAGAAACGCCATGTTTTACCACACTGGATAGCGGTTGTCACACTGGAGGCGTTACATTGCTAGCTCCCCAGCTGAATGTGGGCCATCATGTGGACGTTCCTAATTCAGAATGCAACTTTGGGAGTAAAGCTGCCCATACATGTCAGTTTAAGGGGGTTTCTGGTAGGTAGATATTGATGACCATGCCCTATCCCCAGGATAGGTCATCAATATCAGATCAGTGGATGATGGGAGTGATAAAGGCTCTGGCAAGAATGAGTGTACACATGGATCACAGTGGCAATCCTCGCATCAACACCTCCTACGGCTGCGCAGTGACAGGAGGACACATCCTTGTTGAGGCTCCTTCCTGGACTGAGGGGTACAGAATTAAGATACGGCGGGTTCAAAGTGTATCCCTGTCACAGCGGCAAAGTCTCTATCAGCTAAATGAGCACAGGAGCTTGCTCTATCGCATAGTGAACATCCTGGACCTTCTAGTCTTATTTCTCCCTCTCTGGATCATAGTAACATAGTACATAAGGCCGAAAAAAGACATTTGTCCATCCAGTTCGGCCTGTTATCCTGCAAGTTGATCCAGAGGAAGGCAAAAAAAAAAACTGTGAGGTAGAAGCCAATTTTCCTCACTTTAGGGGAATAAAAAATTCCTTCTCGACTCCAATCAGGCAATCAGAATAACTCCCTGGATCAACGACCCCTCTCTAGTAGCTATAGCCTGTAATATTATTACACTCCAGAAATACATCCAGGCCCCTCTTGAATTCCTTTATTGTACTCCCCATCACCACCTCCTCAGGCAGAGAGTTCCATAGTCTCACTGCTCTTACCGTAAAGAATCCTCTTCTATGTTTGTGTACAAACCTTCTTTCCTCCAGACGCAGAGGATGTCCCCTCGTCACAGTCCTGGGGATAAATAGATGATGGGATAGATCTCTGCACTGACCCCTGATATATTTATACATAGTAATTAGATCTCCCCTCAGTCGTCTTTTTTCTAAAGTGAATAACCCTATTTTTGATAATCTTTCAGGGTACTGTAGTTGCCCCATTCCAGTTATTACTTTAGTTGCCCTCCTCTGGACCCTCTCCAGCTCTGCTATGTCTGCCTTGTTTACAGGAGCCCAGAACTGTACACAGTACTCCATGTGTGGTCTGACTAGTGATTTGTAAAGTGGTAGGACTATGTTCTCATCACGGGCATCTATGCCCTTTTGATGCAACCCATTATCTTATTGGCCTTGGCAGCAGCTGCCTGACACTGGTATTTGCAGCCTAGTTTGCTGTTTATTAAAATTCCTAGATCCTTTTCCATGTCAATGTTACCGAGTGTTTTACCATTTAGTATGTACGGGTGACTTGCATTATTCCTTCCCATGTGTATAACTTTACATTTTTCAGTGTTAAACCTCATCTGCCACTTATCTGCCCAAGCCTCCAATCTATCCAGATCCCTCTGTAGTAGTATACTGTCCTCTTCAGTGTTAATTACTTTACACAGTTTAGTGTCATCTGCGAAAATTGATACTTTACTATGCAAGCCTCCTACAAGATCATTAATAAATATATTGAAGAGAATAGGGCCCAATACTGACCCCTGAGGTACTCCGCTAGTGACAGTGACCCAATCTGAATGTGTACCGTTAATAACCACCCTCTGTTTTCTATCATTGAGCCAATTACTTACCCACATACAGACGTTTTCTCCCAGTCCGAGCATTCTCATTTTATATACTAACCTTTTATGTGGTACAGTGTCAAATGCTTTGGAGAAGTCCAGATATACGACATCCATTGATTCGCCGCTGTCAAGTCTAGAACTTACCTCCTCATAGAAACTGATTAAATTAGTTTGACATGACCGATCCCTCACGAAGCCATGCTGATATGGTGTTATTTGCTTATTTCCATTGAGATGCTCTAAGATAGCATCTCTCAGAAAACCTTCAAACAGTTTACCCACAACAGATGTTAAACTTACCGGCCTATAGTTTCCAGGCTCTGTTTTTGGACCCTTTTGAATATTGGCACCACATTTGCTATGCGCCAATCCTGTGGCACATTCCCTGTCAGTATAGAGTCTGCAAATATCAGAAATAAGGGTCTGGCTATGACATTACTTAATTCCCTTAGGATACGGGGGTGTATGCCATCCGGTCCAGGCGATTTGTCTATTTTAATCTTTTTAAGTCGCTGATGTACTTCTTCCTGGGTCAGACAGGACACTTTTAATGGGGAATTTATTTTTACATTTTGCATGTCATCTGATAGTTTATTTTACTTTGGATCACTTTGGATAAAGCTACTTTCTTAGCTATAGATGTCTCAGAGATGATAGTTCTCTTCAGGCCTATTCTTAAGGTACAAGGACATGTAGGTCCTCTCTCTTCCTAGACTCTCTACTAAGTAGGGACGGACCCAGGTCCATCTCTTAGCAACCTAAAGAGGCTGAGTCAAGGTTGTTAACCATGAGTCATCCATACAATATTATTGAGCAGTCAATCCAATGAATCAGAACATTTCAATTAACCAAATAAC
The DNA here is from genome assembly GCF_905171765.1 of Bufo bufo. Taxonomy (NCBI): domain Eukaryota; kingdom Metazoa; phylum Chordata; class Amphibia; order Anura; family Bufonidae; genus Bufo; species Bufo bufo. The sequence goes on along the minus strand of NC_053390.1, from coordinate 779,774,238 downwards.
AGTATAAAATGCAACTCTTTGCAGTTACCCCGTTCTGTGGTACTGCATATGAAGTGCCTGACATACACATTCGGCCAACAGCTATGCGTATGCCAAGTCTAGCATGCATAAAACTAGCAGACATGTATAGAAAGGAGGGAGAGTGAGGACAAAGTAGAGACATATAGGTGTATACCGCATGTAGACTGCTGGACTAGAAAACTTAGCTTTGCAAATGATGATGACCAAGTGTGACTGCAACTTTCTGCTTCCAGTTCCTGACAGGATGAGCAGCTCCGAAGCACAAACTGCAGCACTAACAAGTAGAGCGATGTGCAGAATAAGATAAAAGAATGCATTTTTGGAGGAGATGACATTCATTCTGCCCATTGATTCTTCTTAGCATCTTTCTCTGAACGTAAATGGAGTACAGTAGTAAAGGTTCCCCTTTAAGATGAGAAAACAGTAAAAATCGACCAATCTCCACTAAAACTCTTCATTAAAAAAGGATTACAGCTCGTGGCACAGGAGCGTGCGTCCTTCATTTTACAGTAGCGTGCATCTATAATGGGCAAATTTGTGTGTACTAAGCCATACCTCAATAATTGCATTATTCATGACAGCAGCTCTTACTGGTAAATATCCCGGCGCTGTGTGCCTGGCATACAGAGAGGATGATGATGGCGTCTGCTGAGTAACTCAGGTCGTCCACCTCTACTCCGCTGCTACCGTATGTGGCTCTGCATTCTGCTTCCTTTACATGTACTAATGAAGGCATACGTTTAATCATCATGTAATAAAAAAATGTTCTACAACTTTCTGATCTAGCTTGTGTTTCCATTTCTCACCATTTCAAGATCTCTGCTTGCTGTCAGTGAAAAGCAGCATCCTCCGTGAGCTACAACAACTCGCACACTGTATCAACACTTCAGGACAGGAGCGAATATTGTGCTACTGATGTATTTAGCTAACGGCAGATTAGGTCTGTACAGGTTTTGGGCTCCATGCACACGGCCATGTCCGTATTTCGCTCCGCATGCAACGTATCCACAAGATACAGATACACTCTGTGTGCATTCCGCATTTTTTCTGCTCCCATCAATAGAAAGGATTTTTCTTATCTGCAATACGGACGTGTCCTAGCCACAAAAAAATTCAGGGTAAAAAAATAGGGTTGTGTGCATAAAGCCTTAAAAGGGGTTGTCCCACGAATGATATTCTACAGTTTCCAAACCAGCACCTGGATCTGAATACTTTTGTAATTGCATGTGATCAAAAATTTAGCATAGCCCCAGAGCTATTCAATAATGTGTCTGTGAAGGTTCTCATTTATCCAGGTAATGGTATATCTGTAAAGAATAAATCAAGGCAACTGGACTTACTGTAGATTTCTTGAAAACGTATTCAATAATGTATCTGTATGGCGCCACCTGCTGTTTGTTCCTTTCTTATTTCTTTGACCTTCTCACTGAGAAGGCCGCACATGCTCAGTTTCATCCTTCAACTGCCTCCTGAGCTGTGATAGGGAGAGCTGAGACATGCCCCCTCAGCTGTGATAGGGAGAGCTGAGACATGCCCTCTGAGCTGTGATAGGGAGAGCTGAGACACGCCTCCTGAGCTGTGATAGGGAGAGCTGAGACACGCCCCCTGAGCTGCAGCAGAAAAGACACTCCCCTGAGCTGCCAGCTTGATATAAATCTAGCAGAGAAATGACTGTGGAGATCTCTGGATCCATGTGAGGCACAGGGCTGGTTGTAGCTTTGTTAGAAAGAGGTTGTCCTGTACTATATGATCTGATTTTCATTTTTTACATTAATCATGAGATAACCCATTTAAAGGAATATTCTGGTTGTTAAAAGTTATCCCCTAGGGCAGGGGTGCCCAACCTGCGGTCCTCCAGCTGTTGCAAAACTACAACTCCCGGCATGCCTGGACAGCCTACAGCTATCAGCCTACAGCAGGGCATGGAGGAAGTTGTAGTTTTACAACAGCTGGAGGGCAGCAGGTTGGGCATCACTGCCCTAAGGGATAATGAATAGATCAGTGGGGTCCTACTGCTGGGACCCATACCAGTCACAGGAACAGGATTCACTGACAGCAGTAAAGGTATATTATCAAGTTGAAGTATAGAACAATTAAAGGGGGTCTCAGATTTGGACAATTTCTTTCTCCTAGGGCTCATGCACACGGCCGTTGCTCGGCCATGCCTGTATTGCGGCTCGCAAACAGCGTGACTGTTAATATATAGGCACCGACTGTATGCAGACTCACTGACTTGAACGGGTCCGTAATCTGGAAGATCTGGAGCGGAATGGAGGCACGCCGCAAAAAAATAGAACATGAAAGGTTCTGAATCCGTCTGCAAAGCAGCACGGATGTTGCCCGTACATTAAGGACAGCAAATTGCAGTCCCCAATGCATGGAACAGCTGAGCAACCACCATGTGCATATGAGCTCTTAGAAGGGTAACCCTATGGGGATAATCATGGGGCATACCGCTGCTGCAATCCCCATCAATCAGTTGTCATCTGCGGAAATTTAACTGACCTGCAGTGCCCCCACAGGGGATATGAAGTATTACATGGTGACTGTTGAAATTAATGGGTCCACGTCTGCATAGACAGATTGGGTCTCAAGGGTAAAAGATCCTTTTTGTGGCCTTTTGTCTAAAAAAGCAGGATCCTGAATGCCTAAAATACTGTAGCTTGTTACAGACAATAAACGTACTCAAATACTGTCGCACCTGTGACAGGTGTTAGAAGGTCTGAAAGACTGACTGCACCGGAGTGATCTGACAGCCTCTTTTGGTTTCACTTTGTCTGTGTGTTGCTGGAATGTCCACACCTCCTGTTCAGGTGTGGATCATGTGACCTTTACCTCTCCCTATTTAGTCTGACTTTACTCATCACTCCTTGCTCTGGATAGCTTCATTTGGTTTTGGAAAGGTTGGAGCGTGGTTTTTGTTGAAGTCCTCAGAAGTTAAGTGTTCCGCATGTGTTTTGTATCCCCCCCACCCCGGTTGTTTACTAGGCCTCAGCTAGACGCTGGTTCCTTCACCAGGGAAGGAACGGGTTATCTCTGCCCTGTCATTACCTTTAGGGCATCCGAGGGTTACCAGGGTTTTACAGGTTCCTGTGGTTTCTAGCTTTGTTTGAAAGGTATTTTCATGTACTATATGATGTCTAGTTCTCATTTTTTACATCAATCATGGGATCTAATCCTTAGCAACCATGGCAATGACAAATAAATGAAAATTCTATAGGTTCTGTCTCAGCAGATGTCCGTCCGGGAAGTAAACATACGCTGTAGCGTAGGAGGACGACACTCTGACTGCAGAGACTCTGCCTCATCTGCTCTGAAGCTCTTCACATCAAGGTTAAGAGCTGCGTCTACCTGCAAATATTGACATTTCTAGATCCCTCCTAGAGAACAAATCTTAGGAAAAGTACAAATCTTCCCTGAGAATCTTTAAAAAATGGATTTTTAATTAATCTTCAATTGCTTTTGTTTTTTTAGAAGCCTCTTGACAAAACGTTAAAGCCTTGGTTAGATCTTCTCCCAGCATGTAAAGTTCTTCCATTTTCTGTAGCTGCGCCTTGGTTTATGTGACCCTCACAAAGCCAGCTCCTTCCAGAATCATCCCCACAGCACTTTCCGTGCCTCCAGAGCTGGACTTCATTCAAAGACACGCTGACTGCCAGCAAGCAGAAGGATTTCTAACCAGCCTGAATTATGCATAATGGTTAATTCTCTTCTGTGCCAGGGCACAGGCCTGGATTAATCCTTGTCTCCTCTCCAGGTCTTCCCCATCATCTCCAGCACCTCTGACCCTTACATGGTGCTAGCGTTTCCAGCAGTAGTTACTGAAGTGTTTATTGTGCCGGGACCTCCTAGGATTTCAACTGTGCAAATTCAGGTCAGATTCTCAGGGTCCTTCAGCCCTTTGCTGTAGATAGTCCAGCATGCTGCAATCTGGGGTCACCACTGGTAAGGTATATGTCCTCTCTTCCATCATACAATAGGTCCAGCACAACATAGCGGATTTCTTCATGAATAGAAGCGACTGCAAAAATATGAATAAAGCCCAGGAACACATAAAAATGGTAAAAATATCTTCTGCTTCCCCTATTTTGTCTCATTCTAAAAGCAAAACTGAGAAATATTTAAAGAAATCTCTGCGTGACAGGAGCTCGGTCATGTCCTTCCTCCTCCTTCTCCTCACTATCTTGTGTCTGGCTGTAAGATAAGTGGATGCAGCAGGAGCCTCCCCCTCTAGAGAGTTCACAGTAGGACACAAAGATAAAGAATACAAGTCTCCATAATCAACTTTCAAAAGAAAGGTATCGTTTTAATCAGCAGCAGGATCAACCCTACCAGGCGGTATCCCTGGTTTAAAAGGATCAATCCTGCTGAAAGGTGCTCTGTAAGGACCAACCTGCCTGCTTATTGGGATTACTGGATCACAGGACATTAGACTAAGGGCTCATTCAGACAAACCCATTTCTGGGGCCGCACCAGATATGCGGGATGGGTGAGGACCCATTCATTTTAATAGGGCCGCAACAGAGGCAGACAGCACACTGTGTGCTCTCCGCATTCGTACTTCCGTTCCGCGGCCTCGCAAAAAAAGATAGAGCGTGTCCTATTCTTGTTCGCGATAGTCATTTCTATCATAGTGCCGGCCATGTGCCGTCTGCAAATTGCGGAACGCACACGGGCCGGAATCGGGGTTTTGCGGAATCGTCTGCAAAACATTACGGCTGTCTGAATGAGCCCTAATAGAAAACACGTGATCAAAGGGGTTTTTTCAAGATTTTTTAACTGATGACCTATCCTCTGGTCATCTGATCAGTGGTGGTACGAAAACCAGGACCACCTCCGGTCAGCTGTTTGAGAAGGCACAGCGCCGTACATTGTATAGTGGCTGTGCTTGGTATGGCAGCTCAGCCCCATTCACATCAATGCAGTGGAGCTACTCCTAGGCCATGTGACCGATGAACGTAACGTCACTGGCCTAGGATAAGCTAAAAGAGGGCTGTGATGCTACTGCCAGCACCGATACCTTCTCAAAAAGCGGATCGGCAGGGGTCCCTTGTGTCGGATCCCCACCGATCAGATACTGATGACCTCTCCTGAGGATATTAACAAATCCATTAACAAATCTCAATTAGATAGCTTTGTGCTATACACAGGTACTGATGCAAACTGGGCTGTCTCCTATGGATCCCTTCAGCTTCAGATGACAGTCCCTGCACTGTCCCTGCAGTCTCCCTATGCTGTCCCTACAGAGATCCATTAACAAATCTCAAAAAAACCTTTAACGCATTGCTGACCATATATATACTGTTAGGTGTACATATATTTCCCTCTACACATGACCATTCCTCCTCAGCATGGGCAATCATGACTATTTATTTCAAAAGGGAGATGGGGATCAGCAGCCGTCTTCTGGAGGAGCCTTTGATACAGAGCAGCTAAAACCTATAAAGATTCTCTAATACATAATCATAATGAGGGAATTACAGTTTTTTTTCCCTTTAAAGGGATTAATTCATGAATAATGTAAACAATGCTATCCTATAGTACATCACAGTCTGTTTCTAACAAAGCTAGAACCAGCCCTGTACCTCACATGGAACCAGAGATCTCCACAACATAGATTTATTTCAAGCTGGCAGCTAAGGGGTGCTTCATTTGTCAGGGGTGCGTCCTTTCTTAGGGGTATGTGTCCTTTCTCAGGGGTGCGTGTCCTTTCTCAGGGGTGCGTCCTTTCTTAGGGGTGTGTGTTCTTTCTCAGGGGTGCGTGTCCTTTCTCAGGGGTGCGTGTCCTTTCTCAGGGGTGCGTGTCCTTTCTCAGGGGTGCGTCCTTTCTTAGGGGTGCGTGTTCTTTCTTAGGGGTGCGTGTCCTTTCTCAGGGGTGCGTCCTTTCTTAGGGGTATGTGTCCTTTCTCAGGGGTGCGTGTCCTTTCTCAGGGGTGCGTCCTTTCTTAGGGGTGCGTGTCCTTTCTCAGGGGTGCGTCCTTTCTTAGGGGTATGTGTCCTTTCTCAGGGGTGCGTGTCCTTTCTCAGGGGTGCGTCCTTTCTTAGGGGTGCGTCCTTTCTTAGGGGTGCGTGTTCTTTCTTAGGGGTGCGTGTCCTTTCTCAGGGGTGCGTCCTTTCTTAGGGGTATGTGTCCTTTCTCAGGGGTGCGTGTCCTTTCTCAGGGGTGCGTCCTTTCTTAGGGGTGCGTGTTCTTTCTTAGGGGTGCGTGTCCTTTCTCAGGGGTGCGTCCTTTCTTAGGGGTATGTGTCCTTTCTCAGGGGTGCGTGTCCTTTCTCAGGGGTGCGTCCTTTCTTAGGGGTGCGTCCTTTCTTAGGGGTGCGTGTTCTTTCTTAGGGGTGCGTGTCCTTTCTCAGGGGTGCGTGTCCTTTCTCAGGGGTGCGTGTCCTTTCTGCTGCAGCTATTGGCCGCTGATGGATGGAACTGAGCGCGTGCTTCCATCTCAGTGAGCAGGACAGAGGATTTTTAAATAGAGAAAACAACAGGTGGCGCTGTACAGATACATTTCATTCAATAACTCAGTGACTGTATTAAATGTTTAATTACATGCAATTACAAATGTATTCAGATCCAAGTGCTTGTTTAAAAAAAAAAGTATAATATTTTTCGTAGGACAACCCCTTTAAGAATCAGTATTTATCAGTAGATTTATGTCACGCTTGTTACGTACTGTATGCGATGCATATACGATGTCACCTTTATTAGCCCATAGTTATAAAGGACTATGGGGGAGATTCATCAAACTGGTGTAAAGTAGAACTGGCTTAGTTGTTTATAGCAACCAATCAGATTACCCATTTTATTTTTCACAGCTCCTTTGGAAAATGAAAGGTGGAATCTGATTGGTTGCTAGGGGCAACTAAGGCAGTTCTACCTTACACCAGTTTGATAAATCTCCTCCTATGAATGGGAGGACTGAGATCATGTGGGTAGGAGTCAGAGCTCAGAAGCAGTCAGTGATGCAAAGGTTCAGGACCACGGACAGCAGCTGATGGAAGAGGAGTCTGAGCGGTAAGAACTTCTTACTATAGTTATCAAATCTTCTGGGGGTCATTTATCAAACTGGTTTAAAGTAGAACTGGCTTAGTTGCCCATAGCAACCAATCAGATTCCACCTTTCATTTTCCAAAGGAGCTGTCACAAATGAAAGGAGGAATCTGATTGGTTGCTATAGGAAACTAAGCCAGTTCTACTTTACACCAGTTTGATAAATGACCCCATTAGTTCCTTTCATGATACTAAATTAAAGAGGCCCTCCTAACCTCCCCTCTGTGACATATGTTGAAATTGATGGGAGTCAATCTGTTGATTCCCCCTCCTGATTCCACAGAGGTCAGAACAAACCACAGGACAGGCAGCCGAGCACCATAAAAAATCATAAAAGTCATAAGTGATTCATTTTTTATCATTAAAAAAAAATATATATCTGTCTAATAGGGTTAAAGTAAGTGGAAGCCATACCAGCAACGCACAGCCACAACCTCAACATACAAAGGCAATGGAGCCGCAAATAAGAGGTGGCATTCTAGTCACATGGACACAATACAGCAGCTTACATCCAGCCAGACGTAGCAGAGCTGGATTTGTCACGTATCTCTCCATGTACGGAAAACGGAATATGATAAATAAAAACAGAATGTGTATGACTATCTGGTTTTAGTTAGTAAAAAAATATTAAATATATGTTCCCTTTTAAAAGCACTTACAGATAACGTGTTATCATTTCCAGCAGTCCTATGTAAAGCCACAGATGACTCATTGTGAGATTGCATTGATTTGGACCAACTCAAATACTGGTTTGTAATAAATGATGGCAAATTTGATTAAATAAATTTGATGAAAGACAGCAATGTCACCGTCTGCTTACAGTTATAAAAGATGGGACTAAACGACTTCTCATCTGTAATCCAAAGAAATTAAAGGGGTTGTCTCATCATGGAGAATGGGAGGCATATCGCTAGGATATGCCCCCATTGTCTTATAGGTGCGGGTCCGACCGCTGGGACCGGCACCTATATCGAGAACGGAGCCCCGCAAGTGAAGGAGGGCGCACTGCTCGGCTATTTCCCTCAGCCCCATAGACATAAATGGGAGCGGGGGCTCATTTGCATATAATATAATGCGGACACATATGAACATGGGACCAACACAGACGTCTTCAGCAGCCAAGCGCACATGTAACAGGTCAGCCAGTGTCATAGGTACAAGCGTGCTCTTTAATACTTTGTAATTGCATGTAATTAAAAATTTAGCACAGTCACTGAGTCATTCAATAAAATGTATCTGTATAGCGCCACCTGCTGTTTGTTCTTTTCCTTATTTCTTGTCCATCTGACTTAGGTGGTCGCACATGCCCAGTTAAATTCTTCAACTGTCTGATAGGAAGAGAGCTCCTGCAGAATGTACACACCCCCTGAGCTGTGATAGGCCCAGAGCTGCAGCAGAAAGGACAACCCCCAGAATGGATACAGAAGAAAGCCACGCCCCCTGAGAAAGGACACTCCCCCTGAGCTGCTGGCTTGAAATAAATCTAGCAGAGCAGTTGTAGCAATGAATGGGGAGATCTCTGGCTCCATGTGAGGTACACGGCTGGTTCTAGCTTTGTTAGAAAGAGATTGTCCTGGACAATATGATGTCTGATCTTCATTTTTTTTTACATTAATCATAGGATAACCCCTTTAAGTGGCAGACATCTTACTTTGATAGAGAGATTACAGGATGTTTGCTTTATTTAAGCAAAGCATCTTACATTACTCCGGAGGGCCCTTGTGTACGGATGAAGTGAGCCATGCCTCCCCCCTAGGGACCTTAGTGTCTTCACCGACCGGTCTGATGCTGCAGCGATTTCTCTGATCGCTGTGCCGTCCGGTGCGGCAGAACTGAGCAAAACCGGAGGCTGGGGGAATTAATATGATACAGGAGTCGTCCATTTTCAGATATGTTACAACATAGCAATCAAGTTTTTAATTACGTTTTAGATGCAGAATCATTGTTTGTTTTATTTCATTTGATATCCGTGATTAGTATTAATTTATGCATTTCATTTACTGCTAATGAGAGTCGGCTTTGCCAACCGAAATGCCATGTGAATGCGCCACCTACTCCGGTGCCAGTGGGAATTAGGATTCCAGTTCGAGGGGAGAGGTAACCATTTTGCGCGCTCAGATGTCTTGCGCCTTTGCGACTCCTTGGCCTCACGCTACCTACGAAGAGATTGCTTCATTTTCTGCAGAACTGTGTATCATCTTTTTATACTTTCGTTTTATGGTTGTTTTATAGACTGAAAGAAGATGATACATAGGATGCGATGCTAATCACGCATATAGATTAGACGTGCAATTACAAGAAATGATAGACTCTACAAGGCAAATGGATCCGGATATAGACTGCAGAACCATAATGGGTAGTGATAAAATAAATGTAAAAAATCAGCCAAACCATCCACCTAGAGATGCTTCGCTTTTCAATTACAATTCATTTGGTTCTTCAATAAAACTGCACTAATTTAGTAAGATATTTTTGTAAAGTTATATTTTAGGATATCCGTCTTTAAAGGGGTTTTCCACTACTTAGATTTTGGTCTATATCAGATTGGTGGGGGTCCAAAATCCACTACCCCTACTGATTAACTGTTTAGGTCAGTCGCCCATTGGCGTTTACAGAGTATCCGCTCCACAGATGATAAGCCGTAGATGCTAAAATTGCTACGGCTAGTTTCACGCTAGTGCTAAAGCTATCCGGTAGAGTTCAGCGAATCGAAGTCCATGAAGTGGACTTCGATCCGAATTCCAGGGAAAATTTGATTCGCCGCAAAGCCGAAATTCCTCGTGCTTCATGATAACAAATTGATTTTCCCTGAATGGTAGTAAAAAAATAAATAAATCATACTTACCTCATCCGTTTGAGCTTGAAGAGCCGGCCACCGCCATCTTGATTGAAGATCCTGAGTGAAATCACGCCGCAAGAGATTTCACGCTAGATCTTCAATCAATATGGTGGCGGCCGGCTCTTCGCAATCTATTGGATGAGGGTAAGTATAATTTTTTTATTTTACACTGTAATATTAAAGTCAGATGTAGCGATCAGCGGTGAATACTTACAAAGAAATGAGCTTTGTGACAAAGTAATTCATCAAAAAGTGAATTTTTTTGTAAAATTCGGTGAAGCAGCCAAATCGAATTTTCCAATACTTTGCTCATCTCCACTATCCGGCAGACTTTTCCAGCAGAGGAACAGCCTGCCAGGGTTCTCCAGATCCAGCATAGCCAGATAGTGCCGAATGCCTCCTGGACCACATAGACTATAATGGTATCCAGCTGCTCCCTTGCAATGCAAGTTTTTGTCCTACTGGATCCCTGCGTTTATGCCGGGGAGCAGCCAGATCCCTGCCAGTTCCTATAATGGTCAAAGGGCTCTGGCAGTGAACAGACATATCCAGCTTGGAACAGCCTGACTGGTTGCTTTAGTAGCCTAAGAGGGCTTACAAAGAGCTCATTTCATAAAACGGTCTTTGTAAACATAAGTTACTGTCACCTAAGCCCTCTCAGACCATTTAAAGGGGTTTTCCGGGCTTTTTAGGACATCCAGCCTTTCTTCTAAATAGTGGTAGAAAGATAGTTTTGTTAGCGCTTGCCCCCTTGTCAAGTCAATGATGCCACTCCGCCGCACTCACACAGGCTGTTTCTGCAAATGCAGCTGAACAGGAAGACAGGGGCACACATCCATTTAGGACCCGAGCAGAAGAGCCCACAGCCTGTGTGGGTGCAGCAGAGAAGGCAGAATTAGGTAGTGGCACTACCAACGAATAAGTACTAACTAAATTATTTTTACTCCAGAAAGGCCAGATTTCATAAAAAGCCAAGAGAAGCCCCTTAATGGGTCAAGGGCGGTTAGTTAGGGACATGTTTAATTTACACATGTGCTACCAACTGAGAGAGGACTAGACAAAAAGCTTCATGTATCATTAGCTCTAGTGGACATTAGTGGAGGCAACCCATTGATTTCAACTGGAAATGTGCAATACATAATTTCACCTGTGGAGGCGCTGTAGGTTTCTCCATAGATAGCATCTGATCGCTGGAGGGTCACCGAAATACAATATAATATACTAGTAAAAAAGAGAACATCACTAAGCTTTGAGTAACATTGGAAATGTCATTAATGTCATTACTCCAGTCCAGCTATCGCTAAAGTGTAACTGTCATGTTTTCGTCAATAAAATCAATTTTAGCATATGTTATCATATGCATTATGCATAAAGAAATCTTTCGTTTCTTCACATACCACTGTTTTCCTTGAGTCCTTCCCTTAGTTACGGCTGTTTAAACATTTACAATATGAGGACCTTTTCAAGATGGCTCCTCTGCCAGTTCTCTGAGGCCCAAACTGCTTTCCCTCACTTCCCATACACACTTGCTGTAGCCAGCACTTCCCTGCCAGCCAATCAGAATGGATTACTGAGAGACACGCCTCCTCACTCTGAAGCCTAATACAGACATGCAGTGTGAAGGTACCGCCCCTCTGTCTTCTGTTTATACTAAAAGGAAGACAGACAAGATCTAGCAGCAGTCTTTTAAGGGAGCAGTGGAAAGGGACAGAGGACATTAATGTAAGCTGTTATTATAAGGTAATTACAGATTAGTGTTGATCGAGCACCAAAGTGCTCTGATGCTCTACAGAGCACCCGAGCCCAATGTAAGTCAATGGGAGAACCAGAGCATTAAACCAGGCCCCCCCTGCTCTGAAGAGGGGCGGGTGTCTGGTTCACAGGAAAAGATCAAAAATTGATGGAAACACCACTGAAATGGTTCAAGAATAGTGAGAATAGTGATGATCGTGAATATTCTAATCACTATTTTTTATTTTATCTATCATTAATACATTTTTATTATACATATTTTACCTATCATTAATAAACTTATTATAAGTATTATTTTACCTACCATTAATAATTTATTTTTATAGATGCTATATCATTACCTATAACATACAATAGACAACATATAACATATAATCACACAAAGGCTGTATTCCAAAAGCTGGGTATGTGCAAACCAACAATCTATCCATAAGACAAGTACAGTCAGCATACCTTACAATGGCAGCCTTGTGTGCAATGAGACATTCAAGCCCATCTCTCATCTGACTGAGAGCTGGTAAGCCTCAAAATTGCCTGATCTGAGTTGGATGGCTTGGGGGACCTGCACACCTAGACCATTATAAAAAAAAAATTGGATGCCAGCTAACTCTTCTCTCACTGCTTAGGAGGGCTGCATAAAAATGTTCAGTTTTCTAATTGTCCTAACATTTATAGTCAATAACCTTTCTATACTGTTTTGTCATGTAAACTCATTTGCATAAACATGGGCATATGGGAAAGACATGCAAATAGTGTTTCAGCAGAAAAACTGATTCAGCTAATTTCCATGTCTTTCCCATATGCCTGTTTATGCAAATGAGTTTACATGACAAAACAGTATAGAAAGGTAAAATAAAAACTATCTAAAAAAAAAAGGTACAGAAGATAGCATAATAAGGATTTGAGATTACGAAGATTTTGCGAATTCTCAAAGTGACGATATTCGCGATCAGAATTCGCGATTAGAATATTGGCGCTCAACACTAATGGCTATGGCATTACAGTGAGTGCCAGTACTTCCCCGCACATTTATTGGCTGCGTAGCAGCCAACAAACCCGCGAGCATTGTGCTCGAGCACACGCGGTGTTCGGCCGAGTCAAAATGGTGTTCGGCCAAGAATGCTCGCCCAACACTATTACAGCTCTTTTGACAATCATTGACAGACTAACTCAGGTATACATGCCTAGCTCTAATAAACTAGCAAATAAAAAAAAATATGACAGTTACCCTTTAAGGGGTAAAATATTGAAGGCCTATCCTCAGGATAGGTCATCAATATCTGATAATTAAGGGTCCAATTCCTAGCCGGACCTAGCCTGAGGATATAGGTGATTGGCATATCCTTGTCCTGAGGGTGACATGATCATTGTCTGATATAGAACTTCAATGTAAATTAGCAACCATTCAAAGGACCAAATATACATATAGATATCTCACAGTCTTAAAGCAATTGATTGTCAGAGATGTTAAGCCATGCATGGCCCGTAGACTACTATGTCATTTGCCTATAGGTTCACATAAAATATTCCGCTTTATTAAATGCAGGGACAGGAGCGGGTTATACTACGGCTCTTTGCTGAAGGCTCCAAGGTAGTGTGTTCCTCCGTTGTGTCATGCTGAGGGAGCAGCCCTTATGAAGTGGGTAATATTATTCCATTAGATATGGAAATTTAGGTAGAAGAGTTAGACAGCAAGTTATCGAACCAGAACGAGAAGAGGAAAGGAAAATACAACAGTGATAGGGACTTACAGTGATGTCCTGAGGAACCCAGGGTTATAAGAGTCCCCATATTTGCTCAGTGGTAAAATAATTGTGACCTTAAATGGATTTTCTGGTTTGGAAAACCTCTTTTCAAATACTCTCATAGGGCAATCAGAGCAAATAGAGAGGAATCGGTAATTAGGGACCTCCATCATTAGCTGGAGAGATGAGTACCACAAAATCCACCTCTCTGTTGGAGAGAGAGAGGACATCTGCTCAAGCATTAAGATTTCAATGGACATCATGTAATGCTGCATTTCACCTAGGGTGGCACTGCAGGAAAACTGAGCACTTTTCTCTGGGTTACCTTATGGATTGCGTTTTATCTCTGAGGGCTTCCAGGAACTGCCTTTTCCTTGGTGACTTTTCCTTCAAGGTTAAACTGTTCAGCGTATTGAGGAAGATTCATCAAGTTGGCGCAAAGGAAAAATCAGGGCACTGCTTTTAGACATGAGACCTGGAATCTCGGTGGTTGCAATGGGCAAGTGTTCCACTCTTCCCTTGCACCAGTTGTTCAGAAAATGTACCATAACTTACCTTCGGTCTGATCCTACAACCAACCAAACCACCAGTCATCACATAGTCCTAAGACTAATCTGTTGATAGTCACATCTTTTTTTTTTTGGGAAAATATGCATGTTTTGAGTCTAATTGATAACCAGGGCCTGATTATAGGGGCAATTACCCAACGGCCTCCACTTCCATCCAGTTCTGGAGCTGAAGCTATTCAAGGAGGGGACACCAGAGGCTGGGGAACATAAGGTACAGTTGCGGAAAACTTTAACTTGAACTTTTGTTGTGTTAAAGAAGTCCCCATGTGTAACATTAATATCGGAGAGGGTGGTACATTGCATGCCCTAACCACCCTCTTTATTCTGGCACATAATAACTCAGTGCCTGATGTGGGAGGATCAGAACCTGACCACTGGACTTCTATATCATCTGCTGTGTCATGAGACTCACATCGAAACTCTCACAGACTCCCACAGACTTTCATAGAAAGACCTACTTCTGGTTTATGTAGCAGATGCTGTAGAAGCCCGGGGGTCCGACCGCAGGTCTAATGAATTTCTAGTGCCGGGAACAGAGTTATCTTGTGCAAGACTGAAGACAATAAAAACGTGACAATATTAAACCTGGGAACCGAATAAAAAAAATTATAAATAAAAGGGAGTGCTTCTGTAAGTGTCCATTTAAAGTTTGCTACAACCCTATTCATTTTTTTTTATTTGCCACCATATAAGCACTTTCTGAATTTTCTATAAACCTCATTAAATTAGCCAAACATTATATGACATCGTTAATTGGGGGTATTGCTTGTTTAAAAAAAAAACATAAAAGATTGCTCACCACCAACCTTGATCTGACACTTTGGATAGCTGTGAAAAGTTCACCGATTTTATTTTCCAAATTAAAGAGGCTATCCTGAAAAAGATAAAGATGTCATCCTCAGGATAGGTCATCACTATCACATCAGTTGGGGGTCCAATTCCCAGTACCTCCGCCAATCAGCTGTTTCAGGGAGGCAAAGCTCTGGTGAGATTTCCAAGGACAGCGCCGCACATCATATAGTGGCAGTGTTTGGTATTGCAGCTCAGTCCCATTGACTTGAATAGGGCTGAG
Source organism: Bufo bufo (assembly GCF_905171765.1). Classification (NCBI taxonomy): domain Eukaryota; kingdom Metazoa; phylum Chordata; class Amphibia; order Anura; family Bufonidae; genus Bufo; species Bufo bufo. Next base: position 779,759,196 of record NC_053390.1, on the reverse strand, counting down.
CAGCAACTAGGCCATGTGACCGATGTACAGTGATGTCAGGCTGCGGCGCTCAAGGCCTTTTCTAACAGCTGATCAGCGGGGGGTGTCGTACTGATGACCTCTCCTGAGGATTTACATGGGGATACAAGTGTTTTCTCCCTTTTCCTGTGACACATCCAGGAAGGCATTGTCTTTCCCTCTTAGAATTTATTTGCGTTTCTGTAAGGCAACTAAATGATTTTAACTCTGTGGGGGTGAAAGGTCTGAGGCTGAAAGATGTTATTACTGGAAATAGGACAGTTCTTCCTGTCACTAGCAGTTAACGTGTGCGCAGCTTTGCAGGTTTTCTTCCAAATTACGGTTTGCCGCACAGATTCAAGGCTCATCAAAGACGCCTGACCCGAAAAAGCTATTTTTATTCCAAGTCTCACTCTCATCAGGCTACTCACCGATCATCAACTCATCACCAAATATTTGTTGCCTAAGAAACGCTGAGAATAAGACAAAAAGAAAGATGAGTCTGACAAAGAAAAGGTGCGTCCTCCCAATCCTAAAATATCTACATATGTATATAGAACGTTACTATGTAAGATGCTTAAGAGAAAACTACACCCAGACGTCAATGATAAAAGTAAACAGGTGCTGATCTTGTCCTCACTTTTTGTCATTTTGCAGCCTTTTCTTAATGCGCCTGAAACTAGAAATCTTGCAAAGAATGCAGGGGTTAATTTCTTCTAAAAGCCTTCTATTCTGGCGGGCAGGTGGGTAAGGGGTGGGGCTTAGCAATGGGGCGGTGCTTAACATTCCTGGTCTTCTACTGCAGGAAAGGCTCCTCCTACTGCAGGAAAGGCTCCTCCTACTGCAGGAAAGGCTCCTCCTACTGCAGAAAAGGCTCCTCCTACAGCAGGAAAGGCTCCTCCTACAGCAGAAAAGGCTCCTTCTACTGCAGGAAAGGCTCCTTCTACAGCAGGAAAGGCTCCTCCTACAGCAGGAAAGGCTCCTCCTACTGCAGGAAAGGCTCTTCCTACAGCAGGAAAGGCTCCTCCTACAGCAGGAAAGGCTCCTCCTACAGCAGGAAAGGCTCCTCCTACTGCAGGAAAGGCTCTTCCTACAGCAGGAAAGGCTCCTCCTACTGCAGGAAAGGCTCCTCCTACTGCAGGAAAGGCTCCTCCTACTGCAGGAAAGGCTCCTTCTACAGCAGGAAAGGCTCCTCCTACTGCAGGAAAGGCTCCTCCTACAGCAGGAAAGGCTCCTCCTACTGCAGGAAAGGCTCCTCCTACAGCAGGAAAGGCTCCTCCTACTGCAGGAAAGGCTCCTTCTACAGCAGGAAAGGCTCCTCCTACTGCAGGAAAGGCTCCTCCTAGAGCAGGAAAGGCTCCTCCTAGAGCAGGAAAGGCTCCTCCTAGAGCAGGAAAGGCTCCTTCTACAGCAGGAAAGGCTCCTTCTACAGCAGGAAAGGCTCCCCCTACTGCAAGAAAGGCTCCTCCTACTGCAGGAAAGGCTCCTCCTACAGCAGGAAAGGCTCCTCCTACTGCAGGAAAGGCTCCTCCTACAGCAGGAAAGGCTCCTCCTAGAGCAGGAAAGGCTCCTCCTAGAGCAGGAAAGGCTCCTTCTACAGCAGGAAAGGCTCCTTCTACAGCAGGAAAGGCTCCCCCTACTGCAAGAAAGGCTCCTCCTACTGCAGGAAAGGCTCCTCCTACAGCAGGAAAGGCTCCTCCTACTGCAGGAAAGGCTCCTCCTACAGCAGGAAAGGCTCCTCCTACGGCTGAACACATCTTGGACACACTTTTTTAATATATAATCTGATTGAAATATGAAACCAAATAGGATTAAAGAGAAGGAACAGATTACGGGGGAGATGCACTAAAATAAATGTTAGTATTTTTTCTACATTAACTCCTTCTTAAACGTTGCATAATAAACGTTTCTGAAATAGACTTAAGAACTTTTTTTGAAGGGCAATATCTAATATATAGGTGTTTATTTTAAAAAAAAATTGCCCTTCAGCTTCTCGCTGTTTTTAACATCCCTGTTTGCTGTCGGTGACAGAAACATTGAGGTTAAAGGGATTCTGTCATGACATTTGAGGCCTATAACCTAAACATATGGCCAGGTCCCTACTAATAACCTGAAACTGAAACTGTCCTTATTAAATCTGCCTGTGGCTCTATTAGCACATAAAACAGGTTTTTATAACCTGTCATTCACCTACCTAAGGTGTCCAAGGGGACGTCGCTTCATACAGGGTGCCCGGCTGCAGCCATCCCCGTCTGGTGCCCAGCGCCGCCTTCCCACTAGAAATCGCCGCCCTCCCTTTCTATAGAGCCGCCTTCCTCACCTCAGCGGTAATATCAATGGACTCTGTCTCTAATGGAAAGAGCAGTTTCTTTCCTATCACATTACAGTTATTACACATGCCAGGAAACGCCATTTACCCTCAAGAACATCAAAATTAAAGGCATTCATCTGAGAATGAGCACTGTCCACCCTCTATGTCTGCCCATGTTCAGTACTTGTTTGTCAATTAGTATGTTCACCGTTTCCCCCGACCAAAAAGCGCTGCAGAGTACGGTGTATGCTGGTGCTATATAAGTATAAATTATTGTTGTCGTCAGAAGGGCACTGTAGGCTTCACCAGGCTGCCAGGCAGTTCTCCAGGACTTAGATATAAATGAGCTTGCCTCAGGATAGTTCAAGATCTGATCAGTGGGGGTCCAACTTCTGGCACCCCTACCAATCAACTGTTGGAAGTGACCATTGGTGCTTGGGCAGGCACTGTGGCCTTTTTCTCAGCCTGTGACATCATATCCATCAATCATATTGGCAGCTCAGTTACATTCATGTCAATGAGTTTGAGCTGCAATACCAAGCACAGACACTATAAAATGTATGGCGCTGGGCTTGTTATACTATTAGGAGGCCTCAGCACTCGGTAAAGGGGTTTGCCAATCCCATAACAGAATTTATCAAAGAACTGGAGAACCCCTCTAACGAGTGCTGAGGCCTCCTTATATTATAACAAGCATAGCTGTCAGGAGTTCCCCCAGCCAAATCACCGGGCAGGGCCAAGTCCCATCCGGTTGACCCAACAGTGTGAATTAAAGCCAAACCAATCAGGTTACCGACTCTGTACCCAATCCCTGAGCTAGGCAGGGGATTTAAGATTGCTGATAGGAAGTACTAAGGTCATCATCCAGACCACAGCCAGTGAACCCCAAAGCTTCTACCAGGCTTCTAAAAACTAGGTGGTAGGAAGCTAAGGGTACTGGTAAATTGTTCACCAAACCAAGGCCAGATGTATTTTGCTGCTAGGGACCCAGGTTCTGTTTGTGGAGTTGATAACAGAAAACTGGTGCAGGCACACTAGTGTTAGACTTTCCAGAATAACCAGGGAGGTACAAAGGGGAGAAAGCAAGATGAGTCAAAACCAGGAGAGACATACACCGTCAAACAGTACACAAGAGGCTCATCCAGAAGCAAGCCAAGGTCAGTAACCAAGAGAGTCGATATAAGCAGAAACAGCAGCCACAGGGTAAATCCAGAAACAAGCCAGAAGTCGGATCACCAGATTAGTCAAATAGGAAGTGACACAATATAGATCCCTTATACAAACAAAATCACGAGCAAGTCAATTAGGAATTAGTAGTCTCGCTCCTACCTTTGGGATTGGACACAGAGTCAGAAACTTAATTGGCTCGGCTTCTAGTCACACAGGTCGACCAGGTGAGACTTGACACTGGACAGCAAGGCAACCCTCTCAGTGCAGCCCTGCCTAGTGATTTGGCTGCGAACACTTACAGCAGCGCTGTACATTGCAGATTGGCTGTTAGTGTTGAGCAAATAGAGGTCAAACGAATTGACTTAGATCCAAATTTCAGGAAAAATTTGATTTGCTGCGAAGCCGAATTTCCTTGCACTTCGTGGTAAGTAATCAATTTTCCCCAAAGTGGCGTTAAAAACCAAAAAAATACATACTCACCTCATCCATAGGCCGTTGTAGCCATCTTAATTGAATATACCCCACAAAATATTGCGTGGGGTGACATATGACGTCACCATGGCGGCGCGCTGGCCAGTCGCAGTGATGTCAACAGTGACACTTCACGCAGTGTCTTCAATCAAGATGGCTGTGACGGCTTCTACGCAAGCAAATGGATAAGGTGAGTATTTTTATTTTTTTTCATTTTTATCTTGATTAACCCCTGAAAGGCCTAAATGGTAGCCCCAGATGCTGCGATCAGCAAGGAAGATGGCATCTGAGGGGTTCAATCACAGGAGGTGGCATGATCGTTGTTCCCTGTTATTGCGTCTGCTACATACAAAGAAATGCACCTCATGACGATTCACAAATCAAATTTCGGTGAGCAGGCGAATCAAAATTTTCATGACCTTGCTCATCTGTAGTGGCTGTGCTTGGTATTCCTGGAATGTGAATGAGCTGCCAATGTGATCCATGGATGTGAGAAATTGGCAGCAGCCCTTGTCCAAGCACCATGGCCACTTCCAACAGCTGACCTGAGGGGATGGTAGAACTTGGACCCCTACTTATCAAGAGAGGGGAGGTGTATGGGGCATGACTACTGTAGAGGGAAAAGTGTAGCAGGCAGAGCAAGCCCTGAGAAACATTACAGAGCAAAGCATGCTGGGTATGGTTAGAAAACCCATCAGGAAGCTGATGAAAACAGGAAGTCCTGCATGTAAACATCCTGCGAGGATGCACTGATGTTGAGAACAGGGGAAGGAAAGTGCTGACATGAGAAACAGGTGTATGGGGCAAAATTATTCAGTGTTTGGGGTAAATAATTTCTTCAAGAGACTAAAAAAAAAAACTTTAAGTATTCTTTGTGGAAAAACTCATTTAATACCTTAATACATACAATTTAGCTACTGTATTTCTACCTAAAAGCAGAAATGTATTTAACGCTGATTAAACATAAAAGTAATTACCTATTTTCTCTTCCTAAGCTGGACATTTAAGGTCCCACTATCCCCATAGAAATATTTGAGCAAAGCTACTTTAAATTACTTTCAGATTGTGTCAGCTGCAGTTTAATGTACGGAGAAAAGTTTATTAGTGCAGGAAGACGTCTGCCTCATTATAAGAGTTCTATAGAAGATACAGTTACAGGCTCCTGCCCCAGCACTGCCTCACTGCAAGAAACCAGAACTGTCCAAATTTCTCTCTTCTCTGCCAAGTAAAATATACTTAATGTAAGTGCTCACAAAGCACGGCCGCCAAGACGTTTCAGAAACTTGCGAGTTTCAGCCCAGCTTCCCCTTTAGTAACCTCATGAGAAAGAGATAAAATAATTGGCACACAATGGGATCTCTTCTCCTCAGCGCGGGAGGCAGTAAATTACTCTGTATATATTCTTCATTCTACTCACTCCTTTGAAGGCTATAGTTGTATGCTTACTGCAGTATTAGCTTACAGATGTATTTGATCTGAGTATGTCATTTGGCACTGGGATACAACAGTATGCTATCTGTACATTTACACAGGACTGCAATTTTAGCCTCTACAAACATTTTGTGATAGAATGGCTCGTTGTAAAGATCTAATGAATCCCAGCGTGGTCCTGTAATAGGATGTCACCTCTACAATAAGTCAGTTCATGAAATGTCTTCCCTCCTAGATATTCCGTCATCACCTCTGAGTGGTGATATTGTAAAGTGGAAGGGTTTAGGAATCACAGCAACTTAGCCACAAAGTGGAGACCATGTAAAGTTATAGAGCGCGGTCAGCAAGTGCTGAGGAGCAAAGTGCATAAAAGTCACCAATGATCTACTGACTCCATAACTGATGAGATTGAAACCTCCTCTGGTATTAATGTCAGCTCAAAAACTGTGTTCCAGGAGCTTCATGACATGGGTTTCCATGGCCAAGCAGTCGCTCGCAAGCCTTACATCACCAAGCACAATGACAACCGTTGGATGGAGTGGTATAAAGCATGCCACCACTGGACTCCAGAGCAGTGGAAAAGTTTTCTGTGGAGCAATGAATCACGCTTCTCTGTCTGGCAGTTTGATGGAGCTTGGGTTTGGTGATTGTCAGGAGAACATTACCTGCCTGATTGCACTGTGCCACCAGTAAAGTTTGGTGGAGGAGAGATAATGCTATGGGGTGTTTTTTTGAAAGTTTAGCCTAAGTCCGTTAGTTCCAGTGAAGGGGAATCTTAATTCTTTAGCATACCAAGACATTTTGGACAATTATATGCTTCCGAATTTGTAGGCACAGTCTGGGGAAGGCCCTTTGTGTCCCAGTGCACGAAGCAAGGTCATAAAGGCATGGTTGGTAAGTTTGCTGTGGAAAGCTCTCTAAAACCCTGTAGAAAGCCTTCACAGAAGAGCGGAAGCTGTTGTTTCTAAAAAAAAAAGGGGGCGACCAACTCCATATTAATGTCTATCGAGTTAGATTGGCATATCATAGAAGCTCCTGTAGGTGCAGTGAAGTCCACGGCATGCCTAGAATCTGTTGCTGATTTTTTCTGCTGTGAGTGAATGGGGTTTGTATTCTGAAATTCAGCAACAAAGCAGAGTGGAATTTGCAATAAAAATTCAGCACCAAATATGCAATGCGTGAATCCAGCCTTAAAGGGTTTGTACACAAATCGCAGCAAGGTACAATCACATTGCATCACACCACACACACTTTACATGCCCTGTATCCCACGATTTAGCTTGAACCGGCTGATCATTTAATGTATATTGCGGCCTCCTAACTCTCCGTCTGACAGCAGATATCAGGGGAGAGAAGGATTGGGAAGTCAGGCAACTACCGGATGGTGTGGTTGGCCATCTGATTTTGCTGCAAGATTGTGCGCCCATTTGCTGCCATGAGTGGGCATAGGTTGGGAACATGTAGCCAGCCACTCCATGGAGTTGTACCCTTAGATTTCAAGGGAAGATAAGCCACCGCCAGGTGTATCTTGACAGTGGTTTACTCCCCTGTCCCCATTCAGAATACATGTATGCACAGCCAAGCCTAATGTGCATTAGATATATGGGAATAGTGTTTGAGGGAGGGGGGGTTCAGGTGACATCTACAGTATCTAACATGTATAATCAGCTTCAGACAATGTTTCTTACACTACTACCTGCAAAGTGTACGTGCCAGGTAGGAATAGAGGAGCAAAGGCAGCCAAAAGTAAGAGTAGGGGGAGTGTGGCCGCTCTGGTATGGCATATGGCTAAACTGTTGAAGGGGCTAATAGCCGATATGGCTATAGGGTCATGGGGTGGTGCTGCTATAGGGACTTTGTAAGGCTTTAATTGTGACTGTCATATTTTTGTCTGTATATGAGCGTGTCCTTGTGTGCGGTCATATCCCTCTCACACCCGCCTCCTTGACCAAATCCGGTATTTGTGGACATTATAATACACATGTATAGTAGTGAGACTGGGTGAGATGATGCCCATCTCCAAGGATGGATGACACACAGGAAACGCATGAATATAAAATATCTATCTAATTCCTAGTAAACATCATTATCTTCATTCAGCATCTCTGGTCATACACACCTTCCCAGATCCAGATCATACACACTGTCCTAGATCCAGATCATACACACCGTCCCAGATCATACACACCGTTCCAGATCCAGGTCATACACACCCTCCCGTTCCTGTCACGCCTTCCCAGATCCAGGCCATACACACCTTCCCAAGTCCAGTTCATACACAATATCCCAGATCCAGGTCATACACACCTTCCCAAGTCCAGGTCATACATAATCTCCCAGATCCAGGTCATACACACCTTCCCAAGTCCAGGTCATACACAATCTCCCAGATCCAGGTCATACACACCTTCCCAAGTCCAGGTCATACACAATCTCCCAGATCTAGGTCATACACACCCTCCCAGAGCCATGTCATATAAATCTTTCCAGATCCAGGTCATACACACCTTCCCAGATACAGCTCATTCCTTCCCAGATCCAGGTCATACACAATCTCCCAGATCCAGGTAATACACACCCTCCCAGATCCAGGTCGTACACACCTTCCCAGATGCAGGTCATACCTTCTCAGATCCAAGTCATACACAATCTCCCAGATCCAGGTCATATACATCCTCCCAGATCCAGGTCATACACAATCTCCCAGATCCAGGTAATACACACCCTCCCAGATCCAGGTCGTACACACCTTCCCAGGTGCAGGTCATACCTTCTCAGATCCAAGTCATACACAATCTCCCAGATCCAGGTCATATACATCCTCCCAGATGCAGGTCGTACACACCATCCCAGATCCAGGTCATACACACAATCACAGAAATATAGTGGCAAATATGGGGGAACTGCTCAAACCCCAAACACTGTAGCGTGTTTCTCATTGGGGGAGCAGTCCCACCGCATGTGGACCGCAGCAAACGACCATCCCCAGCAAAAAATGCGTACAATGGAGGATGCCGGCGCGGTCCACATGCACCACAAAGGCATCCTACACAAAACGGAGCATTGTGCGGATGAAAATATAATTATATAAATCACAGAAAAAAATGCACCAAACGGATATGCCACTGACTATACTAGCTAGTCATACAAGCAGATATTAAAAGCTGAGACTTTTGCCAATATATTCCTGTCAGGAACACATCGGAGCCCATCATGCACCACAACACGGTCTCTCAGCATGGCAAGGGTCCTACCACTACGCTAACTATGGTGTGAACACGGTCTGAAGGTGATGTAATCCAGCTCACAGCCAAGCTTCCACACAACCGCCTAGCAGGACAACTAATGCAATGTGAACAAAGCAAGACTGTAAGCCACACCCATATCAGACCATGTGATGGAGGTTACCAGGTGCAAAGGAGTGTTTAAATGCCAGGTAAAGGCACATTCAATACATATAAAACAATGACTAGCGAGTATAGTCAGTGGCATATCCGTTTGGTGCATTTTTTTCTGTGATTTATATAATTATATTTTTATGCGCACAATGCTCCGTTTTGTGTAGGATGCCTTTGTGGTGCATGTGGACCGCGCCGGCATCCTCCATTGTACGCATTTTTTGCTGGGGATAGTCGTTTGCTGCGGTCCACATGCGGTGGGACTGCTCCCCCAATGAGAAACACGCTACAGTGTTTGGGGTTTGAGCAGTTCCCCCATATTTGCCACTATATTTCTGTGATTTTGTTTTATATGTATTGAATGTGCCTTTACCTGGCATTTAAACATTCTTTTGCACCTGGTAACCTCCATCACACGGTCTGATATCGGTGTGGCTTACAGTCTTCCTTTATTCACATTGCATTAGTTGCCCTGCTAGGCGGTTGTGTGGAAGCTTGGCTGTGAGCTGGATTACCTCACCTTCAGACCGTGTTCACACCATAGTTAGCATAGTGGTAGGACCCCTCGCCATGCTGAGAGACCGTGACGTGGTGCATGATGGGCTCCGATGTGTTCCTGACAGGAATATATTGGCAAAAGTCTCAGCTTTTAATATCTGCTTGTATGACTAGCTAGTATAGTCAGTGGCACATCCGTTTGGTGCATTTTTCTGTGATTCAGGTCATACACACCTTTCGAGATCCAAGTCATATGCACTGTCCTAGATCCAAGTCATACACACCCTCCCAGATCCAGGTCATACACACCCTCCCAGATCCAGGTCATACACACCCTCCCAGATCCAGGTCATACACACCCTCTCAGATCCAGGTCATACACGCCTTCCCAGATCCAGGTCATACACGCCTTCCCAGATCCAGGTCATACACACCCTCCCAGATCCAGGTCATACACACCCTCCCAGATCCAGGTCATACACACCTTCCCAACTCCAGGTCATACACAATCTCCCAGATCCAGGTCATACACACCTTCCCAACTCCAGGTCATACACAATCTCCCAGATCTAGGTCATACACACCCTCCCAGAGCCATGTCATATAAATCTTTCCAGATCCAGGTCATACACACCTTCCCAGATACAGCTCATACCTTCCCAGATCCAGGTCATACACAATCTCACAGATCCAAGTAATACACACCATCACAGATCCAGGTCGTACATACCATCCCAGATCCAGGTCATACACACCTTCCGAGATCCAGGTCATACGCAGTGTCCTAGATCCAGGTCATACACACCCTCCCAGATCCAGGTCGTACACACCTTCCCAGATGCAGGTCATACCTTCTCAGATCCAAGTCATACACAATCTCCCAGATCCAGGTCATATACATCCTCCCAGATCCAGGTCATACACAATCTCCCAGATCCAGGTAATACACACCCTCCCAGATCCAGGTCGTACACACCTTCCCAGGTGCAGGTCATACCTTCTCAGATCCAAGTCATACACAATCTCCCAGATCCAGGTCATATACATCCTCCCAGATGCAGGTCGTACACACCATCCCAGATCCAGGTCATACACACAATCACAGAAATATAGTGGCAAATATGGGGGAACTGCTCAAACCCCAAACACTGTAGCGTGTTTCTCATTGGGGGAGCAGTCCCACCGCATGTGGACCGCAGCAAACGACCATCCCCAGCAAAAAATGCGTACAATGGAGGATGCCGGCGCGGTCCACATGCACCACAAAGGCATCCTACACAAAACGGAGCATTGTGCGGATGAAAATATAATTATATAAATCACAGAAAAAAATGCACCAAACGGATATGCCACTGACTATACTAGCTAGTCATACAAGCAGATATTAAAAGCTGAGACTTTTGCCAATATATTCCTGTCAGGAACACATCGGAGCCCATCATGCACCACAACACGGTCTCTCAGCATGGCAAGGGTCCTACCACTACGCTAACTATGGTGTGAACACGGTCTGAAGGTGATGTAATCCAGCTCACAGCCAAGCTTCCACACAACCGCCTAGCAGGACAACTAATGCAATGTGAACAAAGCAAGACTGTAAGCCACACCCATATCAGACCATGTGATGGAGGTTACCAGGTGCAAAGGAGTGTTTAAATGCCAGGTAAAGGCACATTCAATACATATAAAACAATGACTAGCGAGTATAGTCAGTGGCATATCCGTTTGGTGCATTTTTTTCTGTGATTTATATAATTATATTTTTATGCGCACAATGCTCCGTTTTGTGTAGGATGCCTTTGTGGTGCATGTGGACCGCGCCGGCATCCTCCATTGTACGCATTTTTTGCTGGGGATAGTCGTTTGCTGCGGTCCACATGCGGTGGGACTGCTCCCCCAATGAGAAACACGCTACAGTGTTTGGGGTTTGAGCAGTTCCCCCATATTTGCCACTATATTTCTGTGATTTTGTTTTATATGTATTGAATGTGCCTTTACCTGGCATTTAAACATTCTTTTGCACCTGGTAACCTCCATCACACGGTCTGATATCGGTGTGGCTTACAGTCTTCCTTTATTCACATTGCATTAGTTGCCCTGCTAGGCGGTTGTGTGGAAGCTTGGCTGTGAGCTGGATTACATCACCTTCAGACCGTGTTCACACCATAGTTAGCATAGTGGTAGGACCCCTCGCCATGCTGAGAGACCGTGACGTGGTGCATGATGGGCTCCGATGTGTTCCTGACAGGAATATATTGGCAAAAGTCTCAGCTTTTAATATCTGCTTGTATGACTAGCTAGTATAGTCAGTGGCATATCCGTTTGGTGCATTTTTCTGTGATTCAGGTCATACACACCTTTCGAGATCCAAGTCATATGCACTGTCCTAGATCCAAGTCATACACACCCTCCCAGATCCAGGTCATACACACCCTCCCAGATCCAGGTCATACACACCCTCCCAGATCCAGGTCATACACACCCTCTCAGATCCAGGTCATACACGCCTTCCCAGATCCAGGTCATACACGCCTTCCCAGATCCAGGTCATACACACCCTCCCAGATCCAGGTCATACACACCCTCCCAGATCCAGGTCATACACACCTTCCCAACTCCAGGTCATACACAATCTCCCAGATCCAGGTCATACACACCTTCCCAACTCCAGGTCATACACAATCTCCCAGATCTAGGTCATACACACCCTCCCAGAGCCATGTCATATAAATCTTTCCAGATCCAGGTCATACACACCTTCCCAGATACAGCTCATACCTTCCCAGATCCAGGTCATACACAATCTCCCAGATCCAGGTAAAACACACCATCACAGATCAAGGTCGTACATACCATCCCAGATCCAGGTCATACACACCTTCCGAGATCCAGGTCATACGCAGTGTCCTAGATCCAGGTCATACACACCCTCCCAGATCCAAGTCATACACACCCTTCCAGGTCCAGGTCATACACGCCTTCCCAGATCCAGGTCATACCCACCCTCCCAGATCCAAGTCATACCCACCCTCCCAGATCCAAGTCATACACACCCTCCCAGATCCAGGTCATACACACACCCCCAGATCCAGGTCATACACACCCTCCAAGATCCAAGTCATACACACCCTCCCAGATCCAGGTCATACACACCCTCCCAGATCCAAGTCATACACACCCTCCCAGATCCAGGTCATACATGCCTTCCCAGATCCAGGTCATACATGCCCTCCCAGATTCAGGTCATACACGCCCTCCCAGATCCAGGTCATACACACCCTCCCAGATCCAGGTCATACACACTCTCCGAGATCCAGGTCATACACACCCTCCCAGATCCAGGTCATACACACCCTCCCAGATCCAGGTCATACACACCCTCCCAGATCCAGGTCATACACACCCTCCCAGATCCAAGTCATACACACCCTCCCAGATCAAGGTCATACACACCCTCCTAGATCCAGGTCACACACTCCTTCCCAGGTCTCGGTCACCTTTGCCTATACTCTGGTGTTTTTCAACTGATGGTATCTGCTGCAGCTACATTTAATTTTTCAGCTCTGTAGCTTTGCATCTCTGTTACATTTATTAAATTAGACTTCCATAAATGATTTATAGCCGCTGCTAATCGCATCTAATGTTCCACATGTGAAAGGTGATAGACTAAGCAGAATAATTGTTGCAGAGATTAAATTTAGCTTTTTGGTGAAACTAAGTGTGTAACTCTCAGGTCATAGCTGCTGAGAAAGAAGGTATTTAGATACACACACTTTTCAATTATTAACTCTTTTACAGGGTTGTCCAAGCTAGATCCTCATGATAGGTCATCAATATCAGATGAGTGAGGGTCCAACATTCTGCACCCCCACAATTAGATGTTTCTGACAGACGCACTACCAGAAACTATAGATCGTACATAGCAGAAATATAAGGCTCTGTACACTGTGTAATTTATCGCACAAGACTACTATTTTGCGAGTTGAGCTGCAGTACTCCGGTATGGCCACTAAACAGTGTACGGAGCTGTCCGACACAGCTGAACTATGGGGGTGCCAGGTGTCAGATCCCCATTAATCTGTAACTCATGACCTGTCCAGAGGATACGTCATCAATATCTGTAGACCGGATAACCCCCAAGCCATAGCCATATGCAAGATGGCAGTTTTTTTTTTTTTTGCGGAATGAGTTGTATTTTTTAATGGTACCAATGGGGTACATTCAATGCAATGTGAAACCTATAAAAAAAAAATTAAAGGGACGAATAGAAAAAAAATAGCAATTCCACAATTTTTGGGTGATTCATTCTGTGCGTTTTGCTTTTATATTGACATGGTTACTTTATTCTGTGGGTCAGTACGATTATTGTGATACCAAATTTACTGTATTTTTCACCCTCTAAGAGGAGGGAAATGTCAGTGTGTCTTATAGGGCGAATACTAACAAATACTTCCATTATGAAAGAGCTCATTAGTACAGTAGGAACGGGGAGCGGTGAATACAGTACTCCCTGTGTGGGCTCTGTACTCACTGCTCCCTGGTCTTCGTCTGCTGGCACCGCAGGCTGTGCTGTGACCTGCATACACCATGAGGACGTCGGTTCACTCTGTGACCTCACACTGTGCAGCATCGGGTCATAGGACATAGCGGCGTCCAGAACAGGAGATCTGTGGTCTGATTAACATGGGGGTCTGATCTGTGAGGTCTGATTGGGGGTCTTATTAACATTCAGGGTGTGATCTGAGGTCTGATTAACATTGGGAGTCTGAATAGGGTTCTGTGCTGAGGTCTGATTAAAAATATATATTTTTCTTATTTTCCTCCTCTTATGGGCAGGTGCATCTTGTAGGGCGACAAAATATGGCATGTAGGTTTTTATGTGTTAATAATTAAAATACTTATATGATAGATATTAAAAATAAATTTGTTTTTGTGTTGCCGTATTCTGACAGCCATAACTTTTTTTCTTTTTCCATCGACGGAGCTGTGAGGGGGCTTCTTTTTTGTGGGAAGAGTTGATGTCTTCATTACTATTATTTTGAGGTATATGGGTATATAAGACATTGCCTTCTTGTGAGGCAGGAGGACAAATACAACAGCAATTCTGTCATAATTGCTTAGTTCTGTTAAATGGCCCCGCTCATCACAATCATTTCTAGGATTGTGGCATTGGTCGGGTGTTCATATCCATTGCATAAAGCTCTAAACTCCGCTTTCTTAGACATTAAACCATCTGAGAAGTGTATTGTCTAGGAATGTAGGGACGTCTGGCCATACTCATATACCTTTCACCTGTGAAGATGGAACAAGTTGCGTTCAGTCTAGTGTGTGAGCTAGCCCATGTCTGTGACTCCTTACCTGCCCCTATGAGTGATGTAGAAGAAATGACTTGTGCCTCTTCCAGCCCAGACTTTCGTAGAAGATCATACAAACAATGGGCATTTATTAGAGAGGACAGAATCTGGGCATTGTGCTAAAGGCAGAACAGCTTAACTTGATATTTAATAGAAGAATAATGGCCGTGTGCAGTCTCCTGCCAGCGAGATAGACTACTACTACCTTACTAATGGTCTGTCCAGGAAGAGATTCTATCAGAACTCCCGAACAAAAAGATGGATCACTCCGAGTCTCCGACCTTACCTACGTTCTCCGCAAGAGGAGTGTGAGACAGTGGTTGGAGGCAAGGAAGGGGTGGATAGTGCGGTCCACGCCCCTGTTCCACCACAGGTGAGATAAGCTGGAGGTACTCAGCCTGGCATAAAGCACCTCCCAGAGTGTCAGCAAGGGGGGAGTGTGTTACCTGTAGACAGAGGCCTGGAGGCTCTGTCTGTGTGGTCTCAGCTGGGCTAGGCTGAGGGACCACGAGGCTAAGTGACAGCCTGGAATTTGGGGGACGCAGTGATGCCTGCGGTACAAGGGCCACAAGGTCAGAGTCGGGAGGACTGCTGGACCACAATCCCCCAAAGGGACTTGCGTTTGCTACAGCCTGGAGGCTGCTGGGCTAGCTGAGAAAGCCGTAGGTTATGACCGTGTCTGAACAGCACTCTATAGGGAAGTCAGGGATTCTACCCTATGTTTAGTTAGAGCCCGGCCGGCAGGTATTTGTTTTGTGTTATTGTTTGTTGTTGCTGGTGTTGCACAATAAATGCAAAGTTTGGACAGTATATCCGTAGCTGGTGAAGTAACCTGTGAGAATGACCCCCGGAGAAGAGCTAACCCCCCCACAGGAGCTATTAGTCTGTTTATAGCAAAGCTCCCGGTACACAGGCCAAATACATCCATAGAGAGCTGCCCTCTATCTATCTATCTATCTATCTATCTCTCTATTATCTATCTATCTTTGAACAACACAACATAAAGTTCCATGGAAAGATGCCTCAGAATTGTTATCTCATACAGAATGTTAGTAGTTACTAAAACAGGAGAGGTGACAGGTCCTCTTTAAGAGCTTACCATAGACTGCTAAAGCGTTCCTAACTTTTCACACAACTTTTCATATGATTGTCAGGGAGCATATCAAAAGTTATGATCGGTGGAAGTCTAGGTACTGAGACCCCTAATCGTTCTCTAGAACGAGGGGAAAGAAATGTACGCATATCGAGCTCACTCTTCTCGCTGCTGGAGACGGACTCCACAATAGTCTATGGGCCCATCTCAATTCCATCCTTAACAGCGAGGAGAGAGAGCGCAATATGCACATACTTCTCTCCCCTCGTTCTAGAGAACAATGGGGGTCTCAGTACCCAGACCTCAACCGATCATAACTTTTGATATTTCTCTATGACATATCAAAAGTTGTGTGCAAAGTTAGTGATGCTTTAAATTGAGCTTGATAATAAAATGGTATGCAGTAAACTCCTAAGCTCCCTCTAGTGGTGACTGCAGGCAGAGCGAATTTTATCATTTACCTCTAAATCAGGACTTTTTATGTACTGTATTAAAAAAACTTATATTTTTAGTTCATTTTACTTTAAAAGAAACAAAGAAAAGTACAGCATTGTGGCAGTGCATTATCACAATCCTAATAGCTAGTTTGCATCTTTTTTCTGAAGGTTACCAGATAATCACTGTGCACTCAGTGAATTTTTCTTAGTCTTTTTCTGAGACAGTGAGGTGCTTAAAAGATATTCCATTATCACCATTTACCTTTTCTCCAAACATTGTAATGATATTTTCATGTTTTTTTCTCAGCGAGTTCTGCCGTTTGTTATTGTGCTGTATGAATGATTGCCCATGGGCTAAATGCAATAACAAGCTTGTAGAAATGAGGATAAATTCACGCGGTCTGTTGTAGGAGTTGAGTGTTCTGTAGGTCAGAGACTTTTTGCGTATTTATCTAAGTTTCTCTATAGAATTTGTATTGTACATTTACAACATATATTGATTCACTTCAGGTCATGGTCATGGAAAACATCTCATCAAAACTGTATTAGCTTTAATCACAATGGAACTTTTCAATTAAAATGCAATGCAATCTTTAGCCTAATACTGCACTGAATTGTTCTGCTAAATGTAGCTTTGCATCAGTACAGTACCGATTAAAAACCTAAAAATGAGAAGATTTGAGATGTAAATGCCATATATTTGCTGGCAGGGGAGGAGTACACAGATCTCATAGGGCCCCATAGAAAGACTTACTATGGGCCCCCTGCACCACCCAACTTCCATGGACACGTGTGTCAATCACTCCCATGCAATGCAGGATGCAAAGCAAGGTGCAAGATTTCTGATACTTTTTTGTATGAAGCAAAATAAATTTTAAAGAAAAGTAAATTGTAATTAGAAAAAATTCTCCTTTGGCCTCACCCACCTTATCCGACCTGTATATCAGTAAAGTGGAATAGATTCTTCATATATATGGCGCTTATTCTGAACACCATATTTCTCAATGTATTCATAAATACATCGTTAAATCTCCTGCTTCCCTTCTATTACAAAGCTGTCTGCCAGCAGCCACCACTAGGGGGAGCTCAATGCATAGAAATTCATACAGTTACTGTAATCATCTTTTTTTGCACTGGGCTCCCCTAGTGGTGGCTGCTGGAAAATGCAGCATTTTAAATCTGGAAGAGAAATTAGAAGTTCAGCACTGGGCCCCCTTCCCTCAGAGGCCCCATAGCAGTTGTGCGGTCTGCCTCCATTAACAGTACAGCATTGTTTGCTAGACTGTACTCTGTTCCAAATACAAGGTCATATTGGCCCACTAGACTAACCCAAAAGATACTCCATTGACATGGCCCATAATGCAACAAGCGTTGAAAGTAAGATAGTGAATATGGCGGCACTGCCCGTACTTAGCTTCCAGCCCCTGCTGTTGAATGAGAAGCCGGTTCTGTGGTGTAGTTAGCCTCGTTCGTGGTGCTCAGCGTTAAAGAGGACAAGCCAATAAGATTCGCAACAATGTAGAGAAGTATGAAAAAGATACGCTGGGCCAGAGGAAGCGCAATCACACGCGCGAAACGGCCGTAGTCGCTACCATTCGCTACAGAGTGTCCGCCTCAGGATCCCACTTGTGCACTGTTTTCTTCAACATGAAATAAAGCAGCAACAAAATATCAACCCCGGTGAGTGCCGCGTATCTTTTTCATACTTCTCTACATTGTTGCCCATAATACAACAAGCCCTAAAGGTTCAGCAGAAGACAAGTCCATTTGGAGATGATTTTTGAAGCCAATCACTTGTCAATAGGGTCTATTTCTTATTGGGGAGGGGGTTCACAAATAATTTGATTTCATTGATGATCTCTCCTTGTACAATGATAGGGATTGCAATGCTATTTAAAGTGAACATCTGTATGTCCTCTATAAATTGCTTCTTGCATTACAGTGAATTCTGAGATCCGGGAATAAATAGGCTTAACATGACTTGGGTGCATAAAAAATTTGCTATGATAACAGATACTGTATATATTAACATACATAGTGAAGTAAGTAACATTTACCAAAACACACTCCTGAGTTTGAGCAGTGACAAGGAAGAGAGCACCCTTTACTCCCTTGCTGTGAGGTGCAGGACAGGATCTCTCCAGTATCCTCAGTGGAATACAATCTCTGAACAGAGGTCCCATTCTGTCCTTCAGCTATGATGGGGAACCTGGAGCTTGCTCCCACCACATTCAGATACGCCTATAGCCAGGGTGCAGGCAGTTACCTTCTCTGATCAGTGCTCTGCAATCCTTCTTTGTGGCCTCTAAACTTTTTATATAATCCAATAGCTCCTTTCCTCAAGGGCTGACACAGATGCTCTCACTTTTGTTGCTTTTTTTTTTCCGTATTGTCTCACTTTTGTTACACTTTATCCAAAGAGTAAGAGCGTATTACGGCCATGTCTGTGTTATGGACTGCAGACCGTGGATCCGCAAAACACAGGTACCTCACATGTCCTATCTTTGGCCGTATATTGCAGATTGCATACCCATTGAAGTCAATGGGTCTGCACTGAGATTGCAGGGTGCACATGGCCAATGCCTTTGCTTTTCAGATCTGCGGCTTGCAGTCTGCAACATAGGCATGGTCGTCACACATTCGTGTCAATGCACCCTAAGCTGAATCTTCACTGTTCTCTCTCCATACATCTAATACATGAATATAATGCATGAAATACAGTGATATTAACACTTTCAATGCTTTGCAGTTGGGACACTTTTGGATGTGTCCTTCTTTACCTTTGCTCTTGGCTCAACATATTTCCAGATGTGTCACCAGATGTCTATCCAATGTAAGTCTATGTGTGGCCACCTAGTGGTTGTGATGTGAAATTCAGCCTGTTAAGGATTTTCTTAGCATGTTGAAACATTGTATTGAAGATAAAGCTGGACACATCTGTAAATACACTAAAACCAGACAGACGCCACCATGCTAGATCCGGGTGTCTACCCGACCTCACTCCAACCAAAAACTGGTTAGGCCTCCTCCTATAAAAAACATTGCCGGCTACACTGCTATGTTCTAAAGCTGCTCCTTAGCTATGATACAATTCCTCGTACACATAGAGAGACACGGCGCTCCCTATAACCTGTACGAATAAAGATCTGCCCCCCTCCTGAGTTCATTGTGTACCGACTGCAAGCTACACTAACAAACACTCCAGTGATCAGCTCTCCTCCACAGCAATACAAAAGAAGTTCTGGATTTAGGATGCCGCAAGGAGATTCTTTTGATGTGATAAGTCTTGCAATATTTTTTGGTTTCATATTTTTTTTCCAAAGAATGACCCTAGGCTGCAGCAAATATCACAGAACACACGCTGCTTTTATCAGCTGAAATAGCACAGCACGCAGGACGTTCTCCTGGGGGTCACAGAGCTCTGCAAAGCTTCCGCCATCATCAGTCAATTATATAATAATAAAAAAAAAAATGTCGTAAAATCCCTTCTGCAATGTCCGTCCCTCTTATCCTTTCCCTCAGATATTCTGTGACTGTTCCCCAGAATATCTGATAAAAGATTCAGTGTTTCATCCTGCCCAGTCTAAACAGGGTGTTAGATTCTTGAATGTCTGCATTGTACGGAGTTTATCTGTATGTTGTATTTTAGAGAACTTTACATAACAGATACAAGGGGCTGGAGATGTACAAATCAAAAAGACCAAACTGGTAGAGTGGATGGAAAGTTGCCTTAAGACTTGAGTTGAAGCCCAGGGCAAAGGTTCAGTTCTATGCTCTATCCCTGTATCTAGGGGAAGAGGGGGTGGAGCAAATTTGGCATTTCTGAGACAAACTTATGTCTGGAGGCCCCTGTCGCACAGCTACACTCTGCCCTGTCCCGCCTCTAAGTTCTGCCCCCTTGTCCCGCTAAGCCCTACTCAGCTTAGCGGTGCAGCCTGGGCACTTCTGCTACTGCTCTACAACTGGGAAGGGGCCCCTTTTCCACTGGTCCTTTGGGAAGCTGAACCGGCTGCTCAGGTGTTATGTCCACACCTAATTTAGTCAGTTTTATAATTTATTCAGCTAACCGTTTGTGGCCAGCCAAAAGATGCAGCAGATTTATTAGAAGGCATGTGCCTCTTAAAAAATGTGGCGCCTCTTACTTAGCGCACTAGACATAAGATAAATCTACGACAGAAAACATGGACTTCAATGGGAAAATATTGTGGTCATGCTTTATGTCATGTGCAGATGTCACTGTTGTGGTCATGCTTTATGTCATGTGCAGATGTCATTGCTGTAGTCATGGTCTATGTCATGTGCAGATGTCACTGTTGTGGTCATGCTTTATATCAGGTGCAGATGTCACTGTTGTGGTCTTGCTTTATGTCATGTGCAGATGTGACTGTTGTGGTCATGCTTTATGTCACGTGCAGATGTCACTGTTATGTGGTCATGCTTTATGTGTCATGTGCAGATGTCATTGCTGTAGTCATGGTCTATGTCATGTGCAGATGTCACTGTTGCGGTCATGCTTTATATCAGGTGCAGATGTCACTGTTGTGGTCATGCTTTATGTCATGTGCAGATGTCACTGTTGTGGTCATGCTTTATGTCATGTGCAGATGTGACTGTTATGTGGTTTTGCTTTATGTCACGTGCAGATGTCACTGTTATGTGGTCATGCTTTATGTCACATGCAGATGTCACTGTTATGTGGTCATGCTTTATGTCACATGCAGATGTCACTGTTATGTGGTCATGCTTTATGACACGTGCAGATATCGCTGTTATGTGGTCATGCTTTATGTCACGTGCAGATGTCGCTGTTATGTGGTCATGCTTTATGTCACATGCAGATGTCACTGTTATGTGGTCATGCTTTATGACACGTGCAGATATCGCTGTTATGTGGTCATGCTTTATGTCACGTGCAGATGTCGCTGTTATGTGGTCATGCTTTATGTCATGTGCAGATGTCACTGTTATGTGGTCTTGCTTTATGTCACGTGCAGATGTCGCTGTTATGTGGTCATGCTTTATGTCATGTGCAGATGTCACTGTTATGTCATCTTGCTTTATGTCACGTGCAGATGTCACTGTTATGTGGTCATGCTTTGTCATGTGCAGATGTCACTGTTATGTGGTCTTGCTTTATGTCACGTGCAGATGTCACTGTTATGTGGTCATGCTTTATGTCACGTGCAGATGTCACTGTTGTGGTCTTGCTTTATGTCACGTGCAGATGTCACTGTTATGTGGTCATGCTTTGTCATGTGCAGATGTCACTGTTATGTGGTCTTGCTTTATGTCACGTGCAGATGTCACTGTTATGTGGTCATGCTTTATGTCATGTGCAGATATCACTGTTGTGGTCATGCTTTATATCAGGTGCAGATGTCACTGTTATGTGGTCATGCTTTATATCAGGTGCAGATGTCACTGTTGTGGTCATGCTTTATATCAGGTGCAGATGTCACTGTTATGTGGTCACGCTTTATATAAGGTGCAGATGTCACTGTTGTGGTCATGCTTTATATCAGGTGCAGATGTCACTGTTGTGGTCATGCTTTATATCAGGTGCAGATGTCACTGTTGTGGTCATGCTTTATATCAGGTGCAGATGTCACTGTTATGTGGTCACGCTTTATATAAGGTGCAGATGTCACTGTTGTGGTCATGCTTTATATCAGGTGCAGATGTCACTGTTGTGGTCATGCTTTATATCAGGTGCAGATGTCACTGTTGTGGTCATGCTTTGTCATGCGCAGATATTATTACGTAGGGAGAGAGGAGGAGCAGAACTGTGTCCATCTCCTACTGTTAATAGTGCCCTTTAGTTGAGCTTCCAGAGAAGGAAAATACCATAAGGCCCGGTTAGGACAAAAATTCCAGGAACAAACTTAAACCAGCCAGTATTCTTTAGTGATAAATGGTGATATTATTTCTTGGTCGAATTGCAGTATTATGTAGGAACTATATGGCAGCATTACACAAAATGTCTAATAAAGTATACCATAGATGCTATGTTCTATTTTGGCACTTTATGACTGTATTTTGGGGGCTATAATAATTATGAATTAATGATTATTTGTTGTCCAGGGCCTCGTTTTCTATAAAAGTGCTATATATTTAGCACTCAGTTCCCAAGAGGAATACTTGTAAAAAAGAATTTCACCCGCTATAAATTTTTTAAGTGATATTTCATTTTTGTTCGATATGAAATTGCACAGTCCACTGTACAAAGAGCTATAATCTGTTTGTCTAAGCAGCGGTGCAAGACAAAATGATAGCATGTACCGAAATTCCAAACTCCACTTCAGGCCTTACTCATTAAACACGCAGTGGAATAAGAGGCATTACAGGCTGGATGGCTCCTACCATATCATTTTATCAATCAGCTTCTAGCTCGATTCATGAAGTGCAGCATTTTATAATCTCCAGCTCATCCCTGCTTCTCTAGACTGAAGCTGTTACCGAAACATGTCCCTTACCCAACCAGTCAATGTCCACAGCAGTCAGCAGATTTCCGGAAGTTCCCTGCAATTGGATATTGCATCAATCAACGGGCCTCGTGTTAAATAAATAATCAGTGATTATAATCATGCTAATCCGGGTCCGAGGTCTCGGCTCCTCTCACACATCAGCTAGGATTTACACATGTGGAGCTGACATTTTATAGCGTTTACAGTATTGTGTTGAGAAATTCATGTAGAGGGGCATGTATAGAAAGATAGACAGATAGATAGATAGATAGATAGATAGATAGATATGAGATAGATGGATATTAGATAGATAGATAGATAGATAGATAGATAATGAGATAGATAGATAGATAGATATGAGATAGATGGATATTAGATAGATAGATAGATAGATAGATAGATAGATAGATAGATAGATAGATAGATATGCAGGATAAGAAACGGCAAAAATGGTCACGTGATATGGAGGACTATACACGCGGTTTTATCTACGTTTGGCAACGTGACCCGAAAAACTCCAGAGGTGGTGATAGAAGACAAACTCATCCTTCAGATAGAAGATATACTAGATCTCAATCTCATAGTAAAAGTCAGGAACAAGGAGAGACCAGTACAGAAGCTACAATCCAGAAGTCTTTTTTAGGACTGGGTACGGGTCCAACAGAACCAGGATGGGCGGTAAACGCCACCACAAATGGCGAAGAAAGGAACAAAAATCTCAGACCTCAACGTCAGAAAATTGTGAACAGAAAGAGAACATAGTGGTAAATATCTCGTCCACTGTTTTGAATGATGCACAACAATCCGTTTTGGACAAGGGCCTTTCTTTTTGTCCTGTGTCAAAAACGGATTGGTTCAACTTGGAGCTGGACCTTCATAGATTTTTTCGGAGTGTTAAACTCAAGATTTGGTTTTCCGCACAAAGCCAGGCCTCGAGAGATGATGTTGATAGGCCATCAGAGTTATTATTGTGTAATACAGGATTATATGTTAAGAGCAACTTTAATCCAATTATTGATCATCCTGCAGTTGAAGCATTTTCTTTGTGCCTCTGAGAATAATGATCTCAGATTTGGGAACATTACTTCTGAGGAGATTGCCGCGGTGTGCTCTCTGGCCTCCGACCACAGCCTCACCATCAAGTCTGCTGACAAGGGTGGTGGGGTTGTGGTCATGGACACCAGTGAGTACATCAGGGAGATCCATGGCCAACTTGAGGACTCACAAGTGTACAAACGGGTAATACATGATCCTAAATTTGGTTTATTAAGGGAACTGCGAGATATTTTAAATCAAGCCCGAGAGGCTGATCTCATTGATGAAAAACTTTTCAATTATTTATATCGTGATAAACCTTGTACGCCCATGTTGTACACGTTGCCTAAAGTCCACAAGGGGGTGATGCCCCCCCCTGGCCGTCCGATTGTTTCGGGTAGAGAGTCCCTTTTTTACAATGTGGCTATTTTTCTTGACAAGATGTTACGTTGTTTTGCCATTTCCACTAAATCTTTCATTAGAGATACTGCTGATTTTTTGTCTAAGATCAATGACCTTAAGGTCCCGGTGGGCGCGGTTCTTGTTTCGTTCGACGTATGTAGTTTATATACGTCGATCGATCACCAGCTGGGTCTACGGGCAGTGGAGGCTTGTCTTGCCAAATCTGAGCATTCCATAGCATGTCAGGTATTTTTGCTTTCATTATTGAGATTTGTTTTGACTAAAAATTACTTTCTGTTCCAGGACGACTTCTTTGTTCAGTTGCGTGGGACGGCGATGGGGTCCAACGTGGCGCCCACTTATGCAAACATCTATATGGCCCACCTTGAGGAGTCGTCGATTTATGGTAGCCACCACTTCAGACAAGTTCTGGAGTGGTGGCGCTATATCGACAATATCTTCTTGGTGTGGACGGGCGACACGTTGGACCTCCTTGCGTTCCACGCATACCTCAATGAAGTCGATCCGACCGTGAAATTTACCATGGTACATTCCACGGAGAGGCTACAGTTCCTTGATACCGAGGTCCGGATCATGGGACGAGGTTTGAGTACGGACCTATTTGTAAAACCTACTGACAAGAATACCCTGTTGCGGTATGATAGCCACCATCCTCGTTCCATGATCCGATCCTTGCCTTTTAGCCAGTTCCTCCGCGTTCAGAGGATAGTCAAGGATGATAAAATGAGATCAATTTGACTCAATGAAATGGGTCACAAATTTGCCACTCGAGGGTACCCTAGAAAATTAGTCAAGGAATCCATCAACAAAGTGGAGAATTTCTCCAACATTGTTACACCGATGGATGCCCCGAAAAATCCTCGTATTCCCTTCGTCTCCCATTTTTCCACTAACAGTGTGCATATAGCCACTGTTATTCGGAAACATTGGAGTTTGATTGGCAATAGTTTCCCCCACATTCCGGAATTCCACACTCCCCCTTTGTTTTCCTACCGCAGAGGGCGAAATTTGGGAGACAGATTAGTTAGGGCGGATGTGGGCAGTACCAAAACCAACGTGAGAGCCATGTGCGGTTCTACCCGCACTGGATGCTATCCGTGTTACCATTGCATAAACTGCAAACTTATGATCAAAGGGGACACATTTCACAATCCGGCTACCAATGCAGTGATTAAAATCACACAATTCCTCACTTGTGATTCATCCTACGTGGTCTACCAGCTTGCCTGCCCTTGTGGGAAGTGGTATGTTGGTGAGACCACGTGGGATGTAAAAACACGACTTAACCAGCACCGTTATTCCATTAGGAAGGAGAAAATGGACCTGCCTGTGTCCAAACATTTTAAAGAGGCAGGACACACACAGAATGATCTGAGATTCCGTATCTTGGAACAGATTTAACTTGGGAGAAGGGGCGGGGATAGACAAGCTCTGCGCAAAAAACGTGAATTATATTGGATATTTACTCTGAAAACTTTAAGACCCAATGGGTTAAATGTGGATTTTAGGGTAGATTAGTACTGCCTCACTCCGTTACTTGCTGTATCCGTATTCCCAACTGTATGGTGAATGCACATGTATATTATTAAGCATTTCATCAAGCGTTATTTTCATATGAGAATTCTTCTACAATAATTTTTTTCTCTCTTTGTTTTTAGATTTGTAACATTCTCATGGTCATGACTGTGTTGCTGTATGATATGAAGTTTATCGCTGTTCCAGTCGGCTACCCACATTCTGTATTGGTTATCTACATACATGATGTCCGGACCGCCGTTGCAATATTGATGTGGAGTGTGTCCTAGGCTGTATCAAGTGCCTGCTCCTACAGTCGTTACAGTCATGGTTTTATATACCTCTTTAAGGATAAATGACAATTGATTTCCTAAGTATTATTTTAATTTTGGCTTGGAGAATTTAATGTTTTGGTGAGGCTGTGTTGTCTCAATATGGGGGACCGATGGTGGTTTGAGGGGTTGTCCTGGCGACGCCAATCTCTCCCCCATCACCAAAACACTGACGGATCATCCACATGATCCGTCGTTGTTGGTTGACATCCGTTCTGACCAATTACATATCCTCCTTGTAGCCTGCCGTAGTGGGTTGATAAGGCGCTGAAGTATGCGACCATTTATATAAAATTACGTTGGTTGCTTTTTGGCAGTGTCCTAGACCCTATTCATCAGCGTATTTATCTTATGATATTTGTTTCTTACAGTATTTGGCTCCTTATATCTTTCTGGTATCTATATATATAACTATGAGCATGTATCGACTGATTTGCAGCCACTATTGCGGTCTGGACATGCGCACATTATGTGTGAGGCTGTTCCGACCATCTTTGTTGAGGATTTCATTCAGTATCCGGACGCCGGCAGGATCGCGATATTTGATCCTCCCGCGCATGCGCGGTAGGAGAATGGGAACGCCGCTGAACATGCAATGCAAATTGCATACAGTGAGTTATTTTAATTTCACTTAGTTATTGGATCACCTGCACTCATTAGCATCTTTTCTATGTAACACAGGAATGCTGTACTCTTATATCTATGTTTTTATATGCATCGTATCTGTCAAAATGTGGCAGTTTCCCATATGTATTTTCATATTCACAGGTATCACCATATTCACGTTTTTTGTTCATATACTTTCAATTGATGTTAATTATTTGTTGATCAATGTCTCTATATATCACATGCTTGTAGCACATGTGCAGTAGGCTTGATAAAGACAGCAATGAGCTGTTGAAACGTCGCTTCATTTTTTTGGGTCAATAAACCACACGTTTTCTTTAATTATTTGGAGTGCAGCTGGCTTTTTTTTTTCTTCTCCATTTTACTGGACCTAGGTGCTGGTCCTTACTGGCTGGTCTTGCACCCATTGCATTTACAGTGTGCTGCTTCCTCATTTTCCAAAGATAGATAGATAGATAGATAGATAGATAGATAGATAGATAGATAGATAGATAGATATAAGATAGATAGATAGATAGATATAAGATAGATAGATAGATAGATAGATAGATAGATAGATAGGAGATAGATAGATAGATAGATAGATAATAGATAGATAGATAGATAGATAGATGATAGATAGATAGATGATAGATAGATAGATAGATAGATAGATAGATAGATAGATAGATAGATAGATAGGAGATAGATAGATAGATAGATAGATAGATAATAGATAGATAGATAGATAGATAGATAGATAGATAGATAGATAGATAGATAGATAGATAGATGATAGATAGATAGATGATAGATAGATAGATAGATAGATAGATATGAGATAGATAGATAGATAGATAGATATGAGATAGATAGATAGATAGATAGATAGATATGAGATAGATAGATAGATAGATAGATAGATAGATAGATGATAGATAGATAGATAGATATAATAGATAATAGATAGATAGATAGATAGATAGATAGATAGATGATAGATAATAGATAGATAGATAGATAGATAGATAGATAGATAGATAGATAGATATGAGATAGATAGATGGATGGATAGATAGATAGATAGATAGATGATAGATAGATAGATAGATAGATAGATAGATAGATATAATAGATAATAGATAGATAGATAGATAGATAGATAGATGATAGATAGATAGATAGATAGATAGATAGATAGATAGATGATAGATAATAGATAGATAGATAGATAGATAGATAGATAGATAGATAGATAGATAGATAGATAGGAGATAGATAGATATGAGATAGATAGATAGATAGATAGATAGATAGATAGATAGATAGATGATAGATAATAGATAGATAGATAGATAGATAGATAGATAGATAGATAGATAGATGATAGATAGATAGATAGATAGATAGATAGATAGATGATAGATAATAGATAGATAGATAGATAGATAGATAGATAGATAGATATAATAGATAATAGATAGATAGATAGATAGATAGATAGATAGATAGATGATAGATAGATAGATAGATAGATAGATAGATAGATAGATAGATGATAGATAATAGATAGATAGATAGATAGATAGATAGATGATAGATAATAGATAGATAGATAGATAGATAGATAGATAGATAGATAGATAGATAGATAGATAGGAGATAGATAGATATGAGATAGATAGATAGATAGATAGATAGATAGATAGATAGATAGATGATAGATAATAGATAGATAGATAGATAGATAGATAGATAGATAGATAGATGATAGATAGATAGATAGATAGATAGATAGATAGATGATAGATAATA
The DNA here is from genome assembly GCF_905171765.1 of Bufo bufo. NCBI lineage: Eukaryota > Metazoa > Chordata > Amphibia > Anura > Bufonidae > Bufo > Bufo bufo. Next base: position 779,730,846 of record NC_053390.1, on the reverse strand, counting down.
GATAGATAGATAGATAGATAGATAGATAGATAGATATAATAGATAATAGATAGATAGATAGATAGATAGATAGATAGATAGATGATAGATAGATAGATAGATAGATAGATAGGAGATAGATAGATATGAGATAGATAGATAGATAGATAGATAGATAGATAGATAGATAGATAGATAGATAGATAATAGATAGATAGATCGTAATTTCCTTTATTTGTAAGTGGAAAATTGTAACTCAGGAAATTATTGGGGACATTTATTATGCTGTTTATGCCACAATAGTTAGAAAGTTAGAAATTTTATCACACTCCATTAAGTGAGAGCAAAATTTGGCATTGGGCATGTCTATCTATGTATCTATCTCATATCCATCCATTATATATCTATCTCCTCTATGTAATATCCATCCCTCTCTGAATGTATTGTGATAAATACGAGGCTCTGGTCTAGTTCATGGTCCTCTCATGCAGAACAAGAACCTTTTCTTGCCCTGTTTTCCGGTTACAGCTGTGATATATTACCTCTTCTGTGCTGTACTTGTGTCTGTTTGTCACTGACATAAGCAAAAGGTCAACTGTAAGTGAAAAAAATAAATTGCAGGAGAAAGTCACAGAGATATATGTATGTATAAAGATTGCCACCAATGAAAGGCAGAAATGGATTTCGGCTCCTGAGCTAGCTTAGGAACAACTCATAAAGGCTACGTTCACACTCACATTTGGTGCGGATCCGTCTGGTATCTGCACAGACGGATCAGTTCAGATAATACAACCGTCTGCATCCGTTCAGAACGGATCTGTTTGTATTATCTTTAACATAGCCAAGACGGAAAGTCAACGGAGGACGGATCCGTTTTCTATTGTGCCAGATTGTGTCATAGAAAACGGATTCGTCCCCATTGACTTACATTGTGTGCCAGGACGGATCCGTTTGGCTCTGCTTCGTCAGGCGGACACCAAAACGCTGCTTGCAGTGGTTTGGTGTCCGCCTCCAGAGCGGAATGGAGACAGAACGGAGGCAAACTGATGGATTCTGAGCGGATCCTTTTCCATTCAGTATGCATTAGGGCAAAACTGATCCGTTTTGGACCGCGTGTGAGAGCCCAGAAACGGATCTCACAAACGGAAAGCCAAAACGCCAGTGTGAAAGTAGCCAAAAATGTCATATACCAAACTGTGAGGGAACATAATGAGAGAAAACCCCTCATTAGAGAGTTCTGCTCCGGAGCTCATGTACTGGATCTTACCGAGGGTTACTTAGAATAATCCACATTTCCCATGTTATCATCAGTGATTGGTTAGAGTTTGTTTCCTAAACCTCCACAATTGGAATCCGTTACGTTGTACGTATCGCTCGATCTGTGGGGATCGTGTTATAGACAGAAGGAGCTGAGAAGATGAATATTCATTAAAACTTATATTTTATTCATTTAAATTTCTGCTCATTGTGGCCTGAGGAGTCTAGTGGGCGGGCCTACTCAATGATTGACATCTATCTCTGTACCGTACTAATAAAGGTAATATGGCAAGTCCTGATAGGACCGCCCACTGGACTCCTAAGGCCATGCTGCGCAGGAATTTCACTGAATACATTACAAGCTATACCGAATCTTTGGCCACAAATCTGTCACTAAATTCCCCTCAGTAAAGCCCGCTGACATGGGAGATGGGACCTTGTCAGCTGAATCTAATGGTGTTGGTCCCATCTTTGAAAATATGCAAATTAGCCCCAATGAGTGCAGCGAGGACATTGCTTTTGCATCTCCCCCACCATTTTGACTGACAGGGTCAGACAGTGAAAAAGTAATCGCACTTGGCCCCAAAGTCTCTCGTCTGTGCCTTCTCTTCAGTGTTTGGCGCAGGCGCAGTACAGTACAGAAGCACCATGGCTGATGTTTACTGCGGGCACAGTACAAAATCCGCTTCTGCGCCAAACACTGAAACAAAGGCACAGGCAGGAGACTTCAGGGCCAGGCATGATTGCGTCTTCACTGCCTGACACTGTCAGTCAAAGTGATTGGGGGGGGGCGGCCTGTAGGAGTGTGAGCATTACCTCTGGGTGCAACGGTAACACCCTCCTTGCACCCAGGGGCTAATTTGCATATTATTAAAACACTGTTTTCCCGGCAATGTGGCCACAGAGTGAGAGGGGACCAACACCATTACATTCAGCTGATAAGGGCACCTCTCCCATGTCTGGTTTTATTGAGAAGTATTTAGTGAGAGATTCCCTTAAAGCAGTATCCCCCATAGCTCAGCCTAAAGTTCTCATAACGATTCTAACTCAGACTTTTCCTAATTATTACAATATCCCAAATATTCACATAGCACCAGCTGCGGGATGAAATTAAAGCGGCTTTCCAGGGAGATTTTTTTTTTTTAAAAGGGGTGGGGTAAACAAAGAGTTAAAACAAAAGATAAAACCCGCCATACTTAAAGCTCACTGATCGCCACTTCCTGATCCTGGTTTGACAGGCTGGAAATGCCAAGAAATCACATTTGTCGTCAGCGGGGAGAGGGGATAAAGCCACTACCAGACACCAACATGCCCGATCCTTATCTTCCCTGACATTAGTTGTCAAAGGCAGAATCTAATGAAAATCAGACATCATATAGTAGATGGCAATACCTTTCTAACAAAGCTAGAACCAGCCCTGTACCTCACATGGATCCAGAGATCTCCCCATTCATTGCTTTGCTAGATTTATTTCAGGATGGCAGCTTAGGAGGTGTGTCCTTTCTGCTGCAGCTCAGGAGGTGTGTCCTTTCTGCTGCAGCTCAGGAGGTGTGTCCTTTCTGCTGCAGCTCTCTCCCTATCACAGCTCAGGGGGCGTGTAATTTCTGCTCCAACTCTCTCCCTATCACATCTCAGAAAAGCGTGTCCTTTCTGCCACAGCTTAGATTAAGACTCATCTCAAAGGCATTCTAATCCTATACAAAGAATGAATGCAGCATTAAAAGGGTTTTCCAAGATTTTTACACTGATAGCCTATCCTCTGGATAGGTCATCGGTATCTGATCGGTGGGATTGAACACCTAGGATCCGCTATTGAGAAGGCAGCGGCACTTACAGGAGTTTGAGGGTACAATATGAAACATACATTAAAGGGGTTGTCCGGGTTCAGAGCTGATATTTCACCCATTTCATACCCATAATTTCACCCAGGCAGCCCCCCTGATGTTAGCATCGGAAGCCTCCGCCTGGCAGCCCCGGTTCATCACCGGAACTCCAGAAAATGCCTTTATCCTACGCGATTCAGCGCAGGGCAAAGGAGAACATCGGAGCATGAACTGCTCCGATGCTCAAGAAAGAGGGCGGCTGTCTGGGTGAAAATGGGGATATGTCCGGTTTCAGCGCTGAGAACCCCTTTAATCTGTTGACCCCGCTCCTGTCCGGCGCTGTAGCCATAGGGTAGCTGGGGCTGTCGCAGGTATTGCATTGCCGCACAGGATTTTCCTCTAACTCAGAGCTCATGCAAACAGCAGGTCCGCAATATGCAGCCACCGGTTGTGTGCACCCAACATCACGGGTCCGCAATCCAGAAGGTCGGTGCTTCCGTGGGGTTCCTCTCCGTGCCTCCGCGCAGAGAAAAAATAGAACATGTCCTATTTTTTTGCATTGCGGCCGAATCAAGGACCCATTTAAGTTGAATGGGTCTGTATCCATCTCCGCAGCCGCACGGATAGTGCCCATGCATTGAGGGATGCAAATTGCGGCTCCCAATGCATGGAACGGCCGAACAATGGCCTTGTGAATGTGCTCTTATTCAGATCCTACACTTTCGGCCATTTATACCATGGTGTTGAGTAGATGTAAAGTGTTTCCGGGATAGGGAGACTTGTCTGATTGACATTTACAGTCCGTGTCATGCACTGGTGAGTGCAAATACCACCTCTTATTATCTCCTGTAATATCCAAACCGCTGTGAGAGGAATGACCCAAGGTCAGGTGGGGAAATTGACTCGGAAATAAGGATTTATGCTGCATACATGGTGCATGAGCTAGTAAGATAACATACATAGAAAGATACAGAAGCCACATAAAATTATCCCAAACATACAGTGTATTCAGACTTACTAACATGACCAAAAATGTAAACAGTGGAAACAGTCTAAAGATCCACCAGATTTATCTCAGTGGATGGGGCTGGATGATAAGTTCTAGTTGTTGGTGTATTTTGCAATGGAATTTTCTGCCCAAATTCTGGTGCAATATAGGAGATCTTGTCTGAGTTATGTTTTAACTTCTTTGTATGTTTCTAACTAGGCAAATGTAAGGACTTTACAATTCACTTACTTTATCTCCAGTTGCTGCTTTCTCAGATTTCACTGAGGGTCACATGACCTGTGATGTCAGCTTCTCTCCCTGCTCTGATGATGTTTTGTGCACAAGCCTGAGAGAGCAGATATGTGTCTGTACAGGAGACGTCACTGTGCTGGCCACGCCCCCTGCACTGCCGTCTGCTCTCTCCCTGCTGCCCTGAAACAATGCAGCTGTATGAGGACGAGCGATCGCAATAGTGATTACTAGAGATGAGTGAAGTATTGGAAATATGGATTTGGCTGCTTCACCGAATTTTACAAAATAATTTGCTTTGTGGCGAATTACTTTGTCACAAAACGCATTTCTTTGTAAGTAGTGGGTGCAATGGCAGGGAGCGACAATTGCGCCACCCCCTACCCCTAAGATGCCGCATTCATACATCCTCACGGCATCTGATAGCAGTAATCTGGTCTAAAATAAAAATAAAAAAATGATACTAACCTGATCTTTTAGATCGTGACCGGCCGGCCGCCTCCATCCTACTTGAAGATCTGGCGTGAAATCTCGCGCGGCCCGAGATGACGTCACTTACGTCATGGGATTTTGGCCAAGATCTTCAAGCAAGATGGAGGTGGATAGCCTGTCGCGAGGAAATGGAGCAGGTAAGTATGATTATTTTATTTTTTTGCACTATTTCAGGTTAAATCAATTTGCTACCACAAAGCACGAGGAAATTCGGCTTCACGTCATTAGTGATTACTCGTCCTCATACTGTGGAGGTGATCGCTGCATGTAAATACAGAGCTTCACCTCCACTGAACGTGCAGCTGACTGTTGGGAAGGAGGGCTTCCTTTTTCGACAAACGACTTCTAGTCGACCCGTCTAAATCCACATTAAGTCTTCCTGCTAAGATACGCCATCTAAGCCATGCCCTCTCGATGGGTGCAGTGGATTATCCTTTTAGGCTTTCTTGCATCATACTGTTGATATATGTCTAGAATCAGATCCATCAAATTGAGCCAAATTTTGGTACAAATTACAGAATAGAAAATGTGAGCCATTGTGTCTAACTGCTTATATATGCTTTCCATTATAGGTTTCTGTTGTGGATAATATAAGCTAATTTGAAAGATATTTTTCCCCTGTACCCACACACCCTAAGTGTCACTTCACTGAGAGCCAGCCCCTATGACCTGCTCTAGGTCTTATACATTAGTGTTCCTCCAAATATCTGTAGTATTCCAATAAATTAAAGGGGTTGTCCGAGCGTTTAATATCGATGACCTATCTACAGGATTGGTTGTCAGTATCCGATCGGCACCCCTGCCGATCAGCTGTATGAGGAGCTTGCAGCTCTCCAGTGAGTGCTGTGACCTCCTCACAGCTTACCAAGCACAGCTCCATAGTGGTTGTGCTTAGTATTGTAGCCCAGGCCCATTCACTTGGGCGCTGAGCCTAGGCCATGTGCTCCGTCTCTTCAAACAGCTGATCGTCAGGGGTGCCGGGAGTCAGACCCCCACTGATCAGATACTGATGACTTATCCTGAAGATAGGTCATCAGTATTAAATACTCTGACATCCCCTTCAAATCAAAGCATCCCCCAAGGCTATGCTCATACACTGTTCTGCACCCTACCCTAAAGCACATACCACAGGTTGAGAACCTGGGCCATGCATGATCCATTTGGTAGTTCATTGGGCTAGGCTGTGTCTTAAAGACTCATCGACTTAAAGCCTCGTGTGCATGGTCCTTTAATAAACAGGAGGTAATACTGTGTATAAGAGAGTAACTGGAGTCTTATTTCATTTACATGGAAGCTGATCAGGTCCATTTACTGGACCCGATGGATAAATACCGCCATTTATTAATAATGGGAGAGGATTGGGAATGAATGATTTTGCCATCAGATAAACGGAGAAGTAAAATAATCTGCGGGCCCTCTGCGGCCTCAGTTTTCTGATTCTACACTTAAGTATGTTTATTTAGAAGTGTTCTCCTGAGGGGTCCCCCCGGCGCGGCGTCATTCTTCACATTGAGCTCATTATTCTGGTTTTTCGCTGTCCACACTTGTCCCTTCAGTTTATATTAAGTGGAATTGTTTCAAAGAAGAAAATTCCTCCATTACTGAAAAAAAACGACTCCTGGAATTTGTAGCAAACACTTCTATGAATTATATTAAAGGGTCATATTAGCCGTGAGCGAGAGTGATTTCTAGATGGAATTCCTGTAGAAGATAGGGCCGCTCAGCTTCACTATCCATTCATCCCTGGAAGATGCTGGTCCCTGGGTAAGGCGACTTTCACACTCGCGTTTGGTGCGGATCCATCTTGTATCTGCACAGACGGATCCGCACCGATAATGCAAATGCTTGTATCCGTTAATAACGGATCCGTTTGCATTATTCATTCCAAAAAAAGTCTAAGTCAAAACGGATCCGTCTTGACTTAAATGGAAAGTCAATAGGGGACGGATCCCTTTTTTAATTGCACCATATTGTGTCAGTAAAAAACGGATCCGTCCCCATTGACTTACATTGTAAGTCAAGACGGATCCGTTTGGCTCCGCATCGTCAGACAGTCACCAAAATGCTGCAAGCTGCGTTTTAGTGACCATCTAAAAAACACAACGAAGACCAAATGCAGCCAAATTGATACATTCTGAATGGATCCTTATCCATTCAGAATGCATTGGGGCTTAACTGATCAGTTTTGGGCCGCTTGTGAAAGCCCTGAAATGGATCTCACAAGCGGACCCAGAAACGCCAGTGTGAAAGTAGCCTTAGTCCACCAGGAAACTGGGAAAAAGGTTTTTCCAAAATGTAATTATTTGTAACCCATAAGAAAAGTATCCACTTAAGTGTCTAAAGGTTTTGTAGACACGAAAATGGCGAAGTATATATGTTACAGACTGGTGGGCACTCCATTGGCTCTTCTAGAGGGGTGTCTAAAGGTTTTGTAGACACGAAAATGGCGAAGTTCAATATTAAAGGGGTTGTCTCATCTGAGACATTGGTGGCACATCTCTTTAAGGGTCCGTGCTCATGTTACAGACCGGTGGGCACTCCATTGGCTCTTCTAGAGGGGTTGTCCAGCTTTTAGATATTTATGACCTATCCTCTAGATAGGTCATCAACATCAGATTAGCGGGGGTCTGACACTTGGTACCCCCCACCTATCAGCTATTTTTGAAAGCCGCAGTTGTCGGAAACTGAACAGTGGATAGAGCAGGAAGCAGAAGATGTAGTTGCCATGGTGGTGTACTGAGGCTCAGCTTCCATTAAAGTGAAAAGTGACCAAGTTTAGGTACGCCAGCGATGGAAACTACATAGTGAATGGAGTCTTCCTTCTAATGTATAGCCTCCGTTGCTGGCGGCTGCCCAAAACAGCTAAGTGGTGCCGATACTGGGTGTGGGACCCCCACTGGTCTGATATTGATGACCTTTTCAGGGGTCTAAAAGCTGCACAACTGGGGCCTTGTTTCCATCATGTTTGAGCCTTTCATACTTCCTGATGTCTACCTTTGACAGAAGGCTCTGGTGTATTCCTCGTTGGGATATGTTACCCACAGGTTCCCATCTTAAAAAAAAACCAAAAAACATTTGGTACAGTATACTTTATCGCCAGATACTTCTGCATAAAAATCACAGCCGACCACGCTCTTCTATACAAGGAAGAAAAGGCATACTAAAAGTACACTATGGATACATTTGACATATGTACCGAGAGATTTCCCTGTGCCTATGAGCCTCATACATAAACCGAAGGATCACGCAAAATGTATTACGGCTACTTTCAAACAGTCAGCGTTTGGTCACTGATCTCCATCAATAATTGTGAGCCAAAATACGGTGCAGGTCAAAAACACAGAACAGGAGCAGATCTTTCCAGTATACCTTATCTCTGTGTAGCCTTCACTACTGGTTTTGGCTCACAATCATAGATGGAAATCCCTGACCAAACACCAACTGTGTCAAAGCTTCCTAAGCTGAGACTTCCTGCTGGGAAACAGGGAGAAAGAGCTGCTTCATTTCCAGCGTGGAATCCAGTATTAAAATAGATGCAGCAAATAAACATGTTTTTCTTTTTAAATGTATTTCTTTTTTAATAAAGAAAAATGCACGGCGCTGATACATTACATTCAGGGCTCTCTCTTTTTTCTGGAGGGAAGGTATTTATTTCTTATAGCGCCTTCATACAATTACCACATGGAATCATTAACAAAGACTAATAAAAAGACAGCTACTGTACCGTCTCCATTATTGCTTCTAATGGGACTAAAAATAAATGTTAAGGATAGGAAGCCAGGGCAGAAATGAAAAAAAATCTAGACTCTTTATTAGAGGTCATCAATATCATAAAGTTAAAAATGGGTCCTGCGGCTAATGTAACAAAAATGAAATAATTGATATAACAAGTGCAGAGAAAAAACATCAAGGCAGTCCATATATCAGCATGTAATTAGTGTTGAGCGAATCGAAAGATCTGAAGTGGAATTCGATCCGAAGTTTAGGGAAATTTCCTCGCGCTTCGTGGTAATGAATAATTTTTCCTAAAATAAGGGTTAGAGTCGTCTTAGAAAGAATGGAAAAAGAAATTACTCACCTCATCCATTTCCTCGCGCAGAGGCAGCCTGCCCCCCTCTGGATTGAAAAAGACTTGCCAAAGGACCTCTGATGATGTCACCAAGTGATCACGCTGGGAGCACGCTGTCACGTCATCACACTCAGCGCAGGTCCTTCGGCAGGTCTCTTCCAATCAAGAGAGGAGCGGGCTGCCTTTGTGCAAGCAAGTGGATGAGGTGAGTGATTTTTTTATTTTTATTTTTAATCCAATAGGGCCATATTGCACTAGCGTATTACTGTTTTTAACAGCCATTAGACGGGAGCACTTCTGTCTAAGCGGCCATTAAAAACGGTCTTATTGATTGATAGGTTGAATGGGGATTTAACATAGAGATTTGGCACAAATTAATTCGTAACAAATCTAATTTCTTGACAAAATTTGCCAAAGCTGCTGAATCGAATGTTTCAAAACTTTGCTCAACTCGTAATGCATAGTGTAGACAAGCAGTGGAGACCTGATGATGGCAGTGCTCTCGTCATCACCTCTATCTGCGTCCTCTGCTTGGTGCCGCACTAAGGTTATTTTCCAGGTTTACTATGGGTTTAACGGATATGCTCATATGGTCGCTTACCTCATGTACATCTGCGCCATGCTTTTTGACCCGTTTTTACCATGTAAACCAATCCTGTATGTAGCACTTCCTGTTCCTGTATCCAACCAAACCCATGATGCACTTCTCCTTCCTCTGCCACAGCTCCAGCACTGCCTCTAAATATAGCTCCTCCCACCCAGTTACACAGACACTCCCCTATCACTGCCCCGCCCATGGACATAACATCACAGGAAATAAGAAAGAGCTGCACGGACAGGGTCATGTGACCACAGCCCAGAACAGAAGATAGGAGCAATAAAGGTCAAAGAAATACCTTACAGCGACCTTCATAAATGATTAAAGGATGTTGAGGCAAACTGGAAAGCCCCTTTAAGGAGAGACTAACAAACTTGCAGCAAGTGGCTACAGAGAACAAGGTAACTTACTGCAGTACTTTGTTTTTTCTGTTGGATTTGCAGTACCACCCCAGGACAAGCTCAAGCACCCAAGGGTGGATCGGGCAGGACGCCACCACTGAGGTTTGTATAAACTATGGGACTGTTACATGCAGGGGCGTAGCTAGAAATGCATGGGCCCGATAGCAAAAAAAAATTATGGGCCCCCCCCCTGTGCCATCCACAGATCCCCCTCCCCTAAATAGGGCCATCCACAGATCCCCCTCCCCTAAATAGTGCCATCCACAGATCCCCCTCCCCTAAATAGTGCCATCAACAGATCCCCCTCCCCTAAATAGTGCCATACACAGATCCCCCCTCCCCTAAATAGTGCCATCCACAGATCCCCCTCCCCTAAATAGTGCCATCCACAGATCCCCCTCCCCTAAATAGTGCCATCAACAGATCCCCCTCCCCTAAATAGTGCCATCAACAGATCCCCCTCCCCTAAATAGTGCCATACACAGATCCCCCCTCCCCTAAATAGTGCCATCCACAGATCCCCCTCCCCTAAATAGTGCCATCCACAGATCCCCCCTCCCCTAAATAGTGCCATCCACAGATCCCCCCTCCCCTAAATAGTGCCATCCACACATCCCTCTCCCCTAAATAGTGCCATCCACAGATCCCTCTCCCCTAAATAGTGCCATACACAGATCCCCCTCCCCTAAATAGTGCCATACACAGATCCCCCTCCCCTAAATAGTGCCATCAACAGATCCCCCCTCCCCTAAATAGTGCCATCCACAGATCCCCCCCTCCCCTAAATAGTGCCATCAACAGATCCCCCCTCCCCTAAATAGTGCCATCCACAGATCCCCCCTCCCCTAAATAGTGCCATCCACAGATCCCCCCTCCCCTAAATAGTGCCATCCACAGATCCCCCTCCCCTAAATAGTGCCATCCACAGATCCCTCTCCCCTAAATAGTGCCATACACAGATCCCCCTCCCCTAAATAGTGCCATACACAGATCCCCCTCCCCTAAATAGTGCCATCAACAGATCCCCCCTCCCCTAAATAGTGCCATCCACAGATCCCCCCTCCCCTAAATAGAGCCATCAACAGATCCCCCCTCCCCTAAATAGTGCCATCCACAGATCCCCCCTCCCCTAAATAGTGCCATCCACAGATCCCCCCTCCCCTAAATAGTGCCATCCACAGATCCCTCTCCCCTAAATAGTGCCATCCACAGATCCCTCTCCCCTAAATAGTGCCATCCACAGATCCCTCTCCCCTAAATAGTGCCATCCACAGATCCCCCCTCCCCTAAATAGTGCCATCCACAGTGCCATCCACACTCCCCTAAATAGTGCCATACACAGATCCCCCTCCCCTAAACAGTGCCATCCACAGTATCAGGTGCCTCTCTCCCCCCCCCCCATGTGCCAGTATCAGGTGCCAACCCCCCCCAGGTGCCAGTATCAGGTCAGGTGCCAACCCCCCTCCCCCCATGTGCCAGTATCAAGTGCCCCCCGCTCCCCCCATGGCAGTAACAGTCGGGTATTAAAAAAAATAAAATAAACACTTCTACTTACCTCCATGTCAGCGATGCGATGCAGCCTCTTCCTGTGTCCAGCTCTGTATTGTGTCCCGCCCTGTATGTCCATATATGGAGTCACTGCTTGTATTTCAGAAAAGGTTTCTGCTGGATTCGAACCCACGACCTTCTGTATCAGAGGCAGAGCACCTAACCTCAAGACCATAACAGCTGCCTTGCTGCTGACTGAAAAATTATGAGACTTCTACTGTTATAGCTGGCTAAGTGTACATCTATTCACATGACAGCTGCTCATATATAGAGATATAGCAGAGCTGAGTGTGCTGAGATAGCTGTCATATAGAGATATAGCAGTGCTGGGTGTGTTGGGGCAGCTGTCATGTGTATAGATGTACACTTAGCCAGCTATAACAGTAGAAGTGTCAAATTTTTTCAGTCAGTTGCAATGCCTACTTTATGGCTGTGAGGGTTAACGCTTTGCCTCTGATACACTGATACATTGGAGGTTGTGGGTTCGAATCCCAGACACATCAGGAGACTTTAGAAATACAGTAAGATTAGAGCACATTAGTGAGGGGGCCTGAACATTAAGACCACTGCTGTGAAGGGGGCCCTGAACAGTAAGACATCGACATTTAACTAACTTGAAAATAAACTGTCGGCCCCGAAGCAGCTGCTTCCCTGGTAGTTACGCCACCTCCTGGCTGCCTGTGTGTAGTGTCTGTGTGTGTTAATAAAAAAAAATAATAATAATTTGAATGCGGTCGGACGGGCCCCCTAGTGGCGTAGGGCCCTATAGCCACTGCTATGGTTGCTATGGTGATCCCTACGCCACTGGTTACATGAGTGACACGCTAATTTATCGACAATTTGCATCCATAAAAGCCATAGCTTTTCCATTTTTCTCTTGATGCAGACGATCTGTGCCCCCCCCCCCCCCCCCAAAAAATAAGAAAAGTAATAATATATATACATACAAAAAATATAAACATGTTTTTGTAAAATCTTAAAAACATGGGATGTCCAGCTCAATGCATAAAAGTGAAAAATCTTTATTTCAGCGGTTTTAAAATTTCCATTGCAGGACAAAATTTTAAAACCGCTGAAATAAAGATTTTCCACTTTTATGCATTGAGCTGGACATCCCATGTATTTTTGGATTTGTTGTAACAGCCCAACCCAGGGGCTGCTGTCCGTGCACTGCAAAGTGTGAAACCGGTGAGAGCCGCCTTTACTTTTCTTTAATTGTAAAATCTTGTAATATAAATGAGATAGAAATAACAGTATGGTTTCCACAAGAAATCAGACCGCCGGAAGCCATTGCGTTTTGAGGCCACTGGGGTGGTTGTGATTCACATACGTAGCTGTGGAGATCAGGGCTCCGTCTGACTCCACGTTCCTTGCAGCTGTTCCTTTTGTGCCACTTCCAAGTTGTGTCAAGATCCTAATCCTATCTAACACTCCTTTGCCAGATGACATTGTGTCATATAAATTGATTTTGGAGGAATTTTAGAAAACAGGCTTTATAGCATGTGGTAAAGTGAACAGATAAGGCCATAGGAGAAGAAAAAATCCTAAATCATCAGTCCATGACAGCTCAGTCCAGGTAGCCACATATAATTGAACATACTGGCCTCTCGGAATATTATTTTAAGGAGAAGGCGACTGAAAATCAATCACTGGTCCCAGTAATCTCTAGCCCTTGCATTTTTAATCATATTTTTATCCAAGGCTGGCCTCATATCGACCTTTTCTGCAGTTCCCGAAATGACCTTCAGAATATAAAAAAAATATATAAAGAATATATATTTTATCGACTGAAGAAAAAAGGAAATGAACAAGTGCAGAAACATTTCCTTTTTTTGTTTTTCCATATTTGATCTTTTCTTCTTTATTTACTTTTTTTGCTTTTCTTCAACGTTTGACTCATACTGTAATTTGCACAAACTATACTGATACTGACGTAGCAAAGGCCTGCATTATCAGGAGAGCATGGCGGGCACCTGCCACAGGACCCCTACCACCTTGGGACTTAGGAAAATTCCACCACCATACAACCCCCCCTTCGTCAGGATTGATCTCATATCTATCTATCTATCTATCTATCTCATTATCTATCTATCTATCTATCTATCTCATTATCTATCTATCTCCTATCTATCTATCTATCTATCTATCTATCTATCTATCTATCTCCTATCTATCTATCTCTCTCCATCCATCCCAACACATTCATCTATCTTTCTTTAGTTATGCCCCTTGTAGTCACTCATTATAATTGTAGTTTAGACACTGCTCATTTCTCGGATGCCCCAGTCTCATGCTGTTTGGCTATCCTACCCTGCATGTGTGTAGCTCCCCCCATTATAAAGTCTAAACTGGGGTTTGCAGATTGCAGACATTTTTTTCAGTTTCTGCCACAGTTTTGTACAATCACAGCAAAACTGAGAAATTTTACTGTAATTTTGGACAGTTGCAAAATCCACACGGTGGCAGCAACATGTAAACAGACCTGGGTGAGCTATCTCCATAACTCCCACAGACTTTGGCCACCTCTCCTGTATAGCGTGAGGGGTTATGTGTTTCTGATTCCAGAAGTGGGATGGGGGTCCCCACCAATACTAAAGGAGTCCTCTAGTTTCATAATTAATTTTTTTTTTCTATTTGCCCAGGGTAACCCAGCCCTGCCTATTTTTGCCCCAAATGCCTGTTTTCATGTCAGCACTTTATTTCTCCTGTTCTCAGCATCACCGCAACCTGGCAGGATGTTTACATGCAGAACTTCCTGTTTTCATCAACCTTATGTTGGGTTTGCTAACCAAATCCACCATGCTTTGCTTTTTAATGTTTCTCAGGGCTTGTTCCATCTACTAAACTGTTCCTTCTGCAGTAGTCGCAGCCCCTATATCTCATCTCTCCATGTTTGCTAGACAGAACAAGCCCTGTAAAATAAAGCATTATGGGTATAAATTGGTATACACAACAGGAAGCTGATGAAAACAGGAAGTTCTGCAGGTAAACATCCTGCCTAGATGCAGAGATACTGAAAAGAGGGGAAGGAAAGTGCTGAGATGAAAAACAGGTACACGGGGTAACAATATAAAGTGTACTGTAGGCAGATAAAAAAATAAGTATGAAACCAGAGAACCTATTTAATTCAGCCCTAATCTAGTATATAATATAAGGGAGCTTTTAGCATAAAAATATATATAGTACCACATACAGTTAGATCTCATGGGAGTGCTGCTTTCCAGTAGAAAGCAGCCCTCCGTGAGCTATGTGGAAGATTTGCAAGCCCTTCTAGGAGTTTTGGAGGTCTACCAGTTTTCCAGGAGCCTGTTGGATGTTTCAGGAGAGTTTGTAGGTACTTTCTGTGTATTACAGCTGACACCTACTAGCAATAATCAGATTTGGAGATAACTCTGATCCCAGTCACTTAACCCTTCATATGCCACAGTCATTAGCGATCACACCATCTAAAAAGTCACATGGGGGACTCCATCTCTCCCCTGTGGGGCTCATGTCCTTTCTGCTGCCATGTAACTACCAGAGCTTCTACAGAAGATATGGCTGGTGTGACAGTTGAAGATTTAAACTGAGCACGTGCGACCACCTCAGCGAGTATGACAAAGGAGTAAGGAAAATAACCAACAGCAGGTGGAGCTATACAGATACATTTTATTGAATAGCTCAGCGGCTGTACAAAATTTTTAATTACACGAAATTACAAAAGTATTCAGATCCAGATCCTGGTCTGAAAAATGTTGAATATTTTTTATCGGACACCACTTTAACCACCTCAGCCCCCAGTGCTTAAACACCCTGAAAGACCAGGCCACTTTTTACACTTCTGACCTACACTACTTTCACCATTTATTGCTCGGTCATGCAACTTACCACCCAAATGAATTTTACCTCCTTTTCTTCTCACTAATAGAGCTTTCATTTGGTGGTATTTCATTGCTGCTGACATTTTTACTTTTTTTGTTATTAATCGAAATTTAACGATTTTTTTGCAAAAAAATGACATTTTTCACTTTCAGTTGTAAAATTTTGCAAAAAAAATGACATCCATATATAAATTTTGCTCTAAATTTATTGTTCTACATGTCTTTGATAAAAAAAAAATGTTTGGGTAAAAAAAAAATGGTTTGGGTAAAAGTTATAGCGTTTACAAACTATGGTACAAAAATGTGAATTTCCGCTTTTTGAAGCAGCTCTGACTTTCTGAGCACCTGTCATGTTTCCTGAGGTTCTACAATGCCCAGACAGTACAAACACCCCACAAATGACCCCATTTCGGAAAGTACACACCCTAAGGTATTCGCTGATGGGCATAGTGAGTTCATAGAACTTTTTATTTTTTGTCACAAGTTAGCGGAAAATGATGATTTTTTATTTTTATTTTTTTTTTCTTACAAAGTCTCATATTCCACTAACTTGTGACAAAAAATAAAAACTTCCATGAACTCACTATGCCCATCACGAAATACCTTGGGGTCTCTTCTTTCCAAAATGGGGTCACTTGTGGGGTAGTTATACTGCCCTGGCATTCTAGGGGCCCAAATGTGTGGTAAGGAGTTTGAAATCAAATTCTGTAAAAACTGACCAGTGAAATCCGAAAGGTGCTCTTTGGAATGTGGGCCCCTTTGCCCACCTAGGCTGCAAAAAAGTGTCACACATCTGGTATCTCCGTATTCAGTAGAAGTTGGGGAATGTGTTTTGGGGTGTCATTTTACATATACCCATGCTGGGTGAGATAAATATCTTGGTCAAATGCCAACTTTGTATAAAAAAATGGGAAAAGTTGTCTTTTGCCAAGATATTTCTCTCACCCAGCATGGGTATATGTAAAATGACACCGCAAAACACATTCCCCAACTTCTCCTGAATACGGAGATACCAGATGTGTGACACTTTTTTGCAGCCTAGGTGGGCAAAGGGGCCCATATTCCAAAGAGCACCTTTCGGATTTCACTCGTCATTTTTTACAGAATTTGATTTCAAACTCCTTACCACACATTTGGGCCCCTAGAATGCCAGGGCAGTATAACTACCCCACAAGTGACCCCATTTTGGAAAGAAGAGACCCCAAGGTATTCGCTGATGGGCATAGTGAGTTCATGGAAGTTTTTATTTTTTGTCACAAGTTAGTGGAATATGAGACTTTGTATGAAAAAAAAAAAAAAAAAAAAAAATCATCATTTTCCACTAACTTGTGACAAAAAATAAAAAATTCTAGGAACTCGCCATGCCCCTCACGGAATACCTTGGGGTGTCTTCTTTCCAAAATGGGGTCACTTGTGGGGTAGTTATACTGCCCTGGCATTTTCCAGGGGCCCTAATGTGTGGTAAGTAGGTAAATGACCAGTGAAATCCGAAAGGTGCTCTTTGGAATATGGGCCCCTTTGCCCACCTAGGCTGCAAAAAAGTGTCACACATCTGGTATCTCCGTACTCGGGAGAAGTTGGGGAATGTGTTTTGGGGTGTCTTTTTACATATACCCATGCTGGGTGAGAGAAATATCTTGGCAAAAGACAACTTTTCCCATTTTTTTATACAAAGTTGGCATTTGACCAAGATATTTCTCTCACCCAGCATGGGTATATGTAAAATGACACCCCAAAACACATTCCCCACCTTCTCCTGAGTACGGAGATACCAGATGTGTGACACTTTTTTGCAGCCTAGGTGGGCAAAGGGGCCCATATTCCAAAGAGCACCTTTCGGATTTCACTCGTCATTTTTTACAGAATTTGATTTCAAACTCCTTACCACACATTTGGGCCCCTAAAATACCAGGGCATTATACCTACCCCACAAGTGACCCCATTTTGGAAAGAATAGACCCCAAGGTATTCGCTGATGGGCATAGTGAGTTCATGGAAGTTTTTATTTTTTGTCACAAGTTAGTGGAATATGAGACTTTGTATGAAAAAAAAAAAAAAAAAAAAATCATCATTTTCCACTAACTTGTGACAAAAAATAAAAAATTCTAGGAACTCGCCATGCCCCTCACGGAATACCTTGGGGTGTCTTCTTTCCAAAATGGGGTCACTTGTGGGGTAGTTATACTGCCCTGGCATTTTCCAGGGGCCCTAATGTGTGGTAAGTAGGTAAATGACCAGTGAAATCAGAAAGGTGCTCTTTGGAATATGGGCCCCTTTGCCCACCTAGGCTGCAAAAAAGTGTCACACATCTGGTATCTCCGTACTCGGGAGAAGTTGGGGAATGTGTTTTGGGGTGTCTTTTTACATATACCCATGCTGGGTGAGAGAAATATCTTGGCAAAAGACAACTTTTCCCATTTTTTTATACAAAGTTGGCATTTGACCAAGATATTTATCTCACCCAGCATGGGTATATGTAAAATGACACCCCAAAACACATTCCCCAACTTCTCCTGAGTACGGCGATACCAGATGTGTGACACTTTTTTGCAGCCTAGATGCGCAAAGGGGCCCAAATTCCTTTTAGGAGGGCATTTTTAGACATTTGGATACCAGACTTCTTCTCACGCTTTGGGGCCCCTAGAATGCCAGGGCAGTATAAATACCCCACATGTGACCCCATTTTGGAAAGAAGACACCCCAAGGTATTCAATGAGGGGCATGGCGAGTTCATAGAAATTTTTTTTTTTTGGCACAAGTTAGCGGAAATTGATATTTTTTATTTTTTTCTCACAAAGTCTCCCGTTCCGCTAACTTGGGACAAAAATTTCAATCTTTCATGGACTCAATATGCCCCTCACTGAATACCTGGGGGTGTCTTCTTTCCGAAATGGGGTCACATGTGGGGTATTTATACTGCCCTGGCATTCTAGGGGCCCTAAAGCGTGAGAAGAAGTCTGGAATATAAATGTCTAAAAAATTTTACGCATTTGGATTCCGTGAGGGGTATGGTGAGTTCATGTCAAATTTTATTTTTTGTCACAAGTTAGTGGAATATGAGACTTTGTAAGAAAAAAAAATAATAATTCCGCTAACTTGGGCCAAAAAAATGTCTGAATGGAGCCTTACAGGGGGGTGATCAATGACAGGGGGGTGATCAATGACAGGGGGGGTGATCAATGACAGGGGGGGTGATCAATGACAGGGGGGGTGATCAATGACAGGGGGGGTGATCAATGACAGGGGTGGTGATCAATGACAGGGGGGTGATCAGGGAGTCTATATGGGGTGATAACCACAGTCATTGATCACGCCCGTGTAAGGCTTCATTCAGACGTCCGGATGCGTTTTGCGGATCCGATCCATCTATCAGTGGATCCGTAAAAATCATGCGGACGTCTGAATGGAGCTTTACAGGGGGGTGATCAATGACAGGGGGGTAATCAATGACAGGGGGGTGATCAGGGAGTCTATATGGGGTGATCACCACAGTCATTGATCATGCCCCTGTAAGGCTTCATTCAGACGTCCGGATGCGTTTTGCGGATCCGATCCATCTATCAGTGGATCCGTAAAAATCATGCGGACATCTGAATGGAGCTTTACAGGGGGGTGATCAATGACAGGGGGGTAATCAATGACAGGGGGGTGATCAGGGAGTCTATATGGGGTGATCACCACAGTCATTGATCATGCCCCTGTAAGGCTTCATTCAGACGTCCGGATGCGTTTTGCGGATCCGATCCATCTATCAGTGGATCCGTAAAAATCATGCGGACGTCTGAATGGAGCTTTACAGGGGGGTAATCAATGACAGGGGGGTGATCAATGACAGGGGGGTGATCAGGGAGTCTATATGGGGTGATAACCACAGTCATTGATCATGCCCCTGTAAGGCTTCATTCAGACGTCCGGATGCGTTTTGCGGATCCGATCCATCTATCAGTGGATCCGTAAAAATCATGCGGACATCTGAATGGAGCTTTACAGGGGGGTGATCAGGGAGTCTATATGGGGTGATCACCACAGTCATTGATCATGCCCCTGTAAGGCTTCATTCAGACGTCCGGATGCGTTTTGCGGATCCGATCCATCTATCAGTGGATCCGTAAAAATCATGCGGACGTCTGAATGGAGCTTTACAGGGGGGTAATCAATGACAGGGGGGTGATCAATGACAGGGGGGTGATCAGGGAGTCTATATGGGGTGATAACCACAGTCATTGATCATGCCCCTGTAAGGCTTCATTCAGACGTCCGGATGCGTTTTGCGGATCCGATCCATCTATCAGTGGATCCGTAAAAATCATGCGGACATCTGAATGGAGCTTTACAGGGGGTTGATCAATGACAGGGGGGTAATCAATGACAGGGGGGTGATCAGGGAGTCTATATGGGGTGATCAGGGGTGATCAGGGGCTAATAAGGGGTTAATAAGTGACGGGGGGGGGGGTGTAGTGTAGTGTAGTGGTGCTTGGTGGGACTTTACTGAGCTACCTGTGTCCTCTGGTGGTCGATCCAAACAAATGGGACCACCAGAGGACCAGGTAGCAGGTATATTAGACGCTGTTATCAAAACAGCGTCTAATATACCTGTTAGGGGTTAAAAAAAACACATCTCCAGCCTGCCAGCGAACGATCGCCGCTGGCAGGCTGGAGATCAACTCTCTTACCTTCCGTTCCTGTGAGCGCGCGCGCCTGTGTGCGCGCGTTCACAGGAAATCTCGCGTCTCGCGAGAGGACGCGTATATGCGTCCAGGAGGAATGAATCAACCACCTCCAGGACGCGTCTGTGCGTACAGCGGTCCGGAGGTGGTTAAAGAGACCTATAAGTCTGCATTGGTTGCTGTAGACACAAAACGGTAGAGGATTTAATAAATGCGGTTTGCTTCCCTTTTTATTTTAGATGCACTGGAGCAATAATAAAGACTTCATTAACAAAAATATACATAAGTAATTAAGCAAAGCAACAACAGCCACATAGATTGGGTAAATATATTCGCTAGTTCTGCTGCGTTGGCTTTGGGCAATGAAGTGGGCAGGGGAAAACCATCTGTACTCACTTTATCTTGTGGCATACTGCATAGCAGCTAATTACTGGTAGTTTGACTTGAAATCATTGAACTGTACAGCCACAGTGAACGACTGCCATCTTGCAGTATAATTCCACACGGAGATTGATTTATTGCCGAGCTGCATATGTAGCAGGTCAAAAGGAAGAAACGCTGGAGGCCTAAAACAGAAGATCTTACTTGATTAATCCAGTGGTGCATAAAAGAAAACCACAAGCAGGGGTTGTCATCTTTCAGACAGTCCATGATGCTCTGCAGACAATGCCGCAGCTTCTGCGCACCATTCATCCGCCCAAAATAAATGTTTATCTTCTCAGGGAGATAATGACGGCAATTTATATAGGGTGGGGGTGATCACGTCTGTTCAATGAAGCAGTCTTTGCCAACGTTTGCAGTAGCCAGGTGGCTAATGGCTTCTGTGATGACTATAATATCCATATATCCATAATGTGCTGACTCGACGCAAGCAATGAACAGAGGACAAGCAATACTGGGTGCAGTTAAGAGGCTTATACACTGTATTGGGGCACCTATAAATGTATAGGGGCACTTTGGCACCTCTGATACGGTGCATGCCCCTCTGGCTATGGCCCCTTATTGTAAATTCAAAAATGAAAACTTATTTTCCTGACCTATTTACAGTAAATAGAGATATGTAGAGTTACAGGCCCAAAGCCTAAGGCATGTCAACATGTCTCCTTCTGAATTTTGTCTGCCATCACAGAGACCTTGTATGAATTTAGAGGTGTCATCCAGGCATTTTTTTTCTTAAAGGCTCCACTCTGAGTCTTTAAAAAAATTAAAATAAGAAATCGTCCAGACATCCCCTTTAGGTCAACATTTTCATTAATATCTAAATGGGATGGTAATGCCTAGAAAGAGTGTCTTCTCTCTCGGGAAGGCCAAGTACTGTATGTCCATGCATTACACGAACTGGAGATATGTGTAATGCTTAATTTGCCCTGTGGTGGCACTGTAACGAATATTTCACTAGCTAGCAGGTGCTCCTAAGGATGAAAGCCCATCACTTGACGTGCTAGGACAGTGGTGGGCAACCTTTTTTTTCAACTGAGCCAAATCTCGCTAAAACCCCGATTGAAATTTATTTTGAGAGCCACATTTTTAAAACCGAAAATACATAGGATGGTACACTGTTTTTATTGAGAATATTGTGCATGCAAGTATCCACATAGGTCGGGTACTGTGGGACTCTTTGCACCGGCCCTGTCACGTGGACGTGACCAGAGCCTGTGCAAGGATTTTTTGGCAACACAAGCGAAGCTACATCTCGGTGACCCCCCCCCTCCCCCCGCCCCGCCCGCAGCTCACCTGGTCCTGGTTCTGTCTGCAGCAGCTGGCTTCTCCTCTGTGTGGTCCTGATATCTTCGCTCTGCTTCAATCTGGTTTGAGGACTGTACTTTTCGCCCTATAAGATGCACATAGGTTTTAGAGGAGTATAATAAGAAACAATATTTTCCATTATACCTCAGGTCAGACCACCAATCAGACCCCCAATGTTAATCATACCTCAGATCAGCCCCCCATATCAGCCGTCAGCACCCCATCCATCATGCCCATGTCAGCCCCCATCCATCATGCCCCCATGTCAGCCGTCATGCCCCTATGTCAGCCGTCAGCCCCCCATGTCAGCACCCCATCCATCATGCCCATGTCAGCCGTCAGCACCCCATCCATCATGCCCATGTCAGCCGTCAGCACCCCATCCATCATGCCCATGTCAGCCGTCAGCACCCCATCCATCATGCCCATGTCAGCCCCCATCCATCATTACCCCCCATGTCAGCCATCAGCCCCCCATGTCAGCCATCATGCCCCCCATGTCAGCCGTCAGCACCCCATCCATCATGCCCATGTCAGTTGTCAGCCCCCATCCATCATGCCCCCCATGTCAGCCGTCATGCCCCTATGTCAGCCGTCAGCACCCCATGTCAGCCATCAGCCCCCCCTGTCAGCACTCCATCCATCATGTCCATGTCAGCCCCCATCCATCATGCCCCCCATGTCAGCCATCATGACCTTATGTCAGCCGTCAGCCCCCCATGTCAGCACCCCATCCATCATGCCCATGTCAGCCGTCAGCACCCCATCTATCAGGCCCATGTCAGCCATCAGCACCCCATCATGCCCATGTCAGCCCCCATCCATCATTACCCCCCATGTCAGCCATCAGCCCCCCATGTCAGCCATCATGCCCCCCATGTCAGCCGTCAGCACCCCATACATCATGCCCATGTCAGCTGTCAGCCCCATCCATCATGCCCCCCATGTGAGCCGTCATGCCCCTATGTCAGCCGTCAGCACCCCATGTCAGCCGTCAGCCATCAGCCCCCCATGTCAGCACTCCATCCATCATGTCCATGTCAGCCGTCAGCCCCCATCCATCATGCCCCCCATGTCAGCAATCATGACCTTATGTCAGCCGTCAGCCCCCCATGTCAGCACCCCATCCATCATGCCCATGTCAGCCGTCAGCACCCCATCTATCATGCCCATGTCAGCCATCAGCACCCCATCATGCCCATGTCAGCCCCCATCCATCATTACCCCCCATGTCAGCCATCAGCCCCCCATGTCAGCCATCATGCCCCCCATGTCAGCCGTCAGCACCCCATCCATCATGCCCATGTCAGCTGTCAGCCCCATCCATCATGCCCCCCATGTCAGCCGTCATGCCCCTATGTCAGCCGTCAGCACCCCATGTCAGCCGTCAGCCATCAGCCCCCCATGTCAGCACTCCATCCATCATGTCCATGTCAGCCGTCAGCCCCCATCCATCATGCCCCCCATGTCAGCCATCATGACCTTATGTCAGCCGTCAGCCCCCCATGTCAGCACCCCATCCATCATGCCCATGTCAGCCGTCAGCACCCCATCCATCATGCCCATGTCAGCCGTCAGCACCCATCCATCATTACTCCCATGTCAGCCATCATGCCCCCCATGACAGCCGTCAGCCCCCATCCATTATGCTTCCTAATGGGGGACAATGTTGGAGTCTGCACCATCGGGGGGATGACATGATGAGGGACAATGTTGGAGTCGGTACCTGATATATCACTGGGGTCTGGCTGGAGTGGGGTCCTGGCTCCAATCTCAGCTGGCTCTGCCTTAAGGTGTCTTCTCCAGAGTCCAGACTAGAGTCCAGCAGGGTCGGCCAAGTTCCAACAAGTCGTGCCTCAGTGTTACTCTGTGACTGTGTTCTTCTGCTGCCAGCCTGGAGGGGCAGCTTTTACAGGCCATAGCAGACAGAGCAGCTCCGCCTCCTCGCCTCCCTCCGC
Organism: Bufo bufo; assembly: GCF_905171765.1. Taxonomy (NCBI): domain Eukaryota; kingdom Metazoa; phylum Chordata; class Amphibia; order Anura; family Bufonidae; genus Bufo; species Bufo bufo. Next base: position 779,707,211 of record NC_053390.1, on the reverse strand, counting down.
CGCGGCCCCACTGACAGTCAGTGACGCCTCCTTTGGCCTGAGCGCCGCACGGCACACATGTAGGCAGGACAGCCGCAGGCTGCCGCCCCCGAGAGGAGGGAGGGGAGCGGGCGCCCGGCACACAGAACAGTGCTCCAGACTAAAAAAAATTCCTAGTAGCCATTGGCTCCTGAACTGAAAAATTTAGGAGCCAAATCAAATTTTAAGTCGCCAAATCGAAACTGAATAAAAATTTTGGTATCGTGACAACGCTACGCCGATCAGATCGGCGTAGGGTTGTTTTGAAACCAAAATTTTGATTCGCTTTCGTCACCATAAAAAAGTATTGTGATACTCAATACCGTGCAAAAAAAAAAAAACACCAAAAAAAGCTGCGTGCATTTCGCATTTTATGAAACATTCGGCCCATAATAGAACAGTCCTATGCTATTTTTTGGGGTGACAAGGTGACTAAAAAGGCTATGTAATATGTTTATTTATTTATTGTTTATATATTTTATATGTAAAATTGGGAAAGGGGGGATTTAAACTTAATATTTTAAAGTACTTTCACATTAGCGTTTTTCATTTCCGGCACTGAGTTCCGTCACAGGGGCTCTATACCGGAAAATAACTGATCAGTTTTATCCCCATGCATTCTGAATGGAGAGTAATCCGTTCAGGATGCATCAGGATGTCTTCAGTTCAGTTATTTTGACTGATCAGGCAAAAGATAAAACCGTAGCATGCTACGGTTTGATCTCCGGCGAAAAAAAATGAAGATTTGCCTGAATGCCGGCTCCGGCATTTTTCCCCATAGGAATGTATTAGTGCTGGATCCGGCATTCAAAATACTGGAATGCACCCGCACTAAATCCGGACCCATTCACATCTATGGGGCTGTGCACATGAGCGGTGATTTTCACACATCACTTGTGCGTTGCGTGAAAATCGCAGCATGCTCTGTTGTGCGTTTTTCGCGCAACGCAGGCCCCATAGAAGTTAATGGGGCTGTGTGAAAATCGCAAGCAAGTGCGATTTTCACGCATGGTTCCTAGGATGAAAGTCTATTCACTGTATTATTTTCCCTTATAACATGGTTATAAGGGAAAATAATAGCATTCTGAATACAGAATGCATAGTAGAAGGTCAATATAATAAACATTGGTGGCGCAGTGCGCCCCCCCATCACCCCAATATAATAAACATTGGTGGCGCAGTGCGCCCCCCCTCAATATAATAAACATTGGTGGCGCAGTGCGCACCCCCATCACCCCAATATAATAAACATTGGTGGCGCAGTGCGCCCCCCCTCAATATAATAAACATTGGTGGCGCAGTGCGCCCCCCCATCACCCCAATATAATAAACATTGGTGGCGCAGTGCGCCCCCCCTCAATATAATAAACATTGGTGGCGCAGTGCGCCCCCCCCATCACCCCAATATAATAAACATTGGTGGCGCAGTGCGCCCCCCCAACACCCCAGTATAATAAACATTGGTGGCGCAGTGCGCCCCCCCCTCAATATAATAAACATTGGTGGCGCAGTGGGCAGTGCCAATGAGGGTTAAAAAATAAAAAAATAATTAACTCACCTCCTCCAATTGATCGTCTCCTGTTCTTACTTCTTTCTAGTTTCTTCAGGACGCAGGACCTGTGGTGACATCACTGTGCTCATCACATGATCCATCACCATGGTAATGGGCCATGTGATGAGCTCAGTGACGTCACCACAGGTCCTGAAGAAACTAGAAATAAGTAAGAACAGGAGACCGGCAGCTACCTGATCAACTGGAGGAGGTGAGTTAATTTTCTTTTATTATTTTTAACCCTCATTGGCACTTCCCACTGTGCCACCAACGTTTATTATACTGGGGGGGGGGGGGGGGGGAGCACTGTGCCACCAACGTTTATTATAGGGGGGACGGAGGGCACTGTGCCACCAACGTTTCTTATACAAATACAGGAGGCGGGTGCCGGAATCAAATAGCCGGCACCCGACCTTTGTGACAGGGAGCTGCGATCAGCGGCAGTTAACCCCTCAGGTACCGCACCTGAAGGGTTAACTCAACTGCAGCGGATCGCAGCTCCCTGTCACAGAGGTCGGGTGCCGGCTATTTGATTCCGGCACCCGCCTCCTGTATTTGTATTAACAGGTCAGTTTTCTTCATTGGTGGCGCAGTGGCCACAGCCCCTCCCCTCCTCCTCCCGTCTCTTCTTATTGGCAGCGGCGGGGACAGCAGCAGCACAGGGGGGAGGGAGAGACTCCTCCTGCGCTGCTGAGAACGATCATCTCCTGTGCCCGCCGCTGTATTGAGCAGAGCTGCGGCGGCGGGTCCAGTCGCAAATGACATCTGGAGCCCTGCAGAAGAGCCGCATTAAAGTGTGTAAAGAGCCACATGTGGCTCGCGAGCCGCGGCTTGCCGACCACTGTGCTAGGAGAACAACACCCAAAAAAGGGACACTCCTTTTACTCTCTGTTTGTCTTCTGTTTGTGGTACTGATGTGACTCTTTGGTTTAAAATCTGGCTTGTTATTGGATTTATCTTTGATTCTGATTTTATCATAGTTTTTCAAGATTTTCTGATTTGGCCTTTGGCCTGTCTCATTTCTCTGCTATTTGTACTTAGCAGAGTAGGGAACATCACCCAGTTGGAGGCTGCTGTTTAGGGCAGATCATTCAAGTAGGTAGGGACAGTGGTGGTTTGGAGACTAGGGTGTGCACTGATCCCTACCATACATGACAGGTTTAAAATTGAAGCTGTTTGTTGTGCTAAAAGCCCAAACAAAAGGGGAACTAAAAAGCCAGGACAGGATATAGAATACATGGAATGGCTTAAAAAAAAATCCAGAAAACCATCCGCTTGTAAAAAAAAAAAAATATATACACACAATGTTTACGTATAGCCTATTGATATAGGACAACAATTTTAATTGGTAGTGTCCCTTTAGCAAGGGGAAACCCTTCTGACAACCCCTGTAAATGTGCATCAACCTGCTACTTCTCAAAAGTCTGAGAAAGACATGACCTTGATCTGTTAGACCTCAGCTCCAATCTGGACCCTACATATCTCATATTTGTTTGGGCTATGTTCACATTTGTATTCGTGGTTGTGTTCAAAATACGAAGCACTATTTAAGACAGTGGACACCTCAACAGAACCTCAATGGATCTCAACATAAGTCAAGGAGATCTATTAAAAATTGGTTTCTTTTGGTCATGCAGTAGACCCAACATAGAATTTGTGACTTCCACTCTTAATAGTGACTATAATTGTTTTTGGAAACTGATTACTGAAAATAATAAAACGCCTGTTAGATATTCCTAAAATGAACTTTACTTATGTAAATGACTCAATCAGTCTACTATGGTGAGTAATGAATTTAGCTGGATATGTAAATGCTGCAGGTATCCGTTTACCATAAAATTATCCAGCGACGGTAATTGCGTTTAGTGGACTGACTGTGAATACGTGACGGTCTATGTCATGATATTAGGTTTAGAGAAAACTTAATAATTATCTCATCAAAGCATCCTAAAAACTTTAAACCAAACCATTAGTTCCTATACTCCCTAACATGTGGCAAAATCCAGCTCCCAACATGACCAAATCATGTGGGTAATAGTCACTTTAAATACTAGGGATTTTTTTTATGAAACATGGGATGCTTAAAGGGGTTATCCCATCATAATGATCACTGTTAAATCTGTTAATGATTTGACAGTGATCATTTTTGTAAATATATTTGATTAACCAATTGCCACCGTTTAGGAGAAAATTCATCCCCACTTACCTCATTGTTGTCATTCAGTCTCCCCTGGTTATGGGCACCGCTCTTCTCCGGAATCCCGGTGGCCGCGCTTGCGCAGAAGACTCTTTCTTTTCTTCCGGCCGGGCCGCTCGCTGTCCTGAACGCGCACGCCGCCGCGCATGTGCGATGGCGACTTCTTCCTGGCCAGAATAGTACAGAGCCGCGCACGCCGGCGTGCGCATTCAGTCTAGCGCGTGGCCCGGCCGGAAGAAGACTTCAATCAAATGAAGCCCGCCCCCAGCCAGAATCCAGGAAGTGAACGGCGCGCTGGCAGCAGGTAAGTATGAAAATGATCCGAAATCCGTATGCAAACAGATAGCATTTGTTTCCGGATCTTGATTCGGATCCGGCTGACAAATGCATTGAAATACCGGATCCGTCTCTCTGGTGTCATCCGGAAAAACGGATCCGGTATTTTTTTTTTCTTCACATTTTTAAAGGTCTGTGCATGCGCAGACCGGGAAACCGGATCAGTTTTTCCAGAACATTTGGTACAGGATCCGGCATTAATATATTTCAAAGGAAATGGAAAGTGTTCCGGAATTACCAGCCAAATACCGTAAAAGGAACTGAACTGAAGACATCCTGATGCATTAGGATAAAACTGAAGCGTTTTTTTCCGGTATTGAGCCCCTATGACGGATCTCAATACCGGAAACTTTTAACGCTAGTGTGAAAGTACCCTTAGTTTTACTTTTACAGCTTGTGTACCCAAATGTATTCTTCATGAGGCCTGCTAACACATGTCTGCTAATACCTTTGTATCTGATGAAGGAAGTGAACCGCCACGAAACGCGTTAGACATGTTAATATGTTTTAATTTGTAAATTTTAACAATAAATTACTACCTTTGAGGATGGTGATCTGGACCTTGCCTTTATTTCTTGTTTGGGATCAATCACTGCATCTCTTATCTGTAACAGTGGCTGCTGTACGCCACTGTTTCCCCGCTTATCGCTGCGGTCCCAGGCACCACGCTCAGCTGTGATCTGTGGCCGATGCTTCCCACCGCTGCGGTCCTGGGCTCTGTTTCTGTAGGTGTTATTGCTTATGAGGATTCCGCTCCACAGCTTCCGCTCAGCCCTGGACACACCATGAGTTCGGCTGGTTTCGTGTTACACTGCTCTAAGGGCGGAGCGCATCACTCCTTGGGTTGTGTGGGTTAGGTCAGGTGACCTCGCTGACCAACTCTGGCTCTCCTGCATGTATTTAAGTGGCTCAGCCCCCTTCCCAGGTGCCTCAGTGTCAAGGTCCTTGAGTTTGCTGGTTCCTGATACTCTTGTGTGCTCTTGATCTATACTTCGTTCCTGGACTCTGCTTATCGTCTGATCCCTGCCTGCTTGCTTTGTCTCTCCTGTTGCCGACCCGGATTGCCTGACCTGTACCTGTGCCACCTGCCCCGACCTATTGCCTATCTGACAACGTCTCTGCCTTATACTTCGGTCCTACACCGTTGCTCCTTGTAACGTCTCTGCCCGCCTGACTATGCTTGTACTTCTGGCACCTATTCAGGTACCTCCTGGTCCGCCCGGACCAGCTGCCACTGACTCAGGGGATTGCTCTGAAGTAGCCCCTGGCAACTACCCTAACGGCTCAAGTCTATCCTCACCATCTGAGGCTCTAGTGAAAACCAGGTAGTTGCTTAGACACGCCACTCCAGAGCATAGCCAGTCAGTGGCACAGTGGGTTCACATCCGCTGATCCGTGACATTATCTCTGTACTGTGACATCACTGTGTTTATTATCTCTGTTCTGTGACATCACTGTCTTTATTATCCCTGTACTGTGACATCACTGTGTTTATTATCCCTGTACTGTGACATCACTGTGTTTATTATCCCTGTACTGTGACATCACTGTGTTTATTATCCCTGTACTGTGAAATCACTGTGTTTATTATCCCTGTACTGTGACATCACTGTGTTTATTATCCCTGTACTGTGACATCACTGTGTTTATTATCCCTGTACTGTGACATCACTGTGTTTATTATCTCTGTACTGTGACATCACTGTGTTTATTATCCCTGTACTGTGACATCACTGTGTGTATTATCCCTGTACTGTGACATCACTGTGTTTAGTATTCATGTACTGTGACATCATTGTGTATATCAGTGGTCCTCAACTCCAGTCCTCAGGGCCCACCTACCAGTCATGTTTTCAGGATTTCCTTAGTATTGGGCAGCTGATATAATTAGTGTCCATCCATCAGGATTTACCACAGGTATTGATTCTGTGGGATACTCCTAAATTCTGACCGGCAAGCGGGCCCTGAGGACTGGAGTTGGGGAACCCTGGTGTACATTATCCCTGTACTTTGACATCACTGTGTTTATTACCTCTGTACTGTGACATAACTGTGTTTATTACCCCTGTACTGTGACATCATTGTGTTTATTAACTCTGTACTGTGACATCACTGTGTTTATTACCCCTGTACTGTGACATCACTGTGTTTATTGTCCCTGTACTGTGACATCACTGTGTTCATTATCCATGTACTGTGACATCACTGTGTTTATTATCTCTGTACTGTGACATCACTGTGTTTATTATCTCTGTCCTGTGACATCACTGTGTTTATTATCTCTGTACTGTGACATCACTGTGTTTATTATCTCTGTACTGTGACATTGCTGTGTGCATTATCCTTGTTCTGTGATAACACCCTATATATCATCTCTGTACTGTGACTTCACTGTTTATCACCCCTGTGGTAGGATATCATTCTATGCATTATTCATGTGAATATAATGGTATGGCTACATGGTGACATGCGTTGTGCGGCTCCAAGATGCAGATAAGGCTACTTTCACACTTGCTGCAGTGTGATCCGGCGGGCAGTTCCGTCGTCGGAACTGCCCGCCGGATCCGCCGATCTGCATGTGACTGAAAGCATTTGTGAGACGCATACGGATGCGGATTCGTCTCACAAATGCATTGCAAGAACGGATCCGTCTCTCCGCTTGTCATGCGGACAGACGGATCCGTCTTGTATCTTTTTTCACCTTTTTTTCAGTCTGCGCATGTGCAGACCGGAAGGACGGATCCGGCATTCCTTTATTTTAAATGCCGGATCCGGCACTAATACATTCCTATGAGGAAAAATGCTGGATCCGGCATTCCGGCAAGTCTTCAGTTTTTCTCGCCGGAAATAAAACCGTAGCATGCTACGGTTTTATCTTTTGCCTGATCAGTCAAAATGACTGAACTGAAGACATCCTGAACGGATTACTCTCCATTCAGAATGCATGGGGATATGCCTGATAAGTTATTTTCCGGTATAGAGCCCCTAGGACAGAACTCTATACCGGAAAAGAAAAACGCTAGTGTGAAAGTACCGTAAGCCGCACAACACAAAAATATGTGCAACTTGTCTGCAACCTGATGTGGTGCGACTATTTAAAACTGTCACGTATCAAGTGCAACTTCCATTAAAAACACCACTGCCAAACATTACATGAAATGTCATGTGACTCTCTTGTCTGGTGACATGTGTCACTGTGAAACCCTATCCTAACTCTTGTGCAATGAAAGTATGAAAAGCTGAGGTTGCAGCTGCACCTAGGCATAGATGCCTGAAGTTGAACAGTGGTTTCATTGCCACAAGAGGTTACCAGCCTTATACTGTACATTGCATGTTATAGATTTAGCATTGGGACCTTAAAGTTTACATTGCTTATTAAAAAAAAAAAATCAAGATACCAAAACATGGACCCATGATGCTCGGTATCAAGGAGTTGCATCCTGGCCAGAGTTTATATTCCCTTGAAACCACTTTAGTTTAAAAAACAAAAAATTCAGCACAAAGTTAATATTAAAAAGTATGGAGCACCTCATTGCACGCACCGTGTAGCATTAATTTAACTTTAAGGTGGAATCACTTTTTCATGCCAGACATGATATATTACTATAATAAATCTACAGTGCAGGAAACAGAATTTTCTTCTCATTGCAATTTTTCCTTAAAAGTGGAACAAAGGAAGTTGTCTGCAGAATATTTTGCCTTTAACTTTATTCTAATTGTCATATCCCTCGCAGCATGAAGAAGACGGTTCCCTCTTACCCACAGACACATCTGACTGCACACATTACAAATACTGGAGTTTAACAGAAGCTTTTAGTCTGTTGCCTGAAATCCCGCACACAGGCAGTACATCAAGAAGACACATTAGAAGGAGCAATTAAACATTTAACTTCTGGTAAACCGAGCTCCAGATTGTCTGAGAACTCATCTAAATGGATGGCGCAAGGGACATTGGGTGCGTTCTTTTATCCAATATGATTTACTAATATAATGAAATGGGATAGTAAAAATAAAAAGCCTCTGAAGGCTGAGACTAATCCTTATGAGACATGAACAGTTATGTTGTAATTATACATGGAAGCAGTCAGCAGTTTTAACTCATTAAAGGGATAGTCTAATCTCAACAACCCCTTTCCATATAGGATGTCACAGAAAGGGGTCCCCACTCCACGAAGAAGGGTAAAGGACCATCAACAAGCAGCAGCTCTCAGTATGGAGGATCCAATTGAATGGCCACATGTAATACCTCATTTCTCCTCTAGTGGCCGCTGTAAGAAAAATTACCAAATGGCAGCTTCCCAACCTGTTTTTTCCCCCAGTATCCTCTATGATTGCTGCAGCAGCTCTCTTATTAAAGAGCTTGTCTGTAATAAAAAAGAAAATGTAAATCTGGTTCCTGACCCAGAGGACTATCGATTTCAAAACATCCCAGCTACTCAAGAGCAGGTGACCTGTACAGTTTATTAGGTTAATGTCTATATCCCTATTGAAAACTTTAAGGGCATAATAGTGTCTTGCCATGAACGACTTATGGGTCTGCTTATTTCATCAAGCATTAACAAAATGAACATTTTAAGGTGGAAACTATCAACAAGTTGCTGTTGACAGCTCTGTTGTTTTTATTATATGTCCCAATTTAATATTTTGAGGGCATAATGAAAGAGCTGTAGGTTTGCTTATTTCAACAAGTATTTGCATTACATGCTACTGGGTCAAAATGCTCTAATGGAACCTTTTGCAGGAGGCAGAGCAGAGGATGGGAGTGGTAGTGGTTCTTATAATGATGTGTCAGGGTGTACTCAATTAGGCTGTCACTTCCTAGGATGAGTACAGTGAAAGAAAGGCACCTTTTTCTACAGGGACTCCCTGTAGCCGTGGGCTCCCTGCCTGATGGTAGGTTGGGGTGCTCTTCATGTTAAATGTCCATGTGGGTGAAAGGCAGGGCTGGAAATAGTGCAATGACCAGCTTGTGCTGTTAGGAGAATCAGTTAACAGGCCAGATTAACTCAATGAAAATAGTTTACTGCGTACAAAATAGGAGTTGTAGTACACCCAGACAGTGCAGATACTTCTCAGATGGGCTAAACAGATGTTTACAGCAATGGCCCTCAGATTATTCTTACTCTTGCTAGAGTCTCTAGTACTGGCCTGGGTGCCTAGCAACTGTACGTGCAGTTACAATAATACGACTGTCCAAAATCAAACCTGGGGTGCTTTAACTCATTGTCCCTCCACTGCAGCAGGGTCTACAATGCTGTATGCTGATCACCTTGCTGTTGTAGTGTCTATGTCCACTAATCTGGAGGGCATTGGGTGACCCTGGGAAAAAAATAAAAATAAATTGCCCCATGTTGTAGGCGGGTCCAAACTGACAGAAGGTGGGACAACAGAAGTAAGTGGGGCCAGCAATACCACAGTGCAGCACAAAATACCGCCGCTCACTCCACAGTATAATGAATTCAGGAGGGCACCTGTTGCCACTGGCCAGGTACATAATTGCCTGATGCTCGTAGATTAATTAATGCTGAGAGCCTGAGGTCTTTATGTACCTGGCTGGTGGCTATGAGGAAGGCTTGGGCTGCCCTCTGGGCATAGGCCCACTGGGAAATTTCCCTGGTGGAAACACAGGGATCTGTGAGTCTCCAGAAGCACTGAAGCTAAATGCATGAGAAGTGGAGCTCATAATGTCCGCTCCCTGCCTCCTTCAGGCCCATCCTCACAATGCTTTCTCCTAGTACAACAAGAATCTTCTCGAACTAGGGGGAGTGACCAGCCCACAACCTAAGCTCCACAGACGGCTGGGCCAGGATTCTTACCTCTGGCCATGCCTGTCAAATGCTTAAAGGGGTTGTCCGGGTTCAGAGCTGAACCCGGACATACCCATCATTTCACCCAGGCAACTCCCCTGACAAGAAATGCTCTGATGCTCTCCCTTGCCCTGTGCTGGATAGCGCGGGGCAAGGGCTCTTTTACTTACAATAACACACTGCCGGGCAGAGGCTTCCGCCCAGCAGTGTGTTCGGTGTTTTACAGGCTAGGGCAGCGCTAAAGCCCGCCCATCAGTGCCAGTGACGTCACCGGGCTCACTGCTGGGTGGAAGCCTCCGCCTGGTAGCCCTAACGAGAGCCCAGTTCATCACCGGAACTCCACAAAATGCCTTTGCCCTGCGCGATTCAGCGCAGGGCAAAGGAGAGCATCGGAGCATGAACTGCTCTGATGCTCAAGTCAGGGGGGCTGCCTGGGTGAAAATGGGGATATGTCTGGGTTCAGCTCTGAACCCGGACAACCCCTTTAAGCATACTGGGTGTGTCACATTACATAGCAGTAATAACAGTAAAGTACACTACCAAGCAAACGCAGATACCCCTTTTCACTGGAGAACTGCACTTTCAAAAATAGTCTAATTACTTACTGACAGTTTCCAGGTAGTATCAAACTTTTTTTATAAAGTAAAAAGAAATGTAAACCAGCAAAATAGTATCGAATGTGTATTACAAAGAGGCATGAAGCAGCAGTGATAAAGAAAGGGGAAAGATTAACAAACCGATTTACATTACAAAATTACATGTAGCCTAATTGGTTTAGATTGCAATTAGACTTTATGCGGGTTGGAGATCTGTGAATTTCCTGCACAGTATGCCAGGCACACTGTAACATCCTTAAATTAACCAGCTCTTTGGAGAAATTCAATTAAAACTGCGAGTTTTGCATTCTGCTGTGAACACCTTCATGCAATATTTTAATTTTAGAAAGTGCCTGGTGTCAGATTTAATGGTAAAACCCACAATGTAACTTTAAGTACTTTTTATTATGAGACTAAAGCAATTAAATGTGTTAAAACACCTCCATACCATAGACGTGTTGCCAAAAGCAATCCAATATTGACTGACCATTGCACCTCTGTATAATGAGAATTCTTTCAGTAAATGGCCGCGCTCCAGAGGTACAAGCCGGCCGTGAATACGACGTTTTATCTTTTATTTATCGAATAATGGGACTTAATTACATTCCCAGAATAAGGGGTGGACGGAGCCAACATGATGATGAGATGTGGAAACTTTTATTAGATATGTCTTGTATCGAAAATATATACATTTCTGCGCTGTTAAAATAAGCATGTCAGCTGTTACAGAGAGAGAATTTATTCTAATGTCGTTTTATGGACCCCGCCACCCAGAGCTCAATGCAGAAGTGCACTTCAGGGCTTAGAAATGAAATGTACAGTAAGTTACTGCCAATAATTTAGTTGCTCTGTAGTCTGAAATTCAACTCCTGTCTCATCAGAGGCTTGGGTTGTGGGCCTGTCCCTCCATTATGCCTTCTACTACAGCTCTACATATTCTGATTGGCTGCTCGGTGGAAGCACAAGCCCACCGTAAACTCTCCAGGGAGTCTGTGTATTAAGAGCTGATTTCTGATACGGGAAATATATTGCAAGCAACTAAACAACCAAAAAATAGAACAAATAACTACCTTATAAAAGAAGCCAGTAGAGGCAGAGCATTTTAATTTAGGAACGATTTAATTGATTGGCTGATTAAAAACAATTATAAAAAATTATTGTCTCCCTTCAGGACCCCTATTTATTAGCCACAGCTGCTCGCAGGCCTGTATTATATTGCCTGATGTTCGAGTAGTGCGAGCGCCGATGGATAATAACACAAACTGAATGGGGGAGAAGTAATCACTACTGCAGTCGTCCCTCCCGTATTGAGTTCTATTGATTATCGGCAGCACATCCCTGATTACAAAGGGAGATGTGCTGCCGATAATCAGAAAATGATATCAAGCCACGGCACTCCAATGTTCCTTGTTCTTTCCTTATTTTATTGCACCTAACACAGCAACGTTTCGACCTTGGGGTCTTTATCAAGCTCACAATTCTGATGAAAGATGCCCATCTGCTGACAAACGAGTGTTTGCTCTTTCATCGGCTGACTGGCGTCTCGAATCTCTCGATTATACAGTGTAATTATCAAGAACAAGTGTTCTAATAGGGCCCTAACTTTGGAGGACCTGGCATGTTTGTGCTTTAAACTGTTAACCCAATTATTTCCATACGAACTGTGCAATGCCTTATTTCACCTGTGGGGGTGCTGCAGAGAAATTAAACACTGACTCACAGATTATATCTGATCACTGGGTGTCACAGCATCGGGAGAGCGTGAAATCAGCTTTTTGTTGGTCACCCTTCTAATAAAAAGGGATTGCCCAAAGAAGACAATCACTTTAAAAAAAAAGTTTTTTGTACTTTTTTGTCCTTTTTGCTGGTTTGTAGTTGAAAACATTATAAAATGAAACCTCTGTGAGATGAGCACCCTTAATAGTAATGAAAAGTTGTCATTAGGTGGGTGGCAATAAGCAAAGAATATGAGAGAATTAAAAATCCATAAAAAATCTTGTCTGGTTTAAGGGTGGTCTTCTCAAACAGGTGGCCTTCTGGAGATGTTCACATGTATCTTTTATTGGTGCTTCCATAGTTACAGTAGATTTCATAGGAAATCTGGGAAACAATGTCATAATCTTATAGATCAGAGGTACTCAACTACTTTTAGGAGAAGTCCACTAATCGACACGTTCTGTAGAAAATCAGACCAGAACCTAAATTAATTAAGCCTCCAGACCTGTAAACCCATTCAGACCCCAAACAAGACCTATAAAGTTTATTCAGACCCAGACCAAACCGTATATATTATATATTCTACTTTAATGCACAACCACACAGATTGTCTTGATGTTGATCAGACCCTGGAGATCGTTTCATTCTTGACTTAAGACCTGCCATTTTATATGCATTGGATGAGACACCACCCTCCTCCATTGCATCTATGGGCACTGACACTACAGTGGGCCTCCATGAAGATATCCATCTGATACATCTGATATATATGTACCATCTCCTAATCCTCCTTTCATTTGGGGCAACCCACTTTCACAAGTCCTCACTTACATACAGATTGTTCAGTAGGCCAGTATTGTGCTCTTGTTGCAGGGGCTAAAACCACCAGGTTCTGAAATGTACTAGGCCACCCCTGGGATATCAAAAAGTGTCCAGATATATGAAAACCCCCTTCCTCCCCTGTTACCATATATCTCACCCTGCAGTTTGCAAGCTTGGCCAGTATAACTCCTGGGAGTTGACCACATCCATGATGTGAGAATGGAGCTCTCAGGACATGGGAGGGGAAGCAGAAATCTAGGAGATGACACCTGGGCTCTGAAATGCTGCCCTCATCACCATAGGCCCTGTGAATCAGGAAAGAGAGGGAGGGGCTGGCAGAGAAAGCAGGGGGAGCAAGGGAGCACAGAGTGACTTGGGTCCGCCCTCTGTGCACTTAATTGACCATGTGTTAAAAGTACTTTTTCTTGAATGAAGCAATGGATCGTTAAGTTAAAGATATCATTGCTGATAGCTGTGGTAGTCCCATAAGGGATTCACCTGGTTTGTCAGTGAATTTCCTGCTGACATACTCCCTTTAACCACCTCCGGACCGCTGTACGCACAGACGCGTCCTGGAGGTGGTTGATTCATTCCTCCTGGACGCATATACGCGTCCTCTCGCGAGACGCGAGATTTCCTGTGAACGCGCGCACACAGGCGCGCGCGCTCACAGGAACGGAAGGTAAGAGAGTTGATCTCCAGCCTGCCAGCGGCGATCGTTCGCTGGCAGGCTGGAGATGTGTTTTTTTTAACCCCTAACAGGTATATTAGACGCTGTTTTGATAACAGCGTCTAATATACCTGCTACCTGGTCCTCTGGTGGTCCCATTTGTTTGGATCGACCACCAGAGGACACAGGTAGCTCAGTAAAGTCCCACCAAGCACCACTACACTACACTACACCCCCCCCCCCCGTCACTTATTAACCCCTTATTAGCCCCTGATCACCCCTGATCACCCCATATAGACTCCCTGATCACCCCCCTGTCATTGATTACCCCCCTGTCATTGATCAACCCCCTGTAAAGCTCCATTCAGATGTCCGCATGATTTTTACGGATCCACTGATAGATGGATCGGATCCGCAAAACGCATCCGGACGTCTGAATGAAGCCTTACAGGGGCATGATCAATGACTGTGGTTATCACCCCATATAGACTCCCTGATCACCCCCCTGTCATTGATCACCCCCCTGTCATTGATTACCCCCCTGTAAAGCTCCATTCAGACGTCCGCATGATTTTTACGGATCCACTGATAGATGGATCGGATCCGCAAAACGCATCCGGACGTCTGAATGAAGCCTTACAGGGGCATGATCAATGACTGTGGTGATCACCCCATATAGACTCCCTGATCACCCCCCTGTAAAGCTCCATTCAGATGTCCGCATGATTTTTACGGATCCACTGATAGATGGATCGGATCCGCAAAACGCATCCGGACGTCTGAATGAAGCCTTACAGGGGCATGATCAATGACTGTGGTTATCACCCCATATAGACTCCCTGATCACCCCCCTGTCATTGATCACCCCCCTGTCATTGATTACCCCCCTGTAAAGCTCCATTCAGACGTCCGCATGATTTTTACGGATCCACTGATAGATGGATCGGATCCGCAAAACGCATCCGGACGTCTGAATGAAGCCTTACAGGGGCATGATCAATGACTGTGGTGATCACCCCATATAGACTCCCTGATCACCCCCCTGTCATTGATTACCCCCCTGTCATTGATCACCCCCCTGTAAAGCTCCATTCAGACGTCCGCATGATTTTTACGGATCCACTGATAGATGGATCGGATCCGCAAAACGCATCCGGACGTCTGAATGAAGCCTTACAGGGGCATGATCAATGACTGTGGTGATCACCCCATATAGACTCCCTGATCACCCCCCTGTCATTGATTACCCCCCTGTCATTGATCACCCCCCTGTAAAGCTCCATTCAGACGTCCGCATGATTTTTACGGATCCACTGATAGATGGATCGGATCCGCAAAACGCATCCGGACGTCTGAATGAAGCCTTACACGGGCGTGATCAATGACTGTGGTTATCACCCCATATAGACTCCCTGATCACCCCCCTGTCATTGATCACCACCCCTGTCATTGATCACCCCCCCTGTCATTGATCACCCCCCCTGTCATTGATCACCCCCCCTGTCATTGATCACCCCCCCTGTCATTGATCACCCCCCTGTCATTGATCACCCCCCTGTCATTGATCAACCCCCCTGTCATTGATCACCCCCCTGTAAGGCTCCATTCAGACATTTTTTTGGCCCAAGTTAGCGGAATTATTATTTTTTTTTCTTACAAAGTCTCATATTCCACTAACTTGTGACAAAAAATTAAATCTCACATGAACTCACCATACCCCTCACGGAATCCAAATGCGTAAAATTTTTTAGACATTTATATTCCAGACTTCTTCTCACGCTTTAGGGCCCCTAGAATGCCAGGGCAGTATAAATACCCCACATGTGACCCCATTTCGGAAAGAAGACACCCCCAGGTATTCCGTGAGGGGCATATTGAGTCCATGAAAGATTGAAATTTTTGTCCCAAGTTAGCGGAACGGGAGACTTTGTGAGAAAAAAATAAAAAATATCAATTTCCGCTAACTTGTGCCAAAAAAAAAAAATTTCTATGAACTCGCCATGCCCCTCATTGAATACCTTGGGGTGTCTTCTTTCCAAAATGGGGTCACATGTGGGGTATTTATACTGCCCTGGCATTCTAGGGGCCCCAAAGCGTGAGAAGAAGTCTGGTATCCAAATGTCTAAAAATGCCCTCCTAAAAGGAATTTGGGCCCCTTTGCGCATCTAGGCTGCAAAAAAGTGTCACACATCTGGTATCGCCGTACTCAGGAGAAGTTGGGGAATGTGTTTTGGGGTGTCATTTTACATATACCCATGCTGGGTGAGATAAATATCTTGGTCAAATGCCAACTTTGTATAAAAAAATGGGAAAAGTTGTCTTTTGCCAAGATATTTCTCTCACCCAGCATGGGTATATGTAAAAAGACACCCCAAAACACATTCCCCAACTTCTCCCGAGTACGGAGATACCAGATGTGTGACACTTTTTTGCAGCCTAGGTGGGCAAAGGGGCCCATATTCCAAAGAGCACCTTTCTGATTTCACTGGTCATTTACCTACTTACCACACATTAGGGCCCCTGGAAAATGCCAGGGCAGTATAACTACCCCACAAGTGACCCCATTTTGGAAAGAAGACACCCCAAGGTATTCCGTGAGGGGCATGGCGAGTTCCTAGAATTTTTTATTTTTTGTCACAAGTTAGTGGAAAATGATGATTTTTTTTTTTTTTTTTTTTCATACAAAGTCTCATATTCCACTAACTTGTGACAAAAAATAAAAACTTCCATGAACTCACTATGCCCATCAGCGAATACCTTGGGGTCTATTCTTTCCAAAATGGGGTCACTTGTGGGGTAGGTATAATGCCCTGGTATTTTAGGGGCCCAAATGTGTGGTAAGGAGTTTGAAATCAAATTCTGTAAAAAATGACGAGTGAAATCCGAAAGGTGCTCTTTGGAATATGGGCCCCTTTGCCCACCTAGGCTGCAAAAAAGTGTCACACATCTGGTATCTCCGTACTCAGGAGAAGGTGGGGAATGTGTTTTGGGGTGTCATTTTACATATACCCATGCTGGGTGAGATAAATATCTTGGTCAAATGCCAACTTTGTATAAAAAAATGGGAAAAGTTGTCTTTTGCCAAGATATTTCTCTCACCCAGCATGGGTATATGTAAAAAGACACCCCAAAACACATTCCCCAACTTCTCCCGAGTACGGAGATACCAGATGTGTGACACTTTTTTGCAGCCTAGGTGGGCAAAGGGGCCCATATTCCAAAGAGCACCTTTCGGATTTCACTGGTCATTTACCTACTTACCACACATTAGGGCCCCTGGAAAATGCCAGGGCAGTATAACTACCCCACAAGTGACCCCATTTTGGAAAGAAGACACCCCAAGGTATTCCGTGAGGGGCATGGCGAGTTCCTAGAATTTTTTATTTTTTGTCACAAGTTAGTGGAAAATGATGATTTTTTTTTTTTTTTTTTTTTTTCATACAAAGTCTCATATTCCACTAACTTGTGACAAAAAATAAAAACTTCCATGAACTCACTATGCCCATCAGCGAATACCTTGGGGTCTCTTCTTTCCAAAATGGGGTCACTTGTGGGGTAGTTATACTGCCCTGGCATTCTAGGGGCCCAAATGTGTGGTAAGGAGTTTGAAATCAAATTCTGTAAAAAATGACGAGTGAAATCCGAAAGGTGCTCTTTGGAATATGGGCCCCTTTGCCCACCTAGGCTGCAAAAAAGTGTCACACATCTGGTATCTCCGTATTCAGGAGAAGTTGGGGAATGTGTTTTGGGGTGTCTTTTTACATATACCCATGCTGGGTGAGAGAAATATCTTGGCAAAAGACAACTTTTCCCATTTTTTTATACAAAGTTGGCATTTGACCAAGATATTTATCTCACCCAGCATGGGTATATGTAAAATGACACCCCAAAACACATTCCCCAACTTCTACTGAATACGGAGATACCAGATGTGTGACACTTTTTTGCAGCCTAGGTGGGCAAAGGGGCCCACATTCCAAAGAGCACCTTTCGGATTTCACTGGTCAGTTTTTACAGAATTTGATTTCAAACTCCTTACCACACATTTGGGCCCCTAGAATGCCAGGGCAGTATAACTACCCCACAAGTGACCCCATTTTGGAAAGAAGACACCCCAAGGTATTTCGTGATGGGCATAGTGAGTTCATGGAAGTTTTTATTTTTTGTCACAAGTTAGTGGAATATGAGACTTTGTAAGAAAAAAAAAAAAAAAAAAAATCATCATTTTCCGCTAACTTGTGACAAAAAATAAAAAGTTCTATGAACTCACTATGCCCATCAGCGAATACCTTAGGGTGTGTACTTTCCGAAATGGGGTCATTTGTGGGGTGTTTGTACTGTCTGGCCATTGTAGAACCTCAGGAAACATGACAGGTGCTCAGAAAGTCAGAGCTGCTTCAAAAAGCGGAAATCCACATTTTTGTACCATAGTTTGTAAACGCTATAACTTTTACCCAAACCATTTTTTTTTTTACCCAAACATTTTTTTTTTATCAAAGACATGTAGAACAATAAATTTAGAGCAAAATTTATATATGGATGTCATTTTTTTTGCAAAATTTTACAACTGAAAGTGAAAAATGTCATTTTTTTGCAAAAAAATCGTTAAATTTCGATTAATAACAAAAAAAGTAAAAATGTCAGCAGCAATGAAATACCACCAAATGAAAGCTCTATTAGTGAGAAGAAAAGGAGGTAAAATTCATTTGGGTGGTAAGTTGCATGACCGAGCAATAAATGGTGAAAGTAGTGTAGGTCAGAAGTGTAAAAAGTGGCCTGGTCTTTCAGGGTGTTTAAGCACTGGGGGCTGAGGTGGTTAAGGAATCTGACGTAGGAGCTATGGTCCCATTCTTCTCTAATGTCCAAATCAGTAGTCCACAACTGAACTGAGAGAAGGATGAGGGATGGCTGTTCCTATGAAAGCCTCACAGTAGCCTAATAGTATAAATGAATAGAGTGCCTGTCCACACCAGGGAAACCCCACATTAGAGCCTAACCCCCCCTAAGAATGATAGAAGTACCACCACACCCACAACTTTCATGATAGTCCATTTTGCAATTTTAATGGAAAATAAAACCAACAAGAAGCAATCTGATATATTTACATACTGGGCATTAATAACCAGCAGAAGTCAATGAAGAAGGATGTTCTAAATAGCATCCTGGACCTGACATTGAAAAGTAATGATAGTGTTAAATCAGTTTTTTCCGGATGTTCTCACATATACGTTTGAAAGACCACGGAAAGGTCAATATTAATAGCATTACTGAATTAAATATTTAAGGAGAGCGCTCAAGAGACATCTTTTTACAAAGATCATTACACAGTCATAAATTAGAAACTCAAAAGAAATCAGCTTGAGAAAAAATATAGTCTAAAATCTATCTATGTATCTATCTATCTATCAGATAGATAGATAGATATTAGATAGATATTGATAGATATATTATAGATAGATAGATATGAAATAGATAGATAGATATTAGATAGATAGATAGATAGATAGATAGACAATATATAGATATGAGATAGATAGAGAGATATTAGATATATAGATAGATGATAGATAGATAATATATTGTAGATAGATAGATAACAGATATATAGATAGATAGTGTCACCGCCGGCCCTAGGAGAGATCTTAGAAGTTCAAATAGACGGAAGACTCCGGAGTCTATCTGACAGATCTCTCTTGTTTTCATTGTTGCTGACAGGTTTCCACCCCTTAGCAGATGCTGTGTCACGGTGGACAGGATACAAGATACACAGAATACCAACAAACAAGTGTCTTGGCAAGAAGCTGGGGCTAAAGGTCACCTCCTGACAAATCCCTACCAGCTCTCCCTAGACTTCTCTGCCCACGTTCAGACCCTGAAGGTGGGAATGAACGTGTCCCCGTGCCTAGGCTGAAGATTCCCTAAAATCCCTAAGATAGTGAAAAGGGGAAAGAGGCAGCCTGCTCCCTCAGGACCTGGAGAGGGCAGGCGTCTCTCTAACAGCCTAGACAGACAGCCACAAGAAAACAAAAACCAACTTATCTTGATACTGAGCAGGAACAGCAAATCCTTCCTTCCTTCCTCTGAGCCAGACAGAAGCTATAACCCACACAGGACACTGGGAGTGGGCGTAATTTAAACTCAAACCAACGACCCCACCCAGTGCACCTGAAGGGAGGCGGATACAGCTCAACTCCAAAACAAAAACAAAAGGCTACACACGTGCTGCTAACCTGGCAGACCTCTGCACATAACCTGAGCAGGGCATGACATGCTGCTCATTATCAGTCAGGTGGCTCTTTATATGTTCTGCCTCTCACTTGTTTCCTTGCGGCTGTTAGCTCTTCTGTGGAGTGCTCTGCTTGTGTGGTGGTTTTCCTGTTCCAGTTACATCTCAAGGTAAGTCCTTTCCATTTTCTTGGTGTGTCTGTCCTGACTGGGCCTCAGGGAGACACTAGCTCCTTAAGTTTGGAAGGAGCCAGTTGCCTCTTTCCCTGTTCCCTAAGCTGAGGGGTTGGTGCAGTGTTTCAGCAGTCTCAGGTTCCTGTGCATGTGCATTTCTACCATTGAGATTTGCACATGTTGTTAGCAGCTTAGGGTGAGTATCAGGGAATGCTAGGAGGTGACCTCTTTATTCCCTAGGTTTGGGGCCTAGTCTGTTGTTGCTTAGTTGTGGTTCCCTTTGGTTGTCTTTCTTTCCCCGTAGATAAATAGAAACTGTAGATAGATAGATATTAGATAGATTGTAGACAGATAGATAGATAAATAGATAGATAGATATGAGCTAGAAAGATAGATAGATTTATAGATATTGGATAGATATTACATAGAGAGATAGATGATAGAGATTAAGGATGAGTGAACCAATTCAGTTCGGTCCGAACATTGCTATTTTTCAGACGACAGACGAACCCGAATACTTTCAGGTTAATTTTTGGACGAATCCACTAAAATGGTGTATAGCGCCATTTTAGTGCCCATGTCGGTGAGAAAAAAGCATTAGAGAGGAAGAAGAAAGGTTCTCACATGACCATGAGAGGATGTGAGGGGAGGGCTTTCCCTGATTGGATCATGCGATGCATGATGATGTCACCATGCTGGCCGACGTGGTGATGTCATAAGTCTCCGTGCACCAGATTTCGCGCAGGAAGACCGCTGCTGCGGACTCTAGATAGATAGAGATATCGATTGAGCACCATCCTTAATTTTCGATTCCAAGTCTGCTTGGTATATACTGAATCCAAGGAGAAAAGTGAGTTGTAGTATTATGTGGAAACTACAGCATATGGCGATATTTTGTGAACTCTTCTATAAACCTGACTTCTGGACAGCATACACTCAGATGCATGTTGTCACTACATGCGGTTTGTGCTTTCAGTGCCATGGCACAGCTCCCGATGCGGTACACAGTAAGAACAGAAAATCTCAGCATTCTCTACACAGCACATCACGTGCAGAACAGATGGAAAATACAGAAAAGTCTTCATTCACATCACCTTTATAAAGTAATATCAGCCATAAAACATAGCGCTGAGAGCAGCATTGTAATATACAAGTCAATAGTCCACGGAGGCCCATAGTCACGCATTCATAAAACAGCTATGATTTCCATTTGTGTCAAGCCGTTTAAAACATGTGTTTGCTGTTGTCGTAATTTTCCACACATATGAAAATAATCTCTGCTCTGAGTCCACAGAGTAGCGGGATTGCAAGGAGATGAAATGGCGAGGTTATCAGCATCCGAACGTCTGAGCTCCTAGCATCCGACAGTCTCCTGTCTATACATCTGCATCCAGCCCATAAAGCTCCACAGCATGAGAAGGTCAACACATCTGATACTAATATCTGCATGAAAGACTGGAAAATACTCGTGTCATGGAATAATGGGCACTACTGGAGGCGGGGAACCCAAAACAGGCTGTATCTAGACTCAGATCCAAATCCTACCCGACTTTTGTTACATCATTTATTATACAATGTGGAGATAGCAGATTGCAATAACCTTTTGAAGAAAAGTTTGACATTATTTTGCTAAGTATATGACCACCATATGGACGCCATTCTCTATCTCTGTAGCCACATGTAGCAGGATGAACAGTGGTGCTCTGATCTGATAGGGAGCTGTAGACAATACATGTGCCGCCATATGGAGCACCCTGTGGCACTGCATTACAGGGTTAGTCTATGCCTATGTCTAGGTAATACCGCCTCCAATTGAAATCTTTGTATGACATCTTCTGACATCGAAAGCATGCAGAGGTACAGCATAGAGGTTGATGGGTGCCCTATTATGTCTCCAAACAACTCAGAGGTGTAAACAAATTGACAGCACTCCAAAATTGCAGGTGAAATATTATGTGATTTATTCAGCCGGACATAATTTTAGGCAACGTTTCGGGCAATATGTAGCCCTTCATCAGGCCCAATGGATATGAACGGGTGGTTGAGGACCCGGCGCCAGATCCAAACAACTCTAAAGGTAGTGGTGTATGTAGCCATAATATGGTCATTATACTATAAGCATATAAAAGAGTGAAAATTTAGAACATTTCTACAGCAAAATGTATATAATCATGTCATTCCAATACTTCTTATTGACACCGGACTATATAATATGTAACCGATAAGCCCAACATGGCCATTTCTGGTCAAACACCACAGTTGATATGCTGACTGCCAATTTCCAATATGAACCATCCCAGCTAATGCCGATATAACAATATGAGAGTCATATTTCCATACATTTCATTCATGAACTGCGCTCTTAATAATTAGCGGACAGAATAAGAAAAACCAACAATAAATGCAACAAAATTTCAACATTTTTTGAAAAATGTATCGATGCATGCATCACATTTGACTTCTCATGAAAGTGTCATTCATAAAAGTGCTTTAAAGGGAGCTTGTCAGCAGGTTAGCCCGTGCACTAGGTAGGGGTTGGAGAGAACTGACATGCATACCTTTTGTGAAGCTTCTCTCATCAGGAGTAATGTGAATATGAAGTTTTGATCTGCCAGATTCTGCTTTCTCAAGTGTCCAGAAGGTGGAGCTTTTCTTATCAGTAGTGTGATTATAAGGTTTTATTCTGCCAGACTCTGCTATATTAAATGTCCAAAAGGTGGAGATTTATTTATCTTACAGAATCGTATAGATTCTGCTATATTAAGTGGCCAGGAAGTAAAGCTTTACTGTGAAGTGCTCTCTGCATTAAGCTGCTTCACAGCATCTCCTCTCTGCTCTTAGCGAGAACTGTAGTGGTCTGCTAATCGGATGCTACAGCTGTCACTCAAAGCAAAGATGAGGAGTCATGAAGCACCACCTCCTGGACAGAATCTGGAAGAATAAAACATCATATCCATACTTCTCCTGACAAGAAAAGCTCCACAAAAGGTTTAACAGTTGAGGATGGTCAAAATGCACATTCAGTAAGCTACAGAAAGAAAGTATAGTAATTTCCTACCTCCATAAAGAGCTCTCAAGAACCTTCCCCATGTCAGAGTGATAGTTCTTAGTCAGTATGAGGATGACCTGTAGAAGAGACAGAGATTAGTATAGTATATTGATCATATAAACTTTCATCAGTAAGCTGCATGCCACATACATACATTATAAATGATACAAGAGTAGCCCATCAGAGAACTAAGAGAACCTCTTGTGGGCCTACAATCTAAGACACAGGCTCCAAAGGTTTAGCAGAAAACAACCCCATTTAGAGGGTTAGCCAGTCACTAGCGTCTCTTTCCTTTGCACAAATAACCTTTTAGATGTCATTCATTGATGATAAAGAATGGCCTGTTTGTTCAATAGTATCAAAGATTACAATGTAATTATAAGTGGACGTGCACATGCTCTGTAAAGAGGGAGGCTAGACGCTCAGCATAATGTTTCCCTAGTGGGCCAGAAGATACAACCCAGCAGAAAAGTTAAGTAAGGACAAGTAAGAACAGGAATGTTAAACATTTTTATAATATACTTTATTAGGGAAAGATGTTTTGTGTACCAGAAAACAGGGTGTAGAGAGTCTTAGAAAATATCTAACTGAGCATTAGTGAGGAGAGTCTATCTTCAGTCTTCAGATCTACTGAGCGCTGAAGACACCTGTGTGTAACATGCAGAGGCTTCCAGTTTGACTCCTGTCACTACCCCAGTCCCTGACTATGGACGTGTGCTCTATCACTGCCCATCACCCTGCCTATCTGACTTGTTACACACAGGTGTTTTCAGCGCTCGGTAGAACTGAAGACTGAAGTCAGACTCTCCTTAGTAACACTCAGTTAGAGCTTTCTTAAGAAAACACTTTATACCCTCTTTTCCAGTACAAAGAAATATCTTTCCCTAATAAAGTAAATTACAAAAATGTTTAAAATCCCTGTACCTACAGTATATTAAAAATAAAATGAAATGACCCTTACACTTTAAAGGGGTTCTCCAGGAATTAAGAAAATGAAAATACTTAAATTTTACTTTATTATAAATATATTCCCAAATACCTTTCATTAGTTATAATGGCTAATTTTGTCTATGGAGCAATCATTAGGGGAAATAAAATGGTCGCCGTCCTTTTAGTACACACGAAACCTGTCCTAATCACACAGGAGGACAAGTTACTTCACAACACTGAGGTAAAGAGTTGCCTCATCCAACTCTATATTCTGCTTGTCAGGGGTTATAATCCTGAACACAGCGGATAAGATCTTCAGCTGAATCTCTGTGGGAATGGAGTTCATGAGGAGACATGAAGTACAGAGAGGATGGACAGGACAGACAGTGGTAATGTGGAGCTGTGGTAATAGAGACTGCATACAAGTGCTGCTCATTACCCACATCCCCACCTCCTCTCTGTACTTCATGTCTCCTCATGATCTCCATTCCTACAGAGATTCAGCTGAAGATCTTATCATCTGTATTCAGGCTCATAATCCCTGACAAGCAGAGCAGAGAGGAGGATAGGATAAGGCAGCTCTTTAGCTCAGTGTTGTGAAGTAACGTGCTGCTGTGTGATTAGGACAGGTTTTGTGGATACTAATAGGGCGGCGGCCATTTTATTTTGCCTGATGATTGCTTTCCAGACAAAACGAGCCATAATAGCTAATGAAAGGTATTTGGGAATATATTTATAATAAAGTAATATTTAAGTATTTTCATCTTCTTAATACCTGGAGAACCCCTTTAAGTATGAAAAACTGCCAAGTGGCCGTGAGATTGTGCTGATGCAAACAACACTTTAATATAACTAAGTGCTCGTTACATAATCCTGACCCTGTGAGCAATTACCGCTGATAATGTTCTTAGTCAGGAGTCAACAGCCGGTCATCGGGTTTGACCCAGGTGGAAAATAAAAAAAATTCCATAATGTTCTGACAGTATCTGTAGCTGCCAGTAGCTACGGGGGCTATATGTGCCCGTCAGTGAACCAAACTGGCCCCTTTAGATAAAATGAATGGAAAATAAAAAATTACATGAGTTTGGGATGAATTCTGTCCAATGCTTGGTCTGAGAACCAGTACTGCTCCTAGTTAGCTTAGTTGTAATTACATATCACCTACATTGAGAACAGTTTCTTTCTGCTATTTAGTACCATTACTATTATACAATACTATTATTTGTGCCAGGAGGTATCTACAGTATTTTGTCTACCCCTTGCAGACAGTTTGCTCTAGCAGAAACCTCCTTACACTTTCATCAGCAGTGGAGACCAAGCAAGTTTTAACCCTCCTCATCAGCCAATACTGTTCTCTTAAAAGGCAGGGATCAGGAAAGAGAGACCCTTGTATTCTCGTCAAGATTTCTGCCACAGTTTTGTTAGTAACCTAGGACTCTCCAGGACTTAGGATAGGCCATCAGTTTGATCCATGAAGGTTGAACCTCCAGGACCACAAGGATTGATAAAACAAGGTTGTATTGGCTATACATCTGGCATAGGCTTTAGGTAATGTCTTTTTAGACACTTTTCCAAGTAGGAAAGGGGTCGAAAGTCTTATTGCTTGAGTTGCACTCTACTCCATTGTGAAGCCCCTATTTTTTTTAAAAAGCGGGACTTAATTAATAGGACCTGGCAGTATGATACACATTTTTAGAGGATGATCATTGGATGACTAAAATTATGTACAATGGTTTTTATACTACCAACTAGTGTTGAGCGAAGCGCATTTCTTTATAAGTAGTGGGAGCAATGACAGGGAATGGCGATTGCGCCGTCCCCATCATTAAACCCCTCAGATGATGCTGATCATTGCTGAATAATAATAGTCAGAGCATTCAGGGGTTAATCTGGTAAAAAAAAAAACAATACTCACCTCATACATTTGAGCATGAAGAGGCCGCCATGGCCATCTTGATTTCAGACACGTCCAGCATGGTGACGTCATATGTCACCGCGCACAAAATGGATTGATTCATTACCATAAAGCACAAGAAAATTTGGCTTTCCAGTGAATCAAATTTTCCCAGAAATTTGAATCAGAGTCCACTTTGGACACTTAAATTCACTCAACCCTACTACCAAATGATGATGAAATTGGCCGATTTCAGTCTACTGGGTACAGGCAATTTTACAAATCAAGTATATAAAACAACAGAGACATACAATAGACAGTAAGACAAAGTCATAGAAGCATAAAACTCTGGATTTTTGCATGTCCCTTTGTCCTAATTTGACATTCTTCTGAGAATTAGGCCTCATGCACACGACCATATGTATTTTGCTGTCTGCAAAAAACGTATCCGCAAAAAATATAAATGACATCCGCGTGCATTCCGTATTTTGCGGAACAGAACAGCTGGTCCCTAATAGAACAGTACTATCCTTGTCCGTAATGCGGTCAATAATAGGACATGTTCTATTTTTTTGAAGAAACGGAGTACCTTCCGTTTTTTTTGCTGACCCATTGAAATGAATGTTTCCGTATACGGTCCGCAAAAAAAATGGAACAGAAACGGAATGAAAATATGTTCGTGTGCAAGAGGCCTTAATACGAGTTTTGTATTTTATCTGAGTTTTCAGCTTCTGCCCTATTTTCTAGAAAAGATCTCCTATTAATAGCTCAAGGATTAGAGATTTTAGTGAACCAAGAATTCCCATGGTTGTGCTTGATTCTACATGTAAATATAGATTGTACACGGGTCGTTTATGTCAAAAAGTCTATCTCTGCATGAAAAACGCTTCTTCATCATGTTCATCAACGTAAAAGAAAATAGTCTCTCTTTCATCTCCTGCTCGTTCTCTCCAACCTCTGGTGGGAAGCTTTCTGCAGCAGAAACCTTCCCAGATGTCCTGTCAGCGGTGGAGGCCAGCCAAACTGTTTCACGAAAGGACGCTGTTGGGGATAGGCCCCTGCTTTCTCATTAAGACTCTGCAAGAGTTTTTGTTTGAAGAGCTCAAACGGTTTCTCCTTGACCTTAATAGTGCCCCTATTTGTCCCCATTTTTTTAAAGAAATAACTTAGACAACCCCATTAACAATCAACAACCTTCCTAAAAGGATCTTCTTTTCTAGAACAGTGTTGCTCTTGTCTGCTGGTCGTTTCTGGTATTGGAGCCCAGCCCCATTCACTTGCCTTGAGTTACGATACCAGACTCGGCTGATGGACACGGATGGTGGCGCTTCTATAAAATAAACAGACTTTTATATTAATATCTTTCAAAGTCAGACTCAGAAAGTCTCTCTGTGGATATATTTCAAAGTCAAGCTCAGGATCGTCTAGACAGAAAGGTTTCCAGTGTTTGCTGTTCTGATTACGGAAATTAAAATGCTCGATCACAAAAAGGATAAACCATTTGGAAATTAAACCACGTCATCTTCAGCACAAGCAATTGAAATGCCCACCGCCAGCAGTACACTAACTCACACACAACTCTTCATCAATCTTTCTAGAAGAGAGGAGGCCCCAAAGCCAAGATCACATTGAGTCTCCAGATATGGTGCCAGGGTATGCTACCCAGGACAGAAGGGCCTAGTGTTTGTATTTATGACCCTTTTGCTGTTTTCTTCCTGTTTCTTAATGGAGGGTAGTCATGCACAGGTTCTCACCACCCGTTAGCCAAAGGGATGGGACCAAAAGTGATCAGTGCACCCTTATTCCTTCCCTTTGCTCACTAAGCACCTACTATCCCTCGGTGATTGACAGGGACAGGCTTCTAGGGACTGCTGGAATCTTGCATTGTGCACCAGAATTTCGGCATGTGCACTGTGCATCATCTTGTTCCTCCCCTGGAACATGCTGCACATGAGCAGAATATCTGGTGCATGGCGAGCACTTGGGGTCAGGCAAAAGCAGTTCTCAGAAGCCTGGTCCTTCTCTATGTGGTCTGGAAATCTGAGAAGAACTGATACACGGCAGTACAGTATCGGTGGTAAAGTAGACTTCCACTGAAAACAACGGAGGTGGTTTTGGAAGAACTTGCTTTGTCTTCTCTTGAGAGCTGTCTTAATACTAGCGAAGAATATAAAATAACAGAAAATGATCTAGTTGTGAGATATTCTCTTTACTTCATTACAAGGGCTCTCCCTGGTGTTCAATCTGTATAGTACTGTGGATATCCAAATACTGTGGTGGACACACATGCTCAGTTCCATCCTTCAACTGCCACCAGCCATATCTACTGTTGGAAGCTGTGACAGTTAGAGGGAGAGAGCTGCAGCATGAGGACACACACGCTGGGAGAAAAGTTCAGAAGAAAAAAATACAACCCAAAAGCTGTGATAAGGAAAGTGCTGCAGCAGAAAGGACGTGCCCTCTAAGTTGTCATAGGGAGAGAGCTGTAGCAGAAAGGAAACATGCTTTAGGGCTATGTCAGGGAGAGAGCTACATCAGAAAGGACACACACCCTATCAGTGATACAGAGAGAGCCCCCTGAGCTTTCATAGGGAGAGAGTTGCAGCAGAAAGGACACACACCCCTGGACTGTGATAGAGCTGCAGCAGAAAGAACATGCCCATGAGCTAGCAGAGTACTTAAAGCAATGAATGGGGAGAGCTCAGGATCCATGTGAGATACAAGGATGGTACTAACTTCGTTAAAAGGAGTTTTTCATGTGCCATATGATGTCTGATTTTCCATTTTTCCAACGCCCCTGGCATAACCCCTTTAAGATACCTATTACTGACAAAATGCTACCTTATATGTACATATACAGCTCATCATAAATGTATCTAGAAGAAATCACACTGTACAAGTACACTCCCCCCATCAGGACAGAAGAGCCAGGTCTTCATTTCCATGACTCATGCTTCCCTGCACCCAGTTCAAAGAGGGTGACTTTGCACGCCCTTCGATGTAGCACATATTTTGGAATTATAAAATAACAAGAAATTGGAGTCAGTGAAATTAGATGCATCGGCCATTGCTGACTAATCCACGTATGTGATTAAATTGTCTAACGCCACTCACACTATTTGTGGCCGGGGCAGACTGAGACATTAGCATATAAATAGATTTACAATATAAAATGATGTGCGCTATTCTTCTTGTCGTTTAAGAAATAGAGATAACCATTCCCGAATCTGCAAACTAGAGCATTTGGATAAATATACAGCCACTAATCAAAGGGAACTTTATTATTCCCATCCAATGTGTTTGCATGCATTGAAATATAAAATTAGCTCTTGTTTGCCCTGGCAGACCGCAGAGAGCCTTGAATGATGCGGTCCGGGTTTCTTTGTTCTCAGACGTTGCAATGGTTTTCTAAGCAAATGTCACAACATTTGGAAAGTTCAAAGAGAGACAGTTACTAGGTATCTACTGGAAGAAAGCCATGGCTTATAGAATTTAGGGCCCTAATATTTTAAGTATGAGCAGTAGTAATAATGTAGAATCCACTCTGTAGCACAAGTTCTTCCAGAGCTGTTGTCCATTAGTTGACAAAGCCATTTATTACGGTAAAATCACCCAAAATTGCAGTGCAAAATGGTCTTTACAATTGTCTTCACGTCACCAAAGTGAAACCAAAACAAATAGACCTCATTAAGAAGACTACCCTGCATTTAGACAAGATCCTTCAGCCTGTGGTGGATCTTCAGTGACCTGCTAACCCATGTATTTTGGACCTCTTATTTCAGGGGTAGAGGTTCTCCGTGCCGAGATCCAGCTGGTGTCGGGAGTCTTACAAGCAATGCTCCCTGGGAAAAAAGTATGCAAATTATCTCTCCTCCTTAGCTAGACAGTTTTCTGACCCTTTTTATGGGTGGACCACTGTGGGTGGCATGGTGGCTCAGTAGTTAACGCTGTTGTCTTGCAGCAATGGGGGCCTGGGCTGGAACTCAACCAAGATCACCATTGCACATTGTACGTTCTCACCGTGTTCACTGAGGTTTCCTTAGGGTTTGTCTGTTTCTTCCCACACTTCAAAACATAGTGATAGGGTCATTAGCTTCCATGGAAATTGGCCTTAGGGTGTGTTTCAGATCAGATTGTATATACACTCACCTAAAGAATTATTAGGAACACCATACTAATACGGTGTTGGACCCCCTTTTGCCTTCAGAACTGCCTTAATTCTACGTGGCATTGATTCCACAAGGTGCTGATAGCATTCTTTAGAAATGTTGGCCCATATTGATAGGATAGCATCTTGCAGTTGATGGAGATTTGAGGGATGCACATCCAGGGCACGAAGCTCCCGTTCCACCACATCCCAAAGATGCTCTATTGGGTTGAGATCTGGTGACTGTGGGGGCCATTTTAGTACAGTGAACTCATTGTCATGTTCAAGAAACCAATTTGAAATGATTTGAGCTTTGTGACATGGTGCATTATCCTGCTGGAAGTAGCCATCAGAGGATGGGTACATGGTGGTCATGAAGGGATGGATATGGTCAGAAACAATGCTCAGGTAGCCCGTGGCATTTAAACAATGCCCAATTGGCACTAAGGGGCCTAAAGTGTGCCCAGAAAACATCCCCCACACCATTACACCACCACCACCAGCCTGCACAGTGGTAACAAGGCATGATGGATACATGTTCTCATTCTGTTTACGCCAAATTCGGACTCTACCATTTGAATGTCTCAACAGAAATCGAGACTCATCAGACCAGGCAACATTTTTCCAGTCTTCAACAGTCCAATTTTGGTGAGCTCGTGCAAATTGTAGCCTCTTTTTCCTATTTGTAGTGGAGATGAGTGGTAACCGGTGGGGTCTTCTGCTGTTGTAGCCCATCCGCCTCAAGGTTGTGCGTGTTGTGGCTTCACAAATGCTTTGCTGCATACCTCGGTTGTAACGAGTGGTTATTTCAGTCAACGTTGCTCTTCTATCAGCTTGAATCAGTCGGCCCATTCTCCTCTGACCTCTAGCATCCACAAGGCATTTTTGCCCACAGGACTGCCGCATACTGGATGTTTTTCCCTTTTCACACCATTCTTTGTAAACCCTAGAAATGGTTGTGCGTTAAAATCCCAGTAACTGAGCAGATTGTGAAATACTCAGACCGGCCCGTCTGGCACCAACAACCATGCCACGCTCAAAATTGCTTAAATCACCTTTCTTTCCCATACGGACATTCAGTTTGGAGTTCAGGAGATTGTCTTGACCAGGACCACACCCCTAAATGCATTGAAGCAACTGCCATGTGATTGGTTGACTAGATAATTGCATTAATGAGAAATAGAACAGGTGTTCCTAATAATTCTTTAGGTGAGTGTATGTCAACGAGAGCAAAGAAAATAGGCCATTTTCTTACTGTAAAATGTTGTGGTCAACTTAAAGTTTTCACTGTAGCCGAATAGGTCAGGAGTAGAGATAAGCAAATCGGTTATAACAAATCTATTTGTCTCATGAGCAGGACTTCTTTACCTGTAGGGGGCTGTCTCCACAAAAAACGAAGGGCTGCCGCTAGATTTACAGAGCTGGACATTTAACCCGACCATGACAATTTCCTCCCTGACAATCTAGCAGCAGGTGAGTGCTTCTTCACCTATGGAGACAGCCTCCCCCCCCCCCCCCCCCCATAGGTGAAGAAGTCCTGTTGATGACACAAATCTTTTCGTTAGAATCTATTTGCTTGTCTCTTGTCAGGAGATTATATATTGGACCGTACTAATGGAATTGAATAAAGTGATTCTTAATAAGAAAGTATGTCCTAACACCTTGTGGCTACCATGGAATGCAGGAGGTTTTGGGGCCACTAACTCAGGTTGGCCACATGTTTGCTCCTCAAGGGTGGTGTAAGACTGCACAAGTCTTCTCTTTCCCAGAGGATAGGGATATAAGGACCTCCTCCACATTGTATGAACACACCTTAGCCCTCAGTTTCTGGGGTGAGGGCCAGAACGTGAATTAGCATGCTTTGGGGAAAATCATGTGATCTGTCAGCCCAGGCTTTGAATTAAATAGGGAATATACCATGTGACCAATATAACTTCTAGGAACATTACAGCAAATCTCCGGTAAAGAACACAGGAGCCAAGAAGACAGATTATGTTGTTTAGCAAATATTTGACCATTTGCCATGGACCATAGAAGACCATAAAAGTCCCATGAGTAACAATAAAGAACTAAACAACTTTGCAATCATTTTCATTTTTAGTTCAAAGAATAGGCGAACCATTCATGTACATTTGCTTAAAAGATATCCTAAAAAGCCTAAATAATACAAATAACAAAATAATACAAATAAAAAAAAATGACACAACATTACAGTAGAAACAAAAGTCAAAATAATACATTGGGAAAAATGGCAAAATAATTTAACAGAAAAAAGGAAATAAAGTATAACAGGAAAGTGATAAAGGAATACAATACAAAGTTCACAAAATAACGGAACAGGAAAAAATATAACAAAACAAAATACAAAAATGATACTACAGAAAAGTAAAAAATGAAAATAATACTTCAGGAAAAATTGCAAAACTGCACAGAATAATGGAAAAAGATATGAAAAAGTGTAACATAAATACGACAAAGTAATACAATAGATACATTGATACAATAAAAAAATTAAAAAGCAAAAGAAATTATCAAAAACAATACAAAAAATGACAAAATAAAAATGTAAAACCTCAAAACAGAAAAATGAAAACCAATAAGGCAGAAAAATAAAGTAATCCCATTGAAAAATGTACAAAATATATCAGAAAAAATGTAAAATACTACAACAGAAAAAATGATAAAATACAAAAAATTCTGGAGAATGACTCTCAACCATGTGTTATCATCATTGACCTTTTGTCTTCTAATAACTCCTTCTTCTTTGTCCCTCCGGACTGATGTTACCTTCTCACCCTAGACTAAGGGTGGCATGTGTTTTCCACATTAGTGGGTGATCTGCAGAGTGCAGATGCTTGTTTACAGCAGTTTTGTGGTTGCCTCTGAGGTTAAGAGCTGAGCCAGTAGCAGCAGAACAGCAGACGGGAAGAGGCACTTGTTACACAGATGTTTGCACTCATACATGATCACAGGATTACATCCAAGAGCCATTTACTTACAGGACGTGCACAGGAGAGGATTTCCTTTATGTGTTACTATTGCTATTTTGTATAAGTGATAAATAATCCATGGTACAGGGTGAGCCAAAATACATGGAATCGCCCCATATAATTTTGAATTTCAAGACAATGTCTTTCCAAATGGGGTAGGGTCATGGGTAAGCAGTGGTCTTTAACCTATTGTTTCTTAGTTGTTCAAAAACTACATGCTGAGTTCTGATTACTCAACATGGATTCCTTCAATGTTCTCCAGTCTATCTATCTATCTATCTATCTATCTATCTATCTATCTATCTATCTATCTATCTATCTCATATTTATCTTCTATATATTTATCTATCTATCTAGTTAATGTTTTGGAATGGCCAAGTGAAAGTCCTGACCATAATCCATTTGAAATGTTGGTGAAGAACCTGAAGTGAGCAGTTCATGGGAGGAAACACACCAACCGCTTTGTACAGAAGAATGAGCTAAAACTCCTCCGAGCCGATGTGCAGAACTAATCAGTAATTACCAGAAACGGTTAGTTGTAGTTACTGATGTACAAGTGGTCACACCTGATACCGAAAGCAAAGGTTCACATACTTTTACCACTCTCAGACATGTGATATTGGATAATTTTCCTTAATAAATACTGTCAATGACCAAGTCTAATATTTTTCACTCATTTGTTTGATTTTGTTATCTTTATCTGCTTTTAGGACTTGTGTGACAATCTGATGTAGGTTTAGGTCAAATGTATAGAATATTCTAAAGGGTTCACAAACTTTCAAGTATAAAGATATTACATATATACGTGATAGATGATTTTACAAAGATAGATATTACATAGGATAGATATATAGGAGATAGATAGATAGATATAGTTAGATAGAAGATGGATAGATAGAAAGATAGATAGATATCACATGGATAGATAGATAACTAGATAGATATAATATAGATAGATATTACATAGATTAGATAGATAGATAGTAGATAGATGATAAGTAGATATATAGATAGATTTTAGATAGATAGATAGATAGATAGATAGATAGATATAGACGATAGATATATTAGATAGATGATAGATAGATAGATACAGTGCTGCCCATAATTATTCATACCCCTGGCAAATTTTGACTTAAAGTTACTTTTATTCAACCAGTAAATAATTTTTTGACGGGAAATGACATCGGTGTCTCCCAAAAGATAATAAGATGATGTACAAGAGGCATTATTGTGGGGAAAAAAAAACATTTCTCAGCTTTTATTTACATTTGAGCAAAAAGTGTCCAGTCCAAAATTATTCATACCCTTCTCAATAATCAATAGAAAAGCCTTTATTGGCTATTACAGCAATCAAACGCTTCCTATAATTGCAGACCGGCTTTTTACATGTCTCCACAGGTATTTTTGCCCATTCATCTTTAGCAATGAGCTCCAAATCTTTCAGGTTGGAGGGTCTTCTTGTCATCACCCTGATCTTTAGCTCCCTCCACAGATGCTCAATTGGATTCAAGTCTGGACTCTGGCTGGGCCACTCCAAAACGTTAATGTTGTTGTCTGCTAACCATTTTTTCACCACTTTTGCTGTGTGTTTTGGGTCATTGTCATGCTGAAATGTCCACTGGTGCCCAAGGGCAAGTTTCTCTGCAGACTGCCTGATGTTGTCGTTGAGAATCCTCATGTATTGCTCTTTTTTCATGGTGCCGTTTACTGTGATTAGGTTCCCTGGTCCATTGGCTGAAAAACACCCCTAAAGCATTAGGTTCCCACCACCATGTTTGACAGTGGGGATGGTGTTCTTTGGGTTGAAGGCTTCTCCTATTTTACGCCAAATGAACGAAACATCATTGTGACCAAACAATAAAAATTTTGTTTCATCTGACCATAACACAGAAGACCAGAAGTCTTCTTCTTTGTCCAGATGAGCTTTTGCAAAGGCCAAGCAAGCTTTTGTGTGCCTTATTTGTAGAAGTGGAACCCAGCAGTTGGAACCCAGATTGTCTGCCTTAAGACATTGCCACCAGCAGAGCCCAGATTCACCAGGATGGCCTTGGTGGTGATCCTTGGATTCTTTTTCACCTCTCTAACTATCCTCATGGCCAGCACAGGTGTCACTTTTGGCTACCGACCACGTCCACAGTGCGGAACATCTTGTATTTTTGCTCAAATATAAATAAAAGCTGAGAAATGTTTTTTTTCCCACAATAATGCCTCTTGTACATCGTCTTATTATCTTTTGGGAGACACCTATGTCATTTCCCATCAAAAAATTACTTGCTGGTTGAATAAAAGTAACTTTAAGTCAAAATTTGCCTGAGGTATGAATAATTATGGGCAGCACTGTAGATAGATAGGAGATAGACAATAGATAGATAGGAGATAGTTAAAAAAAAAGTATAATTACAGCAAAATAAATAAACTGATGTTTCCACCCACTTGTGCTTTCAAATTTATATTCACATTTATGTTATTTTTCAGTATAATACTATTTATATTACATTTTTTTTAAAGTTTGTATTGTCAACCTGTCTGAGGAAACAAAAAGAACCGAAATAGATTTGCATAAGTTTAAGAACTAGTTGTCATTGTAACCAGGACTGTTATTTCTGGAACACAGAGTCCTGTCACTTCTCTGATTGTCTTTTCTTTGCGAGCCATATGGATTATTGTGTGTAAATACAGAAAATAAAATCTTAGACGATAAACTGTTTTTCCCTTTTTTTGTTAAAGGGGTTGTCCTACATTTTAATATTGATGGCCTATGGCTTCTTCAAACAGCTGATTGGTGGGGGTCCCAGGAGTAGAACTCCCACCATTTACATATTGATAACCTATCTTGGGAGAAGCCCTCAGTATCAAAATCCCAGACAACCCCTTTAAGAATTATCTATCCTACTACGCAACATTTCTTATGACCAAAAGGAAAACTAAAAGAACGTTTCTTTAAAAATAATCTTCTTTAAAAAAAATCTTCAATGCTATAATACCTGTATTTAGGCAAATGGCAACAATGATGATAATAGGAGTAGTAGTTCCTGAGTTCCTTCTAAACGCTTTGCAACCTTTACAAAGATGATCACTCTCAAAAATGTGGTATCACAGACTACAAGCCATCCGCACACATAGCACGAATGTGTGGTAGGTGCCAGAGACTACAAACCAGCCACATGCAAAAAGTCTCACAATCAGTTCTGCAATCCCTGGACTGAGGGATGCAGATCATTAAGTGTGAAAGGTGCCATCACCTGTTACCCCTTCCACAAGCAGCAAAGTCTTTATATCGGGCATAAACAGCGAATACCTTGCTAGCACACATGGCCTTGTGATCCTGGACAGTCTATAAATGTATTCTCCAGGTTTCCTTCAGGGATTGTTCTCTCAACAAGCATGATGCTTCTCCTGGAGCTAAACTGCCATCTGCCTCTTTCACAGGCAGAGCTAAAAGGGTGAAGTAGCTGATGAAATACTGACTAGAAAACTCCTCCCTCAAAGGGGGAAAGCTAATTCCCTCTGCTGAGTGAGGCATAATTAACTAAACAGTGCCGCCTACAGATTTTGGACATACATACAAATCATAAACAGATTAAATAACATCAGATCTAGAATAATTTGCAAGTACCTTGTTCTGGGGCACTGCAGGTCCTGCAAAAACCATTTAATCACTGGTGATCAGCTGATTGTGTTGGTCTGGCAGACAATTGGTACAAACTGGCTAGTAGAGGTAGGTTTCAAGCAGCTGATCCCTCTCTATGATGGCCATATAGAATATATATAAACCCTTAAACTGTAGACCCACTGAATGCAACACAACAGAAATCCTCCTGTTGTTTTGCAGATGAGTTCCTGTCTCCAGTTGCATGCTGAGACTTCTAGTCCTATAAATTATGGGAAGCCCCATGCTGCCGAAGTATTAGCCCCTCAAGTCATAATCTTGTATATAAATTTGATGAAATCACTTTTGTAACCTTCGCTTTAAATAATGCATCATCTTCCGGACGAGAAATATACAACAATAACAACCAAGAAATACCCTGACATTTTAGATTCCAGTTAATAATATAGGAACGGCTTCGACAGTGCAAGACACGTCAGTATTCTGCAGGTATCACACAAGCTGATATGCCAAGTACTGTGTAATATTGACTCCGCGACCTGTCACGCACACAGATCCTGCAGAGCTCACTTTGTCATTTTGTTGTCTGGGGCTGCTCTACGTGATAAGTCTATCATTGAGACATGATAAAGTTTCATTACCACGATGAACGGCGTAGATGACAAACTCATTTCTGCCACATCTACTACATTTGCTCGATTTCTACTATATATACGGGTCCAATGGATAACTAATGGAACTCAGTAATAAAGTAGCACTAATAAAGTGAATGATACATGTCTCCGGGTCAGGATATCATGAGCTAGAATAGACTTTTGTCTTTCTTTTCTGTTTGATGATTTATCGAGGTGTTCTTCCAGGTTTCTATAACAATTGGACTTCCAGGGCTTCAAGCTGCAAATATAAATGATCTTGCGATGATACAAAATAACATTGATCTATCTGGATACTGAGTAAAAACTCTGTTGGTAAAAGTTCTAGGCGGAATAATGTCTTCAATATGTAATTTTCTGGTGGTTAAATATCTGTTTTTCTGACTCAAGAGATCCAAATCACTCTGGTTGCACCCACCAGTAGAGGGAGCTTGCTGCATACTGGTAAGACATTGAATTCAGCAATAAAACTGTATGCAGTAAGCTCCTAAGCTCCCTCTAGTGGCAGCTGCAGAATTAAAGCATTTAAAGCTGTGTCACCTCTCCTGACATCTGTTTTAGTAGCTACTTGCATTCCTCATGTAATAAGAATTTTGGAGCACCTTTTCTTATAACTCTATGACATTCCATTCCTTTATCATTCCTGCTAGACGTTAGGAATGATTTGCTAGCAGTTTGCAAAGGAAGTCCATATAGGCGTTACCAGTTGAAGGGGTGTCCCTGAACCGTCTGACACAGGCAGCACTACTGATTGGATAGTATCAGACGTCTAGACGATGTGCAGACACACCTCCAACTGGTAACACCCATCTAGACCTTCACTGCAAACTGCTAGAAATTCATTCATAACTTCTAGCAGGAATAATAAAGGAATGATGCATCATAGAGTCATAAAAATAGATGCTCCAGTTGCATTACTCTATATTTGCCTATAGACCACCAAAGGTACCAGGGCCCTAGCTCAATTGTAACTTCTGCATCCCCTATGGCTATGTTGCGGCTGACTGACATTGTGCTGACTATATAGAATGGGCAATGTGGCAGCAGTCACAAAGTGTCACTTCCCAGCTCAACCTGCATTATTAATCAGATTTTTAGGTGAAGGGCGCAACTCTCTAGTGGTGACTTTTAGTTAGAAGGACACCAAAATATGAAGCATAGGAGGACCAGCTATGTCGGGAGGAAAAGCAAGTATAAATATACACATATCCTTTTGTTTTGCTTATAATTTTTCGGACATGCGTTTTATTTCTCCATCACTATTATTTTTTCACAGCTGATGTTAAAAATACACATGTTCTTGGAGTGTGAAATTGTCCATTGTTTAGTTTCGGTCTTCACATTATCTGAATAATACTGCTTCCTCCAAC
Source organism: Bufo bufo (assembly GCF_905171765.1). NCBI lineage: Eukaryota > Metazoa > Chordata > Amphibia > Anura > Bufonidae > Bufo > Bufo bufo. The sequence goes on along the minus strand of NC_053390.1, from coordinate 779,668,452 downwards.
TGCTTAGATAATTATCCCATCAGGTAACATTTAATTTAATCTAGGACATCTAATGGAGCAAGGCAATTATAGGCTCAATGCTGGAAATTTCCACAAGAGCAATACATGTCATTGTAGACATGTATAGCATTAGGTCATTTGCAGTGTCCTTATATAATGGGTTTCTTCAATCACTGAGAATGGTGAAGGCATTATTACAGTGCTACGTTTTACAAAGCGGATGTGGATTCAGTGTGTTACTTGAACAGCTTTGACTTGGGGCTACTATCAAGGATGTTATCTAAGTGGCTCCCCTAGTATTCACCCTTTAACCACTATACCACTATCTAGACTCTACTGCAGGGAAACCACCAGGTCACTACCTCTTGGAGTAGTCTCTGCTCAAGTGGTTGCTGACCCATGGGGGTCAAGAAATACCAGTGTGAAGCACTGAGGGAACAGGCAAAACTGTAGTTAGGGACAGGCAGAGATCAGGTCAAGAAGAGTTTGTGCAATCCAATAGACAGTCTGAGGTCTAGGCAAGCAGGGTCAGAACAGAGATCAGACAGAGGTCAGGCACTGAAGGGTCAAATCTGAGAAATTGGCTGAAGTCAGTACACTGGCAAATGGACATTGAAACAGCACAGCTTTGCAGGACAATAGCAAACTGGAACCTATTGCTCAGGTACCTTTCCACCAGGGAAGGTACTTTAGGTACCCCAGGATGACCAAAAGAAGATTAAGTTTTGCATGCTGGCCCAGAGGGAGTGTGCACACATGCCCTATAGGCAGAAAGAGGAAATGCAGGCACTCAAGGAGGCCTCAGCTTGCAAAGGACATGATCAGTGCTGCTCTGGTGGCAAAATATACCAGGCGGCTGAAGAGTAAAGGCGAAGGGACCAGATCCCCGGAGAACCAAGGAACAGGTGAGCAGAGCAGCTTGGAGCAAGAGCTGCCACTATAACATTACGATTCCAAATTAGAACATATGTTTATCTCCAAGTCCAGAGGTTCTGTGGTCCCACCAGAGGAGGGTATTCTAGAGGCCCACCCTCCAGCTATACAAAACATGTGCTTGTCCACTTATAATTACATTCAGTGGGGTACCTCCAATAGAGGCAGACCACGCAGATGCTATAGGGAAAAGGGGCCTGCTGTTGACCAAAGTCCCTGCCCCCTAAATACACTCATTACTGTTCAGCTCCAGTATATTATCCCTATCATTAGTAGAGAAAGCTAAAGGACCTGGGATTATGTTATTACAGGTCCTGTACATCTAGTAAAGAAACTGCGCAAAGAATGGTGTAGTTCCCAGGTTAGATAGGAGCATCTGCTGGAACCTGTGATGACATCATTAGGGATGGATCCTAGATCCAAAGTCGCTTCACTCAAAACTTCAGTTTAATACTCTATGGAGATCCGTCTCCGTACAGCATTAAGATGTATGGCCTCCTACGAGGCAAAGTGAGTTATTCCCAAAGTATCGCGAGAAAAAAAAATAACATTTTAAAACTTGGATCCAAACTTGGCTTCGGTTCCGACTGGGAAACAAAGCCAAGTTTAGATCCAAGTTTTAAAATTGGTTTTCCCTTTAAAAATGACACTTGATCATCACAGGATCTATTGGTGGCACTGGGACTCTGGTTGGTTGCTGCCTAGCATGAATGACCCTGAAAGGAATTATTATAGAAAATAAAGCGGTGGTCTCCAACTTTACATTCTTCAGCTATTAAGAACCTATAACTCCCAGCATGCCCTAATAGTCTGTGGATGTTAAGGCAGGCTAGGAGTAGTACTTTCATAACACGTGGAGAGTAAGTGACCTCTAGTGACAGTCACAATAAAGAAACTGCTGTCTACTATAATTACAAACTTTTCTTGATCTTTTTATAGATTGAAGAGGTTTTAATAGAAAAAAAACCTATCCGTCTTAACTTGAAAATCTGTTCCACAAGTAGTGTGTCAGACTGTAAACGTATCTCAGGGCATGGAAAACTAAACATGATGCAAGACAAAGGGACTTCTGCATAATTTACTTCTCCGATAATTAGAAAAAATCTATTATTTTTCATTTTGTTTGCACAGCTGTGTAGTAATAACTCAGAGCAAACTCATTTGTATTCCTTAGTTATATGAAACTCTACTTGTCAACTAATGCCTCCCATACACCGAGTGGTGAAAATGTTTACTCTATATTATTATCCACCCTTCCCCAATGCATTATTAAGCAATCAAAATGGTCATGTGGCAGAATGGCGACCATCATCTTTGTGCTTGCTTTAAGTGATGTAGGCACAGTTAGTACTGCCTCCCTATACATGATATGGATACAGATAGTACTGCCTCCCTGTAAAAAATATGGATAGACATATCACTGCTTTCCTGTAAAATATATGGATACAGACAGTGCTACCTCCCTTTGAGAGATATGGATACAGATAGTACTGCCTCCATGTAAATAAAAAGGCTAGAGATAGTACTGCCTCCCTGTAAATTATATGGAAACAGATATTGCTGCCTCTCTTTAAATAATAGGAATAAGTGCAGTCTCTACCAGGAAAAATTAAATTAATAACGTTCAAGCCTGAATAGGAGTGGGAAGAGGTCTAAGAGAAGGAAGAAGAAGAACAAGGAAAAGAAGGAGATGAAGAAGAGAAAGACAAAGTAGAAAGGAAAAAGGTGAGGTAAGAAGACAAATGAGTTAAAGACGTAGAAGAACAAAGGTAAAGGAAGAAAAAGTGAAAGAAGAAGGGGAAGAAAAAGAGTAAGAATGACAAGAAGAGAAAGACAAATTGTAGGCTGAAGAAGAGGAAGAAAGAGAGAAGGAGAGGGAAGAGGCAGGAAAAAAGTAAGAGGAGGAAAAGGAGGGGGTGTAAGTAGAAGAATAAAAAAGTGGGAAAGGAGGAAGAAGAACAAGAGGAGGAAGAAGAATCGGAAGAGAAATAGAAGAAGAGAAAGACAAAGCAGACGAAGAAGAAAAAGTGGAGGAAAAAGAAGAGTGAGAAGAGGAAGAAGAATAAAAAGGGAAGGAAACAATTGTAAAGGAGGGGAAGAAGAAGGAGGGAAAATAAGAATAAAGAAGTAGAAAAAATGGAATAAGAAAGGGAAGAAAAGGAAGAAGGGAAAGAAGAGTAAAATAAAAAAGAATAGAAGAGGAGATAAAAATAGGGAAAGAGGAAGAATAAGAGGAAAGGAAGGAAGAAGAAGAGAGAGAGAGACACTGAAAATGGGGAGGTAGGAAACAGAAAGGAATCAATAGAAAGAAAGTGGCAAAAGAAGAGAATAAATAGAAAGAAAGAAAAGAGAAAGAGTACTGGAACATACTGGAATGATACAGAAATTCCTTTATATAGCAGGGAGGACACAATTGCCTTAAAAATCAACTTACAAAATGCAAAAATGATCATCTAAATTAGACAAAAATCCCTGATCTTCTGGCTAAGTCTCTTCTAAGTTTTAGGAGCCGTTGAGTGACTACATAGAGAACCCTTATGAATGAAACCATTTCTATAATGAACTCTGAGTCATGCTCTTTGTACAGGGTTTATGCAGTAAAGTCAACTCAGCCCTAATCACGGTACTTGAATGCAGTATCCCGGTGAAAGCCACTTTATTTTTACACCATCTCTACATGCTGTTTTCCCTCATTGACAATACAGCCACATGCGGCCTGAGCGGAAATTATTCACGTTATCACATGGATAAACTGCTTTCCTTTGGAGTTGAGTGGCAATTGTCTCCTCATAAACATGATTGCAGTTGTATAGGAGATTATATGCAGTTAGCAGCATTAATCAAAGTGTTCCCAGCTTTTAATAACAGTTATTTCTATGCTGTCTTTTATAAGTAAATGTGAATGAAGAAACCAGACGGAGCAGTGCTGGCCATGGCTGTTAGCTCTGATAGGTCTCGCTGCTATACCAGGGACAATATATACTTTATAGTAAATTAAAATTAAGATTAAAGTAAAAAAAAAAATTGACTACACAAATTATTTTAACTAGACATTATTCATTGACAACCTTAAAGGACACTTTATTCAAAAGTCAGTTTGAAATAGAAGATTGGAGAGATCAGAGTGACCTTCATCCCTCACACAGCCACATTAGCCAACAGAGAAAAGATGTCTGGTAAACCACGCAGAGACATTTTAGGCATAGAGTGACAGGGAATGGCAATTTACTAAAAACTGCACTCAAATGCAGTCAAGAGACCTTCAGGAAAGCACTTCCAACTGGTCAACCTCACATGTCTCCATCTCTTTCCCTCTCTTACAAATATTTCTTATTCTCCAAAGACGGTTCCTAGACATTCCGCCAAAAAGACTGCATTACTAGGACCCCTCACCCACCCTGCACCCCGGGAACCTAGTTCCGACTCACAATGACATGAACATCACTTGATGCTTATAGGCTCCAAAACAAAAGCCATAATGGGGCAACTCCACCTATGACATCATTTATTGTAAATGATCTATTTTGTAGCTCCATTTGTTGTTCCTACAGACTATAGCGGAGTATATCAGCACAGTTCTGTCTTGGCCATTTGCCTGGGTAGCGCCTACTTGTCCTTCAAGGCCAGCTTCAACTCCTACTTCTGTTCCTAATTGGTTAACAATATCCATAAAATATATCACAATAAAACAAATGCAGGGAAAAGGCAACATCAACCAGAGGGGGGCACAATGATGCTAATTCATACTGCTCCAACATTTAACAGGAAAATATAAAGTGCAATTACAAACAGTGCTACAAATAGTAAAGGCAGGATCAATTACCTATAATGTGCCTCCTCCGGGATGGCGCCAACCCCGACACTCGTTTCGGCGAACCTTCGAACCCCAGATAAAGGTTCGCCGAAACGCGCGTTGGGGTTTTGGCGCCATCCCGGAGGAGGCACATTATAGGTAATTGATCCTGCCTTTACTATTTGTAGCACTGTTTGTAATTGCACTTTATATTTTCCTGTTAAATGTTGGAGCAGTATGAATTAGCATCATTGATTTTCTCCCCTTTCTGTGAGTGGGCAGTAGCTCACCAAGCTTCTGCATCTCCCAAGAAGCACTGCAATTAGGTCTTGTGAACCTCTTACTCCTCTGCATAGAAAATAGTCCCTCGCATATAGCCCCAGAAATACATATGGTATGTAATGACCCCACAATTCCCTTGTCCGCTGTCTAGAGAGAGATCTAGCTATATATTTCTATGTATTTAGATGTAGGGATGAATGAATGAAAGATGTCTAGGTCACTTCGCTATGAGATCACTACACCGGAATTGAAGAGGGGAAGGGAGCAGAGAAGCTGCTGAGTATGTTGGTCCACCATTGAATGCAGGAGAAGGTGGACCAGAAGGACAAACAGCAGGGGTGCTGCCAAAGATGAAAATGTAATGTACATAATTAACTAACAATCTTTTATTGCATGTATATTGTGACTGGCTGTGGTGATATCAAAACGGATGGATACAGCGAGGGAGCCCAGGGGAACATCGTAGGCCGGGAGGAGAAGGAGCGGGAAGTCAGCACTGGGAAGCTGTTAGGTAAGCTTCCATTTACAGTTCTGGCCAAATGGGAGGGTTTGCCAAAAACCCTTCCATTTTTGCTCAACCCCTTTAAGGGTATTTCCAGGGATTTTCAATTGACGGCCTATGCTTAGGATAGGTCATCAATTAATAACTGACCTACACTCTTTCTGGACCACCAAAGCCTCTCCATTATTTACCCAGTGAGATCTATTTGAGATTAAAGGGGTCATCCTGGAAAAAGATAATGATGACCTATCCTCAGCTTTCGAAGCACAGTGTCATTCAAAGTATAGTGGCTGTGCTTGGTATTGCAGCTCAGCCCCATTGACTTGAATGGGCCTGGGCTGCAACTAGGTCATGTGACCGATGTATGCTGATGTCACATGGCCTAGGAAGAGACCACGGCACTCACGGAGCACCAGTCTCTTCTAACAGCTGATCGTCAGGGGTGTCGGGTGTCGGACCCCCACTGATATAATATTGATGACCTATCTAGAGTATGGGTCATCAAAATTTATTCCCGGATAACGCCTTTAAGTAAACCTGGTACTGAAACTCAGCCCATTCAAGTTTCTCATTATGAATTTCCAAATCCTGTGGAACATATCTGTGCAGCTGAATGAGGACACCAGGTCTTGTGTTTTAGCATTCACATGTTACCCAATTTTCGGGTGGTGATCCAATGCTGCTATGCAGATTCTATTCTGGTTACTGGATGATCAGAAGTTGAGGCATTAACTCTCATTAACTGCACGGTCTCTGCTCGTTTTCAGAAGACCAAAGAATCGTTTTATTCTTGTTTGTGGTTATTTTTAGCGGGGACAAATTAGCTGTTTTTGACATAAGGCGGCCAAGATAAGTGATCATTATACTTGTTGCTATCTAAACACAAGTAATTATATCTGAGATACAGAATCTTGGAGACTTGCCTTCTATGGATCCGCTGCTGAAAATGATACAGGGTGTTGTCATCTAACGGTCGTCTTGTTTCTTCTTTCGTTTTACTTCAAAGGATAGCGTGTTTTATTACAAGAAAAACCATAGGGAAAGAGGAGTGACGAATTCTCGCTCATTATTTGGTGATTCTAGAGGCTTGTGACAGTGTTCAGACCAGGGAGTCAACGTTTTACGCCCACTGTCTAAGTTTTGAGCTTCTGTATTTAGTAGGTACAGCAACCGCATCTTGGAAGCACAGAATAATGGCAACCGAAAAAGAGAAAAAGCTATAAAAACCTGATATATGGCTGCTCCATGTGGTCTTATACACAGGTGTGTACACAGATCTCATAGGGCCCCATAGCAAAATGTAATAAGGGCTTCACCTCCTTGTGAGATTTCTGATAAAGTTAAAATTTTTGTTTTATTATGTGGAGGAATTTTTAAATTAAAAAATAGTCGCTCTCTGCCTCACCCACTTTCATCGACTTGGTGAAGCAGGGGCTTCATAAATATGGCCCTCCTACTAAACATCATGTATCTCAATGTAACACAGCAGACACGGGGCATAAATACATTGAGAAATCTGCCTCATACAACTCTAAATCTCCTGCTTTCCCACACGCTGTCTGCTTGCACCCACCACTAGGAGAAGCTCAATCTATAGGAATTTATACAGCTATCATTGAACACAGCGCAGCCTGCGATGTATCAGCGGGGAGAGAAGAGGGGCTGGAGGCCGGCAACTGGTGTTGGAATAGCGGCAGAGCCCGGTGCAGTCATTGTACTCTATTACACCGGGCCCCGTTCACAGCAGTCTTTATATGTAAAGTGTAGTCATAGGAGCTTTGTTAAAGTATCTCCTCTGTAGTACTTACTATCAAGCTACCGTAGCAAGAAGGCCGGCCGGCAGCGTAACGTCACTCACTCCGTTACCTGCTTCATTAATAAAGTGGGAGGAGCAGGCGCGCGACGTTACGTTGCCGGCCGGCCTGCCTCCTACGGTAGTTTGATAGTGAGTACTACAGAGGATTGCAATACTTTAACAAAGCTCCCATAACTATTGACTACACTTTACATAGGAATACTGCTGTAAGCAGGGCCCGATGTAATAGAGTACAGTGACTGCACCAGGCCCCGCCGTGATTCCAACAGCAGTTGCCGGCCTCCACCCCCTGTATTGGGGGTCACTATTTAAACAGGTACACTGTTATGGGGGATCTGTGGATGACACATATATAGCATAAGATGCTATATATATGTGTCATCCACAGATCCCCCCCCATAACAGTGTCATCCACAGATCCCCATATAGCAGTGTCATCCACAGACCCCATAACAGTGTCATCCACAGATCCCTATAACAGTGTCATCCACAGATCCCCATACCAGTGCGTCAACAGATCCCCAATACAGTGTGTCATCCACAGATCCCCCCATAACAGTGTCATCCACAGTTCCCCCATAACAGTGTCATCCACAGACCACCATTAGTTTAAAACCCACCAAAACACACCTTTTGGTTAAAAATATTTTTTTCTTATTTTCCTCAGTGCGTCTTATCATCAGGTGCATCTTATAAAGCGAAAAATACGGTAGTTATATTCTTATTCTCTATGGTGTGCATAGGTCTGCCTCAGATGAGGATGGAACTGGCCAGCCAACTAGTTGCAACAGAAGACAAAGTTAGTCACCGCATCCTTTAAAATGAAGGTAATGTTGCAATGACTTAAACTACAAAAGTAAAAGCAAATACAATACAACAGCAAATATAGATAATATGAAATAATGCTTAGCAAATATATTTTGGTCGAAATCATTTACACCCATCCACGCCGTCAAGGTGAACTCTTTCTGGACGGGAACCTACTCTATGTCATACCTCTCTGTGCTAACAGGCCACAAATTAATTCAAGAAGAGCAGGCTCCACATCATACCTCTGCCTGCTCTCGCTGATTTCAATTGAGGCCTGCTAGCACAAAAAGAGCATAGAGCATATTCAGTAGACATGTGGAGTCTGCTCTCCTTGAATTATTTTGAGACCTTCTTGTCCTGTATATTTTTGCTGCTGATTATTTGTTGCACTTGCATTTTATTTCCTCTTGTTTTTCCTTTGTGGACATATATGAACTGTTCCCGCTGTGTTTTCCTCAGGTAGATGTCACCTTTTCCCTGCACCTATACTTGTTTTTATGTACGCATTGGTATAATTGATTAATAAAATTTATATTGATTGTAAGCGGTCTGGCATCTATTCTATAGGTATTTTATTTTGAGACCTGTTGGCACAGAAAAAGGTCACCTTGCCGTGATAGATGGCCACAAATCAATTTGATCAAAATGCATTTGCTAAGTACCTCATATTCATTTTATATAGTGCATATAGCATTAGTTCATATAGTCTATGTTTGATGATTGCTGTTGCATTGTGTTTGCCTTTTCTTTCTTACAGGTGAGGAGGTTGGAAGTTGGATAAGTACTAGACGTTCCTGTTTTAGGATGGGGACAAAGGAATTTTGGGTGTACCAGAAGAGGTGGCTTCTCAAACAATGCTAAACTAAACATCCTTGTAGGCGCCAGAATTGGTCTTATGCTGCACACAATTTTTTTTTGTCTTTTTCAGTCTATATTAAAGAAACACTCGGTGTCAATTTTCAGGTCAGTCATGTGACTAGAACAAGGCTTGAGGAAGTGGTTCATAACTGGAGAGTCAAAGAACATGATGTAGAGATTTACTGTGTCATGTCCTGCCCCCACAGGTCCTGCGCTACGCATAACACAGCGGCAGTTTTTTATGGAATTAAGTTAAAGGGGTTGTCCCACGAAAAATATGCACCATTTTGCACCAGGATTTGAATAATTTTGCAACTGCATATAATTAAAATTTTTGTAGCGCTGCTGTTATTGAATGAAATGTATCTGTATAGCTCTACCTGTTGTTTATTCTTTTCCTTATTTGTCTGTCCACCTCGTTGAGGTGGTTGCACATGCTCAATTCCATCCTTCAACTGCCCCCAGCCAATCTACTGTTAGAAGCCTTGACAGTTGCAAGGAGAGAGCTGCAGCAGAAAGGACACACGCTGCATGGCATACTGCATTCTCTAACATCCACAAATACTTCCACAGTACCAACCATAAAGAAGCTATCATCAAAACATATCTTAGATGGTACCATACCCCAAGTAAATTGCACCTAATATTTCCAGACACATCAGATAAATGTTGGAGACAATGCAGGAAAAGAGGCACATTACTACACACCCTTTGGGATTGCGAAACCATAAGACCTCTATGGACAGCTATTGAGACACTTATAAAATCTGTCCTAGGATTCCACCTTAAATTATCACCACAACTAGCATTATTATTACTAGGGCTGGATAATCTCCCTGAAGACTCCAGATCAATTGTAGCACATACAGGTTCTTCTCAGAAAATTAGCATATTGTGATAAAGTTCATTATTTTCTGTAATGTACTGATAAACATTAGACTTTCATATTTTTTAGATTCATTACACACAACTGAAGTAGTTCAAGCCTTTTCTTGTTTTAATATTGATGATTTTGGCATACAGCTCATGAAAACCCAAAATTCCTATCTCAAAAAATTAGCATATCATGAAAAGGTTCTCTAAACGAGCTATTAACCTAATCATCTGAATCAACTAATTAACTCTAAACACCTGCAAAAGATTCCTGAGGCTTTTAAAAACTCCCAGCCTGGTTCATTACTCAAAACCGCAATCATGGGTAAGACTGCCGACCTGACTGCTGTCCAGAAGGCCATCATTGACACCCTCAAGCAAGAGGGTAAGACACAGAAAGAAATTTCTGAACGAATAGGCTGTTCCCAGAGTGCTGTATCAAGGCACCTCAGTGGGAAGTCTGTGGGAAGGAAAAAGTGTGGCAGAAAACGCTGCACAACGAGAAGAGGTGACCGGACCCTGAGGAAGATTGTGGAGAAGGACCGATTCCAGACCTTGGGGGACCTGCGGAAGCAGTGGACTGAGTCTGGAGTAGAAACATCCAGAGCCACCGTGTACAGGTGTGTGCAGGAAATGGGCTACAGGTGCAGCATTCCCCAGGTCAAGCCACTTTTGAACCAGAAACAGCGGCAGAAGCGCCTGACCTGGGCTACAGAGAAGCAGCACTGGACTGTTGCTCAGTGGTCCAAAGTACTTTTTTCGGATGAAAGCAAATTTTGCATGTCATTCGGAAATCAAGGTGCCAGAGTCTGGAGGAAGACTGGGGAGAGGGAAATGCCAAAATGCCTGAAGTCCAGTGTCAAGTACCCACAGTCAGTGATGGTCTGGGGTGCCATGTCAGCTGCTGGTGTTGGTCCACTGTGTTTTATCGAGGGCAGGGTCAATGCAGCTAGCTATCAGGAGATTTTGGAGCACTTCATGCTTCCATCTGCTGAAAAGCTTTATGGAGAAGAAGATTTCATTTTTCAGCACGACCTGGCACCTGCTCACAGTGCCAAAACCACTGGTAAATGGTTTACTGACCATGGTATTACTGTGCTCAATTGGCCTGCCAACTCTCCTGACCTGAACCCCATAGAGAATCTGTGGGATATTGGGAAGAGAAAGTTGAGAGACGCAAGACCCAACACTCTGGATGAGCTTAAGGCCGCTATCGAAGCATCCTGGGCCTCCATAACACCTCAGCAGTGCCACAGGCTGATTGCCTCCATGCCACGCCGCATTGAAGCAGTCATTTCTGCAAAAGGATTCCCGACCAAGTATTGAGTGCATAACTGAACTTAATTATTTGAAGGTTGACTTTTTTTGTATTAAAAACACTTTTCTTTTATTGGTCGGATGAAATATGCTAATTTTTGGAGATAGGAATTTTGGGTTTTCATGAGCTGTATGCCAAAATCATCAATATTAAAACAAGAAAAGGCTTGAACTACTTCAGTTGTGTGTAATGAATCTAAAATATATGAAAGTCTAATGTTTATCAGTAAATTACAGAAAATAATGAACTTTATCACAATATGCAAATTTTCTGAGAAGAACCTGTATAGTCATGGCTACTAAATTTGTTATAACCAGGCATTGGAAGTCAAAAGATACCCCCCATATAAAAGAAGTTTGGCAGACTGTGAATACCACATGCTCTTTTGAAAAAACAATTGCCAGGGTCCAAAACAAGACCCCCACCTTTCATTACAGATGGGACAAATGGTTAGACAGTAGTTATTACCGCTCTCAAATCTAAGGGAAAAACCTGCACTGTTATGTTATGTTGTTGATTTTTTATTTATTTTTCTTTGATTTCTTTGTTGAGCTAATACTCAATAAGTCCAATATAAGGAAATGTACATCAGAAATATCTAGATGCAAACCTATTAAAACAACCATTAAAAATTGTTAATGCACTCTACCATGCTAATAAAAGAAAACAAACAGTTGTAAGTTATATTATATGTGTACAATTCTACTCTTAATATTGAAAAAGTGCAAGAAATAATGCTACATATATTGTATACTTGATAATAAGAAAAATTGTTATCTTTTATACCTCCTTTTTGTTTTTCTATTTCAACATAGAAAGTATGTTTTGTTTAAAATGAAAAAATTCAATAAAAATAATTTTACAAGAAAGGACACACGCCTGAGCTGTGATAGGGAAAGATCTGTAGCAGAAAAGACACACCCCCTGAGCTGAAAAAGAAAGGACACACTCCCTGACCTGCCAAACTGTAATAAATCTAGCAGAGCAATTGGAGCAGTAACTGTGGAGATCTCTGGATCCATGGGAGGTACAGGACTGGTTCTAGATTTGTTCGAAAGTGATTATCATGTACTAATAGATGTCTGATATTCATATTTACATCAGTCTTGGAATAACCCCTTTAAGAAAGCCAAGATATTGTTATCCTTTATGTTTGTATGAATTAGGGTACCTAAAAACATGTATCTATAATAAAATGCCAGGAGATTGCCAATATTTTATGTTAAATGAAGTAAAGCTACCGTTGTACTTGCACCCAGATCCTGTATCAAGGATCACTATTATTCCTTATTCCTCCATGACGGAGAGGCCAGTGCTTTTTCCTATAATGTGCAAGCACGACCACCGCTGCTGGATTACAGGGTGGTCGTAACCCCTGGAGACAAGCAGTATATAATGTGATGGAAAAATGAATCCAGCCAGCAAAGGAAGCAATATGAACAATCACAATACATTAGTAAGTGCTTTGTAAATAACTTTCTCTACATGATAAATCCCATTTGCCCAAGTGAAACAACCCCTTTAAGTATTCCAACATGATACAAGTGGGGAATGTAAAAAGCCCATTAATGAGGTTTAGTCAAAGACTTTGCATTTCTTAGCAATTAGATCACGGGCTGGCATGTAATGTCGCATTTCACTGACTTGTAAAATAAATACACAAGTTACCAAGAACTGTTTTTGAGTGTTAGTACAATTAATAGATGTGCTCAACAGACCGGATCACTTGCTGATCTGTGATGTTATTGTGGTCAGAGATAATGAGAGAAATCTATAGCCACAGCCTGCACAAAACTACTAGGCAATGTATCAGGGTTTCCTTTCTCCACAGAAAGAACATATTTTAGGCTCTTTCCTCCTTGTCTTGCAAGAAAAAACATGGCTGTGTATGGAGAAGGAGTCTGCTACAGTATATTGCAAATGGAACTTTCTGTGACTTTTCGGTACCTATAGTACTTACAGGTACTGAAACCCCAAATTTGCTGTTACTGTCCCTATTTTTCACAGGCAAAATGGGCAAGTATCACAAATGTATTGCCTAGTGAATATATAGGTAACAAACAAAATGAATTATTTACTCCCCTCTCCTTGATTTTGGCTCCTGTTCTGCAGGCCAGACTCCTCTTCAGCTCGGGATGATGCCCCATATGATGTCCTCATGCTGGCCAGCATCAGAACATCAGAGGAGCCTGATCTGCAGCAGAGGATTCAAGAAAGAGAGGTCTGAGCTTGTAGGAATTTGATCTAGGGTTTAAATATTGGAATCAGGGGGTCTGAATTATAAGGTTAAGTCTAAGGTCTGAATTATGGGGGCCTTGATTGTATTATTATTGTGTGTGGTCTGGTGTCTGGTCTCAGGATCGAATACTGGGGTCTGGTTTGGAGTCTGGGTCTGAATATTAATATTTGGCATCAAGTCTGTATTATGGGGCCTAAGGTCTGGTCTGAAAGAAAAAGAAATAAACACAGTTTCCACAAATGTGTGAGCTTTAAGATTATGACAACCTAAATGGTAAAAATTTGACTGATAAGACATAGAGGGCTTCTCCAGGAACATGCCGCAGGTGCTGAACATCAGGGGGTAGAGATACCCACAAGATACTCTGTACTCATCCCTGTATTCCCACCAAACCCTCTGTACAATTGTTGACAGTCCAGTTTATAGCCAAATTTACTGCATCACAGTCCAGCTTATATCCAGCTCTGCTGCCTCTCAGTTAATCTTTGACTCCAGATCTGCTACATCTACAGTTCTGCTACACCATTTGCTCAGAAGCATCATCAGCCCTGCTACACCTGAGGTTCTGCTACACCTACAGATTTGCTACACCACCAGCACTGCTACAACGGCATGACTCTTTTTGGCATCAGCTGTCCACATTCTACAGCATTTATCCTTCTGCCCCTCTGTACTAGTGTTGATCGGGAATATTCTAATCGCGAATTTTTATCGCAAATATTGGCACTTCGAGAATTCGCGAATATCTAGAATATAGTGATATATCTTCGTAATCGCGAAAATTCTAGATTTTTTTTCATCAGTACCCATGATCCCTCACTGCTTCTTGCTTGTGGGCCAATGAGAAGGCTGCAACATTTTTGACTTCAGGAGTAGTGTTGATCGCAAATTTTCTTATCGCAAATTTTTATCGTGAATTTTCCAATTGCCGATTTTCACAATCAAGAAAATAGTGACTGGAGATTACGAATTCTCGAATATATGACAAATATTCGCCCAAATATTCGTGAAATATCGCGAATTCGAATATTGCCTCTGCTGCTCATCTCTGCTCTGTACCAGGCACCACCATCCCGGCTGCTTCTCCGGACAAGAGGCTTAGCATATCCGCTTACCAGGTGAGAATATCACAGCAGGACTATAGCAGCATTTTTTCCCCCAAAGAGAATGAAAGCCAAACTATGAATGTGGCCTCACCCACGCAGCTGTATTTTGCAGTCTGCAAAATGCAGATCCACAAAATGTGGATGACTTCTGCGTTACATCAGTTTTTTTTGTGTGTGGCCATATTGACTTCAATAAATCCGTGGTCCGACTTTTGCGACATGTTCTATCTCTTGCGGAAAGGACATAAAACGGATGTGGAATGCACACAGATGATCTGTATGTCCGTTCCGCAAAGGAATGTCCTATTCTTGACCGCAAAATGCAGACCACAGAGCCACTAAAGTCAATGGGTTCACAAAAAAAAAAAATGGATGCAACACGGACATCCATTTTTTGAGGACCAAAAAATACATATGGCCGTGTGCATGAGGCCAAAAGGGATAGGTTAGCTTTTCCAATCCGATTGACTTATCACTTTATGAAACATTTGGATTAAACCTGATTCCGACAAGGTGCCGCTGGTCTTCCATTTTTGACACGTAATGTCTAAAAAATAGTTGGCAGTAATAGCGAATGAAAAATTCAATTTACAGTGGAGATATCAACTTAAGACAAATAATGAAAGTGCTGAGAACTGTCGGGACACTCGAGGGAAGCAGAATGGCTGGAGATGACACTTAGAGAAAGTTAAATCATATTTGCTATAAATTTGGCCGGAGACGTACATTTCAGCGGAATAAGACAGATTATCTAACGTCTGGCAGACATCAGTTATAAATGGCAGTGTGACTCATTTCGAAACAATGGAGAGGCAGGAGCACTCGGATATAGTCTGTGGAGGGGACACCATGTACAGTGGGATTCACATGGCAAAACCTGATGTAGTCAAATGTTGGTCTGAATCAGGGATCAGCAACCTTCGGCACTCCAGCTGCTGTGAAACCACAACTCCCAGCATGCACACTTACTTGGTTGTAAGTGGGAGGATTCTGGGAGTTGTAGTTTCTGAACAGCTGGAGTGCCGGAGGTTGCTGATCCCTGGTCTAAAGGAAAAAGATGGCATTTAAAGGAACACTAAAAACCAAATATTTACATTAAGCCATCGCTGTCCTAGACCACCAGGCATGCTAATATTAAAGGGTAACTACCTGTAAACTTTGCTACAATGAATGTCCTGCTTGGCTATAGAAATTACATACACCAGAAACTCAGCTTTCAGAGGACAGGTGAGCACAGGGCCAAAAGAGGCAAAGTGTGTGTCAGGGCTTCTATTCCTTGGTTTAAGCAAAGTTTAGTTACCCTTTAACCTCCTCCATGACCAAGACCACCAGGGATTAATAATTGAAACTCCTGCATACTGCAAAATCATATTCAATATGCTCTTATTAGTTTTTAATCTTTTTTGGGAGCAAATTAAATTACAGATTAATTGTTTCGGTGATCAGACCGTCTTCAGACCATGTAATTACCCAGACATTAAGACCCCAGGAAAGCATGGTGATGTAAGACCCCAGGAAACATGGTGATGTAATCACTGTGAATAGGCTGAAGTCATTCCCATTACAGCAATGACATTATCATCCTTCGCACACTAGACTACTAGTTTACTGAGGATCCTTACCGCAATCTATTCCCTGACCTAGACCACTAGTGAAGTTTACATTCAGGCCTTCAGGTCACTAGACCAGCAGTGATACTTACATTGACCCCGTTCCGGAACTATACTATCATGGATACTTACATTAACTCCATTCACCGCCCTAGACAGAAAGAGATTTTAGCATTTACCATTTCTATGCAATAGACTGCCAAGGATGGTAGCATTGACCCCTTCAGTATTTGGACCACCAAGGAACCTGTTATTTACCCCTTTACTACCGACGATCCAAATAATATAAAGCAACAAAAAGTCTTTGTGTGAAGCCAAGCCCCAAATTCAGTTCCAGACAGGATTTGTTGGTGATAAACATAATCCAAGATAATGGAAATGCTACCCATCAATTACGAAGGGAGGACGCAGGGTATAGACTTGAAAATTGCATGGGAATTTAATTCCTGGAGGTCAAATATCAAGATTTGGGGTTTCAGATATTGAAGTGGGCACCAGAACTCTGCAGCTCCATCCACTGTGTAGTAAACGGCAGTAACCTTGCAGTAACCAGCTCTGTCCACTACTCAGTGGATGGAGCTGTGCCATCCTAACACCTATTTCCAGCGTAGGAGCTGCACCCAAACAGCTGATTTGGGGTGCGAGGTATCGAACCTCTGCTAAACTGATAATGATATATGGCCGACTGTATTCTAGGGATAGACAATTAATTGTTAGAGTAATAATCTCATGGTTAATGTAAAAAATAAAAATTAGATATCATACAGTACATATATGAAAAGAGGAGCAATCAGCTCACCCGATACCATGAGCTTTATTTTGTGGTGCTTGAAACTGTAGGTAACAATATATCCGAAAATTCCAGGGAATCTGCACTTTGTTGAAATTCCAGATTTATTATATCTTAGGACACATATGACAAAATTAAAATACAACTGTCGACGCATTTCATGTGCACACCGATTCCCTCGCATTTTGGATGTATCATATTGTACAGGACAATATCTTTCTAACCAAGCAAGAACCACCCCTGTACCTAACATGGATCCAGAGATCTCTCCATTCGTTGCTCCAATTGCTCTGCTAAATTTATTTCAAGCAAGCAAGGGTGTGCCCTTTCTGCTGTGGCTCTCTCCCTATCACAGCTCAGTCAGGGGGTGCTCTATTCTTCTGCAGTTCTCTCCCTATCACAGCTCAGTCAGGGTGTGCTTTATTCTGCTGCAGTTCTCTCCCTATCACAGCTCAGTCAGGGGGTGCTCTATTCTGCTGCAGTTCTCTCCCTATCACAGCTCAGTCAGGGGGTGCTCTATTCTGCTGCAGTTCTCTCCCTATCACAGCTCAGTCAGGGGGTGCTCTATTCTGCTGCAGTTCTCTCCCTATCACAGCTCAGTCAGGGGGTGCTCTATTCTGCTGCAGTTCTCTCCCTATCACAGCTCAGTCAGGGGGTGCTCTATTCTGCTGCAGTTCTCTCCCTATCACAGCTCAGTCAGGGGGTGTTCTATTCTGCTGCAGTTCTCTCCCTATCACAGCTCAGTCAGGGGGTGTTCTATTCTGCTGCAGTTCTCTCCCTATCACAGCTCAGTCAGGGGGTGCTCTATTCTGCTGCAGTTCTCTCCATATCATAGCTCAGTCAGGGGGTGTTCTATTCTGCTGCAGTTCTCTCCCTATCACAGCTCAGTCAGGGTGTGCCCTTTATGCTGCAGCTCTCTCCCTATCACAGCTCAGTCAGGGGGTGCTCTATTCTGCTGCAGCTCTCTCCCTATCACAGCTCAGTCAGGGGGTGCTCTATTCTGCTGCAGTTCTCTCCCTATCACAGCTCAGTCAGGGGGTGCTCTATTCTGCTGCAGTTCTCTCCCTATCACAGCTCAGTCAGGGGGTGTTCTATTCTGCTGCAGTTCTCTCCCTATCACAGCTCAGTCAGGGGGTGTTCTATTCTGCTGCAGTTCTCTCCCTATCACAGCTCAGTCAGGGGGTGTTCTATTCTGCTGCAGTTCTCTCCCTATCACAGCTCAGTCAGGGGGTGCTCTATTCTGCTGCAGTTCTCTCCATAGCATAGCTCAGTCAGGGGGTGTTCTATTCTGCTGCAGTTCTCTCCCTATCACAGCTCAGTCAGGGTGTGCCCTTTATGCTGCAGCTCTCTCCCTATCACAGCTCAGTCAGGGTGTGCCCTTTCTGCTGCAGCTCTCTCCCTATCACAGCTCAGTCAGGGGGTGCTCTATTCTGCTGCAGTTCTCTCCCTGTAACTATCACAGCTTCTAACAGTAAATATGGCTGGTGGCAATTGAAGCATTGCATGCATCTCAGTGAGGTGGACACAGAAATAAGGAAAAGAGCAAACAGCAGGTGGCGCTATACAGGCACATTTTATTGAATAGATCAGTGTCTATACTAAGGGCACATTTATTAAGACCGGCGTTTTTTTACTCTATAAAGTACTAAGCCGGCCGTAATATAGAGGTGCCAGCCTCTCCATAACTTCGGCGCATCCAGAACCAGTTCTATATGTAAGACAACTTTCGCGCCGTCTTACATTTGGACCTTCTACGCCTGAAGCAGGCATGAAAAATAGTAAATGAGACAGGCCTACCAGCCCGTCCTTTTCATCGTCCATGCAACGCCCATTTATTTAGACCTGACTAGTTGTTGCGCCGCAATCTGCGCCTGAAATATTCCCAATTTAGGAGCATTTCAGAGTGATAAATGACCCTCTAATTTTTTTTTATTACGCGCAATGATGACAGTATTCAGATGGATCCCTCACGAGCACAGCACAGATACCATCCATGTTTGGCCTGTTGCTCTCACGGTTCATTGCTAGGAGATGTTCCGGAAATTAATTTTCAGCCTAGCAATGTATGTGTAATACAGATGACTCACGGAGAGAAAATAAATCGGAAACACGGACCAAACACGAATTCTTCATGAACATCTTCACTGCCCATCTTGTCATGGATACCATCACAGACACAGAGGCGTCGGGCCTGACATCACTGATTACTATTTTTCAAGTTATTTTCTACATCTATGACATGGCTAATCTTAAAATCTGAGCAAAAATTGTGCGAATGGAATTTTAAATGTTCAAAAAAGGTACAAAAAGCAAAGCAGATATTTTTGTGTCACCATAAAAAAAAGGGACTGTCAAAGGCTTCTATGATCTTTAAGCGATTGGAGTGCGGTTATAAAGCATCTACCGCCGAGACGCCCGTTCTTCCCTGTCATCTGTTATGATAGGCAATTTAAGTGAGAGTCAACAGCCATTAGGAAGGCAGTGGTTCACAGACAGAGCTTATTTAATGTGCCATGACTATACCAGTCCTTCCAAGTGAATACCCAAGGAATTAATGTCCTGAGCTGCGAGCCATTGAGTAGTCCACTATTAAAGCAAGGCGACTGGCGCCTGAATAAGCAATTCGTATTTGGCAGCGTCCTAGAGAAAGCATTAATGTGCACAGATACCAACGACATTATGCTTTACTTAAAGGAGTTTTCAAGGATACAGCATGGTCGGCCTATGGGGTAGTCCATCAAAGGGGTTGCGGTGAATGTGGCTGAGCTGCAGTACCAGACACAGCCACACTGGCATGGATGGCACTGTGTAGTTTACTGCCAGTAGGGACCATAGTCTCCTCATTCTGCTGATCAGCACAGCAGTGGAGGGGACGGGGTTTCAAGGGGACTCCAAAAAAGTCATGGTCAGGATGTTTAGAGTCGACCTAGGGCAGCAAATCGCATCGTTGCCCCATGTGAAAGGAAGCCTAGTTTCCAGAGGCGTAGCTATGGGGGGGGGTGCAGAGATAGCAGTCACTACTGGGCCAGGAGCCTGAGGGGGCCCAAAGACCCTTGTGCGGCATAAGACGACACCGGCATTATAGAAAGTGCATGATGGGAGGGCCCTGCCATAGATTTTGCACTAGGGCCCAGAATCTTCAAACTGACAGAAGGCAGAAGCAACATAGGTAGGCAGGGAAAACAGAAGTAGGCGGAGACTGCAACGCCATAGTGCAGCACAAAATACCACCCCTGCAGAACCAAATACCACGGCGCAGCACAAAATACTGTTGCCCTACTGCCGTTTTTGACTGTATCGCCTTCCAGAGGACGGTGATACAGTTGAATTCAGGAAGGCACATGCAGCCGCCGGCCAGGTGCATAAGTACCTGATAGTCCTAACATTAATTAATTAATGCTGAGAGCGTCAGATCATTATGTGCCTGGCCCCGATATTTATTCATGTAATCTGCCTGGATGAATCCACGTATGTGGTGAGTGCCACCTGCTTTGAGTGACAGTTTGGCAGTATTATTTGAGCACTCTATGGTACGTTTTATACTTATGATGAAGGAGCAGATTCCATGTGTTCGGAGAAGATTACGAGGGTGAGAAATGATTGACTGGGATAAATGTTACTGTTCTTATGGGTTTATATGATGTACCATGTACCGCTAGGTACTCCATGTATGTAGTGTCGCACTACGTAAGGGTGGGCACTACACAAGGGTCAATTGGGCCACATTGCTCTCCCACCTCCTGTGGAACATGATCATTGTATTTTTATTGCATTTTAATGTATATTGTCATGTTATTTATGTTTATCTCCTGTGTACCAGGCCTGTTAGGGGTGTAGTTCCTCCTCCTAGACAGTAGAGGGAGCTAGGGAACCCCCTAGTATAAATAGCCAGGTCCAGACCAGAGAGAGATGTTCAGAGTCAGGGGAGAGTGTGCAGAAGCCAAAAGTCACCTTAGCCAGAGAGTAGCTGAGGAGCAGCTTCTGACATGCAGCTAGATAGCCCAGGCTTCTAGCTTGCCACCAAGAGAAGAGCCTGCCTCCTGAGAAACTGAGTTCCCACAAGAGTACAGTGCAGAGCCAAGTTTGTTTCCAGCCAAACAGAGAGCTGAAGGGCAGAAGGATTTAGTCAAAGCAAGGAGTCATATACGAGAGGAAGTTTTCCCTAACCAAGGATAAAGCCAGCAATAGGGCATACGGGCCTTGGGATAAAGACAGACAGGATTCTGAGGAAAAGTGCAGCCTGATCTGTAAGTGTTTAACCCTCTGAGTATCTTGCAAGAACATTGGGCCTGCCATTGGATGTAAAGCCTGCCTGTCACTATCTTGTACATGTGGAACTGACCAAAGACTGTAAATAGTTAACTGTTTCAGTAAAAGGAAGTTTACAGTTCACTGCAACGTGTGTTCCTCACTTATTACTGCAAGAAATCGGTGTGCCACTGTTACCGGCACTGGCGTCACAAACTTTAAGGGATCTTGCCACAGGCACACTAAACCTACAACACCTAGGGCACCTCACCTACCACCTGGCCTGGTCCCTATACACAGAGAGTGCCCCAGAGGATCCATGTGCCAGCCTCTCCATCACTGCTGTACGCCTGCCCAGGGTCTTCTATAAACTGTGAGTAACCAAGAGCAACCCTCGTTTTGCCTATTAACCATGACTTCACCATCGCTCACCCTGCAGGGCTGCGTACTGCATCTATGACATGGCATGAATCCGACATAATGATCTGTGAAGTCCCAACTTTTCCTCCGCGTACCTTCTGTAGTCATCAACAGGGTCCAGCCACAATCCGTATCGTTCGTGTGAAAGAGGCCTTAGGAAATGGAAGGAGTGGGATACGGGGCTAAGTTCAGTCACTTTTCATGCAGAGTTGGGCTTTTTTTATTTTTGTAAAGAAAATAAAATATATTCCAATCTAATCGGAAGAGGGAAACGTAGGAAATCTAAATGCAAATACATTGGCGTCGAATCCATCTCTGAGCTCCTGCTATTTCCATAGATTTCCATATAGAATTGTGATTTAGCATGAGATGAACAGATGTTCGAGGCAGACATTTCTTGTGACGCACACCATCGCAAACTATGGACCCACAAAATACACACAAAATCCGCGTTCCGTCCGCATTTTTTTGCCGACCCATTGATTTGAATGGGTCCATGGTCTGCATTTTGCCGACGTGTTCTATCATTTTTCCAGAAGGGATATATGGAAAGCGGAAAGCACATGGACATTTGTATGTCCATTCTACAAAACGATAGAACAAGCCCTACGCTTGGCCACAAAATGTGGACCATGGACCCATTGAGGTCAAGGCGTCCATTTGTATTCTGCGGATCCGCAATTTGTGGACCGCAAAATACATTCGGACGTGTGCATGAGGCCTTAAGCTAAGGCTGGTTAAGCCCTTTTTACTATTTAATTCCTCTAATGTCCAGGATGCCTTTGATTTGTAGTACAGAATGAATAGCACTTTATAGGTGCCGGACTAAGGCTTATCCACACGACTGTATGTATTTTGCAGTCCGCAAAACACGGATCCGCAAAAAATACGGATGACGTC
This sequence comes from Bufo bufo, assembly GCF_905171765.1. Classification (NCBI taxonomy): domain Eukaryota; kingdom Metazoa; phylum Chordata; class Amphibia; order Anura; family Bufonidae; genus Bufo; species Bufo bufo. Next base: position 779,645,954 of record NC_053390.1, on the reverse strand, counting down.
CGTGTGATATCCCTATTGCATCCTTTTTTGGGGGGGCGGATCCATTGTAACAATGCCTGGCCTTGTCTGCAAAACGGGCAAGAATAGGACATGTTTTATCTTTTTTGCGGAACAGCCATGCGGACATACGGAAACGGAATGCACACAGAGTCATTTCCGTTTTTTTTAGCAGACCCATTGAAGTGAATGGTTCCGCATACAAGTTGCAGATACCATTGTGACATCACTGTGTACATTATCCCTGTGCATTAGGAAAACCCACATACCGTAAATGACAATGGGAGCCAACAGCAGACGTATGTAGCGGTATGGACATTTCGGAGCGTATGCCCGGAGTGTATTTTGCAGCCCCCTTCTTCCTCAGCATAGATTGCCATAAGCCGCTGCTTATTCTTCTAACTTTTTATACAGCAGTTTCCTAAAACTACCAAAAGTATCGACCCCCTGATAAATGACTCGGTTTACGTTTCTCATGGGATTCTTTACGGTACTTGCCCTGAATGGAAGTTTTATGGATCAATAAATCCACTCAGTTATATATTCAGCAAGAAGTGGGTATAGATTTTATCAGAGGTGTTTTATACCCCTGACCTCGGACGACAAGTACAGCTCCCATCCTGACACCTCGTTCTTCTTGGTACCAGAAAAAATTTAGTATCCAGTAAAAGCTGTACAACGGCGCGGAGGGACGTATCATCTGCACAGCGCGGGCAGCCATTGTACGGGACGGCATAACATAAGGGATGAGTTTGACAACCATCAGGTTTTCATTAGCGGAGACGACCCTTTGGTTTCAAACAACGCTTTGATTCCTTAACACCATGTAACCTGCTTGTTGACAGTTTCCAGATGGGGTTTTTTACTGCAAAATGATAAAAAGAGTAATAAAAACAGTAGCAAGGAAATTAAGATATATAGCATTACAAAAAAAGTGCCAGACTGGGCTTCCTTGGACCCACCGGAAGAAATGACGGACTACCCTCCATCCGTACAAAACATGGGCAGACAACAGGGCTCTTAGTCTGGGCAGGATGAGCAGCGATCGGTGATAAATAGATCGATCGGCATTTATTTGCATCTGTCTATTACACAGGCCTAGGCAAAGTGAATGAGGGAGGAAAGATTGCTACCTCAGTTCCTACTTACCGCATTCTGATGATGAGTACACGGGGCGATGTGCTGCCGATAATCGTGTATCTGGCATCATTTTAGATGAAAGATGCAAATCAGTCAACAAACGAGATTATTTGCAAATCATCCCATAAGAAATAGAAACTAGTCTCCAAAGTCAGCTCCAAGTGTGGTTCTCTTCTGCAGGATCTCTGTGGCCCGGTACTTAGAGCCTGGCCCGATGGCCCACCACAGGCTTCCTGGGTATTTTATTGTCATCTTCCATTAAAGTAGGTGTCCATTAAAAATCTCCCCAAAGCGCCTAAAATAAAAAAGATCCAATACTCACCATTTCCAATGCTCCTGCTCCATTCCTAAGCTGCAGCAGTGGTCGTATAGCCCACGTAACCACAGCAGCCAATCACTGGTCTCAGCAGTGTCATGCCGTGTACAGCTGAGGCCAGTGATTGGCTGCAGCAGTGATGTGGGGTATACAGTATACGGCACGTCATCATTGCAGTCAAGTAAACATATTCCGGTGAGGAGGACTGGAGCGGTGGTGCTAGAAATAGAGGTGATCTTTTTCAATTTATCACAATTAGGTGCTTTGGGGAGATTTTTAAGTTGGAGAACTCCTTTAAAGAGGAGCTGTCACCTCTCCCGACATGTCTCTTTTAGTCAATACTTGTATTCCCCATGAAATAACAATACTGGAGCATCTGCTCTTATAACACTATGTTGCTCTGCTCCTCTACTTTTCCTAATATAAATTTATGAAAAAATTGCCAACTGGGTGTTACCATTCCCCATTCTCAAAGGGGTGTTTCTCTGCAGCACTGATTGGATAGTGTCAGCCTGTACAGAGACAAACCCCCATCTGCTAATACCTAACTGTCAATTTATTCATAAACTTCTAGTAGGGATAATAGAGGAATGGCATAACAGACTCATAGGAATAGATGCTTTAGGATTGTCCATCTATCCAGTGAGCAGAGAGCAACTATCCAGTGGTCACAGAACATCTATCCAGTGGTCACAGAGCATCTCTCCAGTGGTCACAGAGCATCTCTCCAGTGGTCACAGAGCATCTCTCCAGTGGTCACAGAGCATCTCTCCAGTGGTCACAGAACATCTCTCCAGTGGTCACAGAGCATCTCTCCAGTAGTCACAGAGCATCTCTCCAGTGGTCACAGAGCATCTCTCCAGTGGTCACAGACCATCTCTCCAGTGGTCACAGAACATCTCTCCAGTGGTCACAGAGCATCTCTCCAGTGGTCACAGAGCATCTCTCCAGTGGTCACAGAGCATCTCTCCAGTGGTCACAGAGCATCTCTCCAGTGGTCACAGAGCATCTCTCCAGTGGTCACAGAGCATCTCTCCAGTGGTCACAGAGCATCTCTCCAGTGGTCACAGAGCATCTCTCCAGTGGTCACAGAACATCTCTCCAGTGGTCACAGAACATCTCTCCAGTGGTCACAGAGCATCTCTCCAGTGGTCACAGAACATCTCTCCAGTGGTCACAGAACATCTCTCCAGTGGTCACAGAACATCTCTCCAGTGGTCACAGAGCATCTCTCCAGTGGTCACAGAACATCTCTCCAGTGGTCACAGAGCATCTCTCCAGTGGTCACAGAACATCTATCCAGTGGTCACAGAGCATCTATCCAGTGGTCACAGAATATGTATACAATGGTCACATAACATCTATCGAGTGGTCCAGAACATACATCCAGTGGTCACGGGCCATCTATCCAGTGGGCACAAAGCAACTATCCAGTGGTCAGAGAACATGTATCCAATAGTAACAGAACATTTATCCAGTGGTCACATCTATACAGTGGTCACAGAGAAACTATCCAGTGGCCATAGAACATCTACCTAGTGGTCATAGAGCATCTATCCAGTGAGAGAATGTCTCTCCAGTGGTCACAGAATATCTATTCAGTGGTTACAGAGCATCTATGCAGTGGTCGCAGAACATTTATCTAATGGTCACAGAATGACTATCCGGTGGTCACAGAACAGGTGGAAATTGGGAATTTAAAGTGGACCTGAAAAAAAAACATAAAGTGACCTCATGTTGTAGGGGGGTCCAAATTGACAGAAGGTGGGGTAAGAGAAGTAGGAGGGGCCAGCAATACCGTAATGTAGGACAATATACTGCCCCAGCAGAGCCAGATACCACAGTGCAGCACAAAATACTGCCTCTGCAAAGACAAATATCATGGTACAGCACAAAATACTACTGTCAGCGCCACAGTATGAAACTATATCTTCATCATGAGGATGGTAATACAGTTGAATTCAGGAGGACACCTGTGGCCGCTGGCCAGGAGTACAAAGTGCCTGAAGCTCTTACATTAATTAATGCTGAGAGCATCAGATCCTTATGTACCTAGCTGGCGGCCAAGAGGAGGGCTTGGGCGGCCCTCTGGGCATCAGCCCACCGGGAAATTTCCCTGTAGGGTCTGTGGCCAGTCCGCCTATGTCAAAGAACATCTATCCAGTGGTCATGTACAATTACTTCTGCAAGGGGTGCAGGGCCCTCCTATAATGCATCCCAGGTGTAGGAATGCTGAGTGGTGTAGTGTGGCCTAAATGTCTCTTTATGTGTCACGGTGCTCCTACCTCGATACTGCTGGACCCCAGGCTTTGGCTCCGAAGCAACAAAAAGGGAGAGCTATTGAGGGATTGGAAAGAACTTGAGTCCAGACCTTGAGATGAAGTTCAATGGCAGCTTTACTTTGAATAAACGTTTCTTCAAACAGTTTACAGGCTTTGTCTGGGTTGCAGCAGGCTTTAGCATTAAACTGGCAGGCAAACTCAACTCTGCTCTATCCTTTTCTCACTCTACTGTACTGACAAGTTAACTTCATAACTTGGCTTCTTCTTTATGCTGCATTTCACTTTTTAGTCAGACTTCTCTTCAGCCAAGGAAGTTTACTCCTGGCTCCTGAGGCTTTAGGCTTCTGCCTTCATGGCCAGCAAAGCTTAAGGTGCTCTGGCCGGCATGGGCATATCCAGCAGAGACGTCCCCCTGCATACCCTTCACCTTGCTGGGGGTAAACTAGACTGGAACTAACTGGTCCCCACCCTTCCTGCAGGAAGGGTGACTAGCCCACTTCTCTCCAGAGGGGGGGTTAGAATGTAATGGTAAGTTCCATTCTATCTAAGATAGCTCTGTCATATTTGCTGCCACCTGCTGGTGAACCAGGCACATTACATGAACATAACAGTTGCCTAAAGATATTATAGATGCACATTGTGGAGGACCTGGAGATAAATATATAAGATGACACTGTGTTAGCCCATTAAAGACAGTAGCAAGGTGCAGGAGGGGTAACACCATTTTGGGGTGTTACACTTCTACAGGAAGAGGCTCAGGTATGTGAGCCAAGAATAAACTATGAACACAAAACATACCACAATTACTCATATTGTTTTTTCTCGCTCAGTCTTCTTCTGGGAGTTGAAATTCTACGTTGGAAACACATGCCGGATTATCTAAAACTCCAGATTATCAGATGACAGATGAAATTTTACTGCAATATTATTTATCACACTATTATTCCTATGGAAATGACTGTTGTGTTCGGTATAAGCCAAGAATCCGCTGATTAACTTGAAAACATTGGAAACCCCATGGCTGCAGGCTGAAGAGATGCCCAACACACTGCAGCTACAGCTTGGCACAGAGTATGCTGCCCGACTGTCATGCTAAAATGAATGTCTCTCTATGTGAACATCCAAAACAGTAAGACCTGGACCTATATTACAAAACCTGTCCCCTGTACTGAATAATGGCGTCCGTACCCAGATCATCTAAGGTTATCGCTTGTGGCTGCCAATATTGTGCCGGTCTTTTATTCATTTTGCCTCAGAACGTCAAAAAAAAAAGGTTTCTGGTATCGTATTATTACCACACTGTGCCAAGACGAGGGCGATATTGGCAGCGCTACAAAAGATTATTCAAATGAGAAATAATGAGCTAATATATTCAGTGGAGGGATACGGTTTGGTGAATTAATTTATCTGTAAATGAGCGCGGCTGGGATTGTTGTACTATACGGCTTGTATTAATTAGGTAAACATTACTAAATATGAAATCCCAGCTTCTAGATACCTCCTTTCTTACTACAAGAAATATATCAGTCTAAGGCCGGCCATACACAGAGGATAGCTTTCTGCTAACGCTCATGCAGCAGGCATTTGCTCCGATCACTCTGTACACATGCATGCTAGGCTGAGCATGCATGGTTTTCAGTAGGAAGCTGCTGCCAGACTCCTCTGGCTGCGGCTTATCTTCTCACAAGAATCGAGCAGCTAAAATCCAACATGCAAAATCCTTATCTCCCCCAACATCTACCATCAGAGAAACCTGGTAGGCCCCCATGCACATTAGAAGGTCGGCCAGTCCTGATCAACGAATGGATTCATCCAATATACCTCTAATATGTATGGCCAGCTAAGCATTCTGGCAGTGAGCGATTATCCTAAACCCAACCATATGCATAAGATAGCTGTGGCCCAAAGGCTGATTTAGGCCCCAATACACATTAGGTGGGCAGCTGGTTCCGCCAGGATGTATCTAATGTGTATGGGGGCCTTATGAAGGAGGTTTAGGCTCCTTTAAGTGTGTGTCTCCTAAAATGCCAGCCACAGATGACCCCATGGTGCCTCGCTAAGGTGTAGATTCACTCTTAATGATGCTAGCCACAGAAAACCCCATCAAAATTGTAGATATCTCAGAAACCTCCATTTGAAAGATCCCTTCACGTGGGGAGTTCCCATTTGAGGAGAATAAGCTCCTCCAAAAATACCTTCCAAGGTGCCAACCACAGTTACCCTTCAGGGTGCAGACCACTGATGATGATATTCAAGCCCAAGAGAGTCAGACATCTCCAGACTAGTCACAGGTTCCATTACACTGCACACCCCCCCAGAGTGCCTGCCAAGGATGCCCCTCTCATGTCAACAGCAGATACCTCATGTGTTACTCTCTTTCCATATGTTAGCAAAAACTAGAGGACAGGAGTATTCTTGCAGAATCAGACTACGTAGATGTGTTTGTAGTCTGTTACCATGGAGACAAATAGGTCTGCATAGTAGCTACAGATTAAAAAGCAAAGCTATCTGCTAAGATCATTTATTTTTCTATGCATTGGAGCACTAAAAAACAACGTTGCAATGCAAAGGTGTCCTAATGATAGGCATTTCGTGTTGGACTGGTGGGCTTCTGACCTATGGGACCCGATGATCAGCATAATGGAGATCCTTATAATTGTTTTCTTAGGCACAGTGAGCCTTTAATATGGAGGGCTATGCTGTCGATTTATAATGATGATTCCTGTGTAGATCATGAAATAAGATCCACAACCCCCTCATTGTGCTGATCGGCGAGCTACTCAGTGTCATATCCAAAGCAATCAAAGACTGATGGCCTATCCTGAAGGTAGACCATCAATGGTAAAGCCGTGAAGATCCAGTAAAAATAATTTCTAGGAATAGAAAACGTTCTACTTTTACCTCTGGGCTGCTTGCTCTCCTATGAAATGACTGGAGTCAGATTTAATAATGCTATAGCTTCACTGAACGAATCCAGTAAAAAACTTGTGGAGGCCTCATGAACACTTTACATGGAAAGAAAACTCCACGTACAATATAATGTACAGAGCCCGCACTTGTCTGTATGCAGGTAGCCAAGCCTTTTATGACGGCTCTAATTCATAGGAAATGCTGACTTCCAGGGAGGTAGACTCTCGTAATTATTATATAATTCATTTTTCATGGCCAATCCAATTACATTTAAGAGCCACATTATCTAAGATCATCTATGAAGTCATTTCACTGAACAAGTCATAGAGACTACAAGCGAGGTTTACCAAGTGGAGCGTGGTGTGCAGTACAGTAAAGTGCAAGATACAGAATGGTGCACGTATTAACACTAGGCCATATTCTGTGCTAGCTAATGTTACCGTCATAATGTTTGGGCCTATTATCTGTTTGTTTGTCTGGGGTGTGATTAAAGTTTTCTGCAAAGGGTATAAAATAAAACTACCTTGTGTTAAAACACTCCACCTATGGCCTGAACCGACTTTGGCTCCCTCGATATAAAAGGCTGGAGCGTCGGTATAAAAAGCTGGTGCCTGCATTTGCAGGTGTCGGTGAATTTCTTGTTCTCTGGCTCCCTCTACTGTTCCCTTGTTGTATTGAAGACTCCTTTGGCTTTGGATTTCTGGATTTGGTATTGCGACTCCGTTTTTTGGCTTACAGCGATTTGGTACTGTATTGATCTGGTTCTGACTTTTTGTCGTGTTTGGTTTTCTTGTTTACCTCACGCATTTTTGTACTTCATTGTCCGACTGGTATTTGACCCTTTTTTGTATGACTATTCTCTTAGTGTTTGTTTGTTGTTCCCTGTTTATGTGTTGCCCTCCCATGTATTACAGTATAGGGACTGTCGCCCAGTTGGGGGGTCACTGCCTAAGGTAACCATGCAAGTAGGTAGGGATAGTGGGTCCAGGAAGTTTTAGGGCTGCACTACCCTTGTTTGTGTGTCACGGTTGTGGTGTTATCCTGACACTGAGAATACAAGTGAAGTTTGCAGAGTGCAGTGAGGTTTTCTGACTAGGGAGTGGTGTACCAGAGTACAGTAAAGTGCAAGATACAGAGAAGGACATAGGAACCAAGCTTTGGTAGATTTTCTATGTGCATTGTTAGCTTGTATCCTAACAAGTGCCCCAATTAAGCGGGTAAAAGGTTTAAATTTAAATTCATATTTATTCTTTGTTTTTTTTCCTCTTACTGCTTATCCCCATTTAAACATGTGCTCCACGGACAATGTTAATAAGTGTGTGCCCTGTGCATCCAATGTTTTTGTCCGGCCAAAACCTGTCACTCATCCTCGCTAGATCCCATTATAGTCTATGGGGTCCAGTGGTGAACAGCAGTAACTAGCAATGCCATATCCGAGGAACTTTGGCATGCTGTTCTCTTCTGAAACATGTGAACAAGCCTAATGGGGAGGGTGCAGCAGTGCTGGGGAAAGAATAGTTAGATGGCTGGAGTAACTTTTAAACTCGGATCTGGAGAAGGAGGGCAGTCATACCAATATAGGGGTTGATAGAGTAAAAAAAGAGTGGATTATAGAAGGGGACAGTGGGGACTTAGTGGGGACTGTCATTTGCGAGGAAAGTAGGGAGGTACAACTGTACACCCATGAAAAAGAGAGCTGCTGGTAACTTATAAGTTTTAAAAACAAACATTAAAAACCAAGGTGCCCACGAAATCTCTAGAATTCACATTCATGGAACTGCATGTTGAAAATTAAAGAGTAACTTAAAATGCAGGTTCACAAATGCCAAATGCCTAGCAATGTAGTTTGTGTGGCTGAGGCATGGCTAGACTCCTCACATGACTAGGCTGTTAATCTTCAGGGTTTTACACTCTTTACAAAACACAAGGCAAATAGGAAAGTCAGTGGTGTGTGTCTGTATATTAAGAGTGATATGAAAGTGAGCGTGAAAGAGGTGAGGATGTTAAAACCTTACAGGTTGGATTATAAAGGGAAATAAATACTGAAAAAAATAATACTTGGTGTAATCTACAGACCCCCTAACATCACAGAGGAGATAGAAGTTCAGCTGTATGACCAGAGTGGGCTGCACAGGCTGGTTCAGTGGTCATAAAGGGAGATTTTAACTTCCCAGATATTAACAGGGGTCATGGTTCTGCCTCCACTGCAAAGGGGAGAAAATTCCTTAACTTGCTGCAGGACCACTTTATGGGCCTTTGTAGAAGACTTCACTAGGGTCAATGCTCTGTTGGATCTGGTGAAACACTTGGTAATAGTGAGTGCAATATAATTATAGTCCCCCTAAACTATTAAAAGAAAACTGTCTAGAGGGGCAAAAACACTTAATTTTAAGAAGGCCAATTTCCCTGGGTTGACGACAGCATTTCAGGACTGGGAGCAGCTATTGTCACATAATACAGAGGATAAACGGGAGAGTTTTAAAATCACGTTGGGTCATTATATTACAAAATTTATTCCCATAGGTACAAAGTATAAACAGCTAAAATTAAACTCCACATGGCTTACAACTACTGTAAAAAGGCAATAACTGACAAAGAAGGGCATTTCAAAAATACTAATCTGAGGGGTCAGCTATAGCCTTTGAAATCTACAAAGGGATTAAGGCTTCTGTAAAGAAAAGAGGAAAAATCTGCAAAAACACAAAATAAACGGCAGATGGCCAAAGAGAGCAAAAAAAAAATCTAAAAAAATTATTATATTGCATACTGAGCTTCCTCTAGTGGCTGCGAATACCCTGTTTTATCATGCAATGAAGGGAAGCAGAGGATTTATCAATGTATTTATGCCAGCTGTTCCTCCACAAATCAAAATAATTTGTACATTTTTTCAGAACTCTGTCTGCTATGAGGCGCTACGATATCTGTATACGCCCGACTTCTGATATATTTTTACTTTCAGTAAAGACATCCAGGCCCTTCTTGATCTTGTTCAATGAATCAACCATCACAACATCTTGCGGCACAGAGGTCTACTCAAAGTGGCATTTCTGGTTGGAGTGGGTCTTACAAATGGTCTATGATTTGGAGTTTCATTCTACGTAGGAGCCATCACCTATTTATTATACTGCTGTTATCATATGTGACAGAGGGGTCTATTGGCCCACCAAGCACCACAGACCCCCTCAGTGACTACAACCTTTAATGTGCTTCATAGATCCCGTCCTCTCACATCTTAGATGTGTATAATGTGCTTCATCTTCTTATTCTGCTGGAAATATGATAAGAAGATCCAATTATTTCAGCACATAACAATTTTTGGACTTGAACCTAAAAAACAACTTCTTTGAACAGATTCCCCATCGTTTCCATCCAGAACAATGCAGTCTTTGAAAGCGAACCATTACTGTGAAATGATTCAATACAGACATTTCTTCTCAATCGTTGCTACCTGTGTGATACCTAAAACATATTTGCACTCGGATTTCTAGAGGGAAACCATTTATTTCCAAAACCTTTTCAATTACAAAACAATAATTCGCACACCAAGTATCTGCTGCGATAATTCAATTCAATTACCCCACAAGAAAAAAATGGTATTAAACTCATATTTCCTAATCCTCTCACTACAGCGGCGCACGGTGCTTACTGTACAGCAGATTTATCTCCTGACAAGTCACACAATCCTATATGTGTGCGAGGAGGTGAGTGGATAGACAGATAGATATGAGATAGATAGATAGATAGATAGATAGATAGATAGATATGAGATAGATATAATAGATAGATATAAATAATAGATAGATAATAGATAGATATAAATATTAGATAGATAGATATAATATAGATAGATAGATAGATAGATAGATAGATAGATAGATAGATATAATATAGATAGATAGATAGATAGATATGAGATAGATATAATAGATAGATATAAATAATAGATAGATAATAGATAGATAGATATAAATAATAGATAGATAGTATAAAGAGGAGTATATCAGCGTCTGGAGGAACGACATAAGAACATCCCAGAAGCTGACAGTATACCAGAGCCTGCAGAGGGAGTACAAACTGGCCCCATATCTGGAGAAACTCCCCAATCCAAAAGACCGACAGATCCTGAGCCGCTACAGACTGGGCGCCCACAGCCTGCTCATTGAATCCGGGCGTCACTGACAGAGGTACATGCCCAGGGAGAGCAGACTGTGCCAGCAGTGCGACCAGGAGGCTCATTTCCTTCATGCGGTGCCCCAAATACTCAGCAGTGAGGGAGACTCACTTCAGGAGACTGTCTGATCTCTGCCCAGACTTCATCTCCATGGAGGAGGAAGAAAGACTCTCCATACTGCTGGGGGAAGAGGAGAACACAGCGGCCTGCCATAGACTGAGAGGAGCCTGATATACCATGAACTCCTATACCCCCACCCTGTATATGTCCCCATCCCCCAACCCTACCCAATTATTTCCCACTTGCTTTGGCAATGCTAAAATGTATTTAGTCCTGCCAATAAAGCTGATTTGATTTGATTTGACTTGATATTAGATAGATAGATAGATAGATAGATAGATAGATAGATAGATAGATAGATAGATAGATATGAGATAGATAGATAGATAGATATAATAGATAGCTAGCTAGATAGATAGATAGATAGATAGATAGATAGATAGATAGATATGAGATAGATAGATAGATAGATAGATAGATAGATAGATAGATTAGATAGATAGATAGATAGATAGATAGATAGATAGATAGATAATAGATAGATAGATAATAGATATAATAGATAGATAGATAGATAGATAGATAATAGATAGATAGATAGATAGATAGATAGATAGATATAGAGAACAATTAGGAGAAGTGCTCTTCTGAAAGAAACTTTCTAATTGTATTCTTATGAGAACTCTTCGTACCATTGTCTATGCAGTGCACATTTTTACTGAAAATAATTAGACAATTAGTAGGAGATAGTTGTAGAGGATTATGACCAGACGAGTAATAAAAATCCATCTAATAATGCTGTAGTCACAATTACACATTTTTAATTATAAATAAATGTCCCCTAATGACCCAGCTTCTTATTAGAGATCATGGCATATAGGCGAAAACGCGGTCTTGTTTGCTGGTATTTCCTGAGCCCCCCATGTGCCCCTGATGTTCCTGGTCTCCATGTTGTATCTAACAGGGGTTTACAACCATCATCAGCCATTTTGGAGGCTTTGAAGGGCTTCCTTTGACCACTCGGTCGCCCCAAACTGTATACACATATTCACACTTGTCTCTCTCTCTTTTACCCTCACTCAATATCTGTCTGTAACGAGTGCGTTGGTCCTGTAGCCATAGTCATGCAGCTTACGTTTTTTCTTGGAAAAATTCCTGAAACAAGTAAGAGCATGGTGGAGGAAAAAAAGACCAGGCCCTTCTGTCCGGGGTGGTAAAGCTTGCTAGCCCATCTTTGCTGTGAGGCTGCCTTACTTCTAAGTACATCCCTGTAATAAGACATGTTTTTACATAAAAAAACTACTGAAATTGTAACAATGTATCACATGTATAGATGTAGCAGAGCTGACATTGTCATTTACAGAGGAGCTGTCACCTCTCCTGACATGTCCCTTTTAGAAACTACTTGCATTCCCCATGTAATAACAATTCTGGAGCATCTATTCTCATAACTCTATGTTGTACCATTCCTACTATTATTCCAACTAGAAGTTTAGTAATGAATTGCCAGAAAAGACTAGATGGGTGCTATCAGTTGGGGAGGAGGGGGAGGGGGGGGGGGGTCCCTGCAATCTGACACTAGCATCATGGATTGGATAGGGTCAGACTGTGCAGGTGCTTCCCCCCCTACCCCCCACACAACAGGTAACACCCATCTGAACCTTCCTGGCAATATATTACTAAACTTCTAGTAGGAATAATAGAGGGATGACACAACATAAAGTTATATGAAAAAATGCTCCAGAATTATTATTACAAGATGAATGCAAGTAGTTACTAAAGCAGACATGTCAGGAGAGGGGACAGGTCCTCCTTAAGTGTTTCACCCAATTTACCATAATAACTCAGTTAAAGGGGTTGTCCCATGAAAACTATTCTACAGTTTTCAAACCAGCACCTGGATCTGAATACTTTTGTAATTGCATGTAATTAAAAATTTTACATAGCCTCTGAGTTATTCAATAAAATGTATCTGTATAGCGCCACCTGCTGTTTGTTTTGGTTTTTTATTTCTTTGTCCTACTTACGGAGAAGGTTGCACATGCTCAGTTTCATCCTTCAACTGCCCTCTGAGCTGTGATAGGGAGAGCTGAGACACGCCCTCTGAGCTGTGATAGGGAGAGCTGAGACACGCCCCCTGAGCTGTGATAGGGAGATCTGAGACACGCCCCCTGAGCTGCAGCAGAAAAGACACTCCCCTGAGCTGCCAGCTTGATATAAATCTAGCAGAGCAATGAATGGGGAGGTCACTGGATCCATGTGAGGTCCAGGGCTGGTTCTAGCTTTGTTAGAAAGAGATTATCATGTTCTGTATGATGTCTGATTTACATTTTTTACATTAGTCATGGGAAAAACCCTTTAAGATAATCTGGTAAATTTCATTGCGGTCCTTTAGAAAAACAAAAATTCAGGGTCGGACTGGCCCACCAGATGACCAGAGGATCCTCCGGTGGCCCCAGGCCCTGATCCCATACTGGGTCCTAAAGGTCCAGGAAACCATTAGGCTGCCTTTGGAGATCTATTTCTTTGAATCAAAATCTATTAGACTTTATATGGGGGTTGGGCCTAAATAATAATTTCCTCTGGAGGGCCCAAGGAGCCCAGGTCCGCCCGTCCACACATTACATCACAATGGGTTGCGCAGAATGACAAACCCAACTCTGCTATGTTTAAAAACTCAGCTGCCTTTGTGTACAAATAAATGTGACGCTTCGTGGCACAACTTTACAAAGGCACAGCGCTGCAGATGTTATTGTGGAGAATCGTCTGGTACAGAATATAGAAAGTTCTATGTCCTTATAGGCATTAGGCGGCATCGTAGGTGTGATTATAATAGCAGGGTTTGGCGTCCTACGCTGTTATTACAGCCGGCCCAGCTGCCAAGGAGCCGACACGAGACGCAATAACTAATATTATTATCTGTCTCCAATCCCTTCATAGACAGGGAGAGAGGAGCTGCAGACGAGCTATTCCGAGGGGGTAGACAACTGCCTATGTGGGTGTAGGGCGGAGACATATTTCACAATCTGAGACGATCAATGGAAACTGTTTCTCCAGTTACATCTAAAGCTGCGTGTAGCATCTGAACACACCACAAGCATCCTTGGTGAGATCCTATACTGTAATGCTGCATTGCATTGCAGATGTCGTTTTTCTTTTTTTTTCACTACATTTCACTTCTAGGACAGGGATGCCCAACCTGCGGCCCTCCAGCTGTTTCAAAACTACAACTCCCAGCATGCCCTGATAGCTGTAGGCTGTCCAGGCATGATGGAAGTTGTAGTTTTGCAACAGCTGGAGGGCCGCAGGCAGGGGTGCACCTAGCCTTTCTGCTGCCTGAGGCGAAAACTGAAATGACGTGTCCCCCCCCCCATGCCAAATTCTCAACCTAACCCCTACCCTCCAGCCTTAGTTGCACATGGAAGGTATCCGTGGTGTGGACTGCAATACGGATGTCGCCATGGGTACATGAGGCCTAAGAGAAAAGCTGTCTTTGAGTCCCATTACAACCAATCAGAGCTCAGCTTTCATTTCTTAAACTTCTCTGGTAAAATGAAAGCTGCAATGTGATTGGTTGCTATAGGTATCACAGGCATTTTTGGCTGCTGGCCTTTTGTATATTTTCTGGGGTACTGTTATTTAAAGGGGTTATCTGATATATAACCCCCCCCCCCTCCCCCAATGCCTGGGCCCCTTGTATAGATTATACTTACCTGCTCCATGGCACCCGCGTCCCCCCGGATTCCTGCACGGCTGCCGCGCGGATCAAAGCATCTGGCAATGGGGGGGGGGGAAAGGCAGCCAATAGCAGGCAGCGACTGTGGACCAGATTCGGGCAATCTGCGGCACTCCAGCTGTTGTAGAACTACTATTCCCAGCATGATCTATTTATTTTTATGAGAGTTCTGAGAAGAGCAGAGCAAGTAGGCATGCTGGGAGTTGTAGTTTCACAACAACTGGAGTGCCGCAGGTTGCCCACCCGTGCTTCTAGAGGGTGGAAGCTTAGACGGGCAGTCTAGACCTGCCCCAGATTTATGGATAAATGTGGTGCAGACACTTTTCTCTGACTCTCTTACTCTCAGATAGGTTTTTACACCAAATTTGGTGCATTTTAGACAGGTTTGTATGCCAGAATTGTGGCAAAATGGCGCATTTAAAGGGGTTTTCCCATCTCAGACAATGGGAGCATATCGCTAGGATATGTCCCCATTGTCTTATAGTGCAGGTCCCACCACTTGGACCAGCACCTATATCGGGAACAGAGCCCTAAAAGTGGTGGTGGGTGCACTGCACATGCGCAGCCGCCCTCCATTCATTTCTTTGAGGTTGCTGAAAATAGCCGAGCACTGGCTTGGCTATTTCCGTCGGTCCCATAGAAGTGAATGGGAGCGGTGGTGGCGCAATTGCGGTGCGCTCCCATTCACTTCTATGAGGAAAACCAAGGTCCTCCGGCCATCACTTTCCCAGCTCCAGAGGTGGGACCCGCACCTATCAGACAATAGGGACATATCCTAGCAATATGCCCCCATTGTCTCAGATGGGAATACCCCTTTAAGCCCATCCCCTATCCTGTCGAGCTCTGCCCCTTCTGCCATGCCCCACCCCCATGTAGAGCAGGTCAGAAAAAAAGTGCAGAAACCACAGATGTTCCAAACTGCCGCAATTTGCGCCACTTTTTAGACAGATTTTTGGCACAGACACATTCGCAAATCTCGGCCTATGTTCAAGGAGACAAAATGATAAAGGAGGAACCGATCATCGTAAAGGACTCAAAGAAGTGGTGGAACACCATAGAAGCTCAAATGTCATCTAGTGCAAGAAGGACTATAAAAGGTCCCATAGATACAAATCCAAATGAAATGTCACATAATCAACCAAGTCATAGTGCCCTGCAGAAAATGATGACTACCGCCTCAATTCCTCAATGCACATTTTGACCTCAGCTTTCTGAAGGGGTGCTCGAGATAAAGTTGCCTGACATGTCCTTAACCCCCAGGGTCCCATTAGAGACTTATGGGGTCATTTATCAAACTGGTGTAAAGTAGAACTGGTTTAGTTGCCCACAGCAACCAATCAGATTACACCTTTCATTTTTCACAGCTCCTTTGGAAAATGAAAGGTGGAATCTGATTGGTTGCTATGGGCAACTCAGCCAGTTCTACTAAACACCAGTTTGATAAATGACCCTATTACTGACTAAATCATTTAACGGGATTTGAGAAGTGGCAGAAACACCCCATTGCTTCCAATATAAATCCATGATATGACAGTATGTGCCCATAGTATATACAGGTGCCATGTTGTCAGGATCTATAGTACTCTGCATCCGTATATATGACGCCCTTAAACGCATCAGCATTTTTAGTTTTTCGCTCGCTTGAATTAAAAAAAAAAATCTCAATTTTTACACAATGAGCACACCTAAGGGAAGGAACCTACGCTGAGGACATTAGAGGAAGGTTCATGGTTTATTGTCTCTCCGGGATATTCCCAAAGGTGAAGCAACCAATTAAATTAGGAATTGGATTATGCAAATGTTTAGACATTAAAAAAAACATAAAAGTGCATTATTAAAATTAACGGGGAGGTTGTATATTTACTATATACGTGTCACTATGGATTATTACTCATCATTCTCTTGGCAATTATGGCACTTTGTAATGAAACTCGGTGATGATCGCTGGCGAAGAGAAATCATTAGACACACATTTTATAATTTAATTAGAAACTGATAAAATAATTAACATATCACTGAGGTAAGATGAAAAACTCCAGCTTTACAGAGGTTTCACACTATGGTGGAGATTTATCACTCACCGGCGCACCCTCCGGCAGTACCGTGCGCCTAAATAGAAAACTATGGCCCGCCGTGGATTTTGGTCTTCAGAAAATTGGCGTAAATGAAGAAAAATGTGCCAGGCCCCACCCCCTACCAGCCCTCGGTTTGCCATTTTTTCAGAAAGTGCCGATGGTGGCGTAGAATTGCCACTGGCAACAACATTTGTTGCAAGTAACGTTAAAGAAGATGCAAACACAGGGTTTGCAACTTTTTTTTTACACCAGAAAAGTGGCGTTGGGGAGTCCTTTTCTGAGAAACAAGACTTTTTTAATGCTTTTTCTTTTTTTGCACAATGCTGGCCAATAGTAAATTATTAAACACCCTTAACGCACTGCTTTTCTTGTACTTTTGATGTTTTTTAGGAATTTTAAGACAGTTTTTTTTTTTGTCCCTTGGTGTCTTTTTTTTTACAAATCACAGTATGTTCAGGTTATGGTGTTTTTTTCCAGACTTCTCTATAGGAAAAGAAAAGTCGGAAAAAAAACATTGTGGGGGGCATTTACTAAGACCGGCATATTGCACACTGGTCTTAGTCTATCCCCCGCTGGCGTAGGAGCGGCAAAATTATTTTGAGGAGCGCACTTCTTAAAAAGGACATGTCACCACAAAATGCAGTGCAATATGAAAGCACCATGTTATAGAGCAGGAGGAGCTGAGTGGATTGATATCTATTTTTATGGGAAAAGATTTAGTAAAACTTGTAATTTATACATTTACATCTTTGCTTTTTTCACTTCTTGTGAACAGCTATCGGTACAGGAGGGAGGGGTTATCAGTGACTGACAGCTATCTCTGTATACACACAATGCTGTCAATCACTGATAACCCCTCCCTCCTGTACCGATAGCTGCTCACAGAAGGTAGAAAAAGCAGAGACATAAAATCTTTTCCCACAAAACTACACTGCGTGCAGAATTATTAGGCAAATGAGTATTTTGACCACATCATCCTCTTTATGCATGTTGTCTTACTCCAAGCTGTATAGGCTCGAAAGCCTACTACCAATTAAGCATATTAGGTGATGTGCATCTCTGTAATGAGAAGGGGTGTGGTCTAATGACATCAACACCCTATATTAGGTGTGCATAATTATTAGGCAACTTCCTTTCCTTTGGCAAAATGGGTCAAAAGAAGGACTTGACAGGCTCAGAAAAGTCAAAAATAGTGAGATATCTTGCAGAGGGATGCAGCACTCTTAAAATTGCAAAGCTTCTGAAGCGTGATCATCGAACAATCAAGCGTTTCATTCAAAATAGTCAACAGGGTCGCAAGAAGCGTGTGGAAAAACCAAGGCGTAAAATAACTGCCCATGAACTGAGAAAAGTCAAGCGTGCAGCTGCCAAGATGCCACTTGCCACCAGTTTGGCCATATTTCAGAGCTGCAACATCACTGGAGTGCCCAAAAGCACAAGGTGTGCAATACTCAGAGACATGGCCAAGGTAAGAAAGGCTGAAAGACGACCACCACTGAACAAGACACACAAGCTGAAACGTCAAGACTGGGCCAAGAAATATCTCAAGACTGATTTTTCTAAGGTTTTATGGACTGATGAAATGAGAGTGAGTCTTGATGGGCCAGATGGATGGGCCCGTGGCTGGATTGGTAAAGGGCAGAGAGCTCCAGTCCGACTCAGACGCCAGCAAGGTGGAGGTGGAGTACTGGTTTGGGCTGGTATCATCAAAGATGAGCTTGTGGGGCCTTTTCGGGTTGAGGATGGAGTCAAGCTCAACTCCCAGTCCTACTGCCAGTTTCTGGAAGACACCTTCTTCAAGCAGTGGTACAGGAAGAAGTCTGCATCCTTCAAGAAAAACATGATTTTCATGCAGGACAATGCTCCATCACACGCGTCCAAGTACTCCACAGCGTGGCTGGCAAGAAAGGGTATAAAAGAAGAAAATCTAATGACATGGCCTCCTTGTTCACCTGATCTGAACCCCATTGAGAACCTGTGGTCCATCATCAAATGTGAGATTTACAAGGAGGGAAAACAGTACACCTCTCTGAACAGTGTCTGGGAGGCTGTGGTTGCTGCTGCACGCAATGTTGATGGTGAACAGATCAAAACACTGACAGAATCCATGGATGGCAGGCTTTTGAGTGTCCTTGCAAAGAAAGGTGGCTATATTGGTCACTGATTTGTTTTTGTTTTGTTTTTGAATGTCAGAAATGTATATTTGTGAATGTTGAGATGTTATATTGGTTTCACTGGTAAAAATAAATAATTGAAATGGGTATATATTTGTTTTTTGTTAAGTTGCCTAATAATTATGCACAGTAATAGTCACCTGCACACAGAGATATCCCCCTAAAATAGCTAAAACTAAAAACAAACTAAAAACTACTTCCAAAAATATTCAGCTTTGATATTAATGAGTTTTTTGGGTTCATTGAGAACATGGTTGTTGTTCAATAATAAAATTAATCCTCAAAAATACAACTTGCCTAATAATTCTGCACTCCCTGTATATATTAATCTGCTCAGCTTCTCCTGCTCTATAACATGTTACTTTCAGACTGCACTGTATTTTGTGATGACAGGTCCTCTTTAAAAGGCATCTGTCAGCAGTTTTGTACCTATGACACTGACTGACCTGTTACATGTGTGCTTGGCTGCTGAAGACATCTGTGTTGGTCCCATGTTCATATGGACTTCAAAAAAGTCACTACATCGTCACTACTAGTGTTGAGCGAATCAAACTTCACGAAGTGGAATTCAATCCAAATTTCAGGGAAAATTCGACTCACCACGAAGCCAAATTTCCTCGTGCTCCGTGGTAGAGAATCAATTTTCCATGAATCACGGTAAAAAAAATTAAAAATATCATACTTACCTCCTCCATTTGAATGTGAAGCGCCGGCCGCCGCCATCTTGATTGAAGATCTCAATCTCGAAATCCTGTGCACAGTGACGTATAACATCACCAGGCCGGCCGATGTGATGACGTCATCACGGGCCACGTTAGATTTCGCGCTAGATCTTCAATCAAGATGGCGGCGGCCGGCTCTTCACAACCAAATGGATGAAGGTAAGCATGATTTTATAAATTTTTATTTTATTTTATACTTTGTTATTACTGTCAGATGTTCCCCATCATTGCACCCGCTACTTACAAAGAAATGAGCTTTGTGATGAAGTAATTCGTCACAAAGCAAATTTTTTTTTTTAATTCGGCAAAGCAACTAAATAAAACATTTTAATACTTCCCTCATTACTAGTCACTACCTTCCTCTGCTCCAATCACTGCCATACCATCAAACTCTATGGAACCTGTCCAGGGATGGCAAGCAATGGATAAGTGGTGCTCTGCATCAAATACTTCACAGTCCAATCTTCAAAAGAGGAATCAATGCGGCACTCACCATAAAATCCTTTCTTTATTCATGAATCCATAAAATACATTGGCTTTGTAGTGCAAGATGCCTATCTCCTCCTTTTCTGGAAGTATTAACATTTTCTGCGCCGGCCCCACACTGCCCGCGCAAAACCTGGAGTCATAGGAATAGATATCTGTAATGAATAAATCAAGGCAACTGGACTTACTGTAGATTTCTTAAAAACGTTTCACTCGTTCTTCTAACGAGTGAAACGTTTTCAAGAAATCTACAGTACGTCCAGTTGCCTTGATTTATTCTTTACAGATATACCATGATCTGGATAAATGAGAACCATTACAGACACATAGGAATAGATGCTCCAGAATCATTATTACATGGGGAATGCAAGTAGTTACTAAAATATGCGTCAGAAGAGGGGACAGGTCCTCTTTAACTAATAATTCTACAACCAGAGGTTCATCACATTACATTTTATAGCTTCTTCGAGGTGCAGGATACAGCTATGTATTTTTTCATACATAGAACACCATCAGTCATTACCTCCAGCACAAGCCTCACAATCAACCCCAAGGGTTCAGATCTGATGTCTGATTCACGTAGTTTGGTGACAAGAGTTCCTGCTGAATAATGGGGGCGTTCAATCAAACCGCTGTCTCGTTCCCTGAATACCACATTATGTTGTTTAGATGTTTAATGCCGGTGGCTAGAAAGTAATGGTCTAAGATTATATATGATCAAAGCAATATAATAATAATTTATAAAAATAAAATAAAAGTTTACAAAAAAATCATGAAATGCCCCCAAGGTGAAAAAAATAGAACACAAAGGCAAAGGAAAGAAAGGTTGATACATGGTTAGGGCCTCGTGGAGTCATCTGCATTGAAATAGTCATGGTCTGCTATTTATATCTTCTATTAACAGGTAAAAACACAATTATTGGAGACTGAATTGTTCCAGGTTTCAGGCAATCTCTAAATAAAATGGATTTTTTATATTACTGAAGCTTCTAGTGACAAGAGTAATAGATTTTAGCCGGGGATGAATGCCCACGCCTGGCACGCATTGGCAGGAAGACTCTTTGCATTAAGATTTTACACAAACATGAGGCAGGTGTCTAGTAAACCTTTACAGGGACTGGCCTATTCAGCGGAAATCTATTAGCCTATGTTACGGTTGGATAAAAAATGTAGATTTTTGTCAAAACACCGGGCACCAAGGACACTTGCCCACGCCAGGTCTTCTGCATTAGATCTCTGAGCGCTAATGATGGTGATAATCAATTGTATCTGCTTCCTCCCCCTATGACAGTGCTCCAAGTGAATCTACCAACACCCTGATCAGAGGGTCCTTATAAACCCTTCAGTCGTAGTTACACAATAATCCTTCAGTGTGAATGCGTCCTACGATTGAGCGGCCACTGCTGAAATTGTGGCATGTTCCATAATGTGCTGTATTATGCAGAGGCGGGAATAAAGTGCCTCATGAACGTACCTGTAGGGATTTTGTGTAAAACTGCCCAGGGTCTATGAGTTTGAGAATGGAATATACATGGTCTTTAAATGAGAGCTAACACCAGAATACCCCACCTACAGTCTAAATCTGGTGGGCTCCATAACACTAATGAGACTTTTTAAAGTAGTATAACTCCTACTCCTAGTGTCAAGTAGGCTAGGGAACAGTGCAGTCCTGTACTCTACCCGCGCCACTGCCCCGACCTACTTAGCGGCCTCCAACTTGGCGATGATCCCTAACTTGACTGAAGTACAAGAGCCTAAACCTAGTGGGGTAAAACAGACAGGCAAAACCAGGACTGGATCAAAATCCAAAGGTGAAGTCAAAATCGGACCAGAGTCCAAACCAGAGAGATATGTTAGAACCAACAAAAGGTACAAACACAGTCAAGGCCAGAGAAATAATTAACAACCAGGAGCAAGGTCAGGGACAATTCAAAAGGAAAGGTCATCAAAATCTAAGTACCGGAAAATTTGAGATTTGAGCTCTAATTTATACCAGTTTCTGATGTAAATTATAGTAAATGTACCCCTGCTGATAAGCTCCACCCATGCTCTGACCACTTTTTGGAAAAGCTGTGAACGTGGTGTAAAAGTACACAAAGGTACACTTTTTTGCAAAAAATGAGGTCCTCTAAAGTCGCTTGATAAATTCCTCTCAATGTTTCTTTGAGTTTCCCCTTTACAAACCACTCCGACGGAAACCACATCTAAAACATGAGGGACATTTTTTTTCATAGAGTTTTTCACCACGTAGCACATTACCTGCCTGTATGAACACATCCTTATAACACAGAAAGGGAAAAGGCTAAATCCTCCAAAATAAAAAAAAAAAGCCTGGGAAGTAATTAAGACAAATGTAATCCACATGTGCGGCTGAAATATCCCAGAGGGAAATGTTGTTAATATGTGAAAGCTGTAAAACGTGAAATGGTGAAAATATTTCACTAATGAAATCCGCATGTCCCTCTCGTCTGTGTAGTGAAGATGGATGAGTTCTTAGCTGGGAGGAGAATCGCCGTGTGATTGAATTCTACTGATCTGTGCATGGATGGTCATGGTAGAATTTCATAATATGATAGTGATAATTCTCATGTGTCATTGCTTCTGTAAATCATCTCAGATGGTGTAAAACACATCCAGATATGTATATGATATGGACACTAAAATATGAAGGTTCCCATAGCTCACTCCGTAAACCAGGATCACAGCCCTGTATAGTCTATCAGCAATATGACTGTACAGGTGAAACTCGAAAAATTAGAATATTGTGAAAAGGTTCAATATTCTAGGCTCAAAGTGTCCCACTCTAGTCAGCTAATTAATCCATACCCCCTGAGCAAAGGGTACCTGAGATTGTGACTTTGGGTTTTTCATAAGCTATAAGCCATAAGCATCCAAATTATACACCAATGTTTCTGCCTGTAATATTTCCAGGTGCTTAGCAGAAGGAAATTTGTGTCATGGCGCCCATTATGTGTCCCGCCATTGACAGCCAGCCCCATTGCATTTATTTGCAGTGGTGTTGTGCAGGACATCCTGCCACCACATGTTACTTCTCATGGCAGGCTTCCAACTGGCATCTTTCAGAAGGATAATGCTCACCTGCATACTGCAAGGGTTTCCTAGAAATGTCTCCACCAGATTGTGACACTTCCGTGGCTGCCCGGTCACCAGATTTATAGCCAATCAAGCATTTATGGAACCAGCTGGGACTCCAGTTTCAGCAACCTACGAGTGTGGATCTACTGGACAGGCTGCAACATCTGTGTGCAAATGTGCTGCAGGATACCAGAACCTCCATGCCCAACCATATCTCACCCGTATCCAGGCTAGAGGAGGCCCAACAGGATCCTAGAGCCTCTTTTCTATAGTAGTTTTCCCCAATAAACTTATCCTTTCCTCTAATATTGTAATCACTTCAATCTTTCATCATTACATTCACACATGGGAAGTTTCATTCCATTCCAACAACTTCTTCTTGGTGCCATATTTAAAAAAATAATAATTGTGGGATATTTTTCCATGCCTATATCTATATTTAAAAAAAAAAATTAAAGCGTGTCACGGAAGGTAGGTAAGGGCTCTTTCACACCTGCGTTCTTGTCTTCCGGCATAGAGTTCCGTCGTCGGGGATCTATGCCGGAAGAATCCTGATCAGGATTATCCTAATGCATTCTGAATGGAGAGAAATCCGTTCAGGATGCATCAGGATGTCTTCAGTTCCGGAACGGAACGTTTTTTGGCCGGAGAAAATACCGCAGCATGCTGCGCTTTTTGCTCCGGCCAAAAATCCGTAACACTTGCCGCAAGGCCGGATCCGGAATTAATGCCCATTGAAAGGCATTGATCCGGATCCGGCCTTAAGCTAAACGTCGTTTCGGCGCATTGCCGGAGCCGACATTTAGCTTTTTCAGAGTGGTTACCATGGCTGCCGGGACGCTAAAGTCCTGGCAGCCATGGTAAAGTGTAGTGGGGAGCGGGGAGCAGCATACTTACCATCCGTGCGGCTCCCGGGGCGCTCCAGAGTGACGTCAGGGCGCCCCAAGCGCATGGATCATGTGATCGCATTGGACACGTCATCCATGCGCATGGGGCGCTCTGACGTCACTCTGGAGCGCCCCGGGAGCCGCACGGACTGTAAGTATACCGCTCCCCCGCTCCCCGCTCCTACTATGGCAACCAGGACTTTAATAGCGTCCTGGGTGCCATAGTAACACTGAACGCATTTGGAAGACGGTTCCGTCTTCAAATGCTTTCAGTACACTTGCGTTTTTCCGGATCCGGCGTGTAATTCCGGCAAGTGGAGTACACGCCGGATCCGGACAACGCAAGTGTGAAAGAGGCCTAAGCAGGGAAATGACAAAACACCTCAAATAGGTCTCCAGGTTTTGGTTAGTGCGCTCTGTCTGACCATTCGACTGAGGATGAAAAGCCGAAGAGAAAGACAGTTGAATTCCCAGACGAGAGCAAAACGCCCTCCAAAACCTGGAAAGAAATTGCCTCCCCCTATCAGACACCACATCAGAGGGAATGCCATGTAGTTTTACAATGTTATCGATAAAAACCTGAGCGAGAGTTTTGGCATTGGACAAGCTAGGTAACGGTACAAAGTGGGCCATCTTACTGAAGCAGTCCACTACCACCAAAATCACAGTTTTCCCAGTGGAACTCGGTAAATCAGTAATAAAGTCCATGGACAAATGCGTCCAAGGACGAGACAGGGTAGACAAAGGAAGAAGGGATCCTGAAGGCCTAGTGTGAGCCACCTTTGCCCGTGCACAGGTCTCACAAGCTGCCACATAACCCTCCACACCCTTGCGCAACCCTGGCCACCAGAATCTCAGGGAAATAAGATCTATGGTGGATTTGCTTCCAGGATGTCCCGCAAGGACTGTATCATGATGTTCCTTGAACACCTTGTATCGCAGTTCAGCAGGAACAAACAACTTGAATGGAGGACAGGAATCAGGAGCTAGGGGATGGACCCTGCGACAGAACTTCTCCGACCCCCACTTCTGATGCATCAACCTCCACGATAAACGGTTGAGACACATCAGGTTGCATCAGAATGGGAGCAGACACAAAACATTTCTTAATAGCAGAAAAGGCCTGTAATGCCTCATCCGACCGAACAGAGAGGTCATATCTAGTCAATTTAGTCATATCTGTCAAAGGTTTTACAATGGTGGAATAATTCAAGATTAATTTTCTGCAATAATTGGTAAAACCCAAAAAACCCATCAGAGCTTTCTGATTCTCAGGTCGGTCCCATTCCAGTACCGCCCGGACCTTTTCAGGGTCCATACGAAAACCAGAGTCAGAAAACAGGTATATTAAAAACGGTAGCTCAAATACACATTTTTCCAATTTTGCATACAATTTATTCTCCCGAAGGATCGACAACACCTGTCTCACGTGATCCTGATGGGTCTCCAAATCGGGTGAGTAAATTAATATGTCATCAAGATAAATAACAGCAAACTTTCCCACTAAATGATGGAAAATATCATTGACAAATCGCTGAAAGACCGCTGGCGCATTAGTTAAACCAAAGGGCATGACAAGATTCTCAAAATGACCTTCAGGTGTATTGAAGGCCGTTTTCCACTCATCTTCTTCCTCAAATTATAGGCTCCTCTTAAATACAACTTGGAGAACACCTTGGCTCCGACAATTTGATCAAATAGATCAGAAATCAAAGGAAGGGGATACGGATCACGGACCGTAATAAGAGTCAATTCCCGGAAATCCAAACACGGTCTAAGTGATCCGTCTTTCTTTTTTACGAAAAAGAAGCCGGCGGCCACAGGGGATTTGGATGGCCTAATACGTCCCTTTGCCAAACTCTCGGCAATATACTTCCGTATGACCTCTCTTTCAGGTGGGGAAAGGTTGTATAGCCGAGATTTTGGCAGATTAGCTCCAGGCATGAGATTGACCGGACAATCATATTCTCGATGGGGGGCAGCTCCTGAGCTCCACCTTCCGAGAATACATCCGCAAAATCAGAGAGAAACTGATGTAGGACCGTAGTTGACACCCCTGAGATAGAAGCACAAAGACAGTTGTCCGTACAAAATTCACTCCAGCTACTGATTTGTCTTGTTTGCCAGTCAACAGTAGGGTTATGCATTATCAACTACGGTAAACCTAGAACCATCGGAGCAGACAAGCCCCTCATAACAAAACAAGAAATGGACTCAATATGTGAAGGAGGAATCTTATATCTTTCTCTAAGACGTCTATCAAGCCGCACTGCCAAAGACATGGCCGTCTCCAATGAATCGGGATACTCATGAAAAGCAAGGGCATCTTTCAACCTTTCAGATAGCCCCTGACAAAACTGACTCCGGAGTGCAGGATCATTACACCCCGAGTCAGTTGCCCATCTTCTAAATTCGGCACAATACGACTCCGCAGTACGTTCTCCCTGTAACAAACTGCGCAGCTTAGATTCAGCCATAGAGACGCGGTCTGGGTCATCATAAATCAAGCCCAAGGCTCTAAAAAATTCATCCAGTCGACAGAGAAAAAGCCTAGGACTGCACGGCCCCTTTGAGCAGAGATATAATGATCCCCACTCTTTGATTCTCGTCACCAGATGACATCGGCCGCAGACGAAAATACAACCTGCTGGACTCCCTGAACCGTATAAAGTCATCACCACCCCCTGAGGAGAGAGCGACTTTAGGCGCTAAGGAGACCTGCTTTCCTCCAACGGCACCAGACGCCAGAGCATTCTGACACCGTGCAACAGAATTGCGGAGGTCAGCAACCTCCAGCGATAATCCCTGCATGCGATCAGTGTCACGGAACCATGAACCAGACGTACAACAAGGGATAAGTGAAAATAAGAAGGCTTTATTGAAAATAAAGCTGTAAAGCAAAAGTCCAAACGGATGGCGAAACCGAAGCAGAGTCTTTGCGAAGCCAGAGGTCAGGAACCAGAAGGGTAGTCAGACGAAGCCAGGATCAGGAACCAGCAGGGTAGTCAGACGAAGCCAGGATCAGGAACCAGCAGGGTAGTCGGACGAAACCAGGATCAGGAACCAGCAGGGTAGTCGGACGAAACCAGGATCAGGAACCAGAAGCAGCAGCAGTCTAGAAGCATGTGAACACAGGAGGACCAAGCGAGGAACTGAAGCCACAGACCTCCTAAATATATGAGCTAGGCATCCAGCTCCTCCCAGTGGGAAGGAGGAGCCGCAGGGTGGGAGGCTACAAGAAACCCAGAAACCAAGATGGCCGCCAGCACATGTCAAACGAAGGAGAACAGCAAGAAGGTAAGACCATGACAGTACCTCCCCCTCAAGGGCCCCTCCTCCGCGGAGTAAAGAACGGTTTCTGAGGGAAGCGTGCGTGGAAGGCTCGGAGCAAGGCAGGAGCATGGACATCTGCGGAGGGAACCCAGGAACGCTCCTCTGGACCATAACCACGCCAATGGACCAAAAACTGCACCCGACCGCGGACCAGGCGTGAGTCCAGGATATTGCTCACCTCATACTCCTCACGATTACCCACTTGGACCGGACGAGGCCGAGGAACCGAGGAAGTGAAACGATTACACACCAGTGGCTTCAACAGGGAGACATGAAACACGTTGGAGATCCGCATGCCAGGAGGAAGCGCAAGGGCATAGGCTACCGGGTTTACCCTGCGAAGCACTCGGAAGGGACCAACAAAGCGAGGCGCCAGCTTGGGAGTGGGCACTCGAAGGTTGAGGTTGCGGGTGGACAACCATACACGGTCTCCGACCTGGTAGGAAGGAGCAGGCGCTCGTCTGCGATCAGCCTGGAGTCTCTGGCGCTGCGCAGAGACCTCAAGGGACTTCTGGATCAGTACCCAAGAAGCACGTAGGACGGAAAGGTGATCCTCCACAGCCGGAATATCCTGGGGAGAGAATACCTCCGGTAACACGGCAGGTTGGAACCCATAATTGGCCATGAAGGGAGACGTCCCAGAGGAAGAGTTCACCGCCGTGTTCCTGGCAAACTCAGCCCAAGGCAGGAGGTCAACCCAATTGTCTTGGTGATCGGAGACATAGCAACGAAGGAATTGCTCCAAGGCCTGATTGGATCGTTCTGCGGCCCCATTGGACTGAGGGTGGTAGGCCGAGGAGAAGGAGAGATGAATCCCCAACTGGGAGCAAAAGGCGCGCCAGAACCTGGACACAAACTGACTCCCCCAATCCGACACAATCTCCTTGGGCAAACCGTGCAACCGGAAGACCTCCCTGGCAAAAATCGTGGCCAACTCTTGTGCAGAGGGTAACTTCTTGAGAGGAACACAGTGGCACATTTTGGAAAACCGATCCACAATCATGAGAATGACCGTATGGCCTCGGGATGCAGGGAGGTCCACAATGAAATCCATCCCCAGGTGTGACCATGGGCGCTCCCCGGTGGCTATGGGTTGCAGAAGGCCCAACGGAAGGTGCCGAGGGGACTTACTCTGGGCACAAACGGAGCATGCCGCTACATATGCGGCGATGTCGGAACGTAGGGAAGGCCACCAGAACAGACGTGAAACAGCCCAGGACAGCTGATTCTTTCCAGGATGCCCCGCGGTCTTGGAGTTATGGTAGGTTCGCAACAACCGAGTGCGCAACTCCTCAGGCACAAAACATCTGCCGTTGGGTCTCCCAGAGGGAGCACCAGATTGAGCCGCCAAAATCTGCTCACCCAGGGGAGAGGTCAGGCTGGTGCGAATGGCGGCCAAGATCTGATTCGGAGGTATGACCGAAGTCGGAATCGACTCCTCCCTGGACAGCTCGGAGTACTGCCGTGATAAGGCATCCGCCCTGATGTTCTTGGAACCGGGTAGGTAGGAGACCACGTAATTAAAACGTGACAAGAACAGAGCCCATCTGGCCTGACGTGGTGTCAATCTCTTGGCCTCAGAAAGGTAGGTCAGATTCTTGTGGTCCGTCAGGATGAGGACCGGAACCACCGAACCCTCGAGCAAGTGCCTCCATTCTTTAAGGGCCTGCACAATGGCCAATAACTCCCTGTCACCAATCTGATAGTTGCACTCCGCGGAAGACAGTTTCCGGGAGTAAAACCCACAAGGAAGCAGAGGACCCTCTGGTGTTCTACGCTGAGACAGAAGGGCGCCTACTCCCGTCTCAGACGCGTCCACCTCGAGGACAAAGGGCAACCCAGGGTTGGGATGCGACAGAATCGGAGCCGACACAAAGGCGGACTTTAGAGCCTCAAAAGCTCGGATGGCATCGAGCGGCCAGACCTGGGAATTACTGCCCTTCCTGGTCAGATCCGTGAGAGGCTTGGCTAGCATGGAAAAGTCCCTGATGAACTTCCGATAATAATTGGCGAAGCCCAAAAAGCGCTGCAGGGAACGAAGACCACTGGGCTGGGGCCACTGTAAGACAGCCGAAACCTTCTCAGGATCCATGGAGAACCCCTCAGCGGAAATGATGTAACCTAAGAAGGTTACCTGGGATCGGTGAAATTCGCATTTCTCAAGCTTACCGAACAGCTTGTTCTCTCGTAACCGTTGCAACACTCGTCTGACATCCAGAATGTGGGCCTCCATGGATTCAGAATATACCAAGATGTCATCCAAATAGACCGCCACACACTGCTGCAACAGGTCACGGAAAACATTGTTGATGAATTCCTGAAAGACTGCGGGCGCATTGCACAACCCAAAGGGCATAACCAAGGATTCATAATGACCGGTCCTGGTGTTAAACGCGGTCTTCCACTCATCGCCCGCCTTGATCCTTACCAGGTTATATGCCGCCCTCAGGTCGAGTTTGGTAAAGACCGTGGCCCCTTTAAGGCGATCGAACAGCTCGGAAATCAAGGGTATCGGGTAAGCGTTCTTGATCGTGATGCGATTGAGACCCCTGTAATCGATGCAAGGCCTCAACTCACCGCCCTTCTTTTTCACAAAGAAAAATCCAGCCCCTGCCGGGGACGAGGATTTGCGAATGTGTCCGCGTGAAAGCGCCTCCCTCACGTACTCCTCCATGGCCTCATTCTCCGCTACCGACAGTGGATAGACTTTGCCACGAGGAGGAACGGCACCAGATTGTAACTCTATGGCACAATCGTATGGGCGGTGCGGAGGTAGGGCAACCGCGCGCACCTTATCGAATACATCCCGGTACTCCTCGTATTCAGGAGGCAACAGAGAGTCCGAGGAAGTACACAGCAACTTGACAGACCCATGGATGCAACTAGCCCCACACTGCGGTGACCACGAGAGGATCTCGGCCGATCTCCAATCGAAAGTCGGATTATGCTTCCGGAGCCAGGGGTACCCCAAGACCACCGAGTAGTGTGGAGACGAAATAACCTGGAGGCAGACCGACTCTCTGTGAACGGCACCAATGGTTATCCCCACTGGAAGGGTCTCATGAGTCACGTGTGGCGGCAGAAGGGGTCTGCCGTCTATCGCCTCAAGAGCCAGTGGGGAGCCTCGAGCCTGCAGAGGAATGGAATTGGCGGCAGCGAACACATTATCAATGAACAAACCACCAGCACCAGAGTCCACCAACGCCTGGGTCGTCACCGAGCCCCCGACCCAGGAGAGGACAACAGTGATCAGTGGTTTGTCAACACGGGAAACCGGGGACGAGGAGACTCCACCCAAGATCTGCCCCCGACAGGATCTCAGGTGCGAGCGTTTCCCGGACGGTTCGGACATGCCAACCGAAAATGCCCACCGAGACCACAGTACATGCATCGGCCCTCGCGTCTCCGGAGTACCCTCTCCCCCTCGGACAGGCGAGCAAACCCCAGCTGCATGGGTTCACCCCCAGACAAGTCATCCCCAGGAGGCGTGGGAGGAGAGGGAGGCACGGGTGGGACAGCAAACGTAGGCGCCAATCTGTTAGAAAACCTCCGCAGGCTCTCCTTAAAGGAAGGTCTCTCCCTGAGTCTGGTGTCAATCAAAATCAGGAAAGAAATAAGAGACTCGAGCTCCACTGGTAGGTCCTTAGCTGCAACCTCATCCTTCAAGGCATCCGAGAGACCATGAGAGAAAGCAGCGACCAGAGCCTCATTATTCCAGCCCACCTCTGCTGCCAGGGTACGAAACTCAATGGCGTATTCAGCTACGGATCGTGAACCCTGTCTGATGGACATAAGGAGCTTCGCAGCAGAGGCAGCACGAGCCGGCACATCGAATACCTTCCGAAGAGAAGCAACAAAACCGGAAAACTCGGCAACCACCGGATTGTTGTTCTCCCATAAAGGGCTGGCCCAGGCCAAGGCCTTGTCCGAGAGCAGCGAGATCAAGAAGCCCACCTTTGATCTCTCAGTAGGAAAGGCATGTGGCAGCAACTCGAAATAAATGCCCACCTGGTTAAGGAAACCTCGGCACTGAGTTGGCTCTCCCCCAAAGCGCTGTGGAAGAGGGGCAGAACCGGTCATACCCCGAAACACCGCAGGTGCAACAACAGGTGTCGGGGTAGACACTGGCGCAACAACCGGAGCGGCAGTAGGAGCGGGCCCAGGAGCGACAACCGACCCATCGGCAACGGGAGCGAAATGAGCCGTGCGTTCAAGCAGGGTTTGCAACGCCACAGCGAACCGACCCAACAGGTGATCCTGCTGATCAAGTCTGGCAACCAGCGTGGGTAGCGAGGATGGCCCTGTACCGTCAGAATTCATGGCTTGGTCCTAATGTCACGGAACCATGAACCAGACGTACAACAAGGGATAAGTGAAAATAAGAAGGCTTTATTGAAAATAAAGCTGTAAAGCAAAAGTCCAAACGGATGGCGAAACCGAAGCAGAGTCTTTGCGAAGCCAGAGGTCAGGAACCAGAAGGGTAGTCAGACGAAGCCAGGATCAGGAACCAGCAGGGTAGTCAGACGAAGTCAGGATCAGGAACCAGCAGGGTAGTCGGACGAAACCAGGATCAGGAACCAGCAGGGTAGTCGGACGAAACCAGGATCAGGAACCAGAAGCAGCAGCAGTCTAGAAGCATGTGAACACAGGAGGACCAAGCGAGGAACTGAAGCCACAGACCTCCTAAATATATGAGCTAGGCATCCAGCTCCTCCCAGTGGGAAGGAGGAGCCGCAGGGTGGGAGGCTACAAGAAACCCAGAAACCAAGATGGCCGCCAGCACATGTCAAACGAAGGAGAACAGCAAGAAGGTAAGACCATGACAATCAGCCAAAGCATCCATAGCCTCCATTTAGCAAACAGCAGGGATATTACAGTTTTATGGCGGGTTATAATGTCACAGAAGGTAGGTAAGCAGGGAAATGACCAAACACAGGGAAAACAAACAGAACAATAGACTAGGCCCAAATACTAGGGAGAAAAGGGTCACCTCCTAGCAAGGCTTTGCCTATACTGCTGTGCACATGTGCATACCCTATGGTGGATATGCATATGCCCTCGTGCCTAAGACTATATACCCTGGGAGAACCCTGAGCAGTAGGGGAAGGGGAAGAGGCGACCTGCTTCTTCAAACAGTAAGAAGCAAGCGTCTCCCTAGAGGCCTAGATAAAAGACACCAAGGGAAGAAACAGAGAGAACTTATCTTGAGCTGAGCTGGAGCAGAATATCCACAACACATTCAAAGCCCACAGGAATGAACTATAACCCGCACAGGCCACTGGGAGAAGGAGGAATAAATAGCCTCGCTAACAATCAACCCAGTACACCTGAGGGAAGGTGGATCCAGCTCAAACCCAAACCAAAACAAAGAGAAGAATCAGACATGTGCAGCCAGCCTGGCATATCTCCGCACATTCACAGGGCAAGGCGTGACAAAGGGGTTATCCAATTCTAAAAATGCCCTCTGTCACTCTGGATCCCTGCACAACGCTGCTGCATCTCTCTCTCGCGGATCAAAACATCCGGCGTCACCCATGATGCAAGGGGGATGGTCACCGTTGCGGCCTGCTATTGGCTGCAAACCCCGCCCCCCGATGTTTTGATACGCACAACGGGGAGATGTAGCGGCAGCAGTGCAGGGATCCGGAGTGATGCGGGTGCTGGGTAGCGGGGTAATAGCAGGATAAATATGATCTATAGGAGGGGCCCGGGCATTTGGGGGGGGACATTTTTAGAATTGGATAACTGGATAACCCCTTTAAATTCTGTATTTTTCACACTGACTTCTAGGCCTAAAATGTTTCAAGACTTCCTGCTGTTTGAGAGCAGACACTTGAGCTATATACTTGGAGGGATTTCCTAGGGACATTATTTTAGACAAGGTCTGTGACTTGTGCAGAGGTCAGGAGGGAGTAGATAAGCTGTGATATCACTTATTGTGGTTATCTATATAAAGGTGATAGCTGTCATTGTAATCTTGCCTGTGATGATAATTTGATGGCTACTTAAAAGTTACCTGTGCAGAGCAGGGAGTCTCAACATATTAATATAGGCCTAGTGGCCAGTGCAAAAACTGCACAATTTTAACTATTTGTTTTAATATAGTGATATGGAAAATTGAAATAAAAATCACCAAAAATTCTAATAAAAATATTTAACATAAAATTTGGTCTAAAATTAAAAAATACTGTAGGTCATTTTATGATGATACATTCCTTGTAGCTAAGACTATTTTTTCATTTTAGAAGCATTAATACAATAAGAAAAAATGGTTGCAAATATGGAGTTCTCCTTTAAGCACTAACCAAGCCAACTTTAGCAACTGATGGCCCTGACCCTCCGCGCCCCTGGTACATTTATGAATGCCCCATGCTGATTTACATAACTTGTGCTCACTGGCGTCATTTCTTCTGGTTATCTTAACAAAAATATTACATTTTGTGAGACAGAAAGTCAAAGATGCAGGTGCAAAAATAAGGGAGTTATTTTTATACTGTGGGATAATTAGTGTAATTAAGTCACGGCTATTAAACTGCCAGAATAAGAGAGCCAAGCAGTGTTTTCAAAGACTTTGCAATGTACAATATAGTATGGAGCAAT
The DNA here is from genome assembly GCF_905171765.1 of Bufo bufo. Classification (NCBI taxonomy): domain Eukaryota; kingdom Metazoa; phylum Chordata; class Amphibia; order Anura; family Bufonidae; genus Bufo; species Bufo bufo. The sequence continues at coordinate 779,611,969 of NC_053390.1, read as the reverse complement.
TAACTTAATTTCTTTTTGTGCTCTGTATTTTGCTTCAAGTTTTTCAGTGTCTTATTAATACATCTTATAAAAAAAAAAGTTATATTTATGTTAAATATCTCTATTCATAGAGTCAGGATTAAGTAAGGCCACTTTTATTGGCTTCTTTTCTATAACATAGCATTGCTTAATCGCCTCGGTATGTTTTACAATGCAAATTTTTATTTAATATTTTGCAAGTTCTACTAATATTTCAGTTCATTTCGGTCACTTCTTTTCAGGTCTCCCTAATTGAAACCTCACTATAATCTAAAATGAGTGGCTGCGCTGCCCAGCAGCATGCGGGCCTGTGCTCATTCCAGTGCTGTTAATTACCACGTAATTACTCGTTTTTGAGAGAAAACAGGTGCAATGGAAATATTCCCACCAATATATAGATGATGTATGTGTGATACAGTCCAGAAAACATCATACTTATACATAAAGGATGCTAGACATCTCTATAGAATATTCTTCTCCTATAACATTTAATGATGGGCACCAACTGAGTTTTCTTTGCATTTGATCTTGTTACCAGGTATCTGCTGTGTTACCTGGTCGTAAAGTCCGTGATCGGAGACAACTCTGATCATAGACTTTTAACACCTCAGATGCCATGGACAATTATCACAATGGGTGGGTATTTACTGGAAGCGTGGCACTCCCAGTGGCCAAACGCCCCCCTCCCCCCCATGAGGAGACTGCAGGCGCCATTCCGTTGCTATGGCAGCCTATGGCCTTTGTAGGCTCCGAAGTCTGCCATAGTAAAGTTGTTCTAAAGCCCTGCCTGTGGGGCTATATAGTAGCGCAGATTTTTCCTCGTAGACTGCAATGGTAAATCACTGCACTCTATGGTATAAGTGATCAGATGACCGTATGTTAAGTCCTCTATGAGAACTAAAAATAAAAGTGAAAGAAAGTGTTTAAAAATATACAAAAAGATAATTATTCAAATCACCCACTTATAAATAAAATAAATAGAAAAAATATATAAAGATTATTGGCATTGCCCTGTCCAAAAATGCCTGAACTATTCAAATATAAAAGTATTTATCCCATATGGTGAACGGCAGAATGGAAAAAAAAAACTAAATGGCCAAATTGCCGGCCAGGACCGTGTCCAAGTGTGAAAGGTGTATTAGCAATATCCCTCTCACTGCAGTAAAGTCTCTATCAGCCTTAAACAGCAAATACCTTACTGACTTCAGTGCTCGGCCATGCAGATTCTAAACCTTCTTGGTTCTTTCCTTCTCTCTCTTTCTACACTGCGTGCAGAATTATTAGGCAAATGAGTATTTTGACCACATCATCCTCTTTATGCATGTTGTCTTACTCCAAGCTGTATAGGCTCGAAAGCCTACTACCAATTAAGCATATTAGGTGATGTGCATCTCTGTAATGAGAAGGGGTGTGGTCTAATGACATCAACACCCTATATTAGGTGTGCATAATTATTAGGCAACTTCCTTTCCTTTGGCAAAATGGGTCAAAAGAAGGACTTGACAGGCTCAGAAAAGTCAAAAATAGTGAGATATCTTGCAGAGGGATGCAGCACTCTTAAAATTGCAAAGCTTCTGAAGCGTGATCATCGAACAATCAAGCGTTTCATTCAAAATAGTCAACAGGGTCGCAAGAAGCGTGTGGAAAAACCAAGGCGCAAAATAACTGCCCATGAACTGAGAAAAGTCAAGCGTGCAGCTGCCAAGATGCCACTTGCCACCAGTTTGGCCATATTTCAGAGCTGCACATTACTGGAGTGCCCAAAAGCACAAAGTGTGCAATACTCAGAGACATGGCCAAGGTAAGAAAGGCTGAAAGACGACCACCACTGAACAAGACACACAAGCTGAAACGTCAAGACTGATTTTTCTAAGGTTTTATGGACTGATGAAATGAGAGTGAGTCTTGATGGGCCAGATGGATGGGCCCGTGGCTGGATTGGTAAAGGGCAGAGAGCTCCAGTCCGACTCAGACGCCAGCAAGGTGGAGGTGGAGTACTGGTTTGGGCTGGTATCATCAAAGATGAGCTTGTGGGGCCTTTTCGGGTTGAGGATGGAGTCAAGCTCAACTCCCAGTCCTACTGCCAGTTTCTGGAAGACACCTTCTTCAAGCAGTGGTACAGGAAGAAGTCTGCATCCTTCAAGAAAAACATGATTTTCATGCAGGACAATGCTCCATCACACGCGTCCAAGTACTCCACAGCGTGGCTGGCAAGAAAGGGTATAAAAGAAGAAAATCTAATGACATGGCCTCCTTGTTCACCTGATCTGAACCCCATTGAGAACCTGTGGTCCATCATCAAATGTGAGATTTACAAGGAGGGAAAACAGTACACCTCTCTGAACAGTGTCTGGGAGGCTGTGGTTGCTGCTGCACGCAATGTTGATGGTGAACAGATCAAAACACTGACAGAATCCATGGATGGCAGGCTTTTGAGTGTCCTTGCAAAGAAAGGTGGCTATATTGGTCACTGATTTGTATTTGTTTTGTTTTTGAATGTCAGAAATGTATATTTGTGAATGTTGAGATGTTATATTGGTTTCACTGGTAAAAATAAATAATTGAAATGGGTATATATTTGTTTTTTGTTAAGTTGCCTAATAATTATGCACAGTAATAGTCACCTGCACACACAGATATCCCCCTAAAATAGCTAAAACTAAAAACAAACTAAAAACTACTTCCAAAAATATTCAGCTTTGATATTAATGAGTTTTTTGGGTTCATTGAGAACATGGTTGTTGTTCAATAATAAAATTAATCCTCAAAAATACAACTTGCCTAATAATTCTGCACTCCCTGTAGAGTACTGTAAAGTAGAGATACCTTTCTTGATGCAAAGCCCAGTGCCTTCAGCTCTCCCCACTCAGTGCCTTCAGCTCCACTCCCCCAGTGCCATCAGTTTTCTCCCACCCAGTAGCATCAGCTCTCCCCCAGCCTGGTGCCTTCAGCTCTCCACCCCTTGAGCCATCGTCTCCCCCCTTGTGTCATAGTCTCTGCCACTGGCACTTTTGATGAGGGCACTGTGTCTGACACTATTCATGAGGGCACTGTGGCTGGCACTATTGATGAGGTTACTGTGGGGGCACTGTTCCTGGTGGCCTTTTTACTGGAACTATTTATGGTGATTCTCTGGTTGGAGCCATTCATGGGAGCACTCTGGTTGGCACTATACAGAAGGGTGCTCTAGCTGCCATCATATATGGTGACACAAACTGGCACTAGTCATAGAAGCACTCTGACACCCTTTTTTTTATTGTGGGCACCCTGGTTGGCACTATTTCTGGGCACCTTTACTTTCTTTCTTGTATTATCCAGGGATCTTGAGGACACGCCCCCTGCAAGCTGGAGCTGCAGCTACCACACAGAGCTTCTGTCCCAGCACCCAGAGCTGTGCCTGTCCATGCAGCCTGCCCTCCTCCTGATACCCGGAGTGCACAGCGTCATTGGTTGCTATGATGTTGTGCACTCCGGGTGCCTGGCCTTAGTCGTGGCCCCACCCCCTCGCTGTCACCAACTTACCTTTCCAGCAGGGGCACAGCCGACACTCCACCGTTCCGTGCTGCTCTGGGCCTGATGCCACACAGCGCTTCAGGTCACGGTGTGTGTACGTCAGGAGCATGGACGTGCCGTGGAGTGTCTGGAGGCCCCCTGCTGGAAAGGTGAGTATTGCGGACCAGCGGGAGACCACGGAGCGGGAGTAATAGCAACTCTTCACTCCCGCTCTGTGGTCACGTGACACAAACGAATCCTCGATGCAAAAAATTTGCATAGAGGATTTTTTTGTGTCAAATTACTCGATTTAATTGAGTACTCATTGCAGCCCTACATGTAGCTCTTCTCACTTCCTCAGTTACCACTAGACTCACTGACTGAACTAGGAGCAGACCTAAGTCCATCACCTAACTTCCTACAGAGGCCAGAGTCAGGATTCTTTATTCTGACTGATCCATACTGACCTGTGGGTTATACAATACATTAGAAATCTATACAACAATAAACAATTTGCAAGTACCCTATTCTGGGTGCTTACTTTGCCTTTCAAAATCCTTAATCGAAGGGGCATTTTGCACAAGAGAAGCCTCTTTCCTTCATTCAAACTTTCTGCCATTGTCGACTTGAGAACAGGAGGAAGGGGCTGATTAAAAACAAGAGGCCTCTTCAGCTATGACATACACAAAGCCATATTTCTGCACTATATGAAGGCAATTCAATGGTTCTTAACAATAATCTTAGCATATACCATGTGTAACGAATGACTACAAGGAAAAGGTTTCTTAACATGGAAATTCTTTTGCAAAATTGTAAATGAATACTAGAAAATGTCATTCATTGAAGAGCCTGTGGCGACTGAAATTGTGCATGTAATGGGCAGCTGGCCAAGTAGCTGAGGTGATTCTTTAATGCATGTGTATTAGGTATAAGCGCTAAGCGAAAAGTTACCCAAGATCTGGTATCAGCTTGGTAAATATGATGACCAACTGGTCCAGGCCTGAAGAAGACCTCGATTTATACAGTTATCTGTGATCTCCTATATAAAAGGTGTATGGTTAAATGTCTCCAACAGACCCCCTCTTTGAGAAGACCACATATATAGACATCAGATTGCTGGCTGATGATGACAAAAATCAGGTGGGTCGGGAAGTTTGTGATTTCAGGTGTATCACCACCTTTATCTAAGAATGGTTTGTAACTCCAAGTGCGGATTAGGACAGGTGCTATCACTACATGGGCTTGGTGACATAACATAATGTGGCATGTGAAACCAATGTGGTGTCAGAAGTGGGGGGGTTGGAGTGGTGGTTACTCCACCAAATGGTTCTGATGGAGAAAGGAAGGCTTCCATCTAAGCCGAATGGTCCTCTCAATTCTCAGCATCCAGTCTTCCCATTGGAAAGGCTTTTCTTTACTTGGGACAAAGCTATGCTGGATACGATGAACTCCAGCAGGCTGTCAGATAGTTTTAATGCAAGTGTGAAGTCTTCATGAACGTCACTGTATTGATCTGTGTTATCTGACTAAACAACGCAGTGCCCTTAGACTGCTATGGGTCCATACTGTGCCTCCGTGGGCCTTTCTATGGCGGAACATCGAACAGTTTTTCTCACGGAGAATTCACAAGGAAAACAATGTGACATGTTCCATCACATAGAAATACAGTGCCTTAAAGAGGCAACATATAGGGGCATACACACTGTCTACAATATGGCTGTGTAATACGGACCCATAGAGGCTCCATGTGCCGCTATAGAGTGTCTGTGCATGCAGCTTCACCATTGCCATGGACCCCAAGGTTGTTATTCTCCTTCATACTTTTCTTCAGATCGCATCTCACTCACGCTGTAGAGAAGAAGAGTCTTCTCTCGGAGCAGTCTGCCACTTTTTGGGGGGATCATAGGTCTATTCCATAGACAGCAGTTGATTTCAGGACTGTGCAGTCTTCGGGTCTTCTTGAGCATGTCCCCTAGTGAGCGTTCCTCTAACTATACCACTTAAAAAAATTTAATTCTCTTTTAGCTGTGATATGCTTGCTCACCTTCCATCATTTCTCTGATCAAACACTTTCCCGGCATCCTCTTCTCTAGCTGCATAGTCTTCTTTTTTTTATAGATATGGCAATGCGGTAATGGTACAGATTCATCATATTCTGTTTGAACTAAAGGAGTTTCATTATAATGGATCACAGCCAGTGAAATGGGCGCAACAAAAATATATTCGCTGATCATTACAAGAAAATTGTGTTTGAAGTTTGAAAAGGGAAAAGTCAAACCAGTTATCACCAATCATTCTCCCGTTGGACTGTTCGACCTTCCTTATCCATAAAAGCTATAAGATAATCATTCCGCGGCTGGGGGAGGTTTCTTAACTTCTAGAATGAGCGATGCATTTCGTCTCTGAAGCACGGAGGCGCCGTTGTGGGGAGATGAGGCACATGAAAGAAGGTGTAAATTAGACAGCAAGTTACTGTAGAAATCTCATGTATTGTGTTTTTAATGAAAAAATAGTTACATCTCATACATATATACAAGATAAAAAGAAGAACTGTCAGGCTAAGTTTTCGAGCTTTCTCACACTGGAAGACTTTCAATTCCTGTTCTGGGCTTTATCCTTTTGAATACTGTGAAGTGCTGTACATAGAAGAGAGGGGACTCCACAGCAAACATTAAAATGGGCCCCCAATACAGAGCCAGGTTTTGCCCCTCAAGGCAAAAGCATCTGGTCTTTGTTTCCCACTCCATGCCCTTTCCTTGTGACTAGGACCAACTGTTGAACTAATGATAGTTTTTCTGGAAAAGGATGTCCAACATAAGGTTTCCCAACCAGGCCTGGCCACTTCACTCTAAGGACCCCATGGCAGATGAACAGTCTGTCTCTATGGTATGTGCTCATTTTGTGCAAAAAATATATTACTTTTGTCCACCCAAATTAGTATCAGTAGAACTTAGGGGTCAGTAGGTGAGGGGGCACAACACTTTTAAGAGATCATTATAGCAGGCAGTGAATGATCTTTGTCAATAATTGAGGGACAAGAAAATTGATAAAAAGAAGCAAGATGCCAAACAACGGAGGAAAAGACCCAAGGCACGGAGCATGATGAGCAAAAACTTTTTAGTTTTTGAAGGCCACTAGTTGCTCATGCAGTCAATGCAAAGTGAGACCTCATCCTAATTATTCCCATACGGAGTTAAGATTACTCATTATAACCAAAGTCATGAGGTACAAAGATATTCCAACATGTTGAAGGGCCATGATGCTGTGCAGACCCAGTCAAGTGGGGTTTCCATTACCCCTAAAAATCATAAACATGTTACAAAAATAATAAATTGTAATATACAATGTGTCTCTCTTTCCACATCGACAGTTATGTGAAGCCCCAGTTGTCACCACAGAGCCAAGTTGTTGCCCAACCCCATGCAACGAATTACATTCTGCTGTTGTGACATATCAACTATTTGGCACCAGTGATTGGCTACCACAGCCACATAGAGTTGAATGAACCATCATTGCTGTGCAAGGACAACAAGGATCAGTAGAATGGGCATGGCGCTAAATAAGATTAGAATTTTTCGAAGGCGTTGTCCAATGACAAAAAAATTCTAAATATAAATTAATTTAAGTTTCCTATACACATTAATTGTAATTTTTTTTATAGATAACCTGATTTCAATGTTGGTCTTATGGTCCCAAAAGTGGAACTTCAATTGTCGTTCTAAGACGAGTAGAGAGCTTCCTCACCCTCTGTGTGTTGGTGAGTGTAGGAAGGAGGCTGTCTGTCTGGCTCAGTTCATTAGCTAAGCCGGCCAACAATGAGGGGTAAGAAACTCTCTACCTGTCTCAGAATGACAGCAGAAACACCACTTCTAAGACCAGCGGTGAAATTAGGCCATATATAAAGATTTCACGAATATAGTATATCAGTGAAAAACTTTTTGTCATGTCAAACAACTCCTTTAACATTGTCATGGTCTGGAACCGCAGTCAGCAAACTGTAAAAACTGACACCTACCTTCTTACATAACTCTGGTTAGCAGAATCTACAGCTACCCCTAGGTGTTCACCAGAGCCCACCATATGGTTGCATGGACTTGGCTGCTAGGGCCCTAGGATATGTCTGTCGTGTATGGTGACAGAAAACGTGTGTAGCAGACCTGCCCGGATCACCAAACGGGAAACAAAAGAGTAATGAGCTAACCAGGGAGACAACCAGGAGAGTGAGTAGAAACCACATCAGTACGCAAAGAGATTAATCAGGAGGCAAACCAATGTCAGTACACAGATGATATCAAAACAGGAACAGGGTATGGGTTCTAAGCACAGATGGACAAACAGGAGCCAGGACACATACAAAATCACAGGCACTGGCCTACAGACAGAAGTACCTGATTTAAATCCCATTTTTAGTCCTCTGATGGGACACCAAGCCAGAGCCCTCACTGATTCAGCATCGTGTCTCTCTGATAGGCTGACCAGCCATGGCTTGGCTGGTTGGCTTGGCAACTAGTGTTGAGAGAATCGAAGTATCCGAAGTTGACTTGGATTGGAATTTCTGGAAAAATTATATTTGCCATGAATATCTTCCTGCTCCCTGGTAACGAATCTCATTTATCATTTTCTACACCTGTTTTTGGCATAGAAAATTACTTAAATCTACACCAGCAAAGTCGCACAGCCAGTGCCTAAGTTATGTAGAGGCCGGTGCCTCTACATAACGTAGTCGCATCAAGCACCAGCAGACATGAACTGAGACCGGCATCTAAATCTCCGGTCTTAGTAAATGTCCCACTATGTGCTTAATCTGTTTTACATGTATCCCAACAGGTATATGTCATGTCTCTAGGGGGTACCTGCAATGTCCATATGCCATGCGTTAAAATAGGCATCATAATGTATAATCCTCGGGTACTTTAATGTAATTTGTTGCATCAGGGAGTAGTTGGCTGAGGAATACTGCTAAAAACTGAATTAGAGTATCTGTAGGAAAAGATGACACATCAAGCCATGCCAATGAAGCAATGCAAAAAGTTCCCACCTTACTATGACCCTTTTTGGCCATTTAATTGTACCAAGTGGGTTATAGTGGTTGTGCCACGAAAAATATTCTACACTTTTCAATCCGGCACCTGGATCTTAATACTTTTTGTAATTGCATTTAATTTAAAAAATTTGCATAGCCATTGAGTCATTCAATAAAATGTGTCTGTACAGCGCCACCTGCTGTTTGCTCTTTTTCTAATTTCTCTGTCCTGCTCACTGAGATGGCCGCACATGCTCAGTTTCAACCTTCAACTATGAGTTGTGATAGGGAGAGCATGGACACGCCCCCTTGACTACAGCAGAAAGTACACTCCCCTTGAGCTGCCAGCTTGATATTAATCTGGAAGAGCAATGAATGTGGAGATCTCTGGATCCATGTGAGGTACAGGGCTGGTTCTAGCTTTGTTAGAAAGGTATTGCCATCTACTATATGATGTCTGAGCTTAATTTTTTACATTAGTCATGGGATAACCCCTGTAATGCTTGAACCTTCCCTGTCCACATTACTCCATTTAAAAGAAAGGGTCATGGGTCAGCTAGAAAACTCTGACAGGTTCTCTCTAATCACTGTTACATAATTAGGATCCACTCTCTTAGTTTCCGCAACGTGCTGCGATATTAACGGATATTATCTTGGCGCTGTCAGGATGACACAAGGAAGACTATTAACCAAAAACTTCTGATAATGAATTGAAATTCACATTTACTCTAGTGTCATTAATTATATTATTGTATGCAGCCAGACAATCCTAGCGCCTTGCAGAGTAAAACACAATCGATTACATGGCGGTAAAGATGGTGTCTGGGCTAACTGGTTGTACAGCAATGGATTTCTGGAACAGAGATCTATCACTTTTCCGAACATAACCATTATTAGACCCTGGGCTGACTATTCTTTATACTAAAACATCTTTAGGTGTCTGGTCGCTCGCTTAGTTGAAAAATACAAATCAAAGAAGTCTCTTCCATTGGGGTGCAATTTTAGTAGAGCAGATTATCTTCATACTGTGACATCACTGTGTTCAGTATCCATATAGTCTGATTATCTCTATACTATGACATTAGTGTTATTATTATTCCTGCAGTGTGACATAATTGTCAAAATTCATGTTCTGTGACATCACTGTGTGCATATTCCCTGTACTGTGACATCACTGTGTACATACCGTATTTTTCGCCATATAAGACGCAAAAGTGGGGGAAAAATAGCAGTGCGTCTTATGGGGTGAATGCTGAAATTTACAATGATACACAGCCGCCGCGATGCCGCACAGTGCGGTCGGCGGGTGTATCAACTGAGAGGGAGGAGGGGCTGGGGGCCGGCATCTGGATTAGGAATGACAGCAGGGACTTATCTAACCTGTAGGCATTGTTAAAATATAATAATCATGTGTAATCCAGCTGTATTACTTACAACATTAAGTTCCGTAGCAGAGAGGAGGGAGGAGGCAGGCCGGGAGGCCGGCGTGTCACTCACTACGTTACGCACCCGTGCCACCTGCTTCATTCATAAAGTGGGTGGCGCAGGCGCATGACGAAGCGCCACCCGCCCTCCCTCCCGGCCTGCCTCCTCCCTCCTCTCTGCTACGGAACTTAATGTTATATGTAATACAGCTGGATTACACATGATTATTATATTTTAACAATGCCTACAGGTTAGATAAGATTATATAACAGTGAGCGGGGCCGGTGCAATAGAATACAGGGACTGCACCAGTCCCTGCTGTCATTCCTAATCCAGATACCGGCCCCCAGCCCCTGTATTGGGGGTAATTCACAATACAGAGACACTGTTATGGGGGGGATCTGTGGATGGCACATAGCATAAGATGCTATATATGTGTCATCCACAGATCCCCCCATAGCAGTGTCATCCACAGATCCCCCCATAGCAGTGTCATCCACAGATCCCCCCATAGCAGTGTCATCCACAGATCCCCCCATAGCAGTGTCATCCACAGATCCCCCCATAGCTGTGTCATCCACAGATGTCCCCATAACAGTGCCATCCAGAGATCCCCATAACAGTGCCATCCAGAGATCCCCATAACAGTGCCATCCACAGATCCCCTCCATAACAGTGTGTCATCCACAGATCCCCCATAATAGTGTCATTCACAGACCACCATTAGTTCAAAACCCACCAAAAGCACACCTTTTGGTTCAAAATATTTTTTTTCTTATTTTCCTCCTCAAAAACTGTGACAAAACTGTGTGTATTATCCCTGTACTGTGACATCACTGTGTTTTGTTATCCCTGTACTGTGACATCACTGTGTTTATTATCCCTGTACTGTGACATCACTGTGTTTATTATCCATGTACTGTGACATCACTGTGTTTATTAAACCCTGTACTGTTATATAACTGTGTGTATTATCCCTGTACTGTGAAATCACTGTGTTTATTATCCCTGTACTGTGACATCACTGTGTTTATTATCCCTGTACTGTGACATCACTGTGTTTATTATCCATGTACTGTGACATCACTGTGTTTAGTAAACCCTGTACTGTTATATAACTGTGTTTATTATCCCTGTACTGTGAAATCACTGTGTTTATTATCCCTGTACTGTGACATCACTGTGTTTATTATCCCTGTACTGTGACATCACTGTGTTTATTATCCCTGTACTGTGACATCACTGTGTTTATTATCCCTGTACTGTGAAATCACTGTGTTTATTATCCCTGTACTGTGACATCACTGTGTTTATTATCCCTGTACTGTGACATCACTGTGTTTATTATCTCTGTACTGTGACATCACTGTATTTATTATCCCTGTACTGTGACATCACAGTGTTTATTATCCCTGTACTGTGAAATCACTGTGTTTATTATCCCTGTACTGTGACATCACTGTGTTTATTATCCCTGTACTGTGACATCACTGTGTTTTGTATCTCTGTACTGTGACATCACTGTGTTTATTATCCCTGTACTGTGACATCACTGTATTTATTATCCCTGCACTGTGACATCACTGTGTTTATTATCCCTGTACTGTGACATCACTGTGTTTTGTATCTCTGTACTGTGACATCACTGTGTTTATTATCCCTGTACTGTGACATCACTGTGTTTTGTATCTCTGTACTGTGACATCACTGTGTTTATTATCCCTGTACTGTGACATCACTGTGTTTATTATCCCTGTATTATGACATCACTGTGTTTATTATCCCTGTACTGTGACATCACTGTCTTTATTATCCCTGTACTGTCATATCACTGTGTTTATTATCCTGTACTGTGACATCACTGTGTTTATTATCCCTGTACTGTGACATCACTGTATTTATTATCCCTGTACTGTGACATCACTGTGTTTTGTATCTCTGTACTGTGACATCACTGTATTTATTATCCATGTACTGTGACATCACTGTGTTTTGTATCTCTGTACTGTGACATCACTGTCTTTATTATCCCTGTACTGTGACATCACTGTGTTTATTATCCCTGTACTGTGACATCACTGTGTTTATTATCCCTGTACTGTGACATCACTGTGTTTATTATCCCTGTACTGTGACATCACTGTGTTTTGTATCTCTGTACTGTGACATCACTGTATTTATTATCCATGTACTGTGACATCACTGTGTTTTGTATCTCTGTACTGTGACATCACTGTCTTTATTATCCCTGTACTGTGACATCACTGTGTTTATTATCCCTGTACTGTGACATCACTGTGTTTATTATCCCTGTACTGTGACATCACTGTGTTTATTATCCCTGTACTGTGACATCACTGTGTTTATTATCCCTGTACTGTGAAATCACTGTGTTTATTATCCCTGTACTGTGACTATCACTGTGTTTATTATCCCTGTACTGTGACATCACTGTGTTTATTATCCCTGTACTGTGACATCACTGTGTTTATTATCCCTGTACTGTGAAATCACTGTGTTTATTATCCCTGTACTGTGACATCACTGTGTTTATTATCCCTGTACTGTGACATCACTGTGTTTATTATCCCTGCACTGTGACATCACTGTGTTTATTATCTCTGCACTGTGACATCACTGTGTTTATTATCCCTGTACTGTGACATCACTGTGTTTATTATCCCTGTACTGTGACATCACTGTGTTTATTATCCCTGCACTGTGACATCACCGTGTTTATTATCTCTGTACTGTGACATCACTGTGTTTATTATCCCTGTACTGTGACATCAGTCTTTATTATCCCTGTACTGTGACATCACTGTGTTTTGTATCTCTGTACTGTGACATCACTGTGTGCATTATCCCTGTACTGTGACATCACTGTGTTTATTATCCCTGTACTGTGACATCACTGTATTTATTATCCCTGCACTGTGACATCACTGTGTTTATTATCCCTGTACTGTGACATCACTGTGTTTTGTATCTCTGTACTGTGACATCACTGTGTTTATTATCCCTGTACTGTGACATCACTGTGTTTATTATCCCTGTACTGTGACATCACTGTATTTATTATCCCTGCACTGTGACATCACTGTGTTTATTATCCCTGTACTGTGACATCACTGTGTTTTGTATCTCTGTACTGTGACATCACTGTGTTTATTATCCCTGTACTGTGACATCACTGTGTTTATTATCCCTGTACTGTGACATCACTGTGTTTATTATCTCTGTACTGTGACATCACTGTATTTATTATCCCTGTACTGTGACATCACAGTGTTTATTATCCCTGTACTGTGAAATCACTGTGTTTATTATCCCTGTACTGTGACATCAGTCTTTATTATCCCTGTACTGTGACATCACTGTGTTTTGTATCTCTGTACTGTGACATCACTGTGTTTATTATCCCTGTACTGTGACATCACTGTATTTATTATCCCTGCACTGTGACATCACTGTGTTTATTATCCCTGTACTGTGACATCACTGTGTTTTGTATCTCTGTACTGTGACATCACTGTGTTTATTATACCTGTACTGTGACATCACTGTGTTTATTATCCCTGTACTATGACATCTCTGTGTTTATTATCCCTGTACTGTGACATCACTGTCTTTATTATCCCTGTACTGTGACATCACTGTGTTTTGTATCCCTGTACTGTGACATCACTGTGTTTTGTATCTCTGTTCTGTGACATCACTGTCTTTATTATCCCTGTACTGTGACATCACTGTGTTTATTATCCCTGTACTGTGACATCACTGTGTTTATTATCCCTGTACTATGACATCACTGTGTTTATTATCCCTGTACTGTGATATAACTGTGTGCATTATCCCTGTACTGTGACATCACTGTAATTATTACTCCTGCAGTATGACATTATAGCCCACAAAATTCCTGTTCTGTGACATGACTGTGTGCATAATCTTCAATTTGCCCCAAATAACCCCATTCTGGCTGTTTTTGATATTCAGTGGCACAAACACACAGCTGAATTTCACCTTTTTACAGCAGATCATGTGCCAGGATATTCACAAGCAGATTAGTTTAGGTTGGCCATGCGTCCGGTTTTAGGCTGGACAGTCTGGTTTCCTGGCTCTCTGTCCGGCGCAGGGACTGGACAGACGCAGTGATGTCCTCCTTTTCAGCATTGTGCTGTCTGAGCGTGAGCTTCAGCTACAAACTGAGTGACAGGCTTCTCTCAGCCCCAGTCAGTCACTAGAGCCAGCGGACATGTCGCTGTGTGGCTGAGGGGAGGGAAGTACTCACCCGCACCCGCAGCTCACCTGACAGTCTTCTAGTTCTTGCCGGCAACGGGGACATGGCTTAGCAGTGACGGGGTGTTGCCTGGAATGTCCGGATTTATGGGATGAAGAGAGTGTCCACCCTAGATTAGCTTCAATGTATTTCACTGGAGCTAAACTGTGTTAACCTGTCCATCTGATAAATGCATCAAAAACCGCTTGTGATTTTACCAATACAGTGTTTTTTTACAGGTGAAATGTATTTCTTCTACGGAACATGTATTTAAGGTGGGACACAACCCCTTTTAACAGTTACTGTACTTACCTACAACACAGCTCCCAGGGTTGCCAACCGGAATTTTGCTTTTTTCTGGACAACCCAAAATCACGGACATCCAACATTTTTTACGGACAAATTGGAAAATCATAATAAATGATAAAGATTATAAGTAGTACATGTTTATAGCTCAATAAATAGATAAGAATGTGTTACAATCATTTACTGTGAGCTGTAATGTGATCATAATCAATAGGGATGAGCGAATCGACTTCGGAAGAAACATCCGAAGTCGGTTTGCATAAAACTTTGTTTTAACACTGTACGGAGCGAGCGCGCCGTACAGTATTAGAATGTATTGGCTCCGATGAGCCGAAGTTATTACTTCGCCAAGTCTCGCGGGAATTCACATAATACCTTCAGAAATTGATTTATACTGTAAAAAAAACATTTCCCGAACTCGGGTTCGGTTCCAAGGTACCACTTGGTACAGTAATAACTTCGGCTCATCGGAGCCAATACATTCTAATACTGTACGGCGCGCTCGCTCCGTACAGTATAGAAACAAAGTTTTATGCGAATCGACTTCGGATGTTTCTTCTGAAGTCGATTCGCTCATCCCTAATAATCAACACCAAAATCATCTAGTCAAGTACTGCCAGCCTCAAAAAAATCACAGACACGTCTAGTTTTTCACGGACACAGGAAAAAAGTCACCTACTCTTACGGACTGTCCAGAAATTTATGGATGGTTGGCAACTGACGGCTCCAGCTCCCAGAAGAATTATGAATAATGACTAATCACCAGGAGACCCCCCAATGGTCCACCAAATTCACATACCAATAGGTGAAAAACTGCATCCTGTACCATCGTGGAGTAACTGTTTTCTTCCAGTCACAAAAACAATAAAATTATATACAGGTTCATCGTGACACATATACTATAATTCACATTAACCCCTTTCCTCTCCCACGAGTTTGTCCTAGAATGGAAAAAAAAAGTGCAATCACCCAACATATCAACATCACAGTGGAACCCGAGTAAACCACCAGAGAGCAATATGACCACCTTATCAGTCTTTGGTTGGTTGGTAACGTTCACCTCCTTGACACACGGGTCTAATGTCCCGGACTGACAGCCTTGTGTTATGGCTGAATGCCCCATCCCAACCGCATGTCTACTGACTGGAACGAACAGCATCAAGAATGATTCCTGTGTCCAGTAACATCACTGTGTGCACTTTCAATGGTATAAGTATATGAAGTCCAAAGTTTGCAGTTGCACCTAAAAACTGGTGCCTGTAAAGTTTTGGGGTCCTGGTGCAGGTTTAGTATCGGATCAGGGGCGTAGCCATAGGGGGTGCAGAGGTAGCAGTCGCTACTGGGCCCAGGAGCCTGAGGGGGCCCAAGGACCCTTGTGGCACATAAGAAGAAACCGGTATTATTGAAAGTGCATGCTGGTCAAGTTATACCTCTGGCTGGAGGGAAGGGGTTAGGTCAAAAATTTGGCATTGGTGGGGGTGCTGTTTAAATTTTTGTCTTGGGCAGCATGAGGGCAATATGCTTCCCTGCCCCTGGCCACAAAGCACTGAGGGAAGGGGGGCCCAAGCTGAACTCTTGCACCAGGGCCCAAGAGCTTTTAGCTATGCCCCTGGTCTACCAGAAGAAAATCCTCTCTAGTAAGATCCAAGATCTAGCAAGACATTTGGCTCCCCTTGGAGAAAATCATTAGGGTTTATTGCTTTGATTCAAAATCTGTTAGACCTTAATGATGGTTTAGGACTTGGGCCTCAAGAATAATTTCCTCCAGTGGGCACAGGGATCTCCAGGCCGACACTGATGAGACCTTAGTCCATCACAGTTAGATATCACACCCCAACAGGTCCGGTGTGAATGCGGCCTATGATAACTGTGCTTTTTTGCTTTATTACACAACACTTGAGTCCCATCATATGTTAGTCATTTGGCAACGGTCATTCCATAAAGACGTATTGTCTGTAGCTGCGAAATTCCGAGTCTGCTCTAAACAAAATCAGGACACTTGGCCATGAAGCCGCCTGATAGCAAGCAGATGTCGCTGCGCATTGGACTAGTTGCACTTAATTGAACGTTATAACCATCTTCTCACACCAGCTACCTGGGAGGTCTTCTCTTCTGTCCCTGCACGTCACTCGGTGGAAATTAAACACACCGGGAAATGCTGGAAGTAAGGGGCGACTTGGACGACGTATTAATGTATTTTACTACAGAGAATATCACATGTCAGATCAACATGAGCTGGAAGTAAATGAAAACTAAAATGACTTCAACGCCGCTGCGGTTATATTCCTCAACGTAGGATATAATGTATAAGATATCAATGATATATGACATAATTTACCTGAAAATACAAACTTCATCTAATATTAAGTGTAAAACCATGTGAGCAGTCATCACTGATGAACCCACAGAATGATTTTATTTTCTTAAAAGGCACACTACCAAATTTTGTAGATCTATATGTTTGTACAGCATTTTTAGCGTTTACTAATTTATATATAAAACAGTTTTTGGATTATGTATTTAATTATTACCAATGAATAGAACTGTAGAGGTCACCAGCTGGTAGAATGCACTTCTTATATAATCCATTTATCTCAAAACCCTTAAGCCTCATGTTTATTGTATTAGGGAACGATCATCTGAAAATGAATAACAAAAATGGACAAAAAAAAAGAATTGGTGGGGGATGGGTGGTTACTAAGGATAAGGAGACTACTGCTACATCAAACCTTCGGGGTCCTTGAAAGAGAGTCTGCCAGATGTTTTGACCATGCTAAACTTCTGAGACAGCAGGGAAAACATACCTTTTCTGGAGCTTTTCTTATCAGGAGTAGT
This sequence comes from Bufo bufo, assembly GCF_905171765.1. Lineage (NCBI taxonomy): Eukaryota > Metazoa > Chordata > Amphibia > Anura > Bufonidae > Bufo > Bufo bufo. The sequence goes on along the minus strand of NC_053390.1, from coordinate 779,594,591 downwards.
GTGAATATGAAATTTGATTCCACTAGGTTCTGCTCTTGCAAGTGACCTGGAGGAGGAGCTTCACTGTGAAATGCAGTCTGCATTGAGCTGCTCCACATCCCCTCCCCTCTCGTCCAAGTGACAGCTGTAGCATCCAACCAGGAGACCACTACATCTGTCACTCAGAGCAGAGGGGTGGGGCTGTGAAGCAGCTCAAGGAAGACAGCACTTCACAGTGAAGCTCCTCCTCCTGAGCACTTGAAAGAGCAGAATCTTGTGGAATCAAATTTCATATTCACACTACTCCTGATAAGAAAAGCTCCAGAAAAGGTACGTTTGCCCAGCTCTCCCTGACCCCTGCCTAGTGCTGTCAGAAGTTTAGCATGGTCAAAACTGTTCACAGAGTCTCTTTAAAATGTAAGGTTTCTGCATGGGCATAGCTAGCAAATATTAGGCCCCACTGACAGACCCTCTAAAGTGCTGACAGGCTTGGGACCACTAACTAAACTGAATGGACACCCATTATGTCCTTACCTAGTGCTGACATCAGCTTAGCATGATCAAAACTGCTGACAGACCTTCTAACCTGTTGAAACCAGGCCCTAAGTGTTGAATGTATAACCCACTATAATTATTCTTCTCAAGTACCCCAACTTCTAACCATCATTATCACTATCATAAAGCTTCTGTGATCATAGACGCATCCTTTCCATATAATACCCAACGTCCCTAAAGACAAAATTATGAGCAGATGGAAAATCTACAACCTACATGCTCGGGATCACCCAACTATCATTTTAAAAATGCAGTCCTACGCGTGGGCAGCATGTTATAAAGCAGGAGGAGCTTAGCAGATTGAGATTCAGTACATTTTTGCCCTTTCTATGCTTAGGAGTCCAGTGGGCGGTCCTATCAGTGGTTGACAGCTATCTCTGTATGCACACTTATATAGGAAGGGCTGCCAATCAATGATGAGGACCTCCCACTGGACTCCTAAGGACAGAATGAGAAGTTGCAAAAAATCTTTTCCTGAAATACGTACATCAATCTACTCAGCTCCCCCTGGTCTATACCATACTGCCCACCCCTTGGACTACATTTTTAAAGTGATGACTTCCCTTTAAAGAGGTTCTCTGGGCTTTTAATTTTGATGACCTATCCTCAGGATAGGTCATCAATTTTAGATCGGCGGTGGTCCGACACCCGTGCCGTCTCCCTTCTCTCTTCCTGCTCACCACTGCTGTCTATGGCAAACGAACAGCAGCGAACAGGAAGAAAGACGGCAGATGGCGCATGCGCACTACGCACGCCATCTCCTCACACAGCTGATCGGCGGGGGTGACGGGTGACGGACCCCAGCCAATCTGATATTATGACCTATCCTGAGGATAAGTCATTAATATTTAAAGCCCAGAAAACCCCTTTAAATAATAAGTAAGGGTTTGACAATCAGTGGGTAAGCCCCTGAAAGCTATCTTGAAAACTGGCAGCAGGTTTTCAACAGCGCCACCTTAGGGGAGATGAAGCATTGCATAATTCCCAATGAAATCAGTAGTCTGTCTATATATAATGCATGGACGTACCCTCAATTTTCAATTTTTGAAAATGTCGAATTTTTACAAAGAGCCACCATTTGTTCCCAGGACAATATAGATTACCCCAATCTGATCAAGCGCACGTGCACGCATCTACACAGTCAAGAAAGTCTGCATTTTAACAGGATAGCATTATTCACAATTGTCCGTAGAGCAAAGACACAGAGACGGACAGGACTTAAGCCAAGCAGATGGTGGAGCAAATATGTGTGTGTGTTTCGTATTTGTATGCTAAAATTCACAGCCAACGGATTATAAGGTCAGGGTCACACAATCTGGCTGTTGATATTTCTATTTTATGTATGGCTCACTATGTGTGCGTTTTATATATATTTATATTTTTTATTCTTTTGTTTTGTTTTTTCTAAAGGAAAATACATGTACAACTGTAAAAAATAGTCCATTCCTGCCAAACACTATTAATTGAGGGCAATTGGTCAACATCTATATAATAGAACTGTCTTCTCTGATATAAAACCCGGCATATGAATGGTTTTGGAGATGAGGAAAGGCAGACACGGTCTATAAAAATGTGACTCCTGGATATAGCTCCGGCATATAAGGAAATGCATTCACATGTGAAGGTAAGAAATATCTGTTGGTGGTGTCAGTAAAGCTGGGTGCAAAGGTAATGTATTCAGCTCCTGCCTGGATTTATTTCAATATAAAACAAACCTTGACATATAGATAAAAGCAGCGCTGGATTTGTGGAACGACTATAATACTGAGCCTAAGGCGTCAGCGCAATTGTCAGGTTAGCAAGCAGAGCCTTGTTCAATCACTTCACCGCAATTCTCTGTAGTCATTATTTCTATTGCTACAGAATTGTAGCATCATTTTTTTTTATAGGGACAGAACTGGGCAGATCTCTGCTAAATTACAGATGGGGGCGCTGTTGCATTAATGGTTATGGAGAGTATGGGCATCATCAGTAGTAAAAAAAAAAAAAGTACTGCAGCAAGTTTTGCTAAAATTTTGCAAACAAAAAAATCAATACACCTCTTTTCACACATTTAAGGTTTTTATACCATTATTATTATTTATTATTAAAACACCATTCATTCCATGGCGCTGTACATATGAGTTACAGTTAGGTCCATATATATATTTGGACACCGACACAAATTTAGTTTTTATTACCTATTTACTAAAATATACCCTGTACAGAATTATTAGGCAAATGAGTATTTTGACCACATCATCCTCTTTATGCATGTTGTCTTACTCCAAGCTGTATAGGCTCGAAAGCCTACTACCAATTAAGCATATTAGGTGATGTGCATCTCTGTAATGAGAAGGGGTGTGGTCTAATGACATCAAAACCCTATATCAGGTGTGCATAATTATTAGGCAACTTCCTTTCCTTTGGCAAAATGGGTCAAAAGAAGGACTTGACAGGCTCAGAAAAGTCAAAAATAGTGAGATATCTTGCAGAGGGATGCAGCACTCTTAAAATTGCAAAGCTTCTGAAGCGTGATCATCGAACAATCAAGCGTTTCATTCAAAATAGTCAACAGGGTCGCAAGAAGCGTGTGGAAAAACCAAGGCGCAAAATAACTGCCCATGAACTGAGAAAAGTCAAGCGTGCAGCTGCCAAGATGCCACTTGCCACCAGTTTGGCCATATTTCAGAGCTGCAACATCACTGGAGTGCCCAAAAGCACAAGGTGTGCAATACTCAGAGACATGGCCAAGGTAAGAAAGGCTGAAAGACGACCACCACTGAACAAGACACACAAGCTGAAACGTCAAGACTGGGCCAAGAAATATCTCAAGACTGATTTTTCTAAGGTTTTATGGACTGATGAAATGAGAGTGAGTCTTGATGGGCCAGATGGATGGGCCCGTGGCTGGATTGGTAAAGGGCAGAGAGCTCCAGTCCGACTCAGACGCCAGCAAGGTGGAGGTGGAGTACTGGTTTGGGCTGGTATCATCAAAGATGAGCTTGTGGGGCCTTTTCGGGTTGAGGATGGAGTCAAGCTCAACTCCCAGTCCTACTGCCAGTTTCTGGAAGACACCTTCTTCAAGCAGTGGTACAGGAAGAAGTCTGCATCCTTCAAGAAAAACATGATTTTCATGCAGGACAATGCTCCATCACACGCGTCCAAGTACTCCACAGCGTGGCTGGCAAGAAAGGGTATAAAAGAAGAAAATCTAATGACATGGCCTCCTTGTTCACCTGATCTGAACCCCATTGAGAACCTGTGGTCCATCATCAAATGTGAGATTTACAAGGAGGGAAAACAGTACACCTCTCTGAACAGTGTCTGGGAGGCTGTGGTTGCTGCTGCACGCAATGTTGATGGTGAACAGATCAAAACACTGACAGAATCCATGGATGGCAGGCTTTTGAGTGTCCTTGCAAAGAAAGGTGGCTATATTGGTCACTGATTTGTTTTTGTTTTGTTTTTGAATGTCAGAAATGTATATTTGTGAATGTTGAGATGTTATATTGGTTTCACTGGTAAAAATAAATAATTGAAATGGGTATATATTTGTTTTTTGTTAAGTTGCCTAATAATTATGCACAGTAATAGTCACCTGCACACACAGATATCCCCCTAAAATAGCTAAAACTAAAAACAAACTAAAAACTACTTCCAAAAATATTCAGCTTTTATATTAATGAGTTTTTTGGGTTCATTGAGAACATGGTTGTTGTTCAATAATAAAATGAATCCTCAAAAATACAACTTGCCTAATAATTCTGCACTCCCTGTATATTCAAGTTATAGTTATATAATAAGTATGGACATAAAGTCTAGACTTTTAGCTTTCATTTGACGGTATTCACATTGAAATTGGATGAAGGGTTTTAGGAGTTTCAGCTCCTTTACAGGTGGCATCCTGTTTTTAAAAGGACCAAAAGTATTTGGACAATTGTTTCTTGGTTGGTGTGGGCAATTCCTTAATTATTTCATTCTCAATTAAGCACATAAAAGCCTACAGTTGATTTGAGGTGTGGTGCTTGCATTTTGAGGATTTTGTAGAGAAGTAAACATGGGGTCAAAGGAGCTCTCCATGCAGGTGAAACAAGCCAACCTTCATCTGCGAAAACAGAAAAAAAACATCCGAGAAAATGCTACACTATTAGGAGCGGCAAAATCTACAGTTTGGTACATCCTGAGAAAGAAAGAAAGCACTGGTGACCTCAACAATGCAAAAAGACCTGGACGCCCACGGAAGACAACAGTGGTGGATGATCGCAGAATAATTACCACGGTGAAAAGAAACGCCTTCACAACAGCCAACTAAGTGAACAACACTCTCCAGGATATAGACGTATCAATATCCAAATCTACCATAAAGAGAAGACTGCATGAAAGTAAATACAGATGGTTCACTGCACGGTGCAAGCCACTCATAAGCCTAAGGAATAAGAAAGCTAGATTGGACTTTGCTAAAAAAACATCTTAAAAAACAGCACACTTCTAGAAGAACATTCTTTGGACAGATGAAACCAAGATCAACCTCTACCAGAATGATGGAAAGAAAAAAGTATGGCAAATGCATGGTACAGCTCATGATCCAAAGCATACCACATCATGTGTAAAACACGGCGGAGGCAGTGTGATGGCTTGGGCATGCATGGCTGCCATTGGCACTGGGCCCCTAGTGTTATTGATGATGTGACACCGGACAGAAGCAGCCGGGTGAATTCTGGGGTTTTCAGAGACATACTGTGTGCTCATATCTAGCCAAGTGCAGCCAAACTGATTGGTCGGCCTTTCATAATACAGATGGACAATGACCCAAAACATGAAGCCAAAGCAACCCAGGAGTTTATTAAAGCAGAGAAGTGGAATATTCTTGAATGGCCAAGTCAGTCACCGGATCTGAACCCAATAGAGCATTCACTTGTTAAAGACTAAACTTCTGACAGAAAGGCCACAAACAAACAGCAACTGAAAACTGCTGCAGCAAAGGCCTGGCCGAGCATTAAAGAGGAGGAAACAGCGTCTGGTGATGTCCATGAGTTCAAGACTTCAGGCAGTCATTGCCAACAAAGGGTTTTCAACTAAGTATTAGAAATTAACATTTTATGTACAATTATTTAATTTGTCCAATTACTTTTGAGCCCCTGAAATGGGATTTAGTTTAAAAAATGCTTTACTTCTTCACATTTTTATGCAATCATTTTGTTCAACCCACTGAATTAAAGCTGAAAGTCTGAACTTCAACTGAATCTGAATTGTTTTGTTCAAAATCCATTGTGGCAATGTACAGACCAAAAATTAGAAAAATGTTGTCTCTGTCCAAATATATATGGACCTAACTGTATATTTACAATCATAAACCAATTTATGTTAGAGGGAATCTGTCAGCAGTTCTGATCATGCTAAACTTCTGACAGCAATAGGTAGGGGCTGTTCTGGAGCTTTTATTATCAGGAGCAGTGTGAATATGAAGTTTTATTCTATCAGGTTCTGCTACTGCGAGTGCCTTGTAGGCGGAGCTTCACTAGGAAGTGTGCTTTGCATAGAACTCCTTCACAGTCCCTCCCCTCTGCTCTGAGTGGCATTTGTAGTTGTCTCCTGGTTGGAGGCTGCAGCTGTCACTCAGAACAGAAGGGAGGGGCTGTGAAACTACTCAATGCAGACAGCACTTCACAGTGAAGCATTGGCTTGGGCACTTGCAGGAGCAGAATCTAGCAGAATAAAACTTCATAGTCACACTACTCCTGATGAGAAAAGCTCCACAATAGTTATGTTTGTCCTGTTCTCCCTAGCCCTTAGCTGTCAAAAGTTTAGCATGGTCATCACGGCTGACAGACTCCCTTTAAAGTGTCTGATTTCTCCTATAGGTGACTTATGTCTAACCCTAGTACATTCAAAACACATGGTCACAAAAAAGCAATAAACAAGCACAACCCAACTTCACCAATGTTGATTATTTGCCGAAGTCAAGGATAATCAAACTGTTCCAGAGCAAATCAGAACATCCTTAAAAAATGGGATCAGGGCTGGCAATAGGGGCGTGTAAACTGATTGTATGGTATTGCTGTTTAGGTACGGTACAGGGTGTTATCTGCAGTGTGTGGTGGCACTGTGCAGTGTATGGGGGTATTATTTAATCACAATTCTTTGGTATGATTATTTTTACACCGTATGACTGTACGTCAACAGAAAGCAGCAAACAGTACAGCATCTATTCTTAAAGGGGTTGTCCAGGATTTTATATACACATTGCAGATAACACCCTGACTGGTGGGGGTCCGACACCTCCCACTCCCACCAATCAGCTGTTCATGAGTAGCTCCAGCACAGAATGTCCGCTTTGGATCTGCATAATGGACCAAACTATGGAGTTACAGAGGTGGAGCAATCCAAGAATGTCTAATCGGCAGTGGTGCACATGGACGGATTGGCCATAGACCCCGAACGGAAATTTCATGGTGGGTCAATGCCCACGGGGCCCTTAATAAAGGTACATAAAAATCTGATGCTCTCCGCATTAATTAATGTAGAAGCATCAGGTACTTATACACCTGGCTGGTGGTCGCACGTACCCTCCTGAATTCAATGATATTGCCGTCCTCATAACAATGATACAGCTTCATACTGTGGGGTGGGTGGCGGTATTTTGTGCTGCACTGCAGTATTGCTGGCCCCACCTACTTCTGTTGTCCCACCTTCTGTCCACTTGGGCCTACTTATAACATGAGGCCATTTTGACTTTTTTTTTAAAGTTCCCAGTCTGCCCCTAGTTGTGCCAGACCCCCATCCATCAGATATTGATGTATAAGCCATCAATTTAAAAAGCTAAGACAACCCCTTTAAGCCAGCATCAGGGACAACCTGAAAATACCATGACTTCTGATGGCTGATTTCTGCTGTAATAAAGACGTATTTCCATCAGGAGCTTACTGATGGTTTCCAGGTCCATATTTTACTAGTGTGCACAGTACAAACTAAACAAGATAAGTGATAGCAACAAAAAGCTTATGAAGATATAGTAAAAATGCAGGAATTCACTCCTACTGACCATATAGTTAAAGCTACACGGTCGCTTTAATACAGTGAGTTATATTTCTTGGGAAAATGCAGAATGTAAAACATGTCTCATGTGAACACTGGATCCAATACAACAAAGACACAAAAAGACACAAGTAGCCAATAAATGAAAACATCATTGAGCGGGGAAGGGGGGGGGGGCCTTTGTTAACCATGGCACTGTTCTGGCAATAGTAGCGCGCTCCATTCAGTGCTGGAAATGAAGCGTTAAAACGGCTTCACAACATTTCCCACCAAGGAAGAAGTAAGTCAAGCATGCCGCCATGGGGGCTGTTCAGCTGCAAGTCGCCTTTCCAAGTGGAAGCTTGAAGGATTTGCTCAGTGACTGCGAATATCCCGTTCTATAAACAGCAGTGCAGGTCTCCGCTGGCACGTCCGCCACAAGCAGTCACACACTTACCGCCGGCCTACATGAACGGATACGGCTCCTGTAGACAATCTACAAAAACAGTGACTAGGAAGCCAGATCGGAGCCAAGAATGTGCAGCCATATCTGCGGGATGGAGCAGTCCATGAACCTCACCTCATTAAATGTGCAGGCCAACTTATCCTTCACCACAGCTGCAAAATACACAATGCAATGGACCGTGTAATCTAGGCTCTTAACCGCTTCACTGCCAAGCCTCCAAACAATGCACCATTATAAACGCGTGGGCTTGCAGAAAACCCTATAGTGGTCTAACTCAATGCAAAGTAACATTGCAGGAGCTTCTGTCAAAGGAGAAGCTTAAAGGGGCTGTCACCTGAAGAGATCCCCTTTTTTGGATGGATATTGGCCTGCTGATCGCCGCAGGTCAGGCTTCGCTAAGCCGCAGCAATCAACTGTTATTACTGGGGGAAGCCTCATCAGGCTATGCAATTTCATGGCTGACAAGTTAGGCTTGGGCTTTGGCCGTGACATAGGTCTCATGGCCGAGGAACACAATGTAGTGCTGCCTGCGTTGCAAGTAATGGGGCGGTGTTGAACTTGCAGCCCACAAGTTGCTACGTCCACCACCCAGCAGTCGTAAGTAATCCAAATCCATTTTTTTTTTGCAACTGTTGTCCACCTAAAGGTCCAAACATGACCCCATTCACTTTTATGAGATGCAATACATGCAGCGCTGCACTGTGATCACTGAATGCGCAAATTGTGTACCGTCCAAAACTGTCATGTAACCATAGTCTGGAAAACCCTAGACAGGCCTTTCCAGAACGACTACAGTCCATGGTTCTATTTATGCAGGCATTTTGATAATGGCCATCAAAACCATAGGACATGTCCTACGTTGTCCGTTTTCATGGCCCAACTGACCCCATACAATTGAAAGGGGCCATTTTTAACGGCCGTTTCATTCGTCAAAAAACGGGCATTAAAAATGGACCGTTTTGCTGTTTTCTACTGTCAATGTGGCCTTAGGGTAGGACCACACAGGGACCCCCACTGATCTCGAGAATGAGGATTCCGTCACCCAAACCCTTCCCCCCCCCTCCCCCGGAAATGAACGGAGCTGCAGTTCACATGGCCTGGGGGAGTGACAGAAATAGCTGAGTGCTGTACTTAGCGATCTCCGTAACTCCCATAGAGATCAATGGAGCAACAAGAGCAGAACTGAGCATGCTCGACCTGCTGCTATATTTATTTTGGTGGGCTCCAGGGGATATGGGGTACCTGTTCTTGTGATCAGTGGTAGGACCCTTCCACTGATCTAATGGTTATCCTCTATCCTGTAAATTGGGGATAACTGGTATTAACAGGAATATCCCTTTAACTCCGGAAACGTTAGTTCCTTGGGCTTCTTACTTGCCTCATTTACACAATAAAAGCACACAGAGCTATGGGGACTGGATATTGCGGATGTGCTAGTGGCCATCTAGCAACCCATGTCCTCAGCTCTATACACAAAATCCCGGTGACAGGTTCCCTTTAAAGGGGTTTTCCAGCTAGCATCAATTCCTTCAAAATAGTCATTTATGGCGGTAGCTGTCATTTTATGATACACACATAAAAAAAAAATCTGACAGAGCTAAGAAACATACACATATAAAAATGTACAGCATGAGAGAGGAGGAGGATTCAAAGATTTCTATTTGCCAGGAATTTTTAGATGAAAATGCTCTCTAAACAGCGGTTGTTCTAGGAGAGGCTTTTCTGACAATTACTCAAAATCTTCACAAATTGAGAATGATGGTATTTTCCACGCTGTGCTTTGTGCAGGTGTAGAAAGTGTGGACAATGTGGTTTCGTAAAGTTTGAGGATAATCGAATATAATGATTAAGGTGATTTAAGGATAGAAGGAGAGAAAGGAGGAGTTCCCATGACCCAAATGTCTTGTACAACCCTACAGAGAAAGCCGGGCTGCGATCTGTGATGTCTGTGTCACGTTACTCTCTTCATTTACCTTTATAGAGTATTTTCTCAGAAAATCAAAAACTCAACTGGAAATACAGTTGTTCTGAGAATTTTATTCAAGAGGTTTTCCAGTACTTAGATATTGATGGCTTATATTCATGATCGGTCATTAATATTGGTGGGGGCCCTGTCTACTGTGTAGTTTTCAGTGCCGGCGTTCTTCAGCTCAGCTCCCACCACACATTGGACATAGACAGGGCCGGCTCCAGGTTCATGTGGGCCCTTGGGTGATAAATCTCAGTGGGCCCCCTTGTGGCATTTGTCAAATGTCAGCACGGCATCTGAGAGTGTTAAAAAACGGAAGCGGAGATCGGGGAAAGGACTCTGTTCTAAAAATGAGCCGCAGCCTGTACTAGGCTTCCAGGCTCATTATTAGTATATCCCAGTTCAGGCCACTAGGTGGCAGCACTAAACTGTGATATACTGTTTTCTATACAGAATATTTGCCATTATTCTGTATAAGTTGCAATCTGATGAAAAGTAATAAAAAAAAAGTAAAAAAAAAAGTTTAGAAAATATAAAAAAAAACGTAAAAAGTAAAATCACCCCACTTTCCCCAAAATAAAAATAAACAAAAAAAGAAAAACATTATAGGTATCGTCACATGAATACCCATACTATTAAAATATAAAAAAAAAGTTAGCCCATATGGTGAAGGATGTAACAGAAAAAAATAAAACTCTAACAGAAAAAAAATTAAAAAAAAAGGCTGAATTGCTGTTTTTTCATCACTTTATCTCCCAAGAAAATTTTATAAAAAGTGATCAAGTCATACACACCCCAAAATGTTATTGTCAAAAAAGACAGATTTCCCTCAAATGAGCCCCCACACATCTCCGTAGACATAACTATAAAAAAAGTTATGGGGTTGCCGGGGAGCAGGGGTTTTGTTAGGGTTGCCACCTTTCCCAACAAAAAATAATAGTTACACAAATTAAAAAGGTTGTTGCGTCTATTTAGCCTCTATTTTTTAATTGATTCTGTGGGGATTCGAACTCACAGCCATCTACATTAAAGTCAAGAACCTTAACCACTAAGCTATAGAGCTTAGTTTCCCACATATTATGCATTTATATATATCAGAGGTATGATTTTCTATATTTTTTGTTTTTGTAATCATACATTTTTTTACAATTACAAAAAAAATTAAAAATACTTCTGCTGTATAGGAATACCTAATACATGAGAAAATACTATGAGGTTTTTCTGTCACAGCTTAGCATTGAGCTGTATAGCTCAGTGGTTAAGGTTCTTGCACTTAATGTAGAAGGTTGTGAATTCAAATCTCAGCAGGAACATTTTAGAAAGAGAGGGTAATTAGACCTAAATACACAGAGTGTCCCCAAGCATACAAGCATACTGAAAATGCTTGGGGATATCCCCTTCATGGGATATCCATATATGGAGTCAGAGAAGGGACTCCAAAGCCAGGAAGAGTCCCAACTCTTCAGGATTTCCCACTGTTCAGCGATCTGCCATTAGACCTGAGAGGGCCCCTGCTTTGCCGGTGCTGACGCCGGCCATGGACAGAGACATGTGCATCTGGCTCTGTCCATTGTAGAGTTTCTGGTGGCTGCCCCCAGACCCCAAAAATTTGATACTGATGAACTATCATGAGGATAATATCGGAAACCTCTAAAATTCAGAGGTACACACTTAGATGCCAGTGTGCTGGGCAGAGGAATTACTTGAAGCTCCTAGGCTCCAACGCAAAATATGCAGCAATGGACTTCAGTTGTGGGTGCTACTGCTACTTCTACACCCCTGTAGATACTTCTCTGTTGTTGGGTACTATCATGAAGGAGCTGTATGATCTGTGGGTACTGAGGCTAGCATTCCCACTGATCATAGATGAATGGTCTAACCTGAGGATGAAGGATGAAAAATGAATGTAAGATCCTGGAAAAACACTAAATTCCAACATCTACACCACTTTTGCCTTTAATTAAATTTGCCAGGACTGTCCAGACAAGACAAGTTCAGCAAATTCAGCTTTTTCTGACCCAAATATGGCTGGAGCCAGGAGCATAGCTCTAGGGGAAGATGGGGAAGCCACAGCTTTGTGGCCCGAACTCATAAGGGGCCCATCCAGGAGGAGGACTAAAGGATTTTATTGTAGGAAGCTGACAGAGCAGCTGCCGGGCCTCGTATGAGAGAGAGATCTTGACTAGCCACAATAGTGGGGATTGCATGGGAGGACAGGGTTGCGAAGAAGTTGCTGAGAGGAGCCCAGTTCAAAAATTCTCTGTGGGGCCCAGTCATTTCTAGCTACACCACTGGCTGGAACTTAAGAAAACCCTGCCTGCAAGTGGGTGGTCCTGAAAGATTTGGGGCGCGGCCATGGAGGGGATTAAATGCCAAGAATTTACCAACAAAAATTCTGTGTACCTCCATATGGTGCCAGGTCATGTGATGGAGCAAATCAACAGAAAAATACTTCCTTACGCCTCTACATAAGGAGTAATATTATGACTTCGTACAACTGGTAGGGTTATACGGAGCCACAATACGCTCGTGTGCATGTGGCTCAATTCTCACTGCAGTCTATCCAAGTGTCGTGTCTACAATCACCTAAGTGCAGAGATCTCGCCTTGACACACAAGGGAGGATTTAGTAAACAGGGGATGAAATAACAAGTGCGTTTTCTGCCACTTTTGGTGAGTTCAGGGACTTGTACTTTGAGGAACTGATTTATCTTACAATTCAAACGAAAGCCAAAATGGCCATCATTTCTCCAGATAAGTCAACAGCTGAACATGAAGGTATTCTGTTCCCCACTGATAGAGCCTGTACTCGCCAGCAGCGGGTAAGTGCTTCATAAAACTCTACAGGCAGCTGTCAGCCCTTTACAAATCTAAACCGGAGATCTTCATGTTCTGCAAACACCATATTCTCTACAGTATGCCTGAAACGACAGAAAGTCGTATACCTCAAAGTCTACGCCAAGCAGGGAAGTAATGCTGACAGGGATATGACATCCCTTTAATAAGAGGGTTGAAAACTTTGGACAATCCCTTCCCATGTGGCCTATTAGAGGATATAGGAGAATCAAGAGGCTTCCATGGTCAGGACCCCCTCTATTAGCCAGAGGAAAGAGCCACTCTAGAATTGGTGAACCTAATTACATCCATTGACTTTATCCCTAATTTCCATGGCAGAAAATGATTAAGAGCAGCTACACCTCGGCCCAAAATCCCATCTACCCTATAAGAAGACACCATTATTATATATGGCACATGGTTGGTGTAATATATTTTGCATTGGAGACTAGGAGCTTCAAGTTATGCCTCTCATCTGGACACAGGAACCATGTTAAGAATTGAATTTTGTAACACATTGAATTTAGGCCACTTTTTTGGACATGTCTTCTACCCAAGCTAGAAGATCTTCATTTCTACTCATTGCAATGTCAGGAAACCCTTAGACAAGTCCCAGTGCTAGAACCCATAGTAAACTTGACTTCTTAGCACTCGAGATTTAGGACAATGGAGTTTATGAATTTCCAAAATCTTAATTTATCTACTTTAGTACAAACCATAAAACCTCAACATAACAGTCCACCAATCTCCGTGCATACTGCTGTTTCATAGTGTAATATTTTGCGACATCACCAGTTCCATTTACATAGAATATTCCATATTATACAGAACAGCCTTTAACAAGCTCCAAAGTAAATATTTGACCATGAACCCTATATAAAAATGTCAACCCAATTATACACCTGTCTCTCCGACTGCGCTTGTCGAGCCATATGTAATACTAGGAGTGAGAACATTCATTTACCTAACACCTTGTCCATACTTATTATGTTTCTTTAAGATGTTAATTTTGAACTTAACACAGGTTTTCAAAGAATCACTCAATAAGCAAAACTAAAAATCACACAATATAGAGTTTTTTTTTTCTTTTCTATTCACAGGATTTGATCAGGAAAGTGCTGGCTCATACATTAACCAGATGCCGTCGTTGTGAAGTATGAAGGATCACATCGGAGGTGCGGAACAGCTCTTCAAATATTCATGAGAAGAATAGGTTTTGTGCCTCTTTTTCCTGGCTGAACAAAATTAGATGACACGTTAAGAAAACGCTAAAGCCTGGCTTTTGTGAGGGATGAGTGTAATGTACGAGCAGCATGTTCTCTGTCCTGCTTTGCTTTAATAGCCTCGTCATTCTGTCATTTCATTCAGCAGAAAATGAAAAATTACCCGCTCTTATTTCTGAATTCTGGTATAGTCAAATGTCCGCAACTGTTACACAGTGGTTGTGGAACCACTGTGTCAACCAAAGAGATTTGGCTTGGGGTTACTCCACTGGTTTTCACCATTTAGCCTCTATAAAGATATCTGGACTTCGCTGCAAGGGAACTACCAGGCTGCTACCACCTAAAGTGGCCTGTTTGGTTGGCGGCTGATCAATGTTGATCAAGAGACACCGGTGAAGAGCACCAAGGAATCAGGCAGAACAGTAGTAAGGTTTAGATGTAGGTCAGGCCAGGCAGGGTGCTGGTCTGGGCCAGTCACCCTGTAGCTTCCCATTGCATCGGAGCTCTTACTTCCTTGCTTGGGCACAGCGGAGCACATTGCATTGAGAACCACCATACCATGCAATAAACTCATCTCCCCAGTACAGCTTTATTAATGTCTTAAGGATCTGAACAGCAGAGACATGTGACACAAAGGTCCTACTGCATGTACTACAATGCAAGTATTACCAATACATATACATTGCTCCATAGTATGAGCCATCTGTGATGATAAGAAACAAAGCATGCAATCACTCAGTGCCATATGAACAAGGCATATCTTGCTACATTCCTAAGGTATAATTAACTTAACAGTCCCACTTATTTAAGAGGAGGTTCCTCCTCCTCTCAAAACAACAAAGCATCCCAGATATGCAGTGGCAGCAAAGTGCCCCTTCACAATCAGTTCCAGGTCCAGCATAGTGAGTCCTGCTATATAATTATTATATGATAAAATTCTGGTTGCCTACAGCCACCACCAGGTGGTGCTCACTGTGTACTTGTTTATACAGCTCCAATTAAAGGCTGGGCACATAAAGTTGGAAAATGAGGACTAAGAATCAACAACAAAAAGTATAATGCAAACTATGTTATTTTGCAATATTGATGTCATAAAAAGTTCCAAATATTCCCCCCCAAAAAATGAAAAAATTAGATTTACAAGCTTTTCCAGAAATTGATCCCCCAAATGTATTCCCTTCTCCTCTCTTTGTGCCTGACACTCTTGCATATGTTATTCCAATATATACATTCTTGTACAAAATTAGTACACATGACAGCCCACATATAAACTCCTCCTTCCATTCATTTCAAAGAACTTCATGATAGCAGCATGGTGGCTCAGTGGTTAGTCCTGTTGTCTTGTTGTACTGGGATGCTGGGTTCAAATTTGACCATGGGCACCACCTACATGGCGTTTGCAAGTTCTCCTTGTGTTTATGTGGTCCTTTTCAGATACTCCTCAAAGGCTATGTACACCTTTGGGGGCAATTATTATTTTTTTATTTCATTGTACAGTATTTTGAGCTAAAAATCATTTTTTAATTAGGTCTTTATTAAAAATATGGTGTCCTTTCTCTGTACAGAGCTGAGATGCTCTAGTAGCACCCTTTGGATTTTCTGTCTTTTCCGTCAGACCAGGAGCTGACAGACTCCTTATCTCTGCTCTCTGACCTTATAAACACTCATTATAGCTCAGTTCCCATCTTACTGATAAGAATGTGGCTTAAATAATTGTTTATGACCTCTCAGTAGTTTAGAGATAAGGTTTATTAGATGACCTTCACAAAGTGAAAGTACCAGTTACAAGGCTAGAAAAACAGTTAACCCTTTGTGATAGAATGTCTCAATATTTTTGATAAAGGCCAATAAAAAAAACTATTTATAGCCAAAAATTTGTAAAATGCAACCATAAAAAAAAAATTGCCTCCGAAGGTGTACATAGCCTTTAAACATAATGATACGTTAAAAGTGGTTGTTTCATCAGAGACAAGCCATTTTAAAATGCAGACGCTGAAGCGATCAGCTGATTGCCCCTGAGAAAACAAATGGTTTTGCCCAGGGAAGACATAGATGAATGGCTGCCCATGGCATGCACCAGAATGGGAGCAGCTCCTACAAATGAACTCTGTTTTAGCTCATAGAGGGGTATCCTGAGCGAGAGACCCTTCTCTATGATTTCCATGAGCATATCAACAGGGTCTGTCTTCATCAGACAACCCCTTTAATTGCCTTCCTAATAAACGGACCCTAGTGTGTGTGATGGAGGGAAATTATATTGTGAGCTCCACTGGTGACAGAATTCATAATCTATGTACAGTGCTGCAGAACATGTTGGATAAACAATAGGATTTGTAAAAGTAAAATCCATCATTTTAACAGAGCTCCCTAAGGCCATTTACCTATAAAATAGATATTAAAAGGGCTTTCCGAGAGCTTCCTACTGATGAACTATCCTCTGGATAGGTCATCAATATCTGATCGGTGGGGGTCCGATACCTAAGACACCCAACGATCAACTATTTGAGAAGGCATCGGTGCTCACAGTCATGCAGCGGCCTTCTTTCTGCTCACCAACCACAGCACCGTACATTCGATGGTGTGGGTGGGGCTGTGCTTGGTATCACAACTTCAATAGGGCTGAACTACATCTAGGCCATGTGACTAAGCTGCGAGCCTCAAAGCCTTCTCAAAAAGTTGATCGTCAAGGGTCCCAAGTGTCGGACCCCCACCGATCAGATACTGATGACCTATCCTGAGGATAGGTCATCAGTAGGAAAGTTTCGGAAAACCCCTTTAAGGTTGGAAAAATGCACAGGCCTATCAAGTCCAACCTATAATCCAAATGTGTTGATCTAGAGGAAGGCACAAAAAAGACCTATGATGCAGATATCGATTGCTATTAAAGGGGTATTTCCACCTGGGACACTGATGGCATATTGTTAGGATATGCCATCAGTGTCAGATTGGTGAAGCGAGAGAGAGCGCACTGCGCATGCGCAGCCACCTCTCCATTCACCACTATAGGACAGCCGGAGATAGCGACTATTTTCGGAATTCCCATAACGGTTAAAAGATGGTGGTCACTAGAGATGAGCGAATCGAAGTTGACGAAGTGGAATTCGATCCGAATTTCAGGAAAAATTTGATTCGCATCGAATCCGAATTTAATGACGCTTTGTGGTAACGAGTTGCCTTTTTTCCTAAAATGGCTGCTGCACGTGTTAGGACATGGAGCAAAAAACTCTGGGAACGAGGGATCACCCACAATGCCATGCATGCAGCCAATCAGCAGCCAGCCAGCCCTGTGATGTCACAGCCCTATAAATAGCCTCAGCCATCTTGGATTCAGCCATTTTCCAGTGTACTTAGTGCAGGGAGGAGCTAGGGACAGCGCTAGGAAAGACTTTAAAACTTTTATTTTGCTGAATAGAAGTTCAGGGAAAGATCATTAGAAGTGTAGGGAAAGGATAGGGATGAATTATTCCACAGTATTGAAGCGGAACAGTGTCCAATAGGAGAGTGTACAACCTGGGTAATAGAAGCGATCCTATTACACCTTGCTGCACCTTGGTGTTGTACTGCTTCTTTCAGGTTTGCAATAGATGAAACCTCTGTAATTCCAGCAAACCTTGCTTGCTATTGTATGCAAGTGCTGTGTGATACAGCAATTAACAGGGTGTATTACTAGGAAATATGTGTATGTCTTATTAGCCCTTGTGCGGTGCAGTTATATGTTCTAAAGCCTTTTTTTGGGGTGTATTAGTGGGAAAAAGGGCTTATTAGCCGTTCAGCTGTGTAGTTATATGTTCCAAAGCCTTTTTTGGGGCGTATTAGTGCAAAAAAATGGCTTATTAGCTATTGTGTGGTGAAGTGAGAAAATTACAGCCTTTTTGTGGTGTATTAGTGGAAAACAAAAAGTATTATTTGCCGTTCAACTGTGCAGGTATATGTTCTAAAGCCTTTTTTGGGGTGTATTAGTGGGGAAAAAAGAAGGCTTATTAGCCGTTGTGTGGTGAAGTGAGAAAATGACAGCCTTTTTTGGGGTGTATTAGTGGAAAACAAAAAGTATTCTTTGCCGTTCAACGATGTAGTTATATGTTCTAAAGCCTTTTTTGGCATGTATAAGTGCTGCTGCTGCTGCCACCTCCACACTATGTCACCTTGCCAGTCTGTGGTCTCCTCATGCTGCTGCCACCTCCACACTATGTCACTGGGCCACTCTGTGGCCTCCTTATGCTGCTGCTAACTCAACACTATGTCATTGTGCCAGTCTGTGGCCTCCTCATGCTGCTGCTAACTCAACATATGTCACTGGGCCACCCTTTGGCTTCCTTATGCTGCTGCCACCTCAACACTATGTAAATGAGCCACTCTGTGATCTCCTCATGCTGCTGCTGCTGCCACCTCCCCACTATGTCACTGGGCCACTCTGTGGTTTCCTCATGCTGCTGCTACCTCAACAATATGTCATTGGGCCACTCTGTGGATTTCTCAAGCGCTTCTCCCACCCTCCCCACTCCATGACTGGGCCACTATTTTGCCTTTTTGGCCTGGTTGACATAATCATTTATTTGACCCTTCTTCTGATCTGTCAGAAGGAAGGAAAAATGAGGCGCACAACAGATCCTGTCTGTGTAGCAGCTGTAAGGCCTGTATCGTCCCATCAGAATTGGCTCATTATTTGGTCGCCAAAAGCAGGAGTAGGTACAAAACACAGAAGACTTGCAAATATTCCATTCACATGTCATCTCTGTTTTGGATCCACTCCTGTTTTTTTTGCTTTAGCAATAGTGATAGATTACTGACCGAATGCTGACCGAGTGAAGGCGGATGCTCAACAAACAGGACCTGTTTTTTTTTAGGGGGTCATTGTTCTGACAGATCAGAGGAAGGGCAAAATAATCAGTGACGTCAACACAAACTTACTGCTGACACCCTCTCCACTCTCTCGGGGGGGGGGGGGGGGCTCTACTTGCAGAAGCATTTAATAGAACAGGTTATGTAGACATCTATGTGGAATCAGCTGGCGACAGTGTAAAGGGAGTGCGCTCTTTCATGCTATAGTAAGATCTTGGGTCTCTGCACAGTTCTTTATACCTGACGCTAACATTGACCTGTAAGGCTGAGTTCACACTTGAGTTATTTGGTCAGTTTTGGCCCCGTGACTGCCCAAATAAGTGAAGTGTGCAGTGATTCTAAGAGCGACGCCTGTCATCTGCATGTCATACGGACTTACAGTATTATTTCACTACCAAAGCAGACTCCCTATTCGTGTTACTGCAAGATACAGTGTTCTACACCACTATACAGGCACAGTGTTCTACACCGCTATACAGGCACAGTGTTCTACACCACTATACAGGCTCTCTGCAGCCAGGAAATGGCTGTTTTTTAACGCGATTTGCCGCGAATACATTCGGATTGAATCTCTTCGGAAAATTTGTCGAGCCGGCCGAATCGAATTTGTGAGAAATTTGCTCATTTCTAGTGGTCACACATGTGTGGTGTGCTGTCTGTTCACTTCGGGGGTCCAGACGTGGGACCCACACCAGTCCTAACCATATGTCATCAGTTCCTTCCCAACTGTAAATATATATCAGAATGAATCCCTCTATCAGCGTCCCACCACATGACTGCAGATACACTTCAAGATTCCTTCAGACCACATTAGAGTCACCTCATTAGTCTGATGAATGCTCCTGCTCGGCTGTCAGTATAAATATACTTTTTTTCCACGATGGGTTTCATCAGAAAATCCTGACCTGCTACTATAAGGATGTATTATAAGGCGCTTATTCCTTTATACTACAGGGTATAAAGTAGAAGGAGCACTTTAAGAGAATTATGTTCCTAGCCGCTAAATCACATAACTATGAATGGATTGCCGAGCCTTCTGAGACCTCTAAAGACGTCTTTGATCCTGGATTCCCAGCAGTAAAGGGAGCAGATGAACAGCTATAAAATCCTACTAGCTGTATAAAGGGTCAGGTCAAGGCTCCTGACATATGTCAAAATATGAAATCACAGCCACCAGCCGCCCAGGTACCGATGAAGGACCACGAAGGCAGCTGCCATAACTCGACAGATTTAAATCTGCTTATTCTCTAAGACTGATGATATGTCATTACTTACAGCCAGAGCGATCTTATTTAAGGGGTCACTGAGACTTAATTGGCCGTTTCCTTATATATGAAGTATTAATTACATTGAGAGACAATTTAATTGAGCACCGATGGACCTGAAGATATTTCATGTTGTGTAAAGTGCACGGAACTGGACAGAACGCCGCATGTTAAGCCATTAGACGCCCCCAAACAACTCCAGTTCATTAATGCATACTTGCTGTCAGCCCCAACTTTTACATGACGGCTGAGTTCCATCCTGGAACTGCCATCGGCTGCAGCAGAAAGGACGCGCCCATGAGAAAGTGCATGCCCTCAGAGCTGTCAGCTTGGTATAAATCTAGAAGGGCAATTGGGACAATGAATGGGGAGAGCTCTGGATCCATGTGAGGTACAGGGCTGGTTCTAAGTTTGTTAGAAAGAGATTGTCATGGACTATATGATGGCAGTAAGACTATGGAGCCCTCCGCCAGAGGAGGTGGTGATGGTGAATTCACTAACAGAGTTCAGGAGGAGCCTGGATTTAATTCTTGACTAATAATATCACATACTATAATTAAAGGGATTCTGTCACCTGGATTTTAGCTATAGAGATTTTCACACCATGACATCAGTCTCCACGATTTAGTTTAAAATCTACTAGTCTTACCCCCATCTGTCCTGTCATTTATCGCTTTTATATTAATATGCAAATTACCTCAATAAGGAGCCCAAGGGTCTGTCCGTTGGAGCCCAGCCGCGCACATGATCTTGGAGCCCAACACCACCCCTCTGTTAATTATTCACTCCTCTCCTCTGTAATAATTTTTCCAGAGCGCTGTAATATCGCGCATGCGCCATGGTTACGCTAGCTGTCTGCGCACTGCGCTCGACCCGGAAAGGAAGAGCGGAGTGGCACGAGTTCACTTGACAGGCAGAGGACCATTTCCGGATCGAGCGAAGTGTGCAGACACCTGGCGCATGCGCGCTTGCTTCCGTGAGGAGTACCGCGCGGGCCCAGACCAGTGTAACCATGGCGTATGCGCAATATTACAGCGCTCTAGAAAAAATAAATTACTGAGAGGAGGAGTGAATAATTAACAGAGGGGCGGTGCAGGGCTCCAAGATCGTGGGTGCGGCTGAGCTCCAACAGACAGAGGGACAGCCCCTTGGTTACACTGGTCCCGCGCTGTGTCCTGGCAGCATCCTCACAGAAGCAAGCGTGCATGCGCCAGCTGTCTGCATACTTCGCTCGATCGGAAAGGGTCCTCTGCCTGTCAGGTTTACTCGTGCCACTCCGCTCTTCCTTTCTGGGTCGAGCGCAGTGCGCAGACAGCTAGCGCATGCGCACTTGCTTCCGTGAGGCTGCTGCCAGGACACCGCGCGGGCCCGGACCAGTGTAACCATGGCGCATGCGCGATATTACAGCATTATGGAAAAATTATTACAGAGGAGAGGAGTGAATAATTAACAGAGGGGTGGTGTTGGGCTCCAAGATCATGTGCGTGGCTGGGCTCCAACGGACAGACGGACAGCCCCTTGTGCTCCTTTTAGAGGTAATTTGCATATTAATAAAACTAGTAGAATTTAAACTAAATCGTGGAGACTGATGTGATGGTGTGAAAATCTCTATAGCTAAAATCTAGGTGACAGAATCCCTTTAATTGCTTTCTGAAGTAGAGATGTTGATCCAGGGTTCTGTTCTGATTGCCAGATCTAGATTTGGGAAGGAATTTTCTCCATAATTTAAAGCAATTGACATCCACCTCATAGATGTTTTTTGCCTATACCCAAGAGTGCTACTACCATTCTTATACCCTGCCACTGTCTCTAATGGGCTAACCATAATGTAATCTGTGTATTTATTCCAGGTGATCTTACACTGTGCATTAATTGTTCTGCTATGTAACTGTCTATTGTTGTATTACATGTTATATGCCTGGTTCACCAGCAGGTGGTAGCGTATATGGCAGAGAGATCTTTAGAAAGAAAGGAATTTACCATTCCATTCTTCCTCTTTTGGGCATAAGTGGGTCAGTCCCGTTTTCTACCTGCAGGAAGTTTTCAGTCAGTCTAAGTCTAGTCTAGAGTTGGAAGGAGATGAGAGTCACTCTGACTCCTTACAGATTAACCGAGTGTTGCAAGGGGGTCAACAGCCAAAGACACCCCACTCCAAAGGTACCAGAACAGCCCTAATGTCCAGCCACCAGACGAAAGTCGAGTTTAGCACAGGAGAGAGATAAAGCAGAATATTTAAGTTTGCCTGCCAGTTTATGCCAAAACCTGCTGGAACCAAGAGAAACACCACTTCTTCACGTAAAGCTGTTGAACTTTATAAAAGTATGGATTCAACTATTTCTCCACCTCCACCATCACTCTCCCCTTTATTGCTTCAAAGCCTAACCCTGGGGACTGACTGTATCCAGGTAGGAGCACCGTGACACACACAGATAACTAATGAGGCCGCACCACACCACTCGGCATTCCGATAAACCTGGACACGATCGGCCCAAGGGGTGGAACATTGCAGATACAGTCAGTTTAACCAATGCAGTCAATCACTGTCCTCATTGTTCTACCACTGAGGGCATTGACTGGTTGCAGTGGCCACGTGTTGCATAACTGTACATCACTTGTAATGTGGTGCGGATTTTAAATTCAAAGCATGTCAATTTCAGCCTTTGAAGCCCAAAGGGTGAAATCTGCTGCAAATCTGCTGTTTCCACACCAAAAACGGGAGCAAGATCCATTTGGTGTGGATTTTGCCTTTGCAGAGTATTGTCAGAACTGCTACGTATTAAATTCAATTTTGGATTGGTGGGCATTTTCCTTTAAACTGAATGAAGATAAATTGTGTAAAACAACAGAAGGAGGTCATCTTCTGTTAGCCTCTTGCCTTTAACTCACTTCAAACCTGGTCACCTAAG
Organism: Bufo bufo; assembly: GCF_905171765.1. NCBI lineage: Eukaryota > Metazoa > Chordata > Amphibia > Anura > Bufonidae > Bufo > Bufo bufo. The sequence continues at coordinate 779,571,559 of NC_053390.1, read as the reverse complement.
CATGAAACACTAGACAGGAATCTCCTGTGGATATGGAAGGAAAAACTCAGTGTTCATGAGAATTAAATAAACTTCAGCTAAACTCCCCACTAAGATGATCAGAGGCCCTTAAAGCAGGAGACGATTAATGTTCATCTTTGGTCCAAGTAATACGGACAAGTATGAAAAACGTTCACAAAGATGTGAAGAAAAAACTTTCGTCTGATTATATAATTGCAGTTTTTGAAGCCAGAAGACATAAGACAATGTGAAAACCAAATTCATTCTCCTTATAAAGTCCCAGCTCAGAATATGACTGATGATTACACTTTTAGACGTGTCAGAGGGAAAATACTATTTTCCAGGAGATGTGTTTACCACTTGATTATATTTTTCTTGACATTTGCCTCTGAGTGTCTTAAAGAAATAATCGCGTGATTACTCTGGTGACAGCAAAGGACGAGCTGGAATTATTTACTACATCGCTATAGGATGCAGAGGATGGCCAGATATTGGACAAGTATAGCCTAGGGATTGTAAATTACTCATATTTAAGGGGTTTTCTAGGTTCTAGTTATTGATTATCTATCCTCAGGATCAGTGAGCGACCAACACCCAGCCCCCCTACTGATGAGCTGTTTTGGCAGACCATGCGACTGCTATGGGGCCCAGGGCAAGAGGGGGCCCAGTCTTAGTTGGGATTATCTCATCTTCTACTGGAGGTGACTTGGTCAGGAATCTACCCTCTAAAGGAACAACTTTTAGCAAATGAAGCAGTGGGAAAATAGCCCAAGGGTCCTGTGTGGGGGGCCTTGTTTGATCCTTGCTATCTTAATAAATTTACTCCATTTTGGTCGGATAAGAAGTTATGACGTATCATTTATGTTATTATTTTTAATATTCCCTGTATAACATTAGTGATCCGTTCATACCTTCCGTTGAATGAAGAAAAATGTCCACACTGTCCCCTTGTACAAGTTCTCCTTCAAGTTGTAGCTAATGTTCTGTCTAGAAGTGCACAGTAACAAAAGAAAATCACAAAGAAGTCAAAAGTTTACCTAAAACACAGGCTTGACAAGATGGTGAGTGCACCTTTCATTCATGTGTGTCTTACGGATCACTGCACATGGGCAGCACTGAAGCTGCCGTCTGAAAACCTATCCTTTGAGGGTTTCTGGTGAACCTTCAAGATGAACCAGAGCACACAAGGAACACAATGTCCAAAGGGCAAAAAGAAAATCATATCAAACTGCAAATGTATTAGTCCTCAATGTCTGGTTGATGATTCCTTGCCTTATTCCTACATGCCTTCCTCCTATTTCATATCTGTTCATTTATTTAATGGTTTCTTCCTTGCAGGAAACAACACCTGCTCGTGTTTGTAGCAACTGTCAAGGCGGTTTGCATAACACATGCAGCGGGAGATGGAGACATTGAAAGCCAAAGAAAACCTCGACATGCAAGAGGAGATTAAATGTTGACGTGATTTGGCTAGTGTTTTAAGCTCGCTTCCTTTCATCCTCGCTCCTAGACAATTCACCGAAGACAGCAAATTCCCATTATCAACCCAACTGCACAGTCTGGTTACTTTCTAACATATCTTGGGACCTTTAATTTCGCAAAACAGCGGTGGCAACTATTTTATAGGAATGGCTTTCGATGGAGAGGCAGCAAAGAGCTTGGGATTTTTGGAAAAGATTTTTTGTTAGTTACATGATGTCACTGTATGATGTCATTTTATTTATCAGTGGTTTTTGTCCATTTGCAGAGGTGTAACCTGAAGCTCCTGGGCCTCAATCCAACATCTGTAACAAGGTCCCTTGTCTTTTTTTCAATTGGTCTTTATTAAAAATATTCCCCCGTTCTGTCACAAAGGGTTAACTGTTTGTCTAGCTGTGTGAATCGTACTCTCATGTTCACTTTGTGCTGGTCATCTACTTTACCTTATCTCTAAATTACTAATAGCTCAAAAACACTTATTTAAGCCACATTGTTATCAGTAAGATGAACTGAGCTATAATTAATGTTTATAAGGTTAGAGATCAGAGATAAGGAGCTGAGCTGCCTGACAGAACAGAGTAAAAATACAGAGCCTGCTACTAGAGAATCTCAAAGCTGTACAGAGAAAGGGACTCCACATTTTTAATAAATACTCATTTAAAAAATTATTTTTAGATCAAAATGAGTACAATGCAATAATAATAAAACATTGCCCCCAAAGGTGCATATAGCGATTGTCATTAGCTCCCCTTCACTCATTTAGCATGTATGAGTGGAGCATCAGAGCATTTCTTGCTCCAATGCTCCCCCTTGACCTGCGTTGCATCGAGCAGGGCGAGGGATTTATCTTTACTACCAGTGACATACCAGGCTTCACATGGGTATGCTAGGCGGAGACTTCCACCTAGCAGTGAGCACTAAAGACCGCCCATTAGTGCCGGTGATGTAAACTTCCGCCTAGCATACTGAGAAAAAGCCGGGTACGTCACCAGCAATAAACAAACAGCCCTTGTACTGTGCCATGCAGAGCAGGGCAAGGGGGCGTATCAGAGCCAGAAATGCTCCGATGCTCCACACATACATACAAAATGAGTGAAGGGGAGCTTATGTGCAGGTTCAGCTCCGGACAACCCCTTTAAATATTGATGACTGATCCTCAGAATAGGTTAGAAATATTAAATCATGGGGATCAGACTTCTGACACCTCCACCCAAAAGCTGCTGATCTCTTCTTTGACAAGTGACGCTACTTACATTTATCAAATGGATTATCTGCATATCAGTCCCATTCAGGTGAGCTGCAGTACAAAGAACAGCCACCATACAATGTACCGTATGGTGCTATGCTTGGAATACTATGAAGAGGCTGCAGTGCTCATCAGAATGACGCAGTCGCTTCAAAGAGCTGATCTGTGGGTGCACCAGAAGTCATATCCCCACACGGATCAGATATTGATGACCCATTCACTTGGGGACACATCACCACTGAGACCAGTCATTGGCTGCAGCTGTGTCCATCTGGAAGTTTACAGAACGGGGACTGGAAGCCTGCAGAAAGGAGCCAGAACGGAGCGATAGGGCATATGTTAAGTATGTTTTTTTCAACAGGTTGAAAAGGTCCTAAAAGCTGGAGAAAAAAAAACCTTTAATACGGTGTGTAGATTACACCTAAAATGTTGTATACTATGGCTTGCAAGTGGCATGGCATGGAAGTACTGTCATTCACTATGCCATCTACTGCATTGATCTCAGGGTAATCTGGGGACAAGAAATTTTGCAGGGAATGGCAGGGAATGTGAAAGCAGTGATGCAAAGCAATGATATTGGGGTGTTGTTCTTTAAGCGATTACCTGGTATTACATGTTTTGCAGTGTGCTTTAACTATATATATATATATATATATATATATATAGTACAGACCAAAAGTTTGGACACACCTTCTCATTCAAAGAGTTTTCTTTATTTTCATGACTATGAAGGCATCAAAACTATGAATTAACACATGTGGAATTATATACATAACAAACAAGTGTGAAACAACTGAAAATATGTCATATTCTAGGTTCTTCAAAGTAGCCACCTTTTGCTTTGATTACTGCTTTGCACACTCTTGGCATTCTCTTGATGAGCTTCAAGAGGTAGTCCCCTGAAATGGTTTTCACTTCACAGGTGTGCCCTGTCAGGTTTAATAAGTGGGATTTCTTGCCTTATAAATGGGGTTGGGACCATCAGTTGCGTTAAGGAGAAGTCAGGTGGATACACAGCTGATAGTCCTACTGAATAGACTGTTAGAATTTGTATTATGGCAAGAAAAAAGTAGCTAAGTAAAGAAAAACGAGTGGCCATCATTACTTTAAGAAATGAAGGTCAGTCAGTCAGCCGAAAAATTTGGAAAACTTTGAAAGTAAGGGCTATTTGACCATGAAGGAGAGTGATGGGGTGCTGCGCCAGATGACCTGGCCTCCACAGTCACCGAACCTGAACACAATCGAGATGGTTTGGGGTGAGCTGGACCGCAGAGTGAAGGCAAAAGGGCCAACAAGTGCTAAGCATCTCTGGGAACTCCTTCAAGACTGTTGGAAGACCATTTCAGGGGACTACCTCTTGAAGCTCATCAAGAGAATGCCAAGAGTGTGCAAAGCAGTAATCAAAGCAAAAGGTGTCTACTTTGAAGAACCTAGAATATGACATATTTTCAGTTGTTTCACACTTGTTTGTTATGTTTATAATTCCACATGTGTTAATTCATAGTTTTGATGCCTTCATAGTCATGAAAATAAAGAAAACTCTTTGAATGAGAAGGTGTGTCCAAACTTTTGATCTGTACTGTATATATATATATATATATATATATATATATATATTTATATTAGACAATGTAATCAGTTAAAACATCCAGATGCTAGTTGGTTAATTGTAGTAATGGGTGCTGTCTCATGTTTGCAGAAAAAAATCCCTGATTACAGCATCTTCCTTCGTCTCTTTGCGATGGCGAGATTCATTCCAGATGGCTGGAACCTTTAATCTTCAGAAACAACTGTGCAGATTTAAGTTACATTAAAGACCACTGAAGATTAAACAAGACGCCTATAAATATCTCGTATAGTTCTTGTCCAGGCGAGGGAACAATGGCTGCGACAGTCCCTCCATAGCGGAGTGTTTATGTAGCGCCAGTCATGGTGAGAATATTCTACTCGCTGAAATGCATACCCTTCGACATTCTTAATCAGAGGTACAACCCCTTCCCCCATGGTAGGCTGCCATCCTTGCAGTCTGTGGTAGGTTTTAAACATGTCACTTTGTGGGTACTTCCACAGTACCCTCATACGATAGCAAGCTGCAGTACTCCTAGGTTTGTGGAGGCCTTCAAAATAAACAGCCATAAGGGCCACTCAGGTACCCCCATAACTTTTAGCCATTGCCCCCACAAATATCAGAGACGGTACCCCATAAGTAATATGGCCCTCACTTACCATGTGTTGTTATGTTCTAATGTGGCTGTAGGGCCATTGTGCCCCTCTCTGGCGCCAAGACCAGGTACAACTGTTTTCTCTACAACCCCTCTAGCTCCGCCCCTGAGGATCCTTGTAAATATGTAGATTTGGAGAATTTGGGTATGTCCTAATAAAACTGAATGTTGTCTGTGTTTTAAATTCAGTCTGTTAAAGGTGAATGGATCATAAAATTGTATTTAGTCAGGGACTGCTGTGACTATTGGGGGAAATGGGATTCTTCTGCTACTACTGGGGAAAGAGAGGAAAGCAATGCTATCCCTGTTGGTGGGAGATGGGGGGGGGGCACTGATGTGACCAGGGGGAAACAGCAACGACCACTGGGAGTGGAAGGGGGATATGACTGTGACTACTGAAGGAGAAAAAGGAGCACTGCTGTGACTACTGGGGAGAGCAAGTGAACAATGCTGTGATTTCTGGCGGGAAGAGTAAGAACACCATTGTGGCTACAGTTAAGGGGGAGCTCTGCTGGGACGGTTGGGAATAATAGTGGTAAAATCTTAAGAGACCGTTATGGCTGCGCTCTATTTTACACATGCAAGTAATTGGGTCTAACAGGTAAAAGAGCTAAAAATATTTATTTTATGTTCTTTTCCCTTCTGAGTCTTATAAAGTTTGCACCTTATCTGTGATGTGTGACCTCAAATCCCAGCCCTATAATACCCTCTCATTGTTGGCTCCTAACCTTTTCAAAAGCAGCTAAATTTGTCCAGATCTGATATACATCAATCCTGTATATACAACATATATACAATACAGTTCCACTCATGTTAATCCCATGTTCATCATCAGTATGATTACAGTGATACTACATTATCAATATAGTTTTTGTCGTTTTTTAAAGCTTTTAAAAAAATAATTCTTTGTATCATCATATTCTGACTCCCGTAACTTTTTTAATGTTTCTGTCTATGTAGCTGTGTAACATCTATTTTTTTGTCAGACGATCTGTATTTTTTATTATTACCATGATACCATGAATACGTATGCCTTTTTGATTCACTTTTTATTAAATTTTTGGACAATTCAGACTTTTTTTCAGGTATGGTGTTCACTGTGCGGGATAAATAGTTTTATATTTTAATAATTTTTTATATCTTTTGAAGAGTCAATACCAATGATTATATATATATATATATATATATATATATGTAAAATGGGTGATCTGAATTTCTATTTTTTAAATATTTAAATTTTTTAGCCCCCTCAGGGGACTTGAATATGTGATCCTTAAATGTCCTTGATCTCAGTTGTCTTTGATCATGGACGCTGCCAGCGGTGGTCTGCACCCACTCATCTCCTGAGCAAGCGCCATCTTTAAGGACCTGACATCCAACATACGTGTTGGGGTTAAATGGTTTTTCCAGGTTTATGTATGTAAGATTTAGCATACAGCATAAGACGCAGTCATACATTTGATGTATCATTAGACTGTCTTTTACACTGTCTACATTTTAGACAGGATTAATAAATCTGCCGCTCAGTGTCTGAACAACCCGTAACTCTAAGGGGTGCAGAGATCCTGCAATGTTAGAAAAATATGCATTAAATGGCAGTGACATTGCAGAGATATATCCTGTATACTGAATCAACACTAATGCTGAATTCATTTAAGTCACAGGTAATGGCACCAGGATGGAGCAGATGGTTTTGCTGTCTTGCCTATTAAGTGGAGCGTGTAATGATTTACAGGCAAATGGGGAAAAAAATTGTGGATAAAGTCATACCGGCAGGTGTTCCGTGATATGGAATTATACCTTGGAGCACAGTAAAATTATGATTGAGCCGTCTGTAAAGAAAGCAGGATTAATATGAAGGCGGGTGTGTTTTAGCAGACAATGGAGGCATGCTGGGGACCTGAGCATAGGTCATGTCTCGTAAGGCCTTCTTCTATCCATTCATCCACATACTCTGGCATGGTCAAGGGCTAAAGAGTTCTTGGGAGATTTTACAGATTAGGTCCACAGCATTGAAAACTATTCTGTGTGTGGAGGTGGATGCAGAAGGCACCCTCCACTTTGTAGATTCCAGCATCGGCCTACTGCAGTTCAGCTCCCATTCAATTCAATGGAAGCTGAGCTGCAGTACCCCAGCACGGCCACTATGTGGTGTATGGAGCGGTCTTCTTCCAGCTCCATACACTGTATACACTGCGTGCAGAATTATTAGGCAAATGAGTATTTTGACCACATCATCCTCTTTATGCATGTTGTCTTACTCCAAGCTGTATAGGCTCGAAAGCCTACTACCAATTAAGCATATTAGGTGATGTGCATCTCTGTAATGAGAAGAGGTGTGGTCTAATGACATCAACACCCTATATTAGGTGTGCATAATTATTAGGCAACTTCCTTTCCTTTGGCAAAATGGGTCAAAAGAAGGACTTGACAGGCTCAGAAAAGTCAAAAATAGTGAGATATCTTGCAGAGGGATGCAGCACTCTTAAAATTGCAAAGCTTCTGAAGCGTGATCATCGAACAATCAAGCGTTTCATTCAAAATAGTCAACAGGGTCGCAAGAAGCGTGTGGAAAAACCAAGGCGCAAAATAACTGCCCATGAACTGAGAAAAGTCAAGCGTGCAGCTGCCAAGATGCCACTTGCCACCAGTTTGGCCATATTTCAGAGCTGCAACATCACTGGAGTGCCCAAAAGCACAAGGTGTGCAATACTCAGAGACATGGCCAAGGTAAGAAAGACTGAAAGACGACCACCACTGAACAAGACACACAAGCTGAAACGTCAAGACTGGGCCAAGAAATATCTCAAGACTAATTTTTCTAAGGTTTTATGGACTGATGAAATGAGAGTGAGTCTTGATGGGCCAGATGGATGGGCCCGTGGCTGGATTGGTAAAGGGCAGAGAGCTCCAGTCCGACTCAGACGCCAGCAAGGTGGAGGTGGAGTACTGGTTTGGGCTGGTATCATCAAAGATGAGCTTGTGGGGCCTTTTCGGGTTGAGGATGGAGTCAAGCTCAACTCCCAGTCCTACTGCCAGTTTCTGGAAGACACCTTCTTCAAGCAGTGGTACAGGAAGAAGTCTGCATCCTTCAAGAAAAACATGATTTTCATGCAGGACAATGCTCCATCACACGCGTCCAAGTACTCCACAGCGTGGCTGGCAAGAAAGGGTATAAAAGAAGAAAATCTAATGACATGGCCTCCTTGTTCACCTGATCTGAACCCCATTGAGAACCTTTGGTCCATCATCAAATGTGAGATTTACAAGGAGGGAAAACAGTACACCTCTCTGAACAGTGTCTGGGAGGCTGTGGTTGCTGCTGCACGCAATGTTGATGGTGAACAGATCAAAACACTGACAGAATCCATGGATGGCAGGCTTTTGAGTGTCCTTGCAAAGAAGGTGGCTATATTGGTCACTGATTTGTTTTTGTTTTGTTTTTGAATGTCAGAAATGTATATTTGTGAATGTTGAGATGTTATTATTGGTTTCACTGGTAAAAATAAATAATTGAAATGGGTATATATTTGTTTTTCGTTAATTATGCACAGTAATAGTCACCTGCACACACAGATATCCCCCTAAAATAGCTAAAACTAAAAACAAACTAAAAACTACTTCCAAAAATATTCAGCTTTGATATTAATGAGTTTTTTGGGTTCATTGAGAACATGGTTGTTGTTCAATAATAAAATTAATCCTCAAAAATACAACTTGCCTAATAATTCTGCACTCCCTGTAGTTTGTCCATAAACAGCTGATCGGTGGCTTTTCCAGGTGTCGAACATTGGTGTAGTCCAGACAGCCACTTTAAATGCTATGGACGCCTTCGGGGAAATTTTTTTATGATTGTTTTACTCATTTTGGGCTAAAATAATTTTTTCAGTTGGACTTTATTGAAAATAAATTCATCAGTTTTTGTGATACATGTGGTTAAAATTCAGTCTATTTTTCAGACTTTTCCTCCTAAGTTCCAACAGCTGACGGTTCACATGAAGCCTTATCTCTGATCTCGCGATCAACTGTTCCTCCTAAGTTCCGTCATCTGACGGCTCATGTGAAGCCTTATCTCTGATCTCCCGACCGACTGTTCCTCCTAAGTTCCATCAGCTGACGGTTCACATGAAGCCTTATCTCTGATCTCCCGACCGACTGTTACTTCTAAGTTCCGTCAGCTGACGGCTCATGTGAAGCCTTAGCTCTGATCTCCTGACCTCATAAAGCCACATTATAGCTAAACAGTTATCAAACAAAGAATATGGCTTAAATGACTGTGTAGGAGGTCAGAAGATCAGAGCTAAGGCTTCACATGTCAGCTGACAGGACTCTTGTCAGGATTTTTAACTGCATGTATCACAAAAACTGATGAAAATTGTGAATACAGGCCAATTGAAAAAAATAATTAAAATATAATCATTAAAAAAATTGTCTATAGCTTTTAAAGGGGTTCTGCAATTTTTTTTAAACTGATGATCTATCCTCTGGATAGATCATCAGCATCTGAGCGGCTGGGGTCCGACACCCGGGACCCCCGCCGATCAGCTGTTTGAAAAGGCAGCGGCGCTCCAGCAGCGCAGCGGCCTTCTCACTGTTTACTGCTGGCCCAGTGACGTCACGACTAGTATCAATGGCCTGGGCGGGGCTAAGCTCTTTTCACTTGAATGGAGCCTAGCACCGCCCAGGCCATTGATACTAGTCGTGACGTCACTGGGCCTGCGGTAAACAACGAGAAGGCCGCGGCGCTACTGGAGCGCCGCTGCCTTCTCAAACAGCTGATCGGCGGGGGTCCCGGGTGTCGGACCCCAGCCGGTCAGATGCTGATGATCTATCTAGAGGAAAAACTGCAGAACCCCTTTAAGTCGACTTATATCATAGGCAGTGTTATGATATCTGCAGCAAGACAAATATAAGACATTCAGATTTTGCAGTGGCTTTGTCCGTGGTGTAAAATTTGACCATGTTTGAACCCACCGTTAGTGACCATGCTGGGATTTGCAGTTCAGCATCAGTCATTGGAAACCAAAGCCTTCACATTCCGCTTCTAAAGCTGGCAGATAGACTTGATACAGAAACCGTATTTCATTGTGAGCTAATGTGGACAAATCTTCATTAAAATTCTCCGCTGCAGCAAGAAGTTAAGTTAAAGCATATGATTTACTGAAATGTCATTTATTTCCATGTCTGCAGGAGCTTTATAGGTTGTAAGTGATACTTGGGTGACACATGTAAAGAATTCCATGAGAATTATAATCTGGCTGAAATTGTGCCAAGATAAAGTGTAAGCCAACCCCGTAGTTACCCGTCCACGAATGGAAAGCCGTTCCATATCTGAATAATGTGAACTGAAAGACCTCCAGGACGCACACATTTCAATTAAACTTACTATGAAGTCTTGTTTCATCATTCTGACACGTGCAATATTTTTCTAATGTCAAATAAATTTGATTTTTATAAATTATTTTCCTGGTTTTTATGTAAAACTTGCATATTTTGTTCAGAAAAATGGTAATATTACACTCAAACAGCAACTTTATACAACCGTTTCTGCAAAAAGATTCCCTTTCTGCAAATCTACCCTGTAAGTCAAGGTCATGTTCCTGGATAAGTCTTAAAGGGACTTGTCACTTCTCCTGACTTTTCTGTTACTTCTCCTGACTTTTCTGTTTTAGTAAATACTTGCATTCCCCATGAAATAACAGTTCTGGGTCATCTTTTCTGATTAATCTGCTTTCTGCCATTCCTCATTTATTCCTCCTGTAACTGGATGTCATCAGACTCTTTGTCAAACAGGTGTGTTCCTAGACAATTTACCTCTGTCCAGTCAGTGCTGACAATGGTGGACTTTGTAGAGACCAGGCAGACCGAATTATAATCAGTCAGTTTGGCACCGGTCATGGCCATCATGCAATGCATCTAGAACGTTTTGACTTCCATTATAAATATAAATTAATATAGTCCTGCACACTAAAATTTTGTTTGGCTGCAACCACCACTAGGGGGAGCTCACTACATATACAGCTCCCATTAAAGTGGTTGGCCCATCTCAGACATTGATGGCATATACGTAGCATATGCCACCAATGTCAGATGGGTAAGGGTCCCACCTCTGGGACCCACTCCTAGCTCCAGCAGTCCCAAAGCGGTGAACGGAGAGGAGGCCGCGCATGCGCAGTGCGCTCTCCATTCACTTCTATGGGACTTCTGAAAATAGCTGAGCACGCTCACTCGGCCATTTCCAGAACTCCCATAGAAGTGAATAGATGTCCACATGCGCAGTGTGCTCTCCTTCATTTTGGAAGGCCCGTTCTGGAGATAGGAGAAGGTCCCAGAGGTGGGACTCGCACCTATGTTACATTGATGCCATATCCTAAAGATACGCCACTGATGTCTAAGGTGACCCAACCCCTTTAAGTAAACAGTGTGCAGTTGGCTCTCCTTGTGGCAACAGAAAGAATTGAATTAATTAAATGGATTTTCCAATCCTATAAAGTGATGACTTGTTGCTAGACTATGCCGTCTGACCTCTGGGACCCCCACCGATCCTGAGAATGAAGGGACAGCAGCACTGGTCTGGAGAGAACTAACCTGAATTAGGGTAAAAAAGTGAAGAGGGCGGCAAATGAGTTCATGGCCTAAAACGGTTTCCATCTAGTGGCTAGACCTGATAAACGCTCATTAATCACCCCCGAAGCATTCCTGTGTGACTACTCCCCTATTCATCTTTCAAAAGGAGGATGCGGTAATCGCTACTCTCAGATTTATTTGGTGAAGTGTGGATTATACATGACAGGCATTAACTGCAGAAAGCCGCCATCGCTGACATTCACGTCGCTTCCTCCTCGCGGCTTGTGATCCATGCGTAATTAAACTTCCCATTACAAATATTATTTACTTTTTCCAAACTGTTAACCACATTGACATTGCTTCTCCTGCCCTTTATGGAAAGAGATGAGGTTCATTTATTCAGAACAAAGACTGTCTACCACAGTTACTGCTTGCCTCGACATCAATTTACACCCAACATTTCATCATTTTATATGTAAGGTAGAGAAGCGAAACGTCTAGAGCACCAGGTGCTCCTCAAATGTATATTGTCTCCCAGCATGGCCTTGCAACCAACCAATGCCTATCATACATCAGAGAATCCATCGGTCAGTTTTTTACTGGTCACCTCCCAAGAATATTTCCTCAACTTGGTACAAAAATATTAACGATTCATCTCTACAAATTTAAAGTACCTTTGAAAAAATCACCTCTCCATGAATCTCTGCTCAGACCGGGCTTCCATCCATACAACACATAAAGTACTTAAAGGGTGTTTACACTTTTGCAACCATTTTATTTTTTGCTCTTATACACTTACAAAAAATGAAACAACTTTGCAAATATTCTTGACAAAGAATCCTTCCAATTATGGTCTAATGTCTCTGAAGATCTTAGTGTCTTCAACAATCGTCTGAGCGTGCATTCATTGGCCCGTGTAATCATGGCAGCAATCTGTCCTGCCCACCCCACCGATCTTGGACTGATGTAAAATAAAGCCCTTTGAGGCATCAGCAATGCACAGGGCCAGGAGGAGAGACATTTCCCATCATTGGTTGCTTCTGATTTACTCCTGTATTCGCAATAGAATACAAAACCTCCACATTTCACTGTCCTCTGGGATGCTACAAGTCCTCCCACATCATGCTCCTCCACAGTTGAGTATCTAGTACCACCAGATGTAAGGTAACTATCCTAACATTAAGTGTTTGACCTTTTAAACAGGCCTTGAGATATAACTTTGGATTACTAAATACCTCAAAAACCTCAATACCTCATACAAATAGCTGTTTTGGGGTAATTGCACCTCATCTGTGAAGAGTGGAGGGAACTTGAGTGGGAAGTGTAATACTCCATACCTGGGGGTACTACAATTGGTTTGTAATGTAATGCTTTGTAATATTCATGCACTGTCACATTATGCTATACACCCTTGTTCACCAGCAGATGGGGTACAGTTTGCAGAATTTGGCAACAGGAATTCCTTCCCTCTTGGTAAGAGTGGGCTGGTCTAACTTCCTGCCAAGGGTGGGTCTGAGCAAGTTAGAGTCAGTTAGAAGGAAGTGAGTGTGGAGTGGCAGGGCATGCAATCCATCTCCTGCTCCTCTAGGTCAGGTGGACCACAGAGGTGGCTCACCTAAGAGGACATCATTGCCCCAGGGAGACTGCAGAGTTCTAGGCCGTGGAAGATTTGTAACCTCCGGCGTGTTTGAGTCAGCAGGGTGATTAAGCTACCAAGCTATCGAGACTCAACTGCAAAGTGGTGGGTAACATGTTCAGACACTATCATGGCAGTTCAGGACAGGCATAGCCTGCATCATACAGTGGGCACCTACAGCTAGAGGTGTCAGAATAGAAAGACAGACAGCGTCAGCTAGCAAATTTCTGGGTGTCATCTTCTGCCACATTGCCAGCCATAAGACCCCATCATCTGGGAGGAGAGAATTTTCATTTTGTAGTTACTGATGATGAACGTGCTGCTATCTGTTTTTGCACTCAGTAAATAAAGACGTTCTTTGTTTCACAATCTCTGCCTGATTCCTTTCATTATCACCTTTTTCACTGCACTGAACCCCAGGGAGCGACACCCTGAGGTAGGACATTGTGACACAACAACAACATCTCATCAGGGCCACTACAACCCCCATCCTCTGCACGGCTCCTTTGGGGGTTTCTTCCGAAGCCTTTGTCATGATCCAGGGTTAGGCACTCTCCACAAGGAAAAATAATACCCCACAGATGCTGACAAAGGCCTCTCACCCAGTCAAACCAGTTCTATTTGCTCTACACTGATGAGAGGCAAAACACCTGTCTGCAGATGAGGTACTGGCTTAGCTATAATCCTAAATTATGTCTCAAAGCCTGTTAAGAGGTCAGACATTGACTTACAGGATAGTTACCTGTCTGGTGGCACGAGAGGTTTAGCTTTCTTTTCCTTTTGGGAAGAGATCTAATTAGCATACCTCTACAGTAATGCATCACATACATTGCTACAAACAGGGGTGTACATACCATATAAGTGAGGGCCACTTGGAACTTTGCTATTGGGTAATGAAAACCTGTACAGGACTCTAATCTCAAGTAAAACTACATTAACAAGGGGTGAGGTGGAAACCAACACTACACCCTTCTGGCCTGACAAAACCCAGTATTATAAAGGCAGGTCCATCTTGATTCCATGCCTCTATCATCTAAAGACACCATGGACTGCAAATAATAAAACAAAGCCCTCTACTATACGTTGAGGTTCCTAACTAAATTACCGTAAGGGATTTAAGCACTGAGTATTTGCATCATCCCTACAGGGAGGACCACCACCCTTGCCTGCGGCCCCCTGGAGCAATGCTGTCCCATAGAACCCCTACCCCGAATCGTAACTCACAGCTTTACATTTCTCATTGTAAATTTCTCCTCTGTCTAATCCCAGCTCAGTATTGCTCTATCCACCCCCTATATCACTTATCATATCATAAAATTTTCTTGCATTTGAGATATTTTTTTTAATTTTTTGTTTTTGTTTTAATGTCTCTCTTTACTGTTGTCTCCTTTTTTTTTTCTATTGTTTTCCATGGTATCTTTTCCAGTTGACATGATCTGCAGATCTGCTGCTCTGATTAATTTCCTTTGGGGCCTAAAATCAACAATCTATCCCCTTCATCTTCAAGTGTAAATGTATACTTTCATAAAGGAAAGAAGCGACTCAGAACTGGGTCATACTTTACACACGCGCAGGCGCCACCGGCACGAAATCAAGGCTGTTTATCCAGACGGATGACTTAAGTTTGATTAATGTTCTTTTTTATTTTTTTTTGCTTGATATTCAAAGTTAGAAAATGTTCTGTAAACCGTTGTTTATGCTTGAGCTCTTGTTCCAATTACTTCACAGGCCTGGGGTTGCTTTTGAGATCTCAACGATTACCAGTATTCACTAAGATAACAGCCCAATAGGCAGGAACTAGACAAGACCATCAAGAATATGAATGGGCAATAAAAAGAACATTTATCTGGGTGAAAATGGATTGTTTGTACATAGAAATGTATATTCCCTAATGTATCGGTAAGAAAAATTATGTTTTAATATATGTCAATGAGCCTCTAGGAGCAACGGGGGCGTTGCTGTTACACCTAGAGGCTCAGCTCTCTCTGCAACTGCTGCGTCCTCTGCATTTTGATTGAGAGGACCAGGCAGTGAAAACATCACCACATCTGGCCCTGTCAATCAAAGTGGAGAGGGCGCAGCAGTTGCAGAGAGAGCAGAGCCTCTAGGTGTAATGGCAACGCCCCCGTTGCTCTTAGAGGCTCATTTACATATAGTAAAACTTCCTTTTTCTTAGAAATGCAGGCACATATGAACATGGGACCAACACGGATGTCTTCAGCTGCCAAGTGCACATGTAACAGGTCAGCCAGTGTCATAGGTACAATTCTGCTGACAGATGTCCTTTAAATTAATAAAATACCACTTCTACTGCATATTTCCCCAGGAAACTATATATTAATCCATTCAGCTCCTTCTGCTCCATAATGTGTCTCAAACTTGACTGCATTTCCAACATGACAAGTTTTCTTTTATCCTATAATTTAGAGTTGCATGCTGCTAGATAACACTGGCTTCTACCAGTGATGTAATTAGAATTGACTGGGCCGCACAGTACATTTTTGTAGGGCCCCCCCGTCCTCAGCAACTTCTTCCCAATCCTCATGGATCATGTCCGTGCCGCTCTTTCTTATTTCCTGTGATGTTATGTCCATGGGTACGGCAGTGATAGGGGAGTAACTAGCGGGGTGGGAGGAGCTATAAACTAGCTGGGCGGTATTATGATCAGTGATAGGGGAGTGTCTATGTTACTATCTGGGTGGGAGGAGCTATAAATTAGCTGGGCGTTGTTAGGAGCAATGAAAATGGAGTGTCTATGTAGCTAGCCGGGTGGGAGGAGCTATAAACTAGCTGGGCGGTATTATGATCAGTGATAGGGGAGTGTCTATGTAACTATCTGGGTGGGAGGAGCTATAAACTAGCTGGGTGTTGTTAGGGGCAGTGCTGGAGCTGTGGCAGAGGAAGGAGAAGTGCATCATGGGTTTGGTTGGATACAGGAACAGGAAGTGCTACATATAGGATGGAAACAAGCCAGAGTGATTGATTTACATGGCAAAAAAAAGTGGAAGATATGCATGAGGTAAGCAACTACATGAGCATATCCATTAAAAACCATAGTGATCCTGGAAAACCCCTTTAAGGTGACTGACTGTCACGATCAGTGTGCGGGAAAAACTCCACACTAAACACAGGAGGGAAGGGGAACAGTAACTGGGCCTGGAAACTAGGGAAGGAACAGATGACCTCCTACACAAACCTAATCCGGGCCCTAACTACCTATCAATACGAATAGACCTTGAAGGTAGGAATATTCATATGCTGCATACCTATGCCCCTATATCCCAATAAGGCCCTGGAATGAGGTTAGGACAAGAGACAACCCATTCCTCCCCAGATGGATGAATGGAGGTCTCTGTCTCAGGCCCAGATACAAACAAAAGGGAATATAACAAACACAACACAAAAAGAAAAGACAAGACTTATCTGAAAATAGAAAACTGGCAACTCCAGAAACACCACAAAGTACAACCAACCAGCTAGTTAGAAGGCAGGAAGAAAATCTATAAATCGCACCTCCAAGAGTGAGAAGCGGCTACTTATGGGAAAGGCAAATCACCAACAAGCAACACCTGAAGCAAGGGGTGTGGCATTCACCAAAACACAGACACAATAAGATCCACAGTGAACTTGTCAATTTAACCCACAAGTTGCCAGTCTCTCCGATCTCCTGGTACCGGCCACGAGAACGTCCGTGACACTGACATTCAATGACCTGCTGTCACGACCCTTGGCTAGGTCGTGACTCTGTGTCTGCACGTGCGGTTGCCTTGGGCAACGTGGTTTGCATGTGAGGCAATTTTCCTTGGATGTGGTGTTTTCCCATTTTGGTATGCACAGGGTTAAGGTGTGTCTGCTAGGTGTGGTGGGTGTGACCTCAGGCCTCCTTATATGTTGGTGTGTTGGAGCCTGTGGTCAGTTTGATTTTGTTGTCAGTCTGTGTAGGAGCTCTGCTCCCTGGCTGAATGTCTTAGTCTGTGTGAGCCACCCTTATTTATTATTTTGTTTACCTTGCGCTGTCTGTGTGTCCCCTCCGGTGTGTTTCTGTCCTTCCTCCCCCCACCTGGTGTATGTTGTTTTGGTGTGGTCTTTGTTTGGAGGTTTGATTGTGGTGTGTTTCTCCGGAAGGGGCTTGCTTTCCCGGAGTGGTTTAAGTGAAGGCAAGACTGTGGGTTTCCCAGCCTGGAGCCTCCTTCCATCACGGCTGCGGCAGGTAAGTGTGGATAGCATTTATATGTTGCTGTGTAACTTACCTGCCGTACTGTTTATCCCATGGTCTTGCATCCTGTCTGCTACTGGGCCTCTGGAGACACCATTCATCCGTGGTGAATTATGAATGGGTGGTCTCTGCCCTGTCATCAGGCCTAGGGCATAGCAGGGATAGCAGGGTCCTAGGTTGGTGAGCATGAGCCCCCTTACCTTCTGAGGCGGCTCATGCACTAGGAGTTTAGGGAGAGCTCAGGGTCACATTAGGAGGTGACCTGCTCCCTGTTCCCTGCTATCTGGCGTTGCAGCCTCAGCCATTGCACGGTGGGGGGTTTTCCCCACTCCCCTTCGTGACACCTGCAGATTTAATGCAGATATTTCTGCAACTAAAACACCCTTTCCACACATCTGAGTGGGGTCGATTCAGCAACAAACACATGGATGTCTAGAAAGCCCCACAAAGATGAATGGAACAGGTGTAGAAGTTTCTGCAGCAGATCTGCTGCATGTGAATTATGTAGCTGCACATACTTTGAAAAATTAAGTTTTCTCCTCAGTCTACTTCCAAGGAGAGAAGGTGGCAATCATTAGTAAGAGGGCGGGGAGGGCAGGAGACCATGAATAATGGTGACTTTTCTCAGGCAGCCTTGCCGGGTATGATGATTATAATGCTGCCTCTCAGCAACCACTTACTTTTAGCTCATGACTGACACAGGGTTGAAATTAGCATGTCTGTCATTACTGTACGCTGGGCAGCACAAAGCTGATGACAGCTTCTCTTAAAGTTTGGAAATTATGAATGCAGACCCCATTTTCTACTATATGTCTATGACTTTTTAGAAGATCCATTAAAGGGATACTCCAGTTCCAGTAAATATAGATTTTTTTTAACCAAAAAATAATGCAACTTTCTAATGCACTTTCTGTATAAATTCCTGACGGGGTTCAAGATCTGTGCTTGCTGTCATTGAATAGGAACTTGTATTTGCTGAAACCAGAATAGAACTGAAAAGTGAATATCCACCCCAGAACACCTCTTTGTTTTTTAATGGATCCACAATTCTGTACTGATTAATTTCCTATTATAGTTGTGCAGTATCTCACAAAATTAAGTCCACCCCTAAAATTTTTGTAAATATTGTATTATATCTTTTCCTGGGACAACACTGAAGATCTGACACTTTGATACAATGTAAAGTAGTCGGTGTACGGCTTGTATAACAGTGTCAATTTGGTGTGGCCTCAAAATAACTCCACAATGTCTAAACCGCTGGCAACAAAAGTGAGTACACCCCTAAGTGAAAATGGCCAAATTGTGCCCAATTAGCCGGTTTCCCTCCCCGGTGTCATGTGACTTATTAGTGTTACAAGGTCTCAGGTGTGAATGGGGAGTAGGTGTGTTAAAAAAACGGAAATATTTCCATGGGGTAAGCCCTTTAGAAGGCCGTTCCTTATGATTTAGCTAAAGTAAGCTGCCTTTGCTTCCCCTATAAATATTGTAGCACAGAGGTTTATTTCTGTACAGGATTACTGTCCATTAGAGGCGGCTGGTGTATTCCCCTTGAAAATATTCTTACAGACATCATATCATTTCATCTGCCTGCACCTGATCCTCACACTATTCCCCACTGCCTGTGCGGATACCTGGAAAAGGCTATTAAACGCTCATGAAGGAATAGAAACAAAATTGAATTTAAATGGTCTGTGCCCCGTCCGAGGCAGAAGCGGCAGATGGCAAAATTCAGTGTTCTACTTAATGCTTTGCAAAGACTCTCAATAATCTCCTGTGTGGAAGGATTGAGATGTTTACCACTATGGCCTAAGGGAGGAACAAGGGGAATGGATTCCTAACAGTGCCCAGTGATATAAAGCATTAGTGTGAAGATAATAGAATCAGTAGACGATGCTTACATATAACTCCAGAAAAAAATGTGGTCATGGGCCGCTGGTAGAAATGACATTGTACAGGTCTGTTATGAAAAAAGTCCATAGGCACCATAATAACATAAAACATTCCAGGTCTTGCTTTAGCCTGATTATTCATATGTCATCAACCACTTTTATAAATACTGCATCTCATATGCATAAAACAGGAATTGCTGCAAGTTAACACTCAAAATAGGGCTATTCCTATGAAGATCCTTTTTTGGAGTCAGAAGTGGTGTCAGAAGGTCCAGGCGGTAACAGTTGCACTCAGGCCCTGGTCACTAAGGTGTCCCAAAGGCTTTACTTCCACTGAAGAAGACACTGGTTATATAAATGACATATAGTAGTGGAAGCCATAGTACAGATTTTGAATTGGGGAATTCAGGAGCTTAAAGTTACACCTCTGATCTGGTAAAACAGTGGCCCAAAATTTCCAGACTATATCAACACTCATGGGAACAAGTCTTCAAACACCTAAAGCTTCACCACCACCATGAAATCTGCACTGGTTTAGTTCTTTTGTGTTCCTGACATAAAAGAGGCATAGCTAGGCTTTTCTTCAACTGTGGCAAAGATTCCCTTCAGTACTATAGCCTTATTTCTATCCAAGGCCGCCCATCATGCTGGGCACATAGTCCACCACCCTCTGTTGGATGAATATACCCTTATACACCGTTATAGCCTAGCTGCATTCCATATGTTTAGTACTTTGTATGAAGACCACATATCCCACATTAAAAATTTCCATTGCTTACCCTGTGCAGATAATGAAGCAGCAGGGGGTGTCTAGGATATGAGAAGGACTCATGATCAGTACAAGACAAAAATAGCTAATAAATGCATTTAAATGCTAAAGAGGTTGTCCAGTGGAATTTTTTTTAGCGCCAGAATGGACCAAAAATATCAATAAAATAAATTATTACTTTCCCCACTGATTCCCCATCGTTACCATTCCAACAGTGCTCTTGTTCCAGCTCAACACACAGGAAATAGCTGGAAATGCTTCCTC
Organism: Bufo bufo; assembly: GCF_905171765.1. Taxonomy (NCBI): domain Eukaryota; kingdom Metazoa; phylum Chordata; class Amphibia; order Anura; family Bufonidae; genus Bufo; species Bufo bufo. Next base: position 779,551,271 of record NC_053390.1, on the reverse strand, counting down.
CACCAACCAATGGTCGCAGCAGTGACCCGCCTCAACCAGTGATTGGCTGAACAGCAATTTCAAGCTGTTCCCTGTGTATTGAGATATCACCAGGAAGCAGAGAGCAGAGGAAGAGACAGATAGGTGAGTAATGCTGCTTTTTTAACTCCTTTAACTAGAGCCTACTGTTTCATATGATCTCATCTTAAAACCCTACACACCGCTACCATTGATTGATGGGCAGTAGCCAAATATTGCCCTCAAAGAACCCCTAAACGTTTTCCAACCAAGTATCGAATGAAAAAAAAAAACAATCTATAAAAATTCCTTCATTCTCACGTTATTCAGCTGCTGGTTTTCAGCCACATAAAAAGCAGACATCTGCATTTGTTTTCCATCAGACGTTAAGTAACTGCTACGTTATACACCTGGAGTAAAGCCGGACTGAGCACTCAGCGATGGCCAAGCTCTGCCATTAGTAATGTTTGAAGACTGTCCGTCCTTTCAGCATCTTCTATGTCATCTTGCTAAGATACTGACACATTGTAAATCCTACAAAAAAAAAACACGGCAGAAGAACGAAGAAAGCTTTTGGGGCCCTGCAGCAAACGGTGCGACCACTAGCCTGTGCACTCGAATGCCTATGCAGGTACCAAGTGCCGTGTCGGAATTTTGTGCAATTTTGCAGAAAGAAGAGTAATTGGAGAAAGAGCCTTGGCAATGGGGCGTGCACTGGCAGCTTGCAACTCATTTGTGTGTGTTTTTATTTTTTTTCATGACGAACATTAATGTCTACAAACAATGTTCCGAAAGCTTCTTTAATTACCAAATTAAAAATAGATGCACCCGAAGAAGACGTAGTCAAGAGCCAATTCATTTCCATGCAAAAAATGGAAATGTGACATTATGCCGAAATGGAGAATTCATCTTTGTGCAATGCTAACCTAGGAGAGGCTGACACTGACTGCTCCCACAACGCTAGCGGGGCAATTAGGATAAAATTTCCATTTGCAGAATGTCATTTTTTTTTTTGATGTTTCCAGCTGTGGATATCATAGGAAACTGTCAGGCAACAGAAAGCATCTAAAACCTCAGCAGACGGGACTAGTAATCAGGGCTGCACTACAGAGAGGGTAAATAAAAGGGCAATCACCCATGGAACTTCGTCACCTTGGAGACTTGAAGGGGTATTCCATCTAGACATTTATGGCCCATTCACAGGATATGCCATCAATGCCCAATAGGCGTGGATCTCCCCTTTGGGTCAGTCTTGTGTTGCTGTGAATGAAGAAATGACTGTGCATGCGCAGCTGTCTCCGTACACTTCTATGGGAGTGATTGGAACTCCCGTGGAAGTGAATGGAGGGAACAGCGCATGGGCGGCCACATCGCCATTCACAAAAGTACAAAATGGACTCTTGTTATCAAGACTGGTGCAAGTCCAGGAGTCCTATGTATATGTCCAGATGGGAATATCCCTTTAAGGGGAGTTCTACATCAACCTTCCCTGCCCAAATGGTTGTCCTTCCCTCTTATATCTTCATATCTACTGTATACATTTACTGTGATTCAATGACCTCTAAGGAGATTTTTATGACCTAAGAATCTACACTGAGGAGGGAAAGACTTCAAAAGGCCCTGTAAATTTCATTGGGGGGACTCAATGGCCAACGCAGGTTTCTGGTGCAACTTAGACTATAGACAACTTAGGACTGTAGAGGGTCTCCAGAATGACAACATTTTGACAACGTTTTAGAGATTTTTTTTGGTCAGCAATCCAATCTAAAATGTAGGATTTCCTAAGATTTTCTCTAAGTAGGCACTGCTTATTTTGACTAATATCTGGATCAGACAATACATCCTGTTGGAGCCATGTTTCTTTCAGCTGGACATGTTGGAGAACCATCAAGCAGTACCCTTAGATATAAGAACAGTGAACCATGTTGAAATTGCAGGGATCCACCAAGAAAACTACATGCATTAGCTTCAGTTCTACCCTTGGTATCTGTCTCTGCTGCCTACCTTCAGATCTCTAAACTAACACATTTTTAGGTGGGCATCAGCTTGAATGTTGCTTTGGAGCAAGAGTCTTAGGTTGTACCACTAGAAAATGATCTGACCAAGAAACCTTTGCCAATATAATATCTTAGATCCTACATGGTAGTGCAGCCATCTAACTTCACATTTCAATTTAGGAGATACCACCATCCATGGTGACACCAAAGGCGTGATATGCTTGTATTACTAGACATTAACTGCAGTCACATAAGGCCATACTTTTGCCTGGAATTTAGGGAAATTGAATCTTTACCCTTCCTTTATTTATCCTATAGCTTTTTATAAAGGGCCAAAGATGGTTAAAGGGGTTGTCCAAAATTGTCCAAGTGGGAGTGGGGATATAACAATAAAATAAGCATTACTGGAAAGAACAGGGGATATAAACAGGTAAATAATGCTTCTTTCGTTGTTTTATCATATTTCCTGCCCTTGGGCATTTTTCTGCCCAACATGGACAACCACTTGTAGTGGTCCTGTAGTCTGTACCTAGGTCGTCAACACAGATAGCCTTTATCCAGCAGGAAAAAAAAAGATGTCAGTAAGCACACAGGAAAGCCCATCATATCTTATGCTTGACATTTCATCTTCATCTCACAATTAATCCTACTGTCACCAAATTTAAATTGTTTACGTGGGTGAAATGCATTTTGTACGAGATGTAAAAATAACCCACAAAGACAGTAACAGCTGTGTTTCGACAAAACGGAACGGAGACTAGAAATAAACAAAAACAGGTGAACACTTGGTGGAGGGACCGAAATACATTGATTAAAAAAAGAAAACATAAAAATTCAAGGGTGCACTAAAGTCTTACAAATTTTTTTGAGTTATTTTTACTGCTTGTGATATCATTTTATATTTAGAGGCATACCGTCATATGGTAGATAGGACTAGGGCTGGTGCTAAGGGCTAGTGTAGCCCGAAACGCGTCAACATTTTTGCGTCAACCTTTTTGCCTAATTAAGGTTCTGGTTTTATGAACGTGGCAGTGCCTAACTACATTATTATATATTTACGTATGGAGCTATAGATTAGTATTATTTTGGCACTGTATGGTAATATTTACATTGTGCGGCACTGCTTCACTGCTGTACAGTGTATTATTTTATTAGTGTATGGTGGTGGTATTGTTTTCTAAGCAGCTATATAGAAGTGTCCTTTGGGTAGTATTTGCAAACATACCTTTCAGTTTTCTATGTAGTAAGCCACAGCAAAAAATACTCCAACATATACCCCAGTGTGATATGAAGAGAGCTTTATTTGGGCACCATAATATATATTGGTTATTATTATGTTTTGTATGTTTGGTTATTTGTAGACTGTATGGCCATATACCTTAAGGAAGTTACCACACAGGTCATCCTTCAACCTAAGGTCAGCACTGCATCGAACATCACTTCAGCACCGTTTTCAAAGAGGCAGGAGTTAGGTGGTTGCTGGACAACTTGAGGGATATGTCATCACTTTATAACATGGGAATACAGCTTTAATATTATCATTTTCAGCCTAGATTTTATTTTCAGAAGTTGAAAAAGTAATTTCAAGTTGAGAAAGTTGAAAAGTAATTCTGGAAAATTTAATTTCACTCTATTTTTATACCTTTTTATGTTTAAATTATTCAAAATGAACCCTCTTGGGTTTACTATGCTTAAGAGGCTTGGCAAAATGAAGCTATAGAGCAGGAAGTACTGTAAATGCACTCGACGCACAAAAGTAGTTTAGAACGAAAGCCACATCATTTAATGTGTTTTACGCTTTTGTGGTGCTTACCATACTGGATATGGGAGTCATTTTCCAGATTGTTCTAACAGAAAACATGCCAATGGTTAGGTACAAACACCACTGAGCACCAACAATAAATCCTAGAAAATTAAATAGATGAAAATTATAAAGTCAAATCTTCCCTAAAAAGAAATCAGTTTTAAAGTTCTACATCTTCTATCTATCTATCTATCTATCTATCTATCTATCTATCTATCTATCTATCTATCTATCTATCTAACTATCTAATATCTATCTAAAACAAAAAAAAAATTCCACAGCACTTCCAAGAATGTGAATCTAAAGTAGTGTTCTTTAATCACCAAAGCGACGTTTCAGTCCTCTTACTGGGACTTTTCTCAAGCAGTAATAGTATCTATCTAATATCTATCTATCTAATTATCTATCTATCCTGCCTATTTTTTATTTACTTCATTATGGATCATAGTCTGTATCTATCTATCTATCTATTGATCTATCACATATCTATCTATTATCTATCTTCTATCTATCTCTTATCTATCTATCTATTCATCTATCTATCTCTTATCTATCTATCTATTCATCTATCTATCTCTTATCTATCTATCTATTGATCTATCTATCTATCTATCACATATCTATCTATTATCTATCTTCTATCTATCTCTTATCTATCTATCTATTCATCTATCTATCTCTTATCTATCTCATATCTATCTATTCATCTATCTATCTCTTATCTATCTATCCTGCCTATTTTTCCTTTACTACATTATTGATAATAGTCTGTGATTCTTGGAGGATTGTTTGCACCCTATGTTCAGGAACGGTTTGAGGAATATGACAAAAGTTCAAGGTGTTAACTTGGACTCCAAATTCACAAGAGAATTTATTATTCTACAATTTTAAAGCGCTCACAGTATTTCCAAAAAATAAAATATGTACAGGACAACCCCTTTAAGGGAGAGGCAACTAGGTAATTTTTTTCAGAATTATCATTTTACATGCCCAAGTGATCCTCATTATTCTTCAGTACTGAACACGTCGGTTTCTTTGTAATTTTCCTTTTCTTGCTTTGTGGGAAGATATTTTGATCCAAATACTGGTGAGATAAAACATGCTTTTGGCAGTAGGGTTCCTGGCAGGTCTATAAATAATGGGAATTTTGTGCTCTTAAAGCTGATATTGAGGGAGGGAGACGTTTTTTCCACCACTGGGGGACTACTGTGAAGTCTGGGCAGCGGTTGCTAGAAAATCCTAATAAAGCAATACGTGTTGTTTTCACTTTTTCTGAACACCCTTTATTCATAGTAAAAAAAAATGCAGCGAAGCAAATAAAAATCATTTTACCGCGTCTATAATGTTTCGATTGTAAATCTTTTAAGTCAGAAATTGACCCTTTAAAATTTTACGGCCTGCGGTATTATTTTTACTACATATTTTACTATAAGCATACTGATAAAAGTGAAAGGGTGTTTTATAAGATTAATGGAGTTCTCGAAGATTCCAATATGGCACGGTTAGCGCCAAAATTGATTTGTGGAATTATATAGGTTACACCGAAGGAGTGTTAAACCTATTAAAATACAATATATACCATTTTCTGTACATTTTATAGGTGATGTAAGACCGGAGCTTAAGGTTTATACCAGCAATGAGATGTTTAATGTGGATGAAATTAAGTTTAATATAAGATGACTGCAAATCTTAAAGGGGTATTTCAAGATTGTATTATTAACGCCTTTCCTATGGATTGGCTATCACTATGGAATCGGTGGGGGGTCTGACTCCCTGCACCCTCTGATCGGCAGTTACTGTGTAGCTCCAGCACCACAAGAAGGCACCAAACTACACAACTCCGTCCCTTGTGTAGTGGACAGGGCTGATTACTGTGGTCCTGCACCCATTCACTACAATCCGATAAAAGCTGTAACGAAGCTGTGTGGTTCCTTCTTGCGCCAATGGTGCTACTGTAGAACAGCAGATCGTCACAGGTGTGGCCCCCGACGATCAGATATTGATGGCCTATCCTACCTCCTAAGTATGGTTCCTTTGTGTAGACAGTCTCTACTTTTATCCCTTTTCTTCTAGTGGAGGAGGCAGCTGTCTCATCTTTATTTGCTTCCATGCTAGGTCCTACACTAGGCAATCTGTAGCTATGCATAGGCAGCTAGCACTTCCTTTTCTCCTTGCCTGCAGAATAAGGTGCATGTGTTATATTGACTGCGTTCTTGGGTCCTTATCCTGACTCTTGCTTTAGCCTTATTCCGGTTACGGCCTTTGTATTTGTCACCTGGTTCCTGTGGTTCTACTCCTGGTATCAGCTCCTGGCTTGCATCTTGATTATGGTTCAGTTCCACCTCCCAAGCTTGTTGCATCCTGACTGTTATTACGTTAAAGGGTTTATGTGAGAATTAGATATTGATGACCCGTCCTCAGGATAGGTCATCAATACCTGATTGTGGGGGTCTGACTCCCAGCACCTGCGCTGTTTGAAGAAGCCGCAGAATGCTACAGCCTCCTTACAACATACCAAGTGACTAGTGGCCGTGCTTGGTATTGCAGCCCAGACCCATTCACTTAAATAAGACTGATCCGAACATAGGCCATGTGACTGATGAACATGATGTCAATGGCCTAGGAAGAGGCTGCAGCACTCACAGGACCTTTTCAAACCGCTTCTCGGCGGGTGTGCTGGGAGGTGGACCCACACCGGTCAGAAATTGGTACTACCGGAAAACATCCTGGCTATGTTCCTGATATCGCTACAGATTCTTTGCTAGACAGCAACAACCCCCCAACCATTCATGACTATTCTCAGGACTACATCCTGGGAATATGACTAGTAAATACCATCCTTGTAGGGGTTCTGGATAAAGAAAAGAGAAATCCTTAGACTAAGCACCCCAGTCTACCAAGTGGTAAAATCACTGCAGCTCAGAGGATCAACTTGAAACCATTTGGAAGCACCACCTGTTAAAGACTTTTACTGCGACGCACCCGCTAGAGCCAATCAAGGCTTCCTTGGCGAGGAACCTACTGCAGATTCACAGTAGGGATGCCATCTACATGCAGAGAGCATGGGGTGGTGAAGTGGTATAGGTACTAATCGTTATAAATAACACCACTAGGGATAGAGAAGAGGTAACGAGAGGAAATTACACCAAGCCTTCATTCTGAACTTCAGGAACCAATTCTGAAAACTGCCTGTCCTACCACTCTCTGAAATTGCATTCTTTTTAACCGATCGATAAAAGTTTATTCCCCATGCTTTATATTATTTCATGATTTATTGCTATTTTCTACATATACAGTACAGTCGGTCTGCATGCTTTCTTTGGATGTATGGTCATAAGAAAACAGTATGAGACATTACCTGGTAGTTCTTGGTAGGTATTGTTCCTGGACAATAGGCGGATCTGCCGGTTGCACCTAAACGAGGTTGGTCACAGGAAGCTAATGGCCTTTTTTGGCATACATATTGTCAATGACCCTTTTATAGCTGCAGAACCACATGAAAGGGCAGCCACTGAAATCATTGAGTGGTCTCAGCACAAAGCATCCTGTGGTCCTTACAAAGTGAAAGAGAGCCAAAAAAAAGCCCAACCACCGTATGAGCGCTAGTCCCCCAGATGAAATAAGATCAGATCAAAATAGAGACCCGTAGGAATGGAAAATTGTTTAGCAGTTTTGAGATATAGCAGATAATACGATTCTTAGCAAGAGAGAACCATAAATAGGGAACTAGGTCAATATATGTCGACCTGGAAATCAGTGCATTCAAAAACGGATAAAAGCATCAATATAGGTAGGTATACGTTATGTGCATAGGTAACTTACTTCACAAGGGGAGATAGTCTATGGCAGTGATGGAGAACCTTTTAAAGACCGAGTGCCCAAACTGCAACCCAAAACCCACTTATCGGAAAGTGCCAACATGGCAATTTAACCTGAATACCAATATACTATATCTTCCATGTACTTTATCATTTAGCTATAATAGCCGCCTACATTCAGTGCACTGCCTGCGCTGTTCATAGCGCGCCCTGCGCTGGGGAGTCTAATGCATATTGGTACACCATAGACTTTTTCCAGGGTGCAGGTGCCCACAGATAGGGCTCCGAGTGCCGCCTCTGGCACCAGTGCCATAGGTTGGCCACCACTGGTCTATGGGATGAAGCTCAAGACACCCATAGGCTAACCTCCCCTGCCAGGATCGCTTGTAGAATCACAGGAATGACCGCAGTTCTGTGTATACTGTTTGCTCCTAAGGAAGGGGGTATTCTTGTAAACCCCCGAAACGTGTCGAGCCTCGATCTAAATAAAGGGAATTATCCAGAAGTACCGTCCGTGGTGACTGCGGTCATTCCTGTGATTCTACAAGCGATCCTGGCAGGGGAGCTCCTCTGCTTCAAATAGAAATGGGTGTTCTTTATTTAGGGTACCCGGTTTCTTTATGAATGGTAGCTAATTTTCGGGTAACTGTCCACAGATATCATTGATCGGAACATTGAAAGCAATCTTGGGACATCCAGAAAGTTGTCTTAGGAATACTTCCAGGTACAGTTACATTATATGCAGCATATTGGAGAATGTAACTCCTGTCTCAATTTTTTTTATCTTAGACTAACTTTGAGAGATTTAAACAATGACCATCTGGATTTGGTGAAGTGTTTCCCTATAGGACGCAATGCTTGATCATGATCTGCCAGTCCGCCGCTGTTTTTTCGCAAAAGTCCATTTGTCTAGCCGTGTCCAGCTGTATATATGAGATAATGCTGCTGTAATCTGTGAGCATCAGCTCAAAGTAAAAAATAAAGTGATCAACGGCTGATATGCTTCACTGCAGCAATTCCCATCTCTTCTGTCAGGCCAGCTGTGAGGGACAACAGGAATCATGTGCGAAGCTGTTGTCTGGTGATGCCACCTCGATCAATGAATTAGCTGGATTTTCATGCAGTACACTTGCTGCAACAAAGTATTGATTCTGTATTTATTACTGGGTAGCAATAAGTTGTCTACAGGCAATAAGTTCCTGGGTAATTTAGAGAGAATTTTTCATCAAAAAATTGTATATTATTTAAATAACATTTTGTATTCCAAACATATTTCCTGCTGTTTTTATTTTTGATATGACTATCCACATTAAAAATCCAATATCTCTAATATTAGAGCACATAGAAAAGGCTGACAAGACCTGTTTTCTGCTTCGCTGTGTAGACTGGGATGGAGTCAACAGAGGTCTGTTCTATAGCTGGAAATATAGATAAGATAGGAGAGTAACTAAATACACTATGGGGGACATTTATTAAGACCAGCATTTTAGACGCTGGCCTTTATAACCCCTTTAGCTGGCACCGGCTTCTACATAACCTCGGCGTATCCAGCTTCCTAAATGTCTTACATTTAGACCAGGGATGCTCAACCTGTGGCCCTCCAGCTGTTGTAAAACTACAATTCCCACCATGCCCTGGTGTAGAATGATAGCTGTAGGCTGTCCGGGCATGCTGGGAGTTGTAGTTTTGCAACAGCTGGAGGGCCGCAGGTTGGGCATCCCTGATTTAGACCATTTTCTACACCTTAAACCGGCATATAAAATGATGAATGAGACAGGACTTTGTGTTCCGTCCAGCATAACGGAAACCAGACAGGTCCGTTAGTCTTTCCAATAGACTTCTATTATGACGCATCAAAATAGAATGCCTCTTAAAGGCTTCCGTTTTGATTTCCGTCTTATGGATTCCAAAACTGAATGAATGGCGGTGATGTGAAGGAGCCTTAACTACAGTAATACATACATAGTACTGCTGCTGATGACTCCAGATCAGCCATTTGTATGTCAATACTCACTCCCGTTCCTCTGCTGTGCAACTGCAAAGCGACCATACAATGCATTGAGAGGACTCCTGAGCATGTGCATGTAATGGAGAGGACTCACAAGATAACTACGTTTTTTAAAAGAACATAATTTTGCGATTTTGGGGGAAATTACTACTCAAAATGCTTCAGAATTCTAGTGCAATTTGTGACACAAAAAACAATATACATGCTTGGTACCACATTTATTAAAGGGGTTGTCCCATTTGAACATTTGTGGCATATCGATAGGAACATGAGCAGTGTCCTCTCCACTCCCTGCTACTGGACTTCCGAGAATTGCTAAGCGAACACTCGTCATCTGTGGAACCTGCACTTATCGGAGATTTATGGCATAGCCTATTGAAATGCCATAAATGTCCAGATGAAACAACCCCCTTAAGTGCTTTACACATGTATGGCAAGGGATGTGGCTTAGTGGGGAATGGGGATGTGACATACTGAGAAGGGGTGTGGCTTAGTGGGGAATGGGGATGTGACATACTGAGAAGGGGTGTGGCTTAGTGGGGAATGGGGATGTGACATACTGAGAAGGGGTGTGGCTTAGTGGGGAATGGGGATGTGACATACTGAGAAGAGGAGATAATGTGCACAAAATAAATCACCAAAATTTTGGAAACAAATTCTGGCATTAACTAAGCCAACTAAAAAGTAGTATCCACCTAGACTAGACACAACGGGCGGAGATTTTTTTAAAACTGTTGCAAATCACAACGGATTCAGCTTCAACCCATCAGATTCCACCTTCAGAACTCCTTTAGAAAATAAAATGATCAAGCTGATTGGTTGCTCTGAGCAGCTTTTATTTTTTAAAACTCATTTGGAAAATGAAATGATCAATCTGATTGGTTGCTATAGGCAACTTTTATTTTTCAGAACTGATTTGGAAAATGAAATGATCAATTTTGTTGATTGCTATGAGCAACTAAGCCAGTTTTATAGGAAACAGTTTTGCTAACTATCCCCCTATGTGTGCCTGTGTGCGGACATCCAGTGGTTGTGTTGTGGATTGCAGCTTGTCATGGGTTTCGCCAGCGTATCGCCATATTGTATTGAATTGCTTACAAGAGAAATTGACTGTGCATACAGAGATAGCTGTCAATCACAGATAGGACCGCCTCCTGCACTTCACATCCCGGAATGACCTGGAATCTATAAAATTATACGTTTTGCTGAATCTTTTCCTATGAATCTATATATCAATCTGCTCAGCTCCTCCTGCTCTATAACATGCTGCCTATAGCTTTCATGGTGACAGGTTCCCTTTAACCAAATGAGAGCTAAGGTAATGGGGAGCACATCTGCAATAACAGCTATTAGGTATAACAGTAAAAAAATTATATTATAAGAATAATTTTTTTTACATCAAAATAGAAACTAAAAAAATAAAACAGAATCGGCTGAGTCTTCCCAATGGTCAGAACACGGTGTTATTAAATTCCTTCTTAACCGAGGGCTTCTGTTATAATCTTGACTATTACGAGATGCTGACAGAAGACGGCTTTTGTTAGCTTTGGAATGAAATGTCTATTTCATTGTGGAATTGGAGTTCTACAGGTCATTGCGGCTGCTGAAATAAATCTTCTGAGCATATATTTTCTTAATAAAAGGAGACACAAGAATCACCCACTCCCTTCGCTGAGAAATGCCATTTACTGAAATCAGACAGATATGAATTGTCTTGTATGCGGCCTCCACTTTCTAATAGTAGAGAGCACATCCCAGGTAGGTTCTTCAGAATCTAGAATATATTCTAATGCCTTTTACTCCCTTAAAGGGGGTCTGTCACCAACCTGACCTGTCTTAAACCAATCCCATAGCTCAGTGGGGTACAAAGACATGACAAAGATGTTACCTGTGTTTAGTTTTTCATATCCTTCAAATCGCCCAAAAAGTTGTTTTTATGATATGCTAATGAGCTATCGCAAGTGCCCAGGGGCGGACAGATTGCTACAAGTGCCCAGGTTCCCCTTACTCGCGCCTAACCCTGCCCCTCAGTAAGCCCCGGCCAGCGCTTTGTCTGTATGACATCATATTTCCCTGTAGCCCCTTCACGCATCACCCCCAGGCCCGGGCATGCGTGGTGTTCTGCCCATTGTGGGCAGAGGCACAGAGATAAGCAGTGCGCATGCGCCGGTTTCTGGTGAGGAATCGAAGCAAGCGCACTTCATATCTCTGTCCCTCTGCCCACTGTGGGCAGAACATTGTGCATGACCGGGCTCGGCGGTGATATGCGGCTACAGGGGAATATGATGTCACACGGACACAGGGCTGGCCGGAGAACACTGAGGGGGGGAGTTAGGCACGAGTAAGGCAAGGAGGCACTTTCAGCAAACTCTCCGTCCCCGGGCACTTGCGATGGCCCATAAGCATATAAAAAAAACTACTTTTTTGGTGACTTGGAGGATCTAAAAAACTAAACACAGGTAACATCTGTGTCATGTCTTTGTGTCCCACTGAGCTATGGGATCGGTTTAAAACCGGTCAGGTTGGTGACAGACCCCCTTTCAAGGTGAAATCCGATCAAAAAGTCCTGTGGAGCAGAAGGTCAGAATGGAAAGTCTCCATACAGAGCTCATACCCCTTTAGCACAGCTTAGTGAAAATCTGATACCTTATTCTAGTTACATTCCTTTTGATCCGAATGGCCATTTGGTGAAAGTGCAGTGTCAAAGGGGTTTGATATCTCTGGAACAACATCCTATGGACAGATGAAACCAAGATCAACTTGTACCAGAGTGATGGGAGGAGAAGAGTATGGAGAAGGAAAGGAACTGCTCATGATCCTAAGCATACCACCTCATCAGTGAAGCATGGTGGTGGTAGTGTCATGGCGTGGGCATGTATGGCTGCCAATGGAACTGGTTCTCTTGTACTTATTGATGATGTGACTGCTGACAAAAGCAGTAGGATGAATTCTGAAGTGTTTCGGGCAATATTATCTGCTCATATTCAGCCAAATGCTTCTGAACTCATTGGACGGTGCTTCACAGTGCAGATGGACAATGACCCAAAGCATACTGCAAAAGCAACCAAAGAGTTTTTAAGGGAAAGAAGTGGAATGTTATGCAATCACCTGACCTGAATCCGATTGAGCATGCATTTCACTTGCTGAAGACAAAACTGAAGGGAAAATGCCCCAAGAACAAGCAGGAACTGAAGACAGTTGCAGTAGAGGCCTGGCAGAGCATCACCAGGGATGAAACCCAGCGTCTGGTGATGTCTATGCGTTCCAGACTTCAGGCTTTAATTGACTGCAAAGGATTTGCAACCAAGTATTAAAAAGTGAAAGTTTGATTTATGATCATTATTCTGTCCCATTACTTTTGGTCCCTTAACAAGTGGGAGTCACATATGCAAACTATTGTAATTCCTACACCGTTCACCTGATTTGGATGTAAATACCCTCAAAGTAGACAGTCTGCAGTTAAAGCACATCTTGTGCGTTTCATTTCAAATCCATTGTGGTGGTGTATAGAGCCAAAAATGCTAGAATTGTGTTTATGTCCCAATATTTATGGACCTGACTGTATGTGAACCCTCCCTTAAATGGCTGTTTTGATAACTTGCAGACAGTTCTCCCTATCGCCTTCTTATAGCGGCCCCTACTGGTTAATAACTAATACTGCAATGGGGATAGTCAGGCACCCCCTGCTCTCCTGAGGTAGGGAAGTTACCTATCAGACATGTATGGCATATCCTACAGATATACCAAAATGTTTTGGACTAGAATACCTCTTTAAGCTGGATACAAACAAATATCAGTTCATTTTTTTATGCTCTTTAGTCTCAGATTATAATTTTACTTTCTATGTCCACGATTAGGAGAACCGGCAGTGGATGATGTAGTATTACATAATAGGCCTATTGAATCGCTGTTTGTTTACAGGCCAACTCCATGTCCATTATATGGACACTTCATGGTACTGTCACTTCCTGACTTTATGGTAGATTAGTATATGGTTATGATTGTCCTGCTGTTTATAATTTTTTTATTATATCGAACTGTATAATTTTCATCTTTCACATGCGGCCTGGTTTTCTTCAGCTATTCTCACATCCTTTCCTGGGAGGAGGGCTTCAAACTATGGCCTCCACAGACTTTTATATGACCCTGGGCAGAAGCCATGTAGAAACCCACACGTAGCTCTTGTGTGGGTATAACGGCTATGCATTACTAGGTTTTTATTATTTTTATATTTATTTTACGCCTTACCACACTGCCAATGTTCTGTACGCGGAGACAGAACAAAGCCATTCCTGCGTCTGGGAATAAATCTGTTTGTAGGTGAATGATATTTCTTCAGACATTCAAAGGAAAGCTGAGTGAGATACAAGTGAAAACACTGAGGCCTGACATTGAGCAGAACGCCGGCCAATGGACGAAACAGCTTACTGGTTAGTGATAAAACATCAGATCCAAGCCAGAACACACAACTCAGCAACGTCTACAAGAAAATAAGATTCAGGCTTCTCAAACTGTACAGGATTGTTAATGGTCTGCAGACCACGGATGACGTGATCTGAAATAGAAAGGGAACTGCCGGCCATCACTGGAATACATACCCGGTCTGGAGTACAGATGGTCGCCTTTCTGAAGGAGGCTGTGTTCTCTCCTGTATCACATTAAGGTCCATTTTCATTGCCCTTTGACGTTGAAAGATGGATAGAATAGATCTGATCCAACTGACTTCAATGGCATTTTGTTCTAATTACATTTTTCTGAACATGATTATGTGGGCGGCCATCTTGCTTGAGCTATTCTTAACAGTGTTTAGAAAGAAAACTGCTTTACGGCCGCCCCATGGGCCATGGACACAATGGTCAGGAGGGGACCTCATTGACTTCTATGGGAGAGTTTTCTGGGCATGCTCTGAGATGGGCTGCAGCTATCGACTGTTTTTGTAATCGAGTATTCTGTCGATTAATCCAGTACTCTAATAACAAAAAACTAATTAAAAGAACATTTTTCTTTATAAAAACTCAGCAGCTCCCCCGTGCCATCAGCTGCCCCCTCAATGTCATCAGCTGCCCCCTCAGTGCCATCAGCTGCCCCTCCCGTGCCATCAGCTTCCACCCAGTGCCATCAGGCTCCTCTCCTAGTACCATCAGCTGCCCCCCAGTGCCACCAGCCTGCCCCCCCCCCAGTGCCACCATCTCCCCCTCCTAGCCATGTCCCTAGCGCCAGTGCCTCCCCCAAGGGCCCTCTATATATAAAACGCGTCCCAGGTGTAGGAATGCCAAGTGGTATAGTGCGGCCTAAAATGTCTCTCTATGTGTGTCACGATGCTCCTACCTGGACACGGCTGGACCCCAGGCTTTGGCTCTGAAGCAATAAATAGGGGGAATGATTGAGGGATTTAAAAGAAAGATTGAGTCCAGACCTTGTATGTAGTTGAACAGCAGATTTACTTGAATAAACGTTCTCCAAAACGGTTTACAGGCTTTGTCTTGGTCCCAGCAGGCTTTAGCATTAAACTGGCAGGCTTGCTCAATAACTCTGCGTGCTTTCTCTCTGCTGTATTGAAAGGCTTGCTTAATATTCTGTTACTTCTGTATGCTGCACTTCTCTCTTAGGTCTGACTTATGGTTATGCCAGGGAACTTTCCTCCTGACTTCTGAGGCTTCAAGCTTTGGCCTCCATAACTAGCAGAGCTGAGGGGGCTCTGGATGGGGTGGGCACGTACAGCAGAGATGTGCCCCGGTATACCCTTCCCGTAGCAGGGGGTAAGCTATACTAACTAGAACCAGTCCCCACCCTTCCTGCAGGAAGTATGACAAGCCCACTTCTCCACAGAGGGGGGTTAGAATGGAATGGTAAGTTCCATTCTATCTACATACAGCTCTGCTATGTTTTCTGCCACCTGCTGGTGAACCAGGCACATTACGTGTGAACATAACAGTTGCTTAACAAAATAGGAATGCACATTGTGGAGGACATAGAATAAATGCATAAGATGACATTCAGGTTAGATCAATAAAGACAGTAGCAAGGTGCAAAAGTGGTAACACCACTCTGGGGTGTTACACCAGTGAAATAAAATACTTACCTCTCCTGTAGGGGCGCCGCTCCACAGCTCCTCAATCTCATCCTGACATCACACAGCATCAGGTCATAGTGCACACTTACATGCACTATGACCTGACAATATGTCAGGAGGACAGTGCAGCACCATGCGGGCCGGTGGGGAAACATTTGCATTGAGGATTTTTTGGTGTCGAAATACTCTATTCAATCGAGTAATCGTTTCAGCCCTACTCTGAGACCTGTGCAGAGGTCATTGTACAAGGAAGGAATAGATACACTGTGACAATCACCTATTGTGAATGGTGGATCCTGTCTTATCTATACACAGAGGTGATATCATTACAGGCAGGATTAGACTGACAGATAAGCAGATAACTGCAGTAAAGTGATCTGTACAGACCAAGAAGTGGCACCTATTATTAAGCTTAGTGGCCAGTGAGAAAACTGCAGGATTTTATAGTTTTTGTTTAGATATTGACATGAAAAATGTAATATAACAAAAAAATTCTTTAAAAATACATTAAACCTAAAAACATGATTTAAACAATGTCAATTTCTGATGACACATTCCCTTGAAACAATAAGTGTCACAGATGACAAACTTGTTTCAACTATTATACTATGAATTTATGGGATCACAGATGGAAGAAAGGAAATGACAGATGGCAACTTTAGTTTTTCAGTCATTATTTTCTCAGTTTCATGCCGCAACGGATGACCCCAATGAAAAATCCATTACAAGTTCCCCCACCTACTATGTGCAATTTGTAATAATGGTTTCTTCATATGTGGCGGAGGAGACTTTGTACCAAAGAGATGTGAGCAGGGGCCACAAGGTATCAGCCAGCATAGCACCAAATGGGTTTGAAGGCACCAGGATTCAGAGAGGGACTCCTTACTTTTTTTACTTGCTCATATAGCGCTGACATATTACAGACATTATCATCACTTGCTTTCCCTAATTGAGCTCACAATCTAATTTCCCTATTAGTATGTCTTTTTGAAAAAAAACTGAGCACCCGGAGGAAACCCACGCAAACAAGGTGAGAACATACAAACCCGATGCAGAGGTTGTCCATGTCCGGATTCGGACCTAGGACCCCATCGCTGCTAACCACGGAGCCTGTACACATTAAGCTCATGCAGATATTGCACTCTTATGATTTGCAATGCTTGTTACATCGAGGGTTAATTTCCTGAAAGTGTCCGGCCTAAGAGCAGATCTACCATACGGTGAGATCCTCCTATCACTCCCAGTCAGGTCGCTGAGATTAGAGGCACCGGGGATCATGGCTTCTGCCACTGCAGCAATAATCCCTGAAAAGAACGCCGGCTTTAGTGAAACCCATATTCTTCTTCTGGCCGCGTCTAATCTGAGGTTTTGGGTAAACTGAAATGTCAGGGCAGGGCAGACCTTGCCCTGTGTAAACCGTGCTGTAGCTGAACCTATCGCCCATACAAGAAGCTTTGTCCGCGGCGCACAGAACGACTATTGTGGTCCGGATTACAGCGATTAGGTTTTATTACTGAGGATTACGGCCACTTCCAAACTCCGGCTGCATCCAGGGCCGGAAATCTTCTCTTCTGCATTTCCAAATCATTGCTGAGAAGGAAAAGTAAGTGGTGGTCGTTGATACAAGTGAGTGCTTCCCATGTCATGCAGGCAGCAATCCTCCTCGCCATAGAGTAATACAGTCTGACAATCCGGCAGCAGCGACTGCGAACAATGGCGGATTAAAGAGAAGAATACAAGGGGCAGTACACATAGCGGAATACAAGGGATATCTATCTATCTCATATCTATCTATTATCTATATCTATCTATCTATTATCTATCTATCTATCTATATCTATCTATCTATCTATCTATCTATCTCATATCTATTTATTATCTATCATCTATGTATCTATTTTCTATTTATCTATTATCTATCTCATATCTATCTATCTATCTATCTCTTATCTATCTAGTAAACAATGAAGGTTTTTACTGAATGACAGCAAGCAAGGATCTTGAAAACCTTGGGGAATTGCTACAGAAAGTATAATGTAAATGTCATTGCTCATTATACAAACCTTTTGCTGTAATACTTTAAAGGGTTATTCCAGTTATATGACCAGTGTGACCCCCATCGAGCTGGAGAATCGGGGCCCTGAAAGGAATAGCCCGTCTACTGACTGCCAGTGATTGGCGAGCTAGCGTTCGGCTACTTCCAGTACTTCCATGAAGCAGCAGCCGCACGCAGGCTTCCAGCATTGGGGCCACCAGAGATTCTAAGCACCGTAAGTCATGTACATTGTATTCTATGAGAATTTGAAATTCTCACACACACGATGCACATTTTCTCCGTGCGGATTCTGACCTACGGTGCGGATTTTTGAATCCGCAACATGTCAATTTATTTTATTTTTCCTGTCCGGATTTTCTCCATTCACTTCAATGGGGAGAGTAAAATCCGCATGTAAATTCGCACCAATTGATGCGGATTGACGGCACAGATTTCCCTGCGAACACCTGCGGATTTCAGTGCGGACTGTCTGCACATAAATCCTGAACGTGTGCATTCACCCGTAGGGCTCCGTTTTATTAGGGGTCCATTATTGTCAGAGCTTGGGCCCGCCGGAAGATCCTCTGATAGGCCAATCTGACACTGGCCGCTCTATTCGTTGGAAGGTACATGGCCCCCATTCTTGTGATCGGTGGGGGTCCCAGCGGTCAGACCCCCACTGATCTAATTCTTTGGATAGGTGATAACTTCTTATAAGCAGAATTCCACTTCAGCCCTGTCCACCATTAAACACTGAGTATTAAGTCCAGACCAGGCTCTGGACTGTGTCTTTGGGAAGAATCCAGAACACGTCCTTACTTCCCATCATCATCTTCATCATCATCATCAGAAAAGAATGTGTGTTGTACTGCAGACCACGACTCCTTATCCTGCAGACTGTCATACAGCCTAAATAATCTTAACAAGCTCCATGCAGATTTACTCCCTTCTGTGGATCTCATCGGAGAGCGGCGGTGCACCGCGCCGGGAGAGCGTCTGCTGTTAAGTGCACGTTAAAGAGGTTCATGTCCATAAAACTTAATGGTAGAAGAATGAAAAGTTCTGCCACATTCTTATGTGCGGTTTACTTTGTCACCATGTTCAAAATCTCTATTTGCTGTCAGTGAATGAGAGCAGTCTTGTTTATATTTTTTGAAAGTTTTGAAATTTTGCTCCGGGTTCATAGCTATTAACGACAATGACACATTGTAGCAAACCATCATAACAGGACAGAGACATCTGATGCTGGTGCTCACATAGGATTGCCTAAACTTAAAGGGGTTGTCCAGCATTAGAAAAACATGGCTGCTTTCTTCCAAAAAACAGCACAGCGCCCCTGTCCACAGGTTGTGTGTGGTATCACAGGTCTGCCCCATGAACTCCTATGGAGCTGAGTTGCCCTACCAGACACATCCCATGGACAGGGGTGGAGCTGGTTTTGGAAGAAAGCAGCCATGTTTTTCTAATGGTGGAGAACTCCTTTAAAACATCAATCTCTGAACAGCACTGTATGAGACTAAACTCGTTTCGGGTCCGATCACATTTAATTTGACCCCAGTAAATCTGGTCTGAATTTAAAGTGCCCCCAATTGTCCTGAAAAGTCACATATGAAGACACTGTGAACCTCTCTAAAGCTCTTTAATGCTAAGACCCCATTAGTAATGTCAGAGTGCGAGCGACATATAAGTCCACGAGTAAACGGAAGACCGCTGGTGAATAACACGCTGCACTGTCCGATTTTTATTACTTAAAAAAGGTCCAAAAATGATCCCTTTTTGGTGGCAGATGCCTTCTTCTGTGTCTCCTGATCTGTAAGATACCAGCTGCCAATTAGTGCGATTCATGCAGGTTGAAGTTTTTGGAAAATTTGTAAAAAATTTGATCGATTCACTTGTCTCTAGTTTTCAGCCTTAAGGCTCATTCACACGAACGTATGGGTTCCGTTTCCGCATATGCGGATTCTCAATAAACGGACACCGTTCCGTGTGCATTCCGCATCACGGATGCGGACCCATTCACCTGATGCGGAGTGGTGCGGAACGGAAACCCCATGGAAGCACTACGGAGTGCTTCTGCGGGGTTCCGTTCCGTACTTCCGTTCCGCAAAAAGATAGAACATGTCCTATCTTTTTGCGGAACGGAGGGATGCGGACCCATTCAAGTAGAATGGGTCTGGATCCCTTCCGGAGGCCTCACGAACGTTCTACGTGCATTGGGACCGCAAATTGCGGCTCAGTGCACGCAACGGAACCCATACGTTCGTGTGACTGAGCCCTTAGGATGTAAGCAATAATCAGTAGTCAAACAAGAAATAACACCTTCACTGGTTACTAGACACTAGAAAACCTCCAGGAGCCCTTCAGCAGTATTCTCACTCCCCAGCCTGTAGGGGGCACAGTCTGCACTGGCAGCCAGGAGCACCTCTGCTAGAAGGAGAAGGGAAAGAGAACGGCAGCAGGGTAATAGATGCGGCATCCATGCCCGCAGGAGATAGGGAGAGCACAGCGGGCATGCATATTAGCGCTCCTACAGAAGAATGAAAATTCTCTCTCTAGCGCCACCTATTGGAAGCTGCCTGTCTGACCCATTAAAGAGCCGTGAAACATGACTAGTGACTTCAGCCAAACCAAAGACTCCTTCAGAATGGGACGTTACCCAAATTACCTTGTTTTATGTGAAACACATGCAGCAGCGACCATGTCATAGAAAGGATCAAAACGAACAATAGAATTACTTCTTTCCAGTTTTATTAAGTAATTGCACATTAGAGATGACAGCTCAGCAGTTTACATATGGCGGTATAAATCCCACCGCCATGTGGTGTATACTGCCTCTAAATGGAATGCAAAGAATGGACACGATTATACACTGGAATATCCGTCAGGGGTGCATTCAAAGACCAAACTTACTATTTCGCCTATTACCGCACATATTTCATCTTCAGTCACTGCCGCTGATGAATCAGAAATTGTGCGATTTCCTACAGAAAGCTGCAGAAACGCCTGGACTCCCGTCTGTCCTGTAAACCCCTTTAAAGGGAACTTGTCACCAGGGGATTCACTCTGAAAATACGTATAGTTTCTTGTAAGACTAGCTCAGCTGAATGTAATGATACCTTTCACTTAGCGATCCATTGCTTCAGTCTGGAAAAAAGTACTTTAAATTCATATGCAAATGAGCAGTTAAGTGCACCGAAGGCGGGACCTAGCTATTTAGTGCACCCTTGCCCCTTCGGCCAGCCCCTCCATAGTTATATTGCCTGTCCCTGACAATCAAGAAGGAGAGAGAGGGGCTGACAGAGGAAGCAGGAGATGAAAGGGTGCACAGAGTGGCTCGGGCCCGCCCTCATTGCACTCAATTGCCCATTTGATTATGAATTAAAAGTATTTTTTGTCTAGAATGAAGCAACGGAAAGATATCATTACATTCAGCTGAGCTAGCCCTACAGTGCATTAGGGGTCAGTTACTAAGCTTTTCCCCCTACTTAATACTTACTAATATTGCCCCTACACTGTGGTAAGATTCGGCTCTGGCAGTCCATGCGCCTGGCGTGAAAACTACTCCAGCCCCTGGTTGGAGTCGTTTTTTGCTAACATTTTTGCTAACACTCTCCCACTCCGCACAGTCCCAGCCCCGACACGGTCCCTGACACTCCCCCACTCCGCACAGTCCCAGCCCCGACACTGTCTCTGGCACGCTCCCACTCCGCACAGTCCCAGCTCCGACACGGTCCCTGACACTCCCCCACTCCGCACAGTCCCAGCCCCGACACGGTCCCTGACATGCCCCCACTCCGCACAGTCCCAGCCCCAGCACGGTCTCTCGCACTCCCCCACTCCGCACAGTCCCAGCCCCGGCACTGTCTCTGGCACGCTCCCACTCAGCACAGTCCCAGCCCCAGCACGGTCCCTGACACGCTCCCACTCCGCACAGTCCCAGCCCCAGCACAGTCTCTGGCACGCTCCCACTCTGCACAGTCCCAGTCCCAGCCCCAGCCCCAGCACGGTCTCTGGCACGCTCCCACTCCGTACAGTCCCAGCCCCAGCACGGTCTCTGGCACGCTCCCACTCCGCACAGTCCCAGCCCCGGCACAGTCTCTGACACGCCCCACTCCGCACAGTCCCAGCCCCGGCACAGTCTCTGACACGCCCCAGTCCGCACAGTCCCAGCCCTGACACAGTCCCCGACACGCCCCCACTCAGCACAGTCCCAGCCCCAGCACGGTCCCTGACACGCTCCCACTCCACACAGTCCCAGCCCCGACACGGTCCCTGACACGCTCCCACTCCGCACAGTCCCAGCCCTGGCACGGTATCTGGCACGCTCCCACTCCGCACAGTCCCAGCCCCAGCACGGTCCCTGACACGCTCCCACTCTGCACAGTCCCAGCCCCGGCACTGTCTCTGGCACACTCCCACTCCGCACAGTCCCAGCCCCAGCACGGTCCCTGACACGCTCCCACTCCGCACAGTCCCAGCCCCGGCACGGTCTCTGGCACGCTCCCACTCCGCACAGTCCCAGCCCCAGCACGGTCCCTGACACGCTCCCACTCTGCACAGTCCCAGCCCTGGCACGGTATCTGGCACGCTCCCACTCCGCACAGTCCCATCCAGCTACTGAACACAGCATAAAACCGCATGGACAGTCAAAAAAGGGACTCACGACTGTTTTTAAGACTAAAATAGTCGCAAGTGCCTTGATATATGACTTCAATTGTGCCTGGTTTATCAGTGAATTTCCTGGTGATGGGTTCCCTTTAATCTTCACAGTGTATCACAGCACCAGCAAAGAGAATGGGGGTCAGTTATACAGGGGACTTACGACTATTTCAGTTGCAAAAATAGTCCCTTTTTGGACCTGCTGTGTGATAATATTCCGTCACATGGATGGTTTTCTATAGTGTTCAGGAGTTGGGTGGTACGGTGTGGAGGGGGGGCGTGTCGGGGGCCATGCCTGGCGCCAGCAAATTTGCTAACTTTTAGGCATAAATGTTAGCGAAAAACTACTTCAGCCAGGGGCATGGACTGCTGTAGATGCATCTTATTTAGGGCTTGTGCACACAAACGTATTTTTTTTTTCATTTCCGTTCCGTTTTTTTACAGGTCGTATGCGGAACCATTCACGTCAATGGGTCGACAAAAAAAACTGAAATGCATTCCGTTTCCGCATGTCCGTTCCGCAAAAAAAAACAAAAAACATGTCCTTTTCTTGTCCATTTTGCGGACAAGGACAGACATTGTTACAATGGATCCGCAAAAAAAAAAAAAAACGGATGCCGATCCTAGTAAATGAGATTTTACCAAATCTCGTCCAAATGCTGCGTGGTAAAATCCACTGAAAATCTGCACCAAAATCCATATGTGAGATTCTGCCGATGCAGGGAATTGTCCTTTTACATATAATTGACTTTACGCTGATTTCATTAACACAGTGCAACACCACACAGGGTCATTCGAGGCCTATAAAGCTGCGTTCTGGAGACAGCCACAGTTTCAACGGCGCGGTTTAAGCTCCAGGGCTTCCCTATAGCAGTACAGAAATAAGAGGCGTTATATATCACTGCAGCTCCATCCATAAAACACATATGTCACCAGCTACCGTGCACACATAATCTGCCTGGTTATGAATGCCTATCAAATTAGCAGGACCCGGGCATGACCATGGGATTACATCAGCATACCGGAGATTAACCCAGTGTCACATTCTCCGAATTCCCCAGCCCCATGCTGTTCTGTCAGAGAACTTCCCGCACCTGCCTTACAGCTGTGCCTCGCCTCTCACAGCCATCACAAAGAGATTCTGCTTCCACGAGACATTCCCTATAATAATAAATTCTAAGCCAAGATATAGAACCGCCATATGTTGTAATACGACCTCAGTTGTTACTTGTTTTTTTTATAACGTGATGGTAAAATTTTAATCTCCGCAACACACTGACTGTAAAGTCATAAAAACACTGCACCCCATAAAATAAACAGGTTTGTTGGTTTACTATACATAACGGGGGTCATTTAGCAAAGACCAGCTTATTACACCTGCCTTTGAAAGCCCTCCACACTGCCGGAGGAAGCGCCTAATTTATGAGACGCGCCTCCGGCAGTCCGCGTGCTTGGAGTAAAAACTACCCCAACCCCTGACTGGAGTAGTTTTCACTCCTCTTTTACACCAGTTTCCAGGAGTAAATAAATTTGCTGGGGTCGATGTCCAGACCCTGGCCCGGCCTCCAAAATACCAACCCCCCCCCCCCCCCCCCCGCCACTCCGAAGTGGGAAATACACTGTAAAAATGCCGGTGCTACAAAAATTGCGGCATGGGCATTTAAAGAGTCGCCGAAAGGGGTATTACAACTTTTTCTACGCCATAAACTGCCATAAGGATGGCAATAAATGACCCCAAAATGGCTTATTTCCCAATAAAATTAAAGAGGTTTCCCAGGAATACAATATTGATGACATCCTCAGGATAGGTCCTCAATATCTGATTGGTGGGAGTCTGACTCACGGCACACCTGCCGATCAGCTGTTTGAAGAGATCGTGGAACTCCAGTGAGCGCTGCGGCCTCTTCCTTGGCCAGTGACATCACATTTATGGGTCACGTGGCCTAGGAGCAGGTCAAATTCAAGTGAATGGGGCTGAGCTGCAATACCAAGCTCATCCACTATACAATGCACGGCACTGTGCTTGGTGAGCTGAGAGAAGGCTGCAGCACTCACCGGAGCACCGCGGCCTCTTCAAACAGCTGATCAGCGGAGAGTGTTGGGAGGGAACCTCCAACAAATTAACAATTTTAAAGGGCTTGACCTATTACAACAACTGAACCTCTACCCACAGGGGTCTGACCGCTGGGGCCCCCACCGATCACAAGAACAGATGTCCGTGCTGCCCATTTAAATACAGCTCCTCTCACCTCTATGGGACTTCCCGAGACAGCCGAGCAATTGTACTAATCTCTACTAGATATTCAGGCGGGGAGCACTGGCTCCTCTTCTGATCGGTGAGATCCCCAGTGATCAGACCCTCCCCCCATCAGACACTTCTCCCCTATCCTGTACATAGGGTATAAGTTGTCATAATGGGACAACCCCTTAAACGAGGAATTCGCATATCAGAAATGTACAGTATGACATAACGTCTGAATGTCCACCATGAAAGGATAGAATTCCTTACAAAAACAGCCAAGCTCCTTGTGGTACACAATTTCTGTAATTTCCATAAAAATGAATGGGAGTTAAGCAAACAGGATAGTGTAACGCCACTTCTGCACTCCGCTACTGTCTCTAATGTGCCAATAAAATGTAATCTTGTGTATTTATTTCAGGTCCACTACAATGTGCATTCCTATTTCTAATGTAACTTTTATGTTCAAATGTAATGTGCCTGGTTCACCAGTAGATGGCAGCAAATACGGAAGAGCTACAGTTAGGTAGAATGGAGCTTTCCATTCCATTCTAAAACCCCCTCTGTGGAGGAGTGGATGAGTCCCACTTCCTGCAGGAAGGGTGGGGACTAGTCTCTAGGAGCAGTCTAGCTTACCCCCTGCTAGGGGAAGGAAGCAAGTGTTGGGCATGTCTCTGCTGGACGTGCCTAGGCCAAGCCAAGCCAGCTAGAGCACCGTCAGCTCTGCTGGATGTGGAGGCCACAGCTTATAGCCTTAGGAGCCAGGAGGAGAGTTCCCTGGCACATTTAATAACTAAGAGACAGACTACAAAGAGAGAAGTTGCAGCATAAAGAAGAAGCTAAGTTATACAGCAAGCCTGTCAGTACAGCAGAGCCAGAGAGCAACAGATGTAGCAGAGTTTTAATGCTAAAGCCTGCTGGAACCAAGATAAAGCCTGTAAACCGTTTTGGAGAATGTTTATGCAAAGTAAAGCTGCTATTCAACTTCATCACAAGATCTGGACTCAATTATTTCTTTTATCCCTCAATTATTCACCCCTATTTGCCTGCTTTGTCTGCCTGGGGTCCAGCCATATCCAGGTAGGAGCACCGTGACACAAAACATTAAGGAACATATTAGGCCACCCTATACCACTCGGCCATTCCTACATCTGGTTACCTCATTCCCCTCTAATAGGGCCCCAGGGGGGCGGCCCAATGCAACAGCACAGCAAGCTACGCTGGTTACATGACTTGTGAGTCTGCGTGTGTCACGTCGTATGCTCAGTCTAATGATTTATTCCTCTACTGAAGCTCTGCTTTTTCAGAGTAACTGCTGTGTCTGAACACAAGCCCATCACAAAGTCACTGGTGAGTCAGCGCACGCAGTGCTCATTTCCATTAGTGCATGGGGCAAGACAAATGACCTTCACTTAGGCCATCTCTGATGAACATTTCTAGCAGCCTTGCGAGTTCTTCAGATCTGAATAGATACCTATTGACTATAATGGTATCCGGCAGTGATCTAGCTGCTTTCCGGAATAAATGCCAAGTTTCGGCATGCAATGGTTTTTGGTCCGGCCAACAGTCGGCATTTGTGTCAGATCAGGCAGCCAAAACATCTTGATGGAGATGCGAACACGGCCTAAGGGTATGTTCAAGCAGCGATTTTTATATGGATTCTGGTGCACTTTTCACACCACAGTCAATGCGAACGAAAGCAGCCGGTTGATCTAAATGAGACTCTGTAACATGGTTCATACAGCACAAAATTTAAATTTTTTGCAGGGATTTGAAATCCTCGTCTTGGAACAAAAAATAAATGTCTGCGTAGAAATCGTCCCATTTCATGGGTCTAAACCCACATGTGGATGTATAACTGCAAAATCCGAGGGTCAGACAGAAAATCCACCATGTGAACATACCCTTAGCGAGAAACCTGGGGATCTGCTTTTGTAAATTGGCTGATTCCCAGCGATCATCGATAGAAGCCATATTCCCACTCTATGAGGTTCATATGCCCCCTTGGGAGACATGGAAAAAGGCTGCGGTCATGAGACAATTTTCTTTACCATCCAATTTTCACACAATAAATGAAATATTCTGCTTTGTTTGGTCTTCGCCGTGTTACATTGTTTCCTATAAGTGATACAATTGTCTTTTTGGGAAGTAAATAAAATATCCACAAGCCCCATTTCCATACTTTGGTTATGATGGCGTCTCCCATCTGCTTTTATATGGTAAGTGAAGCAGCTATCTTCAGAGTGACACTGTAAGATAATGACCGGGTAGACAGTGCAGTCATTGAGAGGAGCCCAGTCATTTCCAGACCCTCTCCAGTCCTGCTCCCCCCATCCAATCCCCCCATTCTCTGTCCCCCATGGAAAACAGCTGGAACTAAGACTGCACAGACTCCGCTCTGCTTCAAAGTGGTCAATTCATGCTGTGTTTTATTCCTGGCTTCCACACAGAGCTTAACTATCAAGAAGAAAAAGAGCCCGGGAAGAACAAAGATTCAGTCTTCAGGGGTCAGGCTGCAGTGCAGAATGCTGACCCTTCTTTGCTCAACATGGCTATCCAGTAATTCAGGAGCCTGGGAAAGCTTCGGCGGCCACTCAGGGCTTTACAATGCACCAGGCTGTTCATGTGAAGAGCGCAGGGTGGAGCTGAGCCCCTTGTAAACCTGTAAAAAGGAGCGGTGGGGCTCATGTATGAATAATGGTGGACTGAAACGGGTTCTGGTCCCTTGATTCAGTCACACCCGCAATGTATCCGGACTATTGCAATATATGCTATCTCCATGCTAACATCTGGGTGTGTCACCCAGTGATGGGCTACTAGAATGGCCCCAATAATGGGAAAAATGGTTGCAGCATTAGGAATCAAGTGAGCTTATCTTAGCTAATAATTTTAGTTTTCAAACAGAAGATTTCTTGATTTTAAGTTCTCCTTAAAAAAATACTTCGGGCCACAAGTCTAAAAAAGGTATGCACAGGGTGCAAAATTCCCCAGTGTTAAAGTGCCCGTCCACGTTCGACTAATGACTGGGAATTTCAGCAATGTCCATGAGGTGTTCAGCTGAAGTTTGTATGACATATGTTGAATCCTTCATGCTCAAGGGAGAAGGACCCACTGAGAAGGACAAGATGCTCTGAATGGGACGCTTGGACATTGAAGGAAGCAGTAACGGCAAAAAGTCAAGAAGAGAGTTGAAGGATAGAAGTTTGAGGGTAAAACATACATAAGGATGAAATTAGAAGCCCCTTTGCCAAATATTAAAATGGGCACCCGTTTTAGTGCCAAGTTTTGCCACCTGGGACTAAAAGGACTGGGTTGGCCACCTCTTGCTAACAGTGCAGTTCCTGTGGTGGTTCTTGGTATCTAAATTGGACCTACCAAGGGCCCCATGACCGTACCATAAGCCATCTTCATGGTATGTACGCCTTTGGAAGAGTTCGACTTATATTTTTTGTAAATTTGGGATTTTCGTTTGGCCCCATAAGTTTTGCCTTCCCCGTGTACAGAGTCATATAAATTATAATAAGGTTGTCCTCCTGACTGCACTTGTCATCTCATATTTAATAAAACATCCTTGACCACCTTAGACAGGTGCTGGAGATTTCCTCGAGACAACGTGACAGCTGTTTCCATTTAATTCCCTGTGTGGAGAGAATAGAGACAGATGACACAGAGCAGATCCTTGTCCTTGGACAGGGATAGTCATGTCAGATAATGACCTGCGTGGCTCGGACAGAACTTCATGGCCTGGTTCTCCACAGGAACTTCTCAAGAATCTCAACATCTGTTTTCTGATTCCGTGGAGGAAGCTCCATATGAGCAGATTACACAAACAGACGTGAACTTCCTCCTGGAGCAAGATGTGCTACATGTGCCCGAGCGCCAGGAACACCAGAGGCGATGGACGGATGTGATCTTCAGCAACTCACCAGATGTTCTGTGCATCACGAATCAGTGAAAAACACTGTATTAAACACATTATTAAAATAACGAGACCAAAGATCAGTCTCAAACTGTATTAAGTGACCAACATCACCCTGCAAGCGGAGGATGAGTTTACATTTTAAAGGGATTTTCCAGGGGTACACTATTGATGACCTGTCCATGAGATCTGTGAAGGTCTGGCTCCCATCACCCCCACCAATCAGCTGTTTGAAAAGACCATATTGCTCCGGTGAGTGCTGCAGTCTCTTCCTAGACCAGTGACATGTGACCTATGTGCAGCTCAGTCAAGTGAATAGGCCTGGGGTGCAATACCAAGCCCAGCCACTATACCGTGTATGGCGCTGTGTTTGGCATGCTGTGTGAAGGCCACACGGCCCCTGATCGGTGGGGATGCGAGTTGTTGGACTCCCACTGATGACATATTGATGACCTATCCTGAGAATAGGTCATCAATGCCCTACTAGCGGAAACCCCTTTAAGGTGTTTTCCAATTGTATGCAAATAAGGCTTAATGAGTGTGAAATTAAAAGTTATGCAGCTTAGTGATATGCCTCAACTTCTGATTATTTGAAGGCTTCAATGGAAACTATCCCTGATAATTTCACACTGACGCAGGCAAGTATCAGTGTCTAAGGCACACAACCATATTACAGCTTTGTTTTGTATAGAGCGGTACTAAGGAGCTCACAGCAGTGCATGGGTCCTTTGCTGTACCTCCTAGGGGCGTAGCTAAAGGCTCATGGGCCCTGGTGCAAGAGTTCAGCTTGGGCCCCCCTTCCTTCAGTGCTTTGTGTCCAGGGGCAGGGGTGCACATAGCCTTCAGGCTGCCTGAGGGAATAATTTGAAATGGCCCCGGCAAATTCTTGGCCTAACCCCTTCCCTCCAGCCAGAGGTGTAACTTGACCAGCATGCACTTTCTATAATACCGGTGTCTTCTTATGCGGCACAAGGGTCTTTGGGTTCCCTCAGGCTCTTGGGCCTTGTAGCGACTGCTACCTCTGCACCCCCTGCTCTGGAGACAAAAAATGTGTGTGAAATTCTCCCAAAAAGGTGGAGAGGGAGACACCAATATATAGTCTAAAGACCAGTTTTGATATTGATGGCCTATCCTCAGGATAGGTCGTCAATATCTGATCAGTAGGGGTACAACACCCGGCACCCCCACGGCTCCTCACAGCTTTCTAGGCACAGCGCTGTATAGTGGCCGTGCTTGGTATTGCAGCCTAGGCCCATTTACTTGAATAGGTCTGAGTTTCGTCTAGGTTATGTGACTAGTCTAGGAAGAGGACGTAACGTTTATAGGAGCTCTTCAAGGAGCTGATCCTAGGGGTGTCGGGAGTCGGACCACCAGACATCATACGCTGAATACCATTAATATCAAAATCCTCAGAAAACCCCTTTAATGCTGTGGGGTCCTTTACAATAATATAGCATTTTGAGACTGCACAATCATTTCTAACAAAGTCATTTTTGGTAAAAAAAAAAAAAAAAAAAATTTGCCCGAACAATATTTCATCCTAATGAACCCTGGCAATGAGCCCGAGCGTTTTATTTCTGATTTGTGCAGACATTTTATTTGTGTCCCCAAATAAAGTAAATCACGTCTCTTCTGCTTACGTTTCCTCCCGGTCACTAGGTGATGTTCTTACATCTCTTGATTAAACTCATAAAAATGCAAATTGTCAGTAGAGGCAATTAGCCCGCTGGTGCCGAGCGGGGACGACTCTTACTGGGTCATCCTCTCTCATTATCTTTCTAGGTGCGATATCGCCTTTTGTCTTCACTTTCCAGGAGATTTTGCTTGAAAAAAGGAACTTTTTAAAAAAAAAATTCTCACAAAGAGATAAAAAAATGCTAATTATGTTACGACAAAAAGATCAAATTAATATCTCCGGGAATTTATTAATAAAGACAGACAGGATGTAGTTGAAAGAGTTGTCTGGTCAGCTAAAGCGATATACCGATTCCGCTCTGTCTAAGACCTCATGCACATAACCGTATGTGTTCTGCGGTCTGCAAACTGCGGATCCGCAATATACGGATATCGGCCATGTGCATGCCATATTTTTCGCAGGCCCAATAGTCTATTCTTGCATGGAAAATGGACAAGAATAGGAAATGTTTTATAATTTGCGGGATGAACCAACGGAAGCAGACGGAGCTGTGTGCGGTCTGCATTTTTTTGCGGACCAATAGAAATAAATGGGTCGGGTGTGCGAAAAAAAAACGGTTTTGTAGTATGATGTCTAAGAGTCCTGGGCAAGCTGAAGGGGTTTTAAAGGTTCCCTATTTTTATGGAGTGTCCTGGAATATGACTCTCCTGACCTACAGGGTCCCCGTTATCCCTAAAGGATTCCTATATTGATGGATGGCCCATCCTCAGGGTATGCTATCAATATCTGATAGTGGGGGGCCAGCTCCCAGCACCCCCCACAGTTTGAAGAGGCCACAGCTCTCCGGTGATTGCTGCGCCCTCTTCCTAGGCCAGTGAAAGTCACGTTCATCAGTCCTGAGCTGCAATACCAAGCATATCCACTATACAATGTACGGCGCTGTGCTTGGTAAGCTGCAAGGAGGCTGCGGCGCTCACTGTTGTGCCACAGCCTCTTCAAATACCTGATTGCAAAGGGAGTTGGACCCCCGCCAATAAGATACCGATGACCAATTCTTAGAATAGGTCATCAAAATAAGAGTCCTGAAACCTTCTTTAATATATGCTAGGGCCAATATTAATTAGTGTCAATGTAAAGTGACTCTTAGGCTGGGTTCACACTTGAGCGTTTTACAGCGCGTTCAAACGCGCTGTAAAACGCTCAACACATGAAAACCAATGCTTCCCTATGGCCCTGGTTCTCACTTGAGCGTTTTACAGCGCTGAAAAACGCGCTGTAAAACGCCCTACGCTCAAACAAGTACTTGAGCTTCTTTGGGGCGTTTTGACGCGCGTTTGTGGCCATAGGACATTGCAGTCAATCACACAAACGCGCGTCAAACGCGCGTTTACTATTGCAAAAAACGCTCGTCAAAAACGCGCGTCAAAAACGCGCGTTAAACGCGCATATCAAAGACGCTCAGGTCTGAACCCAGCCTAAGGGAAAAACCTATGACTATGCAGCATTTTACTGGAGGGATAGCACATACCCCACCTCCAAAATTATATTTAACCCCTAAAGGACTTAGGACGTACCGGTACGCCATGTTTGCCGAGTCCTCAAGGACCCATGACGTACCGGTACGTCCTAACTTTAAAACTACATTGTGGCGCGGCGGGGGTTAATCGGAACAGGATGTCCGATTTCAGCGGGCATCCTGTCACAACGCCAGGGGGAGGCAGGTCATGTGACCCCCCCCCCCGCATCGGCAATCGGAGCAAACCGCAGGTCAATTCAGACCTGCGGTTTGCGGCTTTACCTGAAGTTTGCGGCGGCGATCAGCGGTGCCATCGGGTCCCCATGCAGCTGTAGGGGGGACCCGATGGCATGGAAGGCAGCGCAATGCCTTCCTTAGGCATCAGCGCTGCCTTCCGGTGACGAGCCTGTGAGATCCAGCCCCCCCTGGATCTCACAGGCTGGAAGCTGTATGAGTAATACACACAGTATGGAGACACTAAAACTTTATAAAAGCTGTTATTGTGTAAAACTTACATGTATAAAAAAAAAGTATACATATTAGGCATCGCCGCGTCCGTATCGACCGGCTCTATAAAAATATCACATGACCTAACCCCTCAGATGAACACCGTAAAAAAATAAAAACTGTGCTAAATAAACCATTTTTTGTCACCTTACATCACAAAAAGTGTAATAGCAAGCGATCAAAAATCATATGCACCCCAAATAGTGCCAATCAAACCTTCATCTCATCCCGCAGAAAATGATACCCTACCTGAGATAATCTCCCCAAAACTGAAAAAACTATGGCTCTCAGAATATGGAGACACTAAAACATGATTTCATTTTTGTTTGAAAAATAATATTATTGTGTAAAACTTACATAAATAAAAAAAAAGTATACATATTAGGTATCGCCGCGTCCGTATCGACCGGCTCTATAAAAATATCACATGAACTAACCCCTCAGATGAACACCGTAAAAAATAAAAACGGTGTAAAAAAAGCAATTTTTTGTCACCTTAAATCACAAAAAGTGTAATAGCAAGCAATCAAAAAGTCAAACACACCCCAAAATAGTGCCAATAAAACAGTCACCTCATCCCGCAAAAATCATACCCTACCCAAGGTAATCGCCCAAAAACTGAAAAAATTATGGCTCTCAGACTATGGAAACACTAAAACATGATTTTTTTTGCTTCAAAAATGAAATTATTGTGTAAAACTTACATAAATAAAACAAAAAGTATACATATTAGGTATTGCAGCGTCCGTGACAACCTGGTCTATAAAAATATCACATGATCTAACAATACTGCCACCCTATCCCGTAGTTTCTAAAATGGGGTAACTTTTTGGGAGTTTCTACTCTAGGGGTGCATCAGGGGGGCTTCAAATGGGACATGGTGTCAAAAAAACCAATCCAGCAAAACCTGCCTTCCAAAAACCGTATGGCATTCCTTTCCTTCAGCGCCCTGCCGTGTGCCCGTACAGCGGTTTACGACCACATATGGGGTGTTTCTGTAAACTACAGAATCAGGGCCATAAATATTAAGTTTGGTTTGGCTGTTAACCCTTGCTTTGTAACTGGAAAAAAATTATAAAAATGGAAAATCTGCCAGAAAAGTGAAATTTTGAAATTGTATCTCTATGTTCCATAAATTCTTGTGGAACACCTAAAGGGTTAACAGAGGTAGTAAAATCATTTTTGAATACCTTGAGGTGTGTTGTTTCTAAAATGGGGTCATTTTTGGGTGGTTTCTATTATGTAAGCCTCACAAAGTGACTTCAGACCTGAACTGGTCCTTAAAAAGTGGGTTTTGGAAAATTTCTGAAAAATTTCAAGATTTGCTTCGAAACTTCTAAGCCTTGTAACATCCCCCAAAAAATAAAATATAATTCCCAAAATGATCCAAACATGAAGTAGACAGATGGGGAATGTAAAGTAATAACTATTTTTGGAGGTATTACTATGTATTATAGAAGTAGAGAAATTGAAACTTGGAAATTTGCAATTTTTTTAAAAAATAATTGGTAAATTTGGTATTTTTTTATAAATAAAAATTATTATTTTTTTTACTTCATTTTACCAGTGTCATGAAGTACAATATGTGACGAAAAAACCGTCTCAGAATGGCCTGGATAAGTCATAGCGTTTTAAAGTTATCAGCACTTAAATTGACACTGGTCAGATTTGCAAAAAATGGCCAAGTCCTTAAAGTGAAATAGGGCTGAGTCCTTAAGGGGTTAAAGAGTCCTAGCTAGTTTTGGAGATCAATAAGGCTCTTCACATAGAGACCTTCCAGGAACCTATACAGGAGCAAAGAGTTATTTCTCGTAAGGTTTCCATGCAGCTAAGGGCTCTTTCACACTTGCGTTATTGTCTTCCGGCATAGAGTTCCGTCGTCGGGGCTCTATGCCGGAAGAATCCTGATCAGGATTATCCTAATGCATTCTGAAAGGAGAGAAATCCGTTCAGGATGCATCAGGATGTCTTCAGTTCCGGTACGGAACGTTTGTTGGCCGGAGAAAATACCGCAGCATGCTGCGCTTTTTGCTCCGGCCAAAAATCCGGAACACTTGCCGCAAGGCCGGATCCGGAATTAATGCCCATTGGAAAGCATTGATCCGGATCCGGCCTTAAGCTAAACGTCGTTTCGGCGCATTGCCGGAGCCGACATTTAGCTTTTTCTGAATGGTTACCATGGCTGCCGGGACGCTAAAGTCCTGGCAGCCATGGTAAGTGTAGTGGGGAGCGGGGGAGCAGTGTACTTACCGTCCGTGCGGCTCCCCAGGCGCTCCAGAGTGACGTCAGGGCGCCCCAAGCGCATGGATCACGTGATCGCATGGATCACGTCATCCATGCGCATGGGGCGCTCTGACGTCATTCTGGAGCGCCTGGGGAGCCGCACGGACGGTAAGTATACTGCTCCCCCGCTCGCCGCTCCTACTATGGCAACCAGGACTTTAATAGCGTCCTGGGTGCCATAGTAACACTGAAAGCATTTGGAAGACGGCTCAGTCTTCAAATGCTTTCAGTACACTTGCGTTTTTCCGGATCCGGCAGGCACCTCCGGCAACGCAAGTGCACGCCGGATCCCAACAACGCAAGTGTGAAAGAGGCCTAATGTTAAAAAAAAAACTACTTACAGGCAGAACTGCCCATGTGAATAATACCCTATGAATCTCTGGAAAGGGTGGGGTGATGGACTATAACCTCCCTTTGGGGTGGAAGTCCTCCCTATGGGGAATAGCCGAATGTCCTCTGAGAACAGGTAAAATCCTGCAAAAGCATTGGGAGAAAATACTAACTCCATACAGATGTTCTCCTGGTTGACTTCAACCTCAGGACCACAACACTGCAAGGCACCAGCGCTACCAACTATGCAGCCACCAAAGCCTATATAGTATAAAAATTAACCAACACGTGGCTTCTGGGTCTTCGTATCTCGCAGGTTGTGTGAACTCTACATGAGACAACTATTATAGCTAGGTGCTCCCTGTTCTGGTGGCATCTACCCAGGGTTTATTATCTTTGCTTTCCTCATGTAAAGGTCCCAGTGAATAAAAATTATTGAAAAGAACACACATACATAAAGTCAATAGGCAGTGCGAATCCAATTACAGCCCATCTAGACTGGAAAACCCTGGTGCAGACCACGAATAGGTGTCAACATTTTATTTTTATTACAAATGTCAAAAATTCTTTCCTGTAGGTGTAAGAGCGGACACACGTCTCACCTCCATGCTGACAGTCAACCGGCCCAAGATACTTGTCTCATTACCAGGCATTTCAAAGCAAATACCACAACATCTAGATAAGAGAAGGAATGGACATTGTGCTCTTTTCATCTGTGTAGTCCACGTGGTATCACAGAGAAAAATGTCCTTCCATGATTTATGCGCATTTTTAAAAAAATGTCAGTAACCAGTGGTCTCCAATCTTGGCTGTCTAGCTGTTGAAAAACTACAACTCCCAGCATAGCCTGTCAGCAGTGGCACAGAACAGAAGGAACTCTCCTCCCCATTATGGTGCCAGGTTTACCAACTAGGATAGAGGGGCTGACCAGCAGAACCTGATCTTGTAAAATATTCCACAGCTTCAAAGCAAAGAAGCCTTTTTGCCAATGGAGAATTTGGACATTAATTTAGCATGACTTTACCACAAATGCATGTACTATGATATAGACACAATAGCTGTGCCTATACCATCCACAGCAGGTGCCGGGTGCAACATAAAGCACCCGCTGCCACAGCCAGGATGGGAGTTACCTCTGATCCTACTGCTTAGCCTCCTAAGTGCCATGGTTAATGGCTGCTATGAAAGCTGCAGGCCTAAAAAAGCTCTCTCAGGACTTTCATGGCTATATACAGGGGTGGATTGGCCATAGACCTTACAGCGAGAATTTCCCGGTGGGCCGATGCCCCGGGGGCGGCTCATGGAACTGCTGACCCCTCCTACTTATGTTGCCCCGCCTGCTTTCAATTTAGGCATTCCTACAACATGGGGCCACTTTTTTTTTTCCAGGGCCACTTCAAGTTCCAAATCCGCCCCTGGCTGTATGCCTATAGCCAAAGGCCTAGTAGATTGCCTGTCAGGCATTAATGCTATGATATATTCATGAATATACAAAATCATTATAGAAGCGATCGCACTATGACTTCCTCTAAAAAAAATTTAAATTGTTCAAAAGAGGATTCACATTAAAAACAAACATGTAAAAAAATATACATGTATGGTATCACCCAGATCATAACCATCACTATAGGCCTCTTTCACACGACCGTATGGCTTTTTCAGTGTTTTGCGGGCCGTTTTTTCCGGATCCGTTGTTCCGTTTCGGTTTAGTTTTTCCGTATGGCATATACAGTATACAGTCATTACATAGAAAAAATTGGACTGGGCATAATATTTTCAATAGATGGTTTCGCAAAAAACTGAACGGATACGGAAGACATACGGATGCATTTCCGTATGTGTTCCGTTTTGTTTGCGGACCCATTGACTTGAGCCACGGAACGTGATTTGCGGGCAATAATAGGACATGTTCTATTTTTCAACGGAACAGAAAAACGGAAATATGGAAACTGAATGCATACGGAGTACATTCTGTTTTTTTTTGCGGAACCATTGAAATGAATAGTTCCGTATACGGAACCAGTTTATAGAATGAAACAAAACGGCCCGTAATCGGGAAAAATAAACGGTCGTGTGAAAGAGGCTTAATAAAGTTAAGCTACTTTCACACTGGATCAGTTTTGCCCTAATGCATTCTGAATGGAAAAGGATCCGCTCCGAATGCATCAGTTGCAGCGTTTTGGTGAAACTGAGCCAAACGGATCCGTCCTGACACACAATCTAAGTCAATGGGGACGGATCCGTTTTCACTGACACATTATGTCACAATAAAAAACGGATCCGTCCCCCATTGACCTTCAGTGGTGTTCACGACGGATCAATCTTGGCTATGTTAAAGATAATACAAACGGATCCGTTCTGAACGGATGCAGACGGTTGTATTATCTGAACGGATCCGTCTGTGCAGATCCATGACGGATCCGCACCAAACGACGTGTGAAAGTAGCCTAAACTTATTATATAAATCAAAATGGCTCCGTTAAAACGTCCAGAGACAACGAGCCGTGAAATTTGCTTTAACTGTGTAAAAGTGTAACACAACAAAAACAAAAAAAAGTAGTAAAAGTAATATAAAAACTATAGATTTTTGGTATCGACGTGATGGTGATGACCCATAGAATAAATGCAACGTGTTATTTCTGCTGCACAGTGAACACTGCAATATTTAGAAAGCAAAAAATTGAGGAATTGCTTTAAAAAAAAAAATCCTCCAGAATGAGTTAATGCAAGTTAATCAGTGAGTTATATGTACCTTCAAATGGTGCCATAGAAAAATACAACTCATCCTGCAAAAAACATCAGTGGGGAAATAGAAAAGCTTAAACTGACTTGGGCAGGAAGGGGTTAAAGTGATCAGCACTTGCACAGTGTCTGCATGAGTCACTTTTTGGGTTTTTGACAATTTACATCCTGGTAGTCTCTGTCACTACTTCTGTATAAGTACCTACTGTAAATGAAAGGTGGCTGCGTTATAGCCGGTACATGATGGGGAGTGTAGTGAGCACGCTGGAAATACTCCTAGAATTGTTTGGCATCTCTGCTACGTTCTTGGGTGTCAGCCAAGGACTTCACAGTTTGTCAATACCCATCTCAATGTGAGAGCGAGCCTCAGGGAGATTACAGCGTCACTTACTACTACAGGGAGTGCAGAATTATTAGGCAAGTTGTATTTTTGAGGATTAATTTTATTATTGAACAACAACCATGTTCTCAATGAACCCAAAAAACTCATTAATATCAAAGCTGAATATTTTTGGAAGTAGTTTTTAGTTTGTTTTTAGTTTTAGCTATTTTAGGGGGATATCTGTGTGTGCAGGTGACTATTACTGTGCATAATTATTAGGCAACTTAACAAAAAACAAATATATACCCATTTCAATTATTTATTTTTACCAGTGAAACCAATATAACATCTCAACATTCACAAATATACATTTCTGACATTCAAAAACAAATCAGTGACCAATATAGCCACCTTTCTTTGCAAGGACACTCAAAAGCCTGCCATCCATGGATTCTGTCAGTGTTTTGATCTGTTCACCATCAACATTGCGTGCAGCAGCAACCACAGCCTCCCAGACACTGTTCAGAAAGGTGTACTGTTTTCCCTCCTTGTAAATCTCACATTTGATGATGGACCACAGGTTCTCAATGGGGTTCAGATCAGGTGAACAAGGAGGCCATGTCATTAGATTTTCTTCTTTTATACCCTTTCTTGCCAGCCACGCTGTGGAGTACTTGGACGCGTGTGATGGAGCATTGTCCTGCATAAAAATCATGTTTTTCTTGAAGGATGCAGACTTCTTCCTGTACCACTGCTTGAAGAAGGTGTCTTCCAGAAACTGGCAGTAGGACTGGGAGTTGAGCTTGACTCCATCCTCAACCCGAAAAGGCCCCACAAGCTCATCTTTGATGATACCAGCCCAAACCAGTACTCCACCTCCACCTTGCTGGCGTCTGAGTCGGACTGGAGCTCTCTGCCCTTTACCAATCCAGCCACGGGCCCATCCATCTGGCCCATCAAGACTCACTCTCATTTCATCAGTCCATAAAACCTTAGAAAAATCAGTCTTGAGATATTTCTTGGCCCAGTCTTGACGTTTCAGCTTGTGTGTCTTGTTCAGTGGTGGTCGTCTTTCAGCCTTTCTTACCTTGGCCATGTCTCTGAGTATTGCACACCTTGTGCTTTTGGGCACTCCAGTGATGTTGCAGCTCTGAAATATGGCCAAACTGGTGGCAAGTGGCATCTTGGCAGCTGCACGCTTGACTTTTCTCAGTTCATGGGCAGTTATTTTGCGCCTTGGTTTTTCCACACGCTTCTTGCGACCCTGTTGACTATTTTGAATGAAACGCTTGATTGTTCGATGATCACGCTTCAAAAGCTTTGCAATTTTAAGAGTGCTACATCCCTCTGCAAGATATCTCACTATTTTTGACTTTTCTGAGCCTGTCAAGTCCTTCTTTTGACCCATTTTGCCAAAGGAAAGGAAGTTGCCTAACAATTATGCACACCTAATATAGGGTGTTGATGTCATTAGACCACACCCCTTCTCATTACAGAGATGCACATCACCTAATATGCTTAATTGGTAGTAGGCTTTCGAGCCTATACAGCTTGGAGTAAGACAACATGCATAAAGAGGATGATGTGGTCAAAATACTCATTTGCCTAATAATTCTGCACGCAGTGTAGAGGCAGAACTAACTGGGGCTCATATATAACAGAGCCATACACATCTGTAATGTACTAATAATATATATATATATATATATATATATATATATATACAGTATATATATCTGCAACGGGCACCTCCCCCTAGGGCCCTCTATATAACGCAACCAAGGTATAGGAATGCCGAGTGGTATAGTGCGGCCTAAAATGTCCCTTCGTGTGTGTCATGGTGCTCCTACCTGGATACGTCTGGACCCCAGGCTTTGGCTCCGAAGCCATAAATAGGGGGAATAATTGAGGGATATGAAAGAAAGATTGAGTGCAGACCTTGTATGTAGTTGAAAAGCAGCCATAGGCCTCATGCAAACGTGCCGTTCCGTTTTTTGCGGTCCGCAAACCGCGGATCCGCAAAAAACGGAAGCCGTCCTTGTGCCTTCTGAAATTTGCGAAACGGAACGGGTGACCCATTGTAGAAATGCCTATTCTTGTCTGCAAAACGGACAGAGCGGGGCTACGGAATGGAGCAACGAATGCGGACAGCTGTTCGCTGTCCGCATCTTTTGCGGCCCCATTGAAGTGAATGGGTCCGCATCCGAGCCGCAAAAACTGCGGCTCGGATGCGGACCAAAACAACGGTCGTGTGCATGAGGCCTTACTTGAATAAACGTTCTCAAAACAATCTTCAAGCTCTGTCTTGGTCCCAGCAGGCTTTAACATTAAAACTGGCAGGCAAACTCGACTCTCCTACATCTGTTTTCCTCTGGCTCTGCTGTACTGACAGGCTGACTGTATAGGCCAGATTTATCATTAGCTCAAGTCAGAATAATGGAGTGAAAAAGTCAAAAAAAATTGCGCAATCGCTAAAACTGCGCACAAATTTGCGACTTTATTCTGCTCTGCACTATGCTCGCCAGTTTTCTGAAAGTGGGCGTGTTTTCTTATGTAAATTAATCTCTAGACAGATTTACTATTGGGACTATTTAAAAAGTCGCAAAAAAATGCGCAATTTCACTTCAGTGAGGACCATGCTTATCTTATGAGACTTTTTAATGGAACATGCGACTTTTTCGTAAAGACGTGCGACTTTTGTAAAGCCGCTTACTGACGGATAAACTGCTACCGTCAAACCACATTTATTACAGTCTTAAAGGGCCGATCATAAATCTGACTTGGCTAAAATTGACTTTAGCCATATGTGAAAGTGGAGTGAGCTGTCAGAGTAATGATAAATCTGGCCCTATGACTTTGCTTCTTCTTGTATGCTGCACTTCTCTTTGTATGGTCTGTCTCTAGATTAGGGAAAAGGAACTTTCCTCCTGGCTCCTGAGGCTTTACGCTTTGTCCTCCATGGCCAGCAGAGTTGAGGGTGCTCTGGCCGGCTTGGACATGTCCCGCAGAGACTTGCCCTGCACCTGTCCCCTAGCAGAGGATAAGCTAGACTGACTCTTCACTGCAGGAAGTAGGACTCGCCCACCTCTCCACAGAGGGGGGTTAGAATGGAATGGAAAGCTCCATTCTACCTTAAGAGCAGCTCTGCCGTGTTTGCTGCCACCTGCTGGTGAACCAGGCACATTACATGTTAATACAACAGTTGCAAACATTATGAATGCACAGTGTATAGGACCTGAACAAAATACATAAGTTGACGTTTTGTTAGCCCATTACAGATAGTAGCAGGGTGCAGAAGTGGCGTTACATATCTACTGTCTAATATACCAGGGGAGCAACCGCCATGGAGACGGATTGTGAACCATACATCTCATCTATACTGACAGGATACATGAAGCCTGGGGGAATACGTGTTCCCTGGTGTCAGTGGGTAAGAGCAGGCTATAATCCCCAGGGTGGCGCCCTCTTGTCATCCATTCCTTGCAGAGTCCTGTCTGCTGACAATCAATCCAGAGTGAATGTCAAGGATAAGGAAGTTACCAGGCACTCAATCACCCGAGACTGTATTAAGAATTCACGTATTTAATGATCAATACAACAATTAACAATAAAAATGGTAAAAAGAAAGAATAAAATGATGTAATATACTATGAAGGCGTTCTCACAGCAGAATGATTGTTCAATTACCATATATCTAAGCGCATTTCCCAATCAAAATAACGTCTTGTATAAACATACTCCCCAGGAAAATCCTTATCAACATGATTTCTACTATGAAATGTAAATAAAAATAAAAACGGTGAAAAATGTACACAAATATTATCTATACCAATTGCTCATTGAATGAAAATATCTAAAAATATCTAATCATTCCAGAGTGGTTTCTGGGTTTCTAACTGTCTACAGTATCGTGTCCACCTTTTAAAGGGGTGTCCCGACCAGTTAGTCCAAGCTATAATCCTACCATGTTAATCCAGAAGAAGGCCTCCCCCCCCCATGAGGCAGGTACCCATTACCCTACATTAGGCAACTTCAGAAAGAAAATATAGCAAACATACTATACTCACTTCCAGCAATCACCTGCTGCTGATGTTGCGATGCTGCTCCAGTCCCTGGAAAACCCCCTAAGCCAATGACTGACTGAGGTGGGTCACTGCTAATGCAGGTGATTGGCTGAGAAGTCATTTCCTGTGTGTCAAGCTGGGACAGGAAGTGGAGAGCAGTGTGGGAGAAGCAGCAGGGGACCGCTGGATTGGCTGAGGGGGCTTATCCTGTCATTTCGGTGTGTAAAATCGGGAAGAGCATCTTATGCATTTTTAACCCTTTATGATCCTTTT
Source organism: Bufo bufo (assembly GCF_905171765.1). Lineage (NCBI taxonomy): Eukaryota > Metazoa > Chordata > Amphibia > Anura > Bufonidae > Bufo > Bufo bufo. Next base: position 779,509,049 of record NC_053390.1, on the reverse strand, counting down.
TTTTTTTTTTTTTTTAAACAAAACTATCTTGTAAATGATGGTATCCCTATGATATAACAATTCTGGTGCATCTTTTCTTATAACTCTACATTGTGCTATTCCTCCTTTTACTCCTCCTTGAAATTTATGAATAAATTGACGACTGAGAGATGCATTTGTCCTTACATAGTCTACACCAGGCATGCTCAACCTGAGGCTCTCCAGCTGTTGCAAAACTACAACTCCCAGCATGCCCGAACAGCCTACAGCTATCAGCATACAGCAGGGGGGCATGGTGGGAGACTGGGAGTTGTAGCTTTACAACAGCTGGAGGGCCGCAGGTTGAGCATCCCTGGTCTACACTGATTGGACAATGTCACACTGGGTCGGGACACATCCCTTACTGGTAACACCCAGTTGTGAATATATTTATATATTAAAAATAGGCCCAAGATATTTTGGTCCAGAATAATTACATTGGGAATGCAAGCATTTAGTAAATCAGACAGGAGTAGAGACAGGTCCTCTTTAAAGGAGTTGTCAAGGATCAAAAATGGCCAAGGAAAGAAGAGTGCATAAAACAATAAAAGAACGGCCCTGCCCTGGTGCCCCTGCCGGGCTGAGATTACTGTGCTGCAGTGGCCACGTCAGGTTCGTGCGCGCCACTTCTGCAACTAATAACTGGTTATTTGTGCACTATATGAGCGTATACCAGCAGGGGCCAGGGTGCAACAGAGGGCAAGGATAATGAGAAGAGAAAGAACAGGGACATATGGGAGCAGTATCTATATCTCTTCCCTTCCTAGTGATGGTTTCCATAAGATATCAGCTAATAAATTCATTCCCTCTGCACACTACACACAGCCGTCATGTACTTGACACATGATTGTCACCCGTCTCACTGTTTGCGATTATGTGTCACCACTTTTTTCTAAGTATGTACATGTCAGTCTGTGATAAACGCCTACGATGCCCTCCGCAAGCCTCAGATAGATATGAGAAAATTTATGAAACATCGACTGCTTCGCCGAATTTTACAAAAAATTTGCTTTGTGACGAATTACTTCAATGATAGAGAGCCGCCCCCCATAATTGTACCCCTCAGACGCCATGTTCATACATGATCACGGCATCTGATAGGAATAATCTGGTGTAAAATTCACACGTCCGTAATTTGGGTCCGCATTCGTTCCGCAATTTGCGGACCCATTCACTTTCAATGGGGCTAGAACAGATGCAAATCCACATTTCCTGGATCCGCATCCGTTTTTTCGGGATCCGCATTCGTTTTTTCGGGATCCGCAATTTCGTTCCTGGAAAAAATAGAACATGTCCTATTCTTGTCCGCAATTGCTGACCAAGAAAAGGAATTTTCTATTATAGTGTCTGATGTGAGGTTCCGCAAATTGCGGATCGCACATTGCAGGTGTCCGTGTTTTGCGGATCCGCGATTTTCGGATCCGCGAAACACTTACGGAAGTGTGAATGGACCCTTACCTGCTCCATTTGCTTGCGACAGGCCGACCGCCGCCATCTTGCTTGAAGATCTGGTGCAAAATCTCACACAGCAACGTCACCAAGCACGAAATTTTGGCCGAGATCTTCAAACAAGATGGCGGTGGCCAGCCCGTCGCAAGCAAATGAAGCAGTATGATTTTTTAGTTAGTTTTTTTGCACTATTTGAGGTAAATTTATTCGCTACCACGAAGCACGAAAAAATTTGACTTCGCGGCAAATCGAATTTATCCTGAAATTCAAATCGAAGTCCGCTTTGTGGACTTCGATTCGCTCAACACTAATCTCAGACATCAGACCCCCAGCGATCAGTATAAATGTATTGGAAAATCGGGAGATTTACATCGCGGCAGCCTGGAAGTCACTTGCGGAGGTAACGAGGAAGCAGATACAACCCGGCTTGGTTTAAATCGCCCCCATATTATTATTGAGGCAAGTACTGATTGAATGTGAAATAATATTGCTCTTCTTGCGCACTTTTGAGGCAGTTATTGTAATTTCATTCACATTCCCCTTTCTACTCTCACCAGCTACAGCTCAATCTTGTGAGAGACTAATAAATAAATTTAGCGGAATACACAATCTTTATCAGCGCGGGTTCAGAGCTACCTTTTTAGTATTGGAAACCCCCTTTAAAGGGCTTTAACTCCATTCTTAATTAGCCCCCGGAATGTAGTCCACATAAGATTTAAAAAAATGCACTCATCTGCTCTCTGCTGCTCAGTTCCAGCACCAAGGATCTTTTCATGCTGCTGTAGCCATTCACGTGACCCAGTAGTGAGATGGTGTGGGTGGCCCACCGGGACAACCCCCTTACAGCAGCCATTTCCCCTGACTTACAGATGATCACTGGGGGGGGGGGGGGGGGGGCAGCTACAGGAACCCTAAGACATCATGACTTCCACTGCAAAGAAAAAAGTGTCCTTTGGATACACAGGGAAGCTGCTAGATACTATCTGGCTAAAAGAGATGGTCTTAAAGGTTTGTAGGCAATTTTTGTTTATGACTGCATTTTACTAATTTTTGACAAAATTATAATTTCAATTGCCCTTTATTAAAAATATTGAGCCATTCTGTCACAAAGGGGTAACTGTTTTTCTAAATGTGTGACTGGTACTTTCACTTTGTGTCGGTCATCTAATAACCCTTATCTGTAAGCTACTAAGAGGTCATAAACAGGTATGTAAGCCACATTCTTATCAGTAAGATAAGAACTGAGCTATAATGAGTGTTTATAAGGTCAGAGATCAGAGATAAGGAGCCCGTCAGCTCCCCAACTGACGGAAAAGAGAAAATCCAGAGGTTGCTTCTAGAGCATCTCAGCTATGTACGGAAAAAAGGACTCCATATTCTTAATAAAGACCAATTGAAAAAATATATTTTTAGCTCAAAATGACTACAATGCAATAGTAAAAACAAATTGCCCTCAAAGGTGTACATAGCTTTTAACCAAACACATATAGTACCAAAATTAAAAACGGCGGGATTTGCAGCCTAGGGCAGTTTCCCCGCCATGCCCTTTCAGTGATAGAAGTATTACAGCAACTTACTTAAAAGTTCTATGACTGTCAGCACCTAACTTGTGCATAGACTGAAGTATAAAATTAGGAAAAAGCCTTATGAAATTAAGATATTAATATTGATGGTGCCTGCGGCAGAAATGCCCTACCTCATTACGTTTGTTTCCTGTAGAGAGATTTGTCTCACTGCTGTGCTCTGTGTGCATCAATCATTGCTCCCCAATAAGAACCCGAGATATGTAGAAGTGGAAAAAGTCAAGTTAAGATTCATGGCTAGGACACGACCATGCCGAATTAAGACTAATTATATCGGAGAATAAAAGAATGGGTCAGTAAGCTATGTGGCTAGATCATTATTATTTATCACAAACTGCAGAAGTTTCATTAGAGCCTCACGTCGTCTGAGCTATCAGGCCCTTGTTTTGTTCTTGCCAAACTAAGTTCTCTTCCACCAACATTCATTAGAGTGGATGGGTCACTGTCTCCTACAAGAGCAGCACACTCTTCACCAAGTGCTCTGATAACTCTGATTGGCTAAATAAAGTTCTACTGTTATCCATTTCAGCAAGCAGACCCTATCAAACTGAGTCCTCTCCACACCAATATTCATTCGAGTGGATGGGTCACTGTCTCCTACAAGAGCAGCATGCTCTTCACCAAGTGCTCTGATAACTCTGGTGATCTGATCTGATTGGCTAAAACATGTTCTACTGCTATCCATTTTGGCAAACAGACCCTATCAAACTAAGTTCTCTTCACACCAACATTCATTAGAGTGGATGGGTCACTGTCTCCTACAAGAGCAGCACACTCTTCACCAAGTGCTCTGATAACTCATGGCAGCTGTGACATTCAGTCTTATCTTCATTAATATAATCATATGAATGGACAGGTCACTGCCTACTTCAAGAGCAACACACTCGTCTCCTGCTGTGGTCATCATTCCCATGAACTGATTGCCAAGAGGTAGATAGGCTGGACTTGTGGTGATAGGTCATCATTTCATTAAGGTGATCTTCATATTTAAACACTCATAACACACTTTTTATAGTATCTGTTGCTTTAAAGAAAAATTTCAAGGGAACCTCCAGCAAAAACCTAGGTCAACATGATTCATAACTGAGTCTTTCTGAAACCCTAATGAATATCTTTTCGTGTCAGGATGCTTGGCATTGCTTATCAAAAGACGCCACAGGGATCCGGTAAAGCTGCTGGGTCTTCGCGCTCCTATAGAGATCCAGCTGTGTCATCCATATTATTAGCAAACAGCTGGTGGGGAAGTGTATTGATGTGAACCAAGAGCACTTCAGCACCAGAGACAGGGGAGCGGGGCCCAACTCAAAAGCAAGGATATATACAACCACATTATTATACTATCCCAGCTATGAAGATGGCCAAGAAACTAGCCGGGTATTGGATTCCTGGGGACAGAATATTTTGTCCTGCACTGTGTTAGAACCAAATACCAAACAGTAGCACAATATTCTGCCCCAGCAGAACCAAATACCACAGTGCAGCACAATATACTGCCCCAGCAGAACCAAATACCACAGTGCAGCACAATATACTGCCCCAGCAGAACCAAATACCACAGTGCAGCACAATATACTGCCCCAGCAGAACCAAATACCACAGTGCAGCACAATATACTGCCCCAGCAGAACCAAATACCACAGTGCAGCACAAAATACTGCCCCAGCAGAACCAAATACCACAGCACAGCACAAAATACTGCCCCAGCAAAATCAAATACCACAGAACAGCACAAAATACTGCCCCAGCAGAACTAAATACCACAGTACAGCACAAAATACTGCCCCAGCAGTACCAAATACCACAGCACAGAACAATATACTGCCCCAGCAGAACCAAATACCAAACAGTAACACAAAATACTGCCCCAGCAGAACCAAATACCACAGTGCAGCACAAAATACTGCCCCAGCAGAACCAAATACCACAGTGCAGCACAAAATACTGCCCCAGCAGAACCAAATACCACAGTGCAGCACAAAATACTGCCCCAGCAGAACCAAATACCACAGTGCAGCACAAAATACTGCCCCAGCAGAACCAAATACCACAGCACAGCACAAAATACTGCCCCAGCAAAATCAAATACCACAGAACAGCACGAAATACTGCCCCAGCAAAATCAAATACCACAGAACAGCACAAAATACTGCCCCAGCAGTACCAAATACCACAGCACAGAACAATATACTGCCCCAGCAGAACCAAATACCAAACAGTAACACAAAATACTGCCCCAGCAGAACCAAATACCACAAAGCAGAACAAAATACCACAGTGCAGTAAAGTACACTGGCCCAGCAGAACAAAATACTGCCCCAGGAGAGCCAAATACCACAGTGCGGCACAATATACTGCCCCAGCAGAACCAAATACCACAGCACAATATACTGCCCCAGCAGAACCAAATACCACAGTGCAGCACAATATACTGCCCCAGAAGAACCAAATACTACAGCACAATATACTGCCCCAGCAGAACCAAATACTACAGTGTAGCACAATATACTGCCCCAGAAGAACTAAATACCACAGCGCAGCACAATATACCACCCCAGCAGAACCAAATACCACAGTACAGCACAATTTACTTTGCCAGCAGAATAAAATACCACAGTGCAGCAAAATACACTGGCCCAGCAGAACAAAATACTGCCCCAGCAGAGCCAAATACCATAAAGCAGAACAATACACTGTACCAGCAGAACAAAATACTGTCCCAACAGAACCAAATACCACAGTGCAGCACAACATACTGCCCCAGCAGAATCAATTACCACAGTTGATTAAAAACTTATTCTGGGGCAGAATATTGTGCTGCACTGTGGTATTTGGTTCTGCTGGGGCAGTATTTTGTGCTGCACTGTGTTATTTGGTTCTGCTGGGGCAGCACTGTATGGTATGGTATACCATATATACTGTATGGTATGGTACTCTATGGTATTGCTTGCTCCGACTATGTGTGTTAGCTCCGCCTACTTGAGTTGACCTCGCCTACTCATGTTGCCCCCACCTTGTCAATTTGGGCCCACCTACAACATGAGGCCGCTTTAAATTCCCAGTCCCAGACAGACGTTACTCCGTCTACTACTCCTCTCATCCTGGCCCTGATAGGAAGTGTTCAAACTTGGTGCCCAGGGCGGCCCCGGCTAGAATACATTCCTGATTACGATGTGTAATGAATTCTGAAATCTGCAAGAAATTTAAGTCCTGAGAATATACTTTTAATACATCATAAAGTATACCCCTATAGAAGTACGCTATGCCTATAGCAATCTATATGGACAAGCTTAAACAGACCCGTGCCCGTGCAATGAAGGGGGAGCGCACCCTGGGTTTTTGGAGGCTCCTGTCTGGTGGTGGCTGGGGTGCCCGTGATGTGGATAGGCAGACAGGTGCAAGGTAGGAGAGCAGGTGTAGGGCCACCTGATGGTGGAGGCAATGACCAGGCCCGTTCAGTTGGAATAAATAAAGTCTCTCTTTACTGAGTATAAGATGGAGGTTGCAGTACAAATACAAGGGACAGGCACAGTTCTGAGCTCTTCCAATTAGCTGTGTATAGGCAGTAACAATGGTGGTAGTAGTAGTCCTCCCTGAGTCTCTCTCTAGATACACTTTGCAATCTCAAATAACCACAGGTGTGCAATTCGGTTCTCACTAACTCTTTCTGCAATGCTCCCAGGGTGCAGATACTAGATCAGATGGCCAGACTGTCTGAGAAGTGTTGCGGGTCCCGGAGGCAATTAACCCATTCCACAAGCAGCAAAGTCTGGTGCCATAAACGAGCGATTACCTTACTGTCTTTAGCCAGCACGGCCTTTCAGTGGTTCTCAACCATCAAAAATGTCCGCCCTCTTTCTCTCAGGGGTAGTCTTTCAGTTCAGTTGCTTCTCAGTCTCAGGGATGAAGGTTCCCTGGACGACATGCACGTCCTTCCTCTAGCGCCAATCATAGAAAAAATGTGTATAGCAGCACAAAGAAAAATTAAAGCCTTATCTTGTGGTGGTGCCAGCCGTGTTGGGAGCCAGTCTGGAGTTCCCCCTTGGATGCGTCATATAGAAGAAACCGCAGCACTCACTTGTCTTCAATTCTGTGGAATTTATTTCACCAGCAAAAAATGTGACGTTTCGACCGTAATGGTCTTTCTCAAACAATGGTCTTTCTTGCTTGAGAAAGACCATTACGGTCGAAACGTCGCATTTTTTGCTGGTGAAATAAATTCCACAGAATTGAAGACAAGTGAGTGCTGCGGTTTCTTCTATATGACGCTTCCTCTAGGGCCACTCAGCAAAGACTCTCCCAAAGGCCGCAGCTAGAATCAAAGGATGCTGCTCCTACAAAGGATGCAGTCAGACTGGTCTGTACACCAGTCACAACTAACCATAGAAGGTAGGACCAGCCTGTCTCCCTGCAACCCAACCAAGACAGCCAGATTTAACTATTTGCTGCCTATACCACTTGGGATAGACATTGCATTAGAAAAGAATACTTTAACAATAAATCACAACATGAACACTTTAGCAAAGAATGAGCTCTTTAGCAGTGATCCAATATGTTAACCCTTGAGCAGTGATCCACTGGGAGAATGAATTGAGTGAAGACGTACCGTATCCGCTCGACCTGCCTTTCCATTCATTTGAGAAAAAAGAACTTCTAAGAATTATTGAGGAATCCGGAGGTTGGACCACCCTGAACAGATAGTTGTCCCCTATCCTGTGGCACAACAAATTTAAGGTAATGGCATTCAGGTACCCAGTAAACATGTTGCACAGGCAAAAGGTCCTCAGCACTAAAGAGGATAATAGGTTCAACTCTGACCAAGGACAACATCTCCATGGAGTTTGTATGTTCGACCCACATTTTTGCGAGTTTTCTTTTGCTCCTTTTTGTCGTACTCCAAAACACACTGGTAATTCACTCGGCTTCCTATGAAACTGGCCCTAGCTTGTATGTCTGAGATAGGGACGGGAGGGGAATTAGATTGTGAGCTCCTCTGATCCACAGCTGCACTGAACAGAGGTGGCTGCGCATGCGCAACTCTCTCCATTCACTTCTTCTGAAGTTTTGAGAACTCTTTTAAAGGAGTTATGCAGCTTTCTAAGCCATTTTGGTTGACCCGGTCCTGCTGGGTCTGCAGAAAGAAGCATACTTACCTACTATTCACTTACGGCACTTTTGGATCCCCGCTTGTAAAAAGCAGGTAAGTACGCTTCCCTCCACACACCCTGCAGGGTGGTGATGGTGGTCAACCAAAGGGGCTTAGAAAGCCGGACAACCCTTTAGGGTCCATTGACACGTCCCCTGCAATACAAATGCCTATGGGATGAAAGGTCATACCCCACTTAACATATTCCTAATAATATCAATAAAAACACTGAAACCAGCCAATTTGATTAGAAAATATTTTTAACTAATTAATAATTTAACATTAACAACTCAATTAAAAAATTCCGTTGAACTCAATACACGAGCTCAGCCATAAGCTCAAGCTCATTATAAATTAATAATTTAAACATTCATTTGTAACTGATATACAACAAGCCACGAGCTCAGCCACGAGCTTATCAAACAACTCATACCCCAGTTAAAAATAAAAAACTACAGCCTATCGGGAAGGGCGGGCCGGGCAGCGATGCTTCTTCTTCTGACCCCAGCTTCACCTGTGCCCACATATTTATCCGCACTAGCTCAACCCGACTAGCCAATCACAGCCTCGACAGCATAAACAAAGGTACCCATTGGCTAAAATATCAGCCAATAAAATAAGGGTTGCCACACCAGGGCAGAATTGCCCAAACGGTGGCGACCCAATCAAAACCATGTTGCCATCCCAGGCAATCTGCCTGGACATGGCAACAGTAAAAAAAAGGCGGGAAAAATTCCCGCCAAGACTAATAGCATAAACCATCTAGGGATGACCCTAATCCCATGTGGATCCTTCCCTAATGTCCAGGATCCCACCATTCTTGTCCGTTGCTGCGGACAAGAATAGGACATTCTCTATCTTTTTTGTGGGGCAGCGAAACGGAACTACTGACGCAGAAACCACACGGTTGTGCTGTCCATGTCTTTTGCGGCCCCATTGAAATGAAAGGGGACGGTTGCGGACCCATTTATACGGACGTCTGAATGGACCCTTAAGGCAATGTTTTTGTTATTGGGACTGACAATTTTAGGATAAAAAATTAATTAATCGATATTGCTCAAAAGACCTGAAAGGATGGTTACTAGGGATGCGTTGCCGGACAACCCCATGTCGAGCAGTGTATCCCTAGCAAGCAGACTGTCAGACACCACCGATCAGCTCAAATCTGGGTCAGTCATGTACAGACTGCAGAAAAGGGGGGACACAGCTTGACAGCTTTCATACCACGTTCTTCGCCATTGGTGTATAAACATCTCTTTATTTTCACAGGAAATCTTTCCATCTATGTCTACCTTAAAGGGGCGGTGTGAGACATACAAAGTCTGTGGGGCAGGTTTATCAAAACTGGTGTAAAGTAGAACTGGCTTAGTTGCCCACAGCAACCAATCAGATTCCACCTTTCATTTTTTCAGTGCACCTTTGGAAAATGAAAGGATCAATCTGATTGGTTGCTATGGGCAACTAAGCCAGTTTTCCTTGGCTCCAGTTCTGATGAATCTCTATCTGTATTTTTTCTGGAAACAGCACCACTCTTGTCCATAGGCAGGGACTGGTACTGCAGCTTAACCACATCCAAGTGACTTTATTATTAGATACAGCCAGTAGAGGAGAGTGACGCTGTCTCTTCTAAAACAAACAGATCTTTTTCCAACCCATTGAACAGCTATGCTTATACGCAGCCCCCCAGCGGATATTCTGGACATCCCCTATTATGCAGGCTTTGCATCTGTTTTCCACCTCACATGTCACAGAATGGCCACTTGTTTCTGTCTTTGTCGATCCTCAATCACATTTTTTATTTCTCTTTTGAAAACAAAAGGACCCCAAAAATAATCCAGAAGTGTCTGACACAGAGTCAAACGGCTGATATCTCTGGGTTTCTGGGTAAAATGCCACTGACATGTCAGATGTCAGACTGGGTGTGAGCCTGGCTCATGGAGGATTAGTGTGCTTCACGGCCGAGCGACCAGCAATCCTCCACCCATCAGTACGTCAGTCAGCACTGCTTCCAGATCTCAATCATCAGGCTAATAAAAAGGGACTTTCACATTGTGAATACATAAATAAAGGCAGATATAGCAGAGCTGAGTGTGTCTGTCATCGTGATGTAATTTGTTGTATGTATCTTGTGATAGATAGATAGATAGATAGATAGATAGATAGATAGATAGATATAATAGATAGATAGAAGATAGATATGAGATAGATATGAGATAGATAGATAGATAGATAGATAATAGATAGATAGATAGATAGATAGATAGATAGATAGATAGATAGATAGATAGATAGATAGATAGATAGATAGATACAGTGGCGGAAATAATTATTTGACCCCTCACTGATTTTGTAAGTTTGTCCAATGACAAAGAAATGAAAAGTCTCAGAACAGTATCATTTCAATGGTAGGTTTATTGTAACAGTGGCAGATAGCACATCAAAAGGAAAATCGAAAAAATAACTTTAAATAAAAGATAGCAACTGATTTGCATTTCATTGAGTGAAATAAGTATTTGAACCCCTACCAACCATTAAGAGTTCTGGCTCCCACAGAGTGGTTAGACACTTCTACTCAATTAGTCACCCTCATTAAGGACACCTGTCTTAACTAGTCACCTGTATAAAAGACACCTGTCCACAGAATCAATCAATCAAGCAGACTCCAAACTCTCCAACATGGGAAAGACCAAAGAGCTGTCCAAGGATGTCAGAGACAAAATTGTAGACCTGCACAAGGCTGGAATGGGCTACAAAACCATTAGCAAGAAGCTGGGAGAGAAGGTGACAACTGTTGGTGCGATTGTTCGAAAATGGAAGGAGCACAAAATGACCATCAATCGACCTCGCTCTGGGGCTCCACGCAAGATCTCACCTCGTGGGGTGTCAATGGTTCTGAGAAAGGTGAAAAAGCATCCTAGAACTACACGGGAGGAGTTAGTTAATGACCTCAAATTAGCAGGGACCACAGTCACCAAGAAAACCATTGGAAACACATTACACCGCAATGGATTAAAATCCTGCAGGGCTCGCAAGGTCCCCCTGCTCAGGAAGGCACATGTGCAGGCCCGTCTGAAGTTTGCCAATGAACACCTGAATGATTCAGAGAGTGACTGGGAGAAGGTGCTGTGGTCTGATGAGACCAAAATAGAGCTCTTTGGCATTAACTCAACTCGCTGTGTTTGGAGGAAGAAAAATGCTGCCTATGACCCCCAAAACACCGTCCCCACCGTCAAGCATGGGGGTGGAAACATTTTGCTTTGGGGGTGTTTTTCTGCTAAGGGCACAGGACAACTTATTCGCATAAACGGGAAAATGGACGGAGCCATGTATCGTGAAATCCTGAGCGACAACCTCCTTCCCTCTGCCAGGAAACTGAAAATGGGTCGTGGATGGGTGTTCCAGCACGACAATGACCCAAAACATACAGCAAAGGCAACAAAGGAGTGGCTCAAGAAGAAGCACATTAAGGTCATGGAGTGGCCTAGTCAGTCTCCGGACCTTAATCCAATCGAAAACCTATGGAGGGAGCTCAAGCTCAGAGTTGCACAGAGACAGCCTCGAAACCTTAGGGATTTAGAGATGATCTGCAAAGAGGAGTGGACCAACATTCCTCCTAAAATGTGCGCAAACTTGGTCATCAATTACAAGAAACGTTTGACCTCTGTGCTTGCAAACAAGGGTTTTTCCACCAAGTATTAAGTCTTTTTTTGTTAGAGGGTTCAAATACTTATTTCACTCAATGAAATGCAAATCAGTTGCTATCTTTTATTTAAAGTTATTTTTTCGATTTTCCTTTTGATGTGCTATCTGCCACTGTTACAATAAACCTACCATTGAAATGATACTGTTCTGAGACTTTTCATTTCTTTGTCATTGGACAAACTTACAAAATCAGTGAGGGGTCAAATAATTATTTCCCCCACTGTAGATAGATAGATAGAAGATAGATAGAAGATAGATAGATAGATAGATAGATATAATAGATAGAAGATAGTCAGATAGACAGACAATAATTCCGGAATAGGATAGAAACCAGAGGTGCCTATTGGACCCCACTGATTTATATACTTTAGGTTTCCCTTATGCTGCAGTATTTTTATGTTGTAATTTGAGAGAATTTCCCCCCCCTTTCTCCTATCGGACCCTCTGATGCAAATGTGAACACAGCTTTAAAGAATACGTCCCAACTTCCTCAATAAACAAAGAGGGACACATTGTGCAAATTTTTTCCGCACTAGGCCAGGGCCCAAAACATAAATATACACCTAATCCCACCCAGTGCCCGTAATGCCCCCACATAGTAATTATTTCCCCTTCATGCCACCGCACAGTATTTATGCCCACATTGTGTCTTCACAGAATCATTCCCAGCTGTCCTTCTAGTAATATGCCCAGCTGTGCCCCAGTAATATGCCCAGCTGTGCCCCCAGTAATATTCCCAGCCGTGCCCCCAGTAATATGCCCAGCTGTGCCCCCAGTATTATTCCCAGCCGTGCCCCCAGTAATATGGCCAGCTGTGCCCCCAGTAATATGCCTAGCTGTGCCCCCAGTAATATGCCTAGCTGTGCCCCCAGTAATATGCTAAGCTGTGCCCCCAGTAATATGCCCACATTGTGCCCTCAGTAATATACCCAGCTGTGCCCCCAGTAATATGCCTACAGTAATATGCCCACATTGTGCCCCCAGTAATATGCCCAGCTGTGCTCCCAGTAATATGCCCACAGTAATATGCCTACATTGTGCCCCCAAATAATATGCCCACATTGTGCCCCCAGTAATATACCCAGCTGTGCCCATAGTTATATGCCCACAGTAATATGGCCAGCTGTGCCCACAGTAATATGCCCCCAGTAATATGCCGACATTGTGCCCCCAGTAATATGCCCATCTGTGCTCCCAGTAATATGCCCACAGTAATAAGCCCACATTGTGCCCCCAAATAATATGCTCACATTGTGCCCCCAGTAATATGCCCACATTGTGCCCTGAGTAATATGCCCACATTGTGCCCCCTAGTAACATGCCCACATTGTGCCCCCTAGTAATATGCCCACATTGTGCCCCCTAGTAATATGCCCACATTGTGCCCCCCAGTGATATGCCCACATTGTGCCCCCCAGTAATATGCCCACATTGTGCCCCCCAGTAATATGCCCACATTGTGCCCCCTAGTAATATGCCCACATTGTGCCCCCAGTAATATGCCCACATTGTGCCCCCCAGTGATATGCCCACATTGTGCCCCCCAGTAATATGCCCACATTGTGCCCCCCAGTAATATGCCCACATTGTGCCCCCTAGTAATATGCCCACATTGTGCCCCCAGTAATATGCCCACATTGTGCCCCCCAGTAATATGCCCACATTGTGCCCCCCAGTAATATGCCCACATTGTGCCCCCTAGTAATATGCCCACATTGTGCCCCCAGTAATATAGCCAGCTGTGCCCATAGTAATATGCCCACAGTAATATGCCCACATTGTGCCCCCAGTAATATGCCCATCTGTGCTCCCAGTAATATGCACACAGTAATAAGCCCACATTGTGCCCCCTAGTAATATGCCCACATTGTGCCCCCTAGTAATATGCCCACATTGTGCCCCCTAGTAATATGCCCACATTGTGCCTCCCAGTAATATGCCCACATTGTGCCCCCCAGTGATATGCCCACATTGTGCCCCTCACAGAAAGTAAAAAACAAAAACAAACACCACATACTTACCTTCTTCCTACCAGCAGCAGGACATCGGCTGATCAGATCAGATGCTGATGACCTATCCTGAGGATAGATCGTCACTTCGTCATTGATAAAAAGGTACAGAACCCTTCTGATTCTGCTACATCTTTATATCTACCCCTCACTGTGCACAGAAAACCCTCTGCTGATATTCCTTCAGTCGCTGGAGTCCTGATCTCTCGCTGCCATCACCTCATCCACAGAATTGTCCTGCAGAATTACCCATCATTGCATGGCATACCGCTAAATGCAGAACATCCTTTCAGGCTGTGACCTCTTTATGTAGCAGTATAATATGTAGGTTAAGGAGTTTCACGTCGACATTTACAGAGGAGCTGTCTCTTCTTCTGACATGTCTGTTTTAGTAAGTACTCCCTTCCCCCATGTAATAGCAAATCTGGAGCATCTATTCTTATGACTGTGTTGTGCTATTCCTCTATTATTCCTACTAGAAGTTATGAATGAATTACCAGTAGTTTGCAATGAAGATCCACATGGGTGTTACCAGTTGGGGGGGGGGGGGGGGGGGGTGTCCCTGCACAGTCTGAGAATGGCAGAACTAATTGGATAGAGTCAGAGTGTACATGGACACCCCCCCAACTAGTAACACCCTTATGGATCTTCATTGCAGGCTGTTGGCCTCTGGTTCAACAAAAAATGCTGTTTTATGACAGTCTGCTGCAAAAAATTCAGTCATAAGGGTTGGTCTGCATTCTGCTAATGGCCCTGTAGGTCAACAGCATGGAAATGGTTTATTACAAGATCATAAAAGCATATATTCCTATATTGTGGAGTTGCTATACATGCGATTGTCTACAGCACAAGCACAGTACAACATAAAAGTATCCTTTAAAGGGGTTGTCCCATGAAAAATATTCAACAGTTTTCAAACTAGCACCTGCATCTGAATACTTTTGTTATTGCATGTAATTAAAAATGAAGTATTATAGTCACTGAGTAATTCAATAAAATGCATCTGTATAACGCCACCTGCTGCCTCCTGAGCGGTGATAGGCAGAGAGCTGCAGCAGAAAGGCCACACCTCCTGAGCTGCAGCAGAAAGGCCACACCTCCTGAGCTGCAGCAGAAAGGCCACACCTCCTGAGCTGCAGCAGAAAGGACACACCTCCTGAGCTGCAGCAGAAAGGACACACCTCCTGAGCTGCAGCAGAAAGGACACACCTCCTGAGCTGCAGCAGAGAGGACACTCCCATTGACCTGTCAGCTTGATATAAATCTAGCAGAGCAATGAATGTGGAGATCTCTGGATCCATGTGAGGTACAGGGCTGGTTCTAGCTTGGTTAGAAAGGTATTTTTTTCATGTGGTTTATCCCATGAATAATGTAAAAATGAAAATCAGACATCATATAGTACATGACAATCTCTTTCTAACAAAGCTAGAACCAGAGCGTACCTCCCATGGATCCAGAGATCTCCACAGTCATTTCTCTGCTAGATTTATATAAAGCTGGCCGCTCAAGAAGAGTGTCCTTTCTGCTGCAGCTCTCTCCCTATCACAGCTCAGGAGGCGTGTCCATGCTCTCCCTATCACAGCTCAGGGGGCGTGTCCATGCTCTCCCTATCACAGCTCAGGAGGCAGTTGAAGGATGAAACTGAGCATGTGCGGCCATCTCAATGAGCAGGTCAAAGAAATAAGATGAAAACAGACAGCAGGTGGCGCTATACAGATACATTTTATTGAATAACTCAGTGGCTATGCTAAATTTTTTATTACATGTAATTACAAAAGTATTTAGATCCAGGGGCTGGTTTTAAAGCGTTACAATATTTTTCGTGGGACAACCCTTTTAAATAGATGCAATTCTATTGCAGTAGAAAGCGTGGCCTGGATTGAATCTAATATAAATCGACCGTCGCTCTACTTAATCACTTAATTTTCTGTTTCCTCTAATGAGCCCTTCCTTCTGCTTTTACATAGGTGAATAAACAAGTCTTCAGGACCAGTCATTACAGGAACGTCGATGCTGCCGTCTAATAATATTAGATCACCAGGCAGTTTAGGAGCAGGGAAAGTAAATGCGAGCTGTGATGTTTTGATGGTTGCATGTGTCAGTAAATCGCACGCATGCAGCCCACGCACCAGGAGAAGGCTTGTCAGGAGAAGACATCGACTCGACGGAGCCCTGGGCAAACTCCATGCTGCTCCACAAGAGGCTGGCACAAGTTCAAGTGCTGGAATTGCTTAGTACATTCTGGACTGAAAATTACAGTCGTTAGGAACGGAACAATCTCTAAGCTCTGCTACATCTTAGCTAGAAGTCATTTTCTACTGAATTCATTGATTACTGTGCCCTGCATTGTGGGAAGAGAGCTTGTTGTGTAGTCTTAAAGGGAAACCCAGCTAAAATGTTGACAGTCTGACATAATCTATTCTAGTATCAAACACAGCAGGAACAGACATCACCTTTAAAGGGACTGGAACACATCTTAAAGGGGTTGTCTGGAATTTACATGCTTTTTTATCAGATCTGCTCATGTAGTTGCCTACCTCATATTTATCTACCACATGCTCTTTTTTTTAATTTAATTTAGACTCTCCTGACCCGTTTTCACCATGTAAACCAATCCCTCTGGTTTGTTTCCATCCTGTATGTAGCAGTTCCTGTTGCTGTATCCAACCAAACCCATGATGCACTTCGTTCTCTGCCACAACTCCAGCACCGCCCCTAACAACACCCAGCCAATTTATAGCTCCTCCCACCCAGCTATTTACATAGACACTCCCCTATCACTGCCCCTAACATCCAGCTAGTTTATAGCTCCTCCCACCCAGCTAATTACATAGACACTCCCGTATCACTTCCCCTAACACCGCTCAGCTAGTTTATAGCTCCTCCCACCAGCTAGTTACATAGACACTCCCCTATCACTGCCCCTAACATCCAGCTAGTTTATAGCTCCTCCCACCCAGCTAGTTACATAGACACTCCCCCATCTCTGCCCCGCCTATGGATATGACATCACAGGAAATAAGAAAGAGCTGCATGGACGTGGTCATGTGACCACAGACTATTAGGGAAGGTAGGAGCAATAAAGTTAAAAGAAATACATCATAAAATTACAGCAAACTTTGTAAATGGTTATTCTAAAGGAAATTTATACAAATAAAAATGTATTTTTATTTTTGTTGAGGAAAGGGGGTGATTTGAACTTTTATATATATTTTTTAATTTGTTTAGATTTTTTAAAACTTTTTTTTTACAATTACATTAAAGGAGTTGTATCATCTCATGTGCAGCCGCCCTCTATTCATTCCTATGGGAGCTCCGAAAATAGTTGAGCACTTACTCGGCTATTTTCGGTAGTCCCACAAAAGTGAATGGAGAGCGGCCACGCTTACGCGGAGCGCCCTGCTTCACTTTGCCGTCTCCTTTCTAAAGATAGATGGGGGTATATAAAATGCCAGTTTTGATAAGTTCCCTCCACTGAGTGGTTAACAAATTTTCTATGAAACTAGCCCAATGCATTTGCATTAGGACGTAAGTGATAATCAAGGGCGAACTGGCAACTTAAAGAGGACCTGTCACCGCTCCTGACATGCCTGATTTAATAGCTTCATGCATCCCCCATGTAATAACAATTCTGGAACATCTATTCTTCTGTCTGTATGTTGTACCATTCCTTTATTATTTCTACTAGAAGTTATGAATGAATTGCTAGCAGTCTGCAGTAAGGGTACAGAGGGGAGGTAACCAGTTGGGGGCGTGTCCCTGCACAGTCTGAAAATGTCAGTACTGATTGGGTAGAGTGAGACTGTGCAGGTACACGCCCCCAACTGGTTACCTCCCCTCTGTCCCCTTACTGCAGACTGCTAGCAATTCATTCATAACTTCTAGTAGAAATAATAAAGGAATGGCACAACATAGAGTCATAGGAAAAGAGGCTCCAGAATTGTTATTACATGGGGAATGCATGAAGCTATGAAAACCGGCATGTCAGGAGCGGTGAAAGGTCCCTGGAAAAAAAACTTAAAATGGCCCCATGTTAGAGCAGGTCCAAATTGACAGAAGACAGGACAACACAGGTACTGTAGGCAGGGACAACAGAAGTGGGCGGGGCAAGGAATACTGTAATGCAGCACAAAATACCGCCCCAGCAGAACCAAATATCACAGTGTAGCACAAAATACTGCTGTCCTCACAACAGTATTACAGTTGACAGGGGACGGTAATACAATTGAGTTGAAGAGGGTACATGTGGCCATTGATCATCAAATCATTATGTACATGGCAGGTGGCCGTGAGGAGAGCTTGGGCAGCAGAATGGGCAACGGGCCACTGGGAAGGGTCTATGGCCAATCCAGCCCTGGTGATAATCTGTGTACAGAGCCACATGGTATAAGCAATCGCCAGTACAAGTATATAAATGGGGGCATACGTATGGCCCTTCGATGTTTTTGAGTCTTGTCCAGACTTAGCATGGATCATCTGCTGCTCCCAGTCAGAGAAATTAGGCCAAGGAATGAGGTTCTTGTAACTTATACAACTTGCGCTCATACTCGCTCGCAGACAAATTAAAGGGGTTGTCCCATCTAGCAATTTCATACTCACCTGCTGCGAGCTGAGCTGTTCACTTCCTGGTTTCCGGCTTGTGAGGCTGGGCGGGCTTAGTGAGCTTGACTGAAGGCTTGTCCCGGCCGGGCCGCGCATCGCTGTCTTAAACGTGCACGCTGCCGCGCATGCGCCATGGTGACTTCTTCCTGGCCAGTATAGTACAGAGCAGCGAACGCGCACGCCGCCGCACATGCGCAATGGTGAGTTCTTCCTGGCCGAGTATAGTACAGAGCTGCGCTGCATACAGAGCATGCGCGTCTCTGTACTATACTCAGCCAGGAAGAAGTCACCATTGCCCGTGCGCATTCGCGGCTCTGTACTATACTGGCCAGGAAGAAGTCACCATGGGGCATGCGTGGCGGCGTGCACGTTCGAGATAGCAATATGCGCGTTCAAGACAGCGATGTGCAGCCTGGCCAGGGGAGGAAAATGTGTTCTACGCAGGCGCGGCCCACAAGCGGTGGCCATATCTAGTGGATACCAGAAGACAACAGTGGGGTAGGATTGAAAGATTTTTTCCAAGATAGGTAGGGATTTGCTAAAGGAACATGATTACAAAAATGCTCACAGGCACTTCTATAACAAATTAAAAGGGGAATACCCCTTTAAGTAAAAATGATCCCGCTTACTTGATAGACTGTGGGCATTTTCCATTGCGCCCCGCCAACACACATTTGTACACTCCCTCTCAATTGAGCATATAGATTCTGTAAAAAATAATTTTGGTCTAAATTAAAACCACGAAAGTTTTCCCTTTTTACAAGCTTTTCTTCCAATTTCTGAAAAAAATAAAAATCTCAAATGAAAATCTTAGTCAAGCTTCCTTACCCAGCTAATGACTCTGAGCGGAGGATCACTTTGCCGTCTTAAAGAAGCCGCATACGGATTATTAACCTTCTGTATCACAGGGGGGACATTTATCAAAGACTATGGACTGTTATCAACTCTAGACAGCTTTACTGCGGCTGAACAAATATTTGATAAAATACAAACACCGAGCGATTCCTAAATCCCCCGCGTGTCATAACTTCTTCCCGACTTTTCAGAGAGACAGTGCTTTTATCTTACTCCTTCCTCGCTGCTCAAGAACAAAGATTAAAACTTTGACATTAAAGTAAGTAAAAAAGGAAAAAACTGTGAAACATAAACCTGCTTTGGGGCGACACTAGTTCTCATTAAGGAGACTCAGCTGTTTATGGAGTCTTACTGGCAATGCCCCATGGGAAAAATAGGCAAATTAGCTTATTTCCGCAATGCCCCCTATTGGAGATAGTTAAGTCAGTGCTGTGCTGGAAACTGGTTGGACATGTGGCACTAGTGAGACAGCTTTCTTCCTTCTGGAGGAGAGCTAATTTAATTATTCTACCCATGGTGCATTGCAACTAAGAATCCATACATAACTGGCTCTCCTTAATGAGAACCAGTGTCCCCTGAAGCTTCACCAAAGGGGTTAAGCCATGATTAATGTTAAACGTGATGATCAGACATCATGTAGTACATGACCATCTCTTTCTAACCAACCTAGAACCAACCCTGTACCTCACATGGATCCAGAGCTTTTCCAATTCATTGTTCCAATTGCTCTGTTAGATTTAGTTCTGATTGGCAGCTCCTTCTCTGGAGCTTATAACAGTAGTTACGGCTGGCAACTGTTCAAGGATGGAACTGGGCATGTGCGACCACCTCAGCGAAGTGGATAGAGAAATGAGGAAAAATACAAACAGCAGGTGGCGCTGCACAGATACATTTTATTGAATAACTCAGTGGCTATACAACATTTTTAACCACATACAATTACAAAAGTATTTAGATCCAGGTGTTGCTTTGAAAAAATGTAGAAGAATTTTTTGGGACAACCCCTTTATCTTCGGAGCCAATGCCCTACAGATGGGTGTCTACCTAGGCCGATATTTTTTCTAGTCATGCTGCAAAGGTCATATAGGTCAGTTTCAGATGAGCGTGTGCAGTCTGTGAATCATGGTCCATGTGACAACCATATTTCCAAGAAAACTGCGACTTAGCAGACCTGAACTCATTTGCATCATACTATGGCGTAATTTACTAGTTACTTTTTTTTACAGTGGAGAAGGTGGCCCAGGCCCAGCTAAATTCAAGGTGGCCATATAGACAAGGTTGGACGTGACTTTAGGCTAAGGCATTACTTAAAGGAGTTGATCACCTTTATGATGTTTATTACAAACCCTACAATGTGGCCAGACCCGAGGTGATGATCGTAATAACCTTATCCTTGTCGCCGGGTTCCAGTTCCATCGTCGCTCTGCAGGTCCCGGGTCAACATCTCTTTTGACATGAGTCATGTGACCACTGCAGCCAATCACGTGACCCAGTGATGTCACCGCTAATTGGCTGCAGTGGTCATGTGAGGGCGCAGTCTCCCAGATAGCAAGTAATTGTGCTGCACTTTTGAAAATGACTTGCTAAGCTATTGCAGACTTGCCAAGCTTCACAAGTATGTTGCGAACTTGCAGCAAGTCTGCTTTGCAAGTCTCCAGATTAACTTGCTTTTGAAAACTTGCAGCAAGTTCTCGTTAAGTTATTATGCTCTTGCTAGAGACTTGCCAAGCAAATTTGCTGCAAGTTTGCTGCAAGTAGAATTTGTGCTACAAGTGCTCTGCAAGTGTACAACTTGCCAGAGAATGTGTGCAGCAAGTTAACAAGACTTACAATTTAACCCTGCCGCAAGTTTGTGGCAAGTTATCCTTGCTCCTACTGATTTCCTCTTTTTTAGGCTGAGCGAATGGAGCTTAGTCAAGACAGCCTCAATTAATGATAAGGAAGGGGGGACTCCTACTGCAGCCACTTTTCTTATGGCTAGACACAATATAGTGAGGAGGAGGAGGGGGAACACAGCTGATCTACTGATACAAAAAGAGAAGCTTTATCAGTTTTAATTGTAATATGAGGTAATATGGGATGTAATAAGATCAAAGGAAAAGGGAGGAAGTGCTGGAATATATATAGGGTATAGATATTACAACGAGAGTTTAGTGTTCCTAGAAGGTAGAGCATTACCTTTTGTTTTTCTTTGGAACCATAGTTTGTGCCCCACCCCTATTAAATGTGCCTTAGGGCTCGTTCACACGACTGTATGGCTTTTTCAGTGTTTTGTGGGCCGTTTTTCCGGGATCCGTTTGGCCTCTTTCACACGACCGTTTTTTTCCCCCCGTGTACGGGCCGTTTTTTGCATTCTCTATACGGAACCATATTGTCACCACCAGACATCTGAGAAGCTCTGACAGACATTCTTCAGAACCTCCCACTTGAGGTTTCTTTTGTTTTGCTTTAGTTTCCTCATCTCGTTAGCCTCTCTCAGCTGTCATGTAGTTGCACTGATTGCATCCCTTTAAATCCCTTCCCATACTGCATCACTTTGCGGTTTATACAACTTCCTGGAGTATATGCATGCTGGATGCTACTACTGAGTCTTCTACAGATAAGTTTTGTTCATTCATTTGTATTTTCCTGTTTGCCGGATCCCAGGTGACCCTGACTCCCTCCGTATCAAGTGTAGGGAGCCGGTGGTCGTGTCCCTACACTATTACAGGGTGTTCAGGGGTTAGACAGTCGAGGTACGAGGATATGCGATCTTCTACCATTGAGAATTTTGCATAGGCTGAGCAGTTAGGGAGAGAGCCAGGTCTGTTGCAGGGCTATCCCTTTGGTTCCTTAGTTTTGGATCCAGTCAGTCGGATCTTCTTTTTGTGTCTTCTAGTTTGCTGTACACCTTCCGTGACACATATATTTCAAAGGTTCCGCAAAAAAAACGGAATGTACTCCGTATGCATTCCATTTCCATTTTTCCGTTCCGTTGAAAGATAGAACATGTCTTAATATTGCCCGCAAATCACGTTTCAAGGCTCCATTCAAGTCAATAGGTCTTCAAAAAACGGAATACATACGGAAATGCATCCATATGTCTTCCGTATCTGTTCCGTTTTTGCAGAACCATCTATTGAAAATGTTTTGCCCAGCCCAATTTTTTTATATCTAATTACTGTATACTCTATATGCCATACGGAAAAACGGACCGGAAAACGGAACAGAAACAGAAACACTACGTAAACAAAAAAAACGGATCCGTGAAAAACGGATCATGTGAAAGAGGCCTTTTTCTGTGTTTTTTTTTTAGTAGTGTTTCTGGTTCCGTTTGGTTTTTCCGTTCCGTTTTTTCCATATGTCATATACCAGTGGTGGCAAACCTATGGCACAAGTGCCAGAGGCGGCACTCAGAGCCCTCTCTGTGGGCACCCGCACCCTGGAAAAAGTCTATGGTATGCCAATATGCCTTAGACTTCTGCCATTCATCAGCGCAGGGCGCACTATGAACAGCACAGGCAGCGCACTGAATGTAGGCAGGCTACTATAGCTAAATGATAAAGTACATGGAAGATATACTATTGAACTGTAGGATTCATGTTAAATTGCCGTGTTGGCACTTTGCAATAAATATGTGATTTTTGGGTTACAGTTTGGGCACTCTGTCTCTAAAAGGTTCACCATCGCTGTCATATACAGTATACAGTAATTACATAGAAAAAATATTGTGCTGGGCATAACATTTTCAATAGATTGTTCCGCAAAAATGGAACGGATACAGAAGACATACGGAGTACATTCCGTATGTGTTCCTTTTTTTTTTTGGCGAACCCGTTGACTTGAATGGAACCACGGAACGTGATTTGCGGGCAATAATAGGACATGTTCTATCTTTGAACGGAAAAATGGAAATACGGAAACGGAATGCATACGGAGTACATTACATTATTTTTTTTCAGAACCATTGAAATGAATGGTTCGGTATATGGACCGTAAAAAACAGCCCGTATACGAAACGCAAAAAACGTTAGTGTGAACGAGCCCTTATGCAGCTGCCTTCTTTGTCTATCCCAGGACAGCACCTGCCTCTGTGTGCATTTATTTTTGTTCAAAGTCAATATAGTTTACATTTGTCTTTAACAGGTTTTGATTTTTTTCTTATAAAAATGTAGCTTCAATGAAGTTCTTGTCTATGATGTAGGCATTCCTTCTTACATGTATGCTTATAGAGCAGAACAATTTTTTGATTAAGTATACACTTTATGATAAACTGTTACCTTTATGCCAGCTCCATTACAATTCTCCGATGATGCAGAAACGGAAAAGGAATATTTATCCAGAAAGTCACAAGGAAAAACAAAACACTTAGCTGCTGACTTTGAATATATTTTCTGGCTGCGGCGCACTGGCGACATTCTGATCACTGTAAACCGTGAAATAGAGGTGACGTATTTGGAAGATAATATGAGCCCCACTGTGCCGGCGACATTCATATCCATTTTCTAGATTCATTAGGATGCCCGTATTCATGTAATTTACTATTGTTTTCTTATGGAAATATACATGTTTTGTGGTTTAGGTTGTTCTTAAAGATATGCGGTTGTTTTACAGATTGATTTCTGAATAAATACCCAGCATTGAGAGAAAATGCTGGATGGAACATTGACACAGCATGAACTATACTTTATTGTACAGCAATTGCAATGAATGTTCCCTCATAGTGAAAGACGAATAGCTTTTTTCAAAATCACGTTAGATTTCATGTGTACAAAATAGGGTCATATCCACAATAGATCCAGGTGAGATCTATATATTCTTTCATAACCCACTGATATAAATGGACACTGTGTAATGCCTCAATTCCCCATTTGGTGGCGCTGCAGGAAAACTGAACACTTAGTGCCAGGTTTCTCCACAGTTTACAGCTGATCGCTGATCATCCTAGCAGGATCACATGTTAAAGAGATTGTCTTTAAAAAATATAGAAAAATAAAAACAACAACAAGTCACCATACTTACCTGTTAACCCTTTCACTACCAGCGCCGTACATGTGGGGTCTTTAAACATGGCGCCCGCTCACGCCTGCTGTGTTGGCGCCATAGCTGACGGGTCTCTGCTATTTCAAACAGGCTAATGTCCACAACAGGCAATAATGCCGATCACGGTCATTACAACCTTTAGATACTGTTTAAGTGTGATCACGGCATGTGTCAACAGGACTATTTTTTCCTGTATAACGGAACCAAACGGAACCGTTATGTGTCCCCCATAGACATGTTTAAGGATGGAGCAAAAACGGAATGCCTCTTAAAGACTTCTGTTTTGCATTCTGTCCTAAAATCCTGTTATATTTCTACAAAGAAACCTATATCGGAATGCCATAATGCCAATGCGAACCCGCCCTTATGGGAGTATAGTAATATTCTCTAAAAAAAAAAAAGTCGTGGATATTGTAGCCTCTTCGAGGGGCTACAAAAAAATATAACATAATAGAAATGTAAAAAAAAATAACAAAATATAAAAATTTTAATCATTTCCCTTTCATTATAATAAAAAATAAACACATAAATAAAAAAAAATATAAACATCATGGGCATCCAAAAACGCCCGACAGGTCAAGAAAACCACAAAAAACTGGAGGAGAACATAAAAAGTCTAGGCAGATGTTGTCCATGATCAGATTTAAATATAGGACACTAGCAATGCAAGACAATAGTGCTAACCACTGAGCCACCAACCTCAAAGTAATGTGGACATGCACTACAGATCTCTATATTGTATAAAGTTCATGTAAGAAGATAACACTGGTGGGATTGTGGCAGGTCAAACCATAACCTATTCCCACGGGCAAAGGTACCATAGAAGCAGACCATAAGGCTGTTATGGCAGCCCAGTTTTGGTTGATTCTATCTTATTTTCCATTGGGTGGTATGAACCTGTGAAGGACTTCCCCCTAGAGACAATTCTTATTTTTGCCAAAAATAGGAGTGAATAATTGGTCAAAGGACCATGGAAAGGAACTTAACGGAAGATCCAGTTTGATATTTTTTTATGAGCTACCCCTCTCTTCTATGTATGCCACTACCTCTTCCCAAAATAAAAGGAGACACAGTATTCTACACATACAGTACAGACAAAAAGTTTGGACACACCTTCTCATTCAAAGAGTTTTCTTTATTTTCATGACTATGAAGGCATCAAAACTATGAATTAACACATGTGGAAATATATACATAACAAACAAGTGTGAAACAACTGAAAATATGTCATATTCTAGGTTCTTCAAAGTAGCCACCTTTTGCTTTGATTACTGCTTTGAACACTCTTGGCATTCTTTTGATGAGCTTCAAGAGGTAGTCCCCTGAAATGGTTTCCAACAGTCTTGAAGGAGTTCCCAGAGATGCTTAGCACTTGTTGGCCCTTTTGCCTTCACTCTGCGGTCCAGCTCACCCGAAACCAACTCGATTGGGTTCAGGTCCAGTGACTGTGGAGGCCAGGTCATCTGGCGCAGCACCCCATCACTCTCCTTCATGGTCAAATAGCCCTTACTTTCAAAGTTTTCCCAATTTTTCGGCTGACTGACTGACCTTCATTTCTTAAAGTAATGATGGCCACTCGTTTTTCTTTACTTAGCTGCTTTTTTCTTGCCATAATACAAATTCTAACAGTCTATTCAGTAGGATTATCAGCTGTGTATCCACCTGACTTCTCCTCAACGCCACTGATGGTCCCAACCCCATTTATAAGGCAAGAAATCCCACTTATTAAACCTGACAGGGCACACCTGTGAAGTGAAAACCATTTCAGGGGACTACCTCTTGAAGCTCATCAAGAGAATGCCAAGAGTGTGCAAAGCAGTAATCAAAGCAAAAGGTGGCTACTTTGAAGAACCTAGAATATGACATATTTTCAGTTGTTTCACACTTGTTTGTTATGTATATAATTCCACATGTGTTAATTCATAGTTTTTATGCCTTCAGTGTGAATCTACAATTTTCATAGTCATGAAAATAAAGAAAACTCTTTGAATGAGAAGGTGTGTCCAAACTTTTGGTCTGTACTGTACATGTGGACATTGCAGAAGATAATGCTTTTGGGATGTCTCTGATGTTCATGGTGGCGGTTTAATGTGATGGATGTTGACTTACAGGATAGCTACCTATAAGTGACACTAGGGAGAGTTTGCATGTTAAATTGAATACTTTTGCCAGGGAACATTGCCTGTAAGACTAACTACGCTAGCTGGCTCTCCACAAGGAAAACCGGTACCTCTCGTGAGCAATGTACAACAACAGTAGAGGACATTGGGGTCCACGCTGACAATTTAGGACTTGTGTTCTGACATGTAGCAATTCCCCTAAGCACAGTAAAAACAACCTAAAACCAGATAAAAATGATAAGGGAAAAAAAAACAGATTTTTTAATATTACTCAACAATAAAAGGATGTTCCCTAGAGCGAGGAAGTATCCCCTCAGAGAAACCTATGATATATGTGCTTCAAAATCCAAATAAATAATCCCAGCTACAGAGTCATTAGCATCAGCCGCCTAGCTGGAACGCAACCGTTTGACAGTGCCATCAGTGTGCCTGCTATTTATAAACTAGATAACGCGTAAAAATGGAACAACGCTTTTCTGATGAAGGTAGAACAGGCTTTGTCAGAGACAGGTTAACATCAGCACCTACTGCATTTCTGAGAAGCTTCCTTTTTTTTTCCGGTAGAACATATTAAAGGCAATTAAGCAATTTGCCGTCTTCAAAGTGAAAGCCTCTGTTTTCTTTCAACATACTGAGGAAGCTGAGGAAGACGTCTTCTGCTGTCATTTATGGAAGTGTGGAATCGGCTTTCTTGCCGAATGTTGTGAGCACGAATAAATGACGTTCCTTGGCACGGCCGAGGCTGACTAATCACCCCTAATTACCTCTCGTTCACACCCAACATATTGAAACAAGGAAATTGAGGATTATCACTTCAGTCTGGCACCTGGGAAGACAATCTTCCTTGAAGAAATTAAACCCTGCATGAACATTGTCTTACATTTACTAGGACAATTTATATTTTATCTGTCCTAAACCGCATTAGCTTCTTTGACTATTAAAACCTAGAATAAATGTTATTAAAAAGACGCGTTTAGGGTACTATTATACGTGAGCGGCTTGAGCCGCCGGTTCTGCACTACGGTTGCTGCTAACTGCTGTGCCGTACCTGGTCATGCCACTTGAGGCACAGGTACAATGCAGGTGTGGCCCAGCAATTAGTGGTACCTGAGGTGTGGTACCCGCATCGCAAGCCGCACTTGTAATCCATTCTATTGTCTCGAAGACAGGTTTAGTTTCGAAAGTGCCCTGTTTGGAATCGTCTGTTTCTTCCCCCGACATGATGTACTGTCATACAGTGCCTAATTATTGGTGCCATACAGCATGGCGTCTAAATAAATATTTGCACTGTCAAAATGATATACTGTACACTGCCTGTACACTACTGTACACTGATGTCTAAATAAATACCGTTATACAGTGACCAAAAAACAGGTACATTCATAATGTAGTCTAATAACAGGGCTATGAAATGTCTACATAATAGTGCTAAACAATTAATATTAAAGTTTATGGTGGTCTTAAAGTGGTTATCCTAAAAATTTTAAACTCCTCTTTTACTCACCTATCTGCATATCTGGAGGACTTTTTTCACTTTCTGTGGGTGGGTAGTAGGTCATCATTCACCTGAATCTCCCAGGAAGCATTGTAATTAGCTCTTGTTAATCTCTTTCTTCCCTGCATAGAAAAGTCCCTCACATATAATCCCAGAGATACATATCGTCTGTAATACCGCTATAATTCCCTTCTCCACTGTCCACTATATTTCTACGAATTTCAAAGTAGGGATGGATGAATGAATGAAAGATGTCTGGACCACTTCACTTGCTTCACTATCAGATCATTATACCGGTACTGAGAGGAGGAAGACAGTAGGGAAACTACTGAGCACGTTAGTCCACCTCTAAATGCAGGAGAAGATGGACCAGAATAGATACTATGATCACTAAGGTGGTTCTCACTGAGATGGTTTTGGTGCTTTCCGGCTAAGGTAGCTTCCTGGTCTTGTGGCTTAACCCATGTGGAGTACCTGTTCCTATCAGTGGTATGTCTGGGTCACTGAGATGGAGCAGAGAAACACCCAGAGATTGACCTGGAGGTGTATGCTGGTGGCTGAAACATTGCCACCTGAAGGTGACCTCGGGCCTTTGGGTCAGAATCATGAGACAGGATGTTTGAAAGCCTGAGGTGCAGAAGTGCCCCAGGAGTGGTGACCCTGGGGTGCCTGTACTCACTGGGGGTGGGAGTCCACTGAGTGATGGCACATTTGCACGCACTTCACTTACACACTAATTGAGGGCACTCACTTCTCTTTACCCTGCTTACGGCCTGGCGTAAAATGAGGAATTTGTATAATTCTGGCCGAATGTCCGGGCAGTAATGGCACACATTCACTTTTTTTCTGTTTCACTGTGTGTTCACTTTCCGCGTTTGTTTGTCACTAGGACATTTCAGAGTTGTGGTGCCCTAATGGACTACCCCCTGAGGTCTAGAGAGGTGTGTGTGGCCATCTGGTTCCTCACCCCCCTGCAAACAAGTTGCTCTCTGCTTCTAAGGATTGGCTAGACATCAACTGAGGCTCTTGGCCAACTCCTGGGGTGGCAGCCAGGCTAAAGCCAGAGCAACAACTGGTACTTCCTCTGCTTTGGCTGAGAATGGCCACTAGTCCTAGACCTTTCCAGAAGCCTTCTGGCCCAGGGGGTTGGGGATTGGTTTATGGGGGCCATTCTCTTATGGAGAGAGCCTGCGATAGAACACAACCAAGTGCACTTTTTTCTGTGTGGCACGCTGCACTTTTTTGGTTGCAAGGGTGTACAAAGTCACATACCTCGTGCTTTGAATAAAATAAAAAAAAGAAGACGAATAAACATCAGGGGGCGCTGCCAGAGAGGAAAATGTATATAAAAAACAACAACAAATATTTTTTATGACATGTATATTAAAATAATACTTAATTTGATATGTCCTATTCAGTGCACAGTAATACTTTTCATGGGGTAACCATTTTAACCCATTAAAGGGATTCTGTCACCAGGTTTCACCCCTCTCAGCTAAACATATGCTGATGTTCAGGGCCTCATCACGATTCCTAATGTGGGCTTATAAATGTGATCCGTAGCCTTATTTTGCTAAAAAACTGCTTTTACTAACCTGTCAGTCAAAGAAATAAGGTGCCCAAGGGGATGTGAAGTGATGCAAGGTGCCGGCCGCACCCGCCGCCGTTCGTGCCCAGCGCCGCCTTTTCAGACTTCTGTGCCGCCTCCTAATCCTCTGTGCCGCCTCTCGCTCTCCCTCCCTCCCTCCCCCTGCTGCTGTAAGATCTCGCGCGTGCGCACAGGGCTCTGCCTGATGCGCCCGTGCGGACTTCTCCATTTGCCTTCCTACAGCGAAGTGCGCATGCGCCGGCACTTCGCTCAACCCCCTGTATGACCTGCACTCTGGCGCCAGCCTCTCAGAGCCCTGTGCGCACGCGCGAGATCTTACAGCAGAAGGAGGGGGGAGGGAGGGAGAGCGAGAGGCGGCACAGAGGATTAGAAGGCGGCGTAGAAGTCTGGAAAGGCGGCGCTGGGCACGAACGGCGGCGGGTGCGGCCGGCACCTTGCATCCCTTCACATCCCCTTGGGCACCTTATTTCTTTGAGTGACAGGTTAGTAAAAGCTGTTTTTTAGCAAAATAAGGCTACGGATCACATTTATAAGCCCACATTAGGAATCCTGATGAGGCCCTGAACATCAGCATATGTTTAGCTGACAGGGGTGAAACCTGGTGACAGAATCCCTTTAAGCATTGGGTGGCGCCCCCTTCAGTCGATGAAGCCAATACATTTTGTGTGATCACACAGGTCACAGACCCGAACCCTGCATAGTGTTACTGGAAGTAATAAAAAAAAAGTGTTTTTTAGGAAATTGGGTTATCATTTAGGTTGCAAAGAAAATGAATGCACATTAGCTACAGTATCAAACACAGCCATTTCTCTATCAATAATCATATATAGTAAATATTATTTTTTATGTGCAATTCAGTGCACCCTAATTACTACAGAACCCAACGGCATGAATAGATGAGATCTATAAATGATAAATTGTTGTAGCCTACGTTTCTGATGCTGCTGGGGGCATGACTGACCCCTTTGTATCTGTAGGTTGGTTTTTAGAGATATAATAATCAATAAGTTCTTGCATTCTGTAATGTAAAGGGACGTCCCTCCCCCTTCCCAGGATCAGCGCTAATCAATAGCGGATTAGGCATACACTTCACAGACTACAGTCTATTTACCGCACAATGCTAGCTCATCCTTGACAAAGATTTATGGAGGGGAACTGACACGCTGAACATAAACTGCTGTTTCACAATGAATTTCAATAGGAATGCGCAGCTCTCCGTCATCTACGAGGATGAAGCTATTTTGTAGGCAGAGTGAATATCTGTGAAGCCAGTATGTACTTGGCATTTTCAGTATTTTGCGGTCCGCAAAAAACAGATCCGCAAAAAAAAAAAACGGAACAGCTGGCCCCTGATAGAACAGTACTATCCTTGTCCGTTATGCGGACAATAATAGGACATGTTCTATCTTTGAACGGAAATACCAGAACGGGAAAAAATAAAATTTGTGTGCAAGAGGCCTTATAGAAATGGGACCTGTCTCCCGCTGCTGGTTCAGGTAAACACAGACCCACCATAGGTAGGAACTTCTCCCCCACCATCTATTATAGGACAAAAGTGTGGCATGACTTGGGGATCCTGGAAACAATACCATGCATCAGGACCTAACAAGGTGCCATAGACACCCCACCCTTTTATCTGAGCAGTCCTATCTTGTAAGCACATAGATCCCACCTTGTCACTTATGGAATAAGTCAAAGAAGAGTAACGAACTGAGCGTCCACCCTGTCCTTGTCACAGATCCGTATGGCTATCTAGTGGAGATTTGCTGGCCGCATGGACCCCTCCCCCTATCTGATCCTTCCCTACTCCTCACCTTCCTTATCTCTTATTTAATATTTCAGTGTTTACATATGTTTTTGATTTGTTCATCTTAAGTTCTGCAAACTAAACTCAGTGATAGTAGTCTGACTTTCACTCTTTATATCAGAGAGAATGATAACCTAACCAGCTCGGGCAGTGGGAAAAGTAGCTAACTGGAGGGCTTCTTCAGATGCTGCTATCTCCTGAATGGTAGCAGCTAGAAACACACAACCAGGGCCGTCTTTAATATTGATTAGACCCTGGGCATAAATTTACTTGGGCCCCCTGGATCCCGCCTTCCCACACCCTAGCATGCAATCACGCCCTCCACCACAACACACACACAAAAAAACAACAATAGATATAATATAGCTTAAAGTGAATTACTGTAAAGACTTCCAGTTCTGAAGACTCCAGCGGCTCAGGATCATTGCTCTGGGCAGCTGGGCTCAGGCTGGAAGGGGGCGCCGCTCTGCAGTTCAGGAAGGAGACCGGGGCTCGGCTCACCCTAGCGTTGCAGTGCCTCCGCGTGACGTCACGGTGCACGGCGTACGCAAAGGGCAGGGGAGGTCGGGAGGAGGAGCAAGCAAATACCGTATTTTCACCCTATAAGACGCAATGGCCTATAAGACGCACCTAGGTTTTAGATGAGGACAATAATAAAAAAATATTTTCCATTACACCTCAGGTCAGAACACCACTCAGACCCTCAATGTTAATCAGACCTCAGCTGGAAGCCCCAATCAGACCCCCAATGTTAATAAGACCCTCAATCAGACCTCATATCAGCCGAATGCCATATATCAGCCCCCCAATGCCATATATCAGCCCCCCAATGCCATGTATCAGCCCCCAGCCTTATATATCAGCCCCCCAGCCTCTTGTATCAACCCCCCAGCCTCATGTATCAGCCCCCCAGCCTCATGTATCAGCCCCCCAGCCTCATGTATCAGCCCCCCAGCCTCATGTATCAGCCCCCCAGCCTCATGTATCAGCCCCCCAGCCTCATGTATCAGCCCCCAGCCTCATGTATCAGCCCCCCAGCCTCATGTATCAGCCCCCAGCCTCATGTATCAGCCCCCAGCCTCATGTATCAGCCCCCAGCCTCATGTATCATCCCCAACCATCAGCACAAATAAAATAAATAAACAACTTACCTCTCCTGCTCCTGAACACCGCCGCTCCTCACCACCAGTGCTCTCTCTCTCTTCTCCCTGGTCCTCGGCAGTCGTCTGTGAAGGCTGCGCACAGCGTGAGGTCGCGCTGTACGCAGCCACTGCACAGCCGACAGCCGAGGACCAGGAAGCGGTGAGTACAGAGCTTTCACCGCTTTCCGGTTCTTTGGTACTAATCAGCGCTTTTGCCCCACGTTAAAGACGGCCCTGCATGCAACTGGTCTTGTTTGAAAGCTGACAGACTTTCATACAAAATGACAGCTAAAGTCCAAGCAACAGAGGAGAAATCACTGTTAGAAATCGAGTCGGGAATAATCGCGGGAAAAAACCTGTTCTTACTTTCAATTTCAGCTGCATTCACAGTATGCCGATTTCTATCAGTGATATATTCTCCTGTACTGAACATGCTGTCATTTCAAACAAGAACAGTTGCATGTTTCTAGCTGATACCATTCAAGAGATATCACCATCTAAAGCAGCCCCCCCCCCCCCCTCCAGTTAGCTACTTTTCCCACTACTGGAGCTGGACTGGGGGCAAAACAGTTAGGGGGTTAAAATAGTGTCAGATGCTTTACCTTTATTTGCATTTGTGAACTTGAGAAATTTGTGAAATCCAACTATACAATCTTGCTGATCAATAAAAGAAATTTGAAAGAAGTGTGGCACACATTGGTTGATATTGCAGCACTGGTGGAGAGGCTTGGATAGAAGCTGTTAGCTTCTTTTTGTACTATATATTTGAAAAACAATGAAACCTTTCCAAAAAGGCCACCTCACTGAGAAGACCACCTCATCCAGACTAGATTTCCATCCTGATACAGTTTCAACACATATTATTGATCCTGGCCATCTTTATTGAGAAGACCAGCCCCTAAAAGACCACTTTTCAATGCAAATTTTGGCCGGTTGTCTCAAAGGTTTCACTCAATGGAAATCTAGACCGGTTCACAGAAAAAATAATACTTTGGCTCCATCTCCTACTGCTTTGGGATGCAGTTAGATGGCTATTGGTGCTAAGTGTTACCTAAGGCTCCATAGTTTCTGTTCATAATGGAAACTACCATATCAGTCACCCGAAAGAAACCAGCAGCATTTCGAAATTCCCCACCAACTTACAATGGGATCCAACACTATTTGTTGTGGTTTCCAACTATTTTTTCCATCACATCTAACTGAATCTGGAGCCTCTGATGTAGATATGAACATGAGCCTGACACAAGTACAGTATTATCACAACATTCAATGGAAATCATAGACGGTTGTATGCTTTCCATTGGATTCACCTATTGTCCAAAGCCCAGCCATGCAGAAGCTGCTGCCAAGTCCTACTGATTCAACTCAATGTATATCTAGTGAACTTTCCAACTTTCTAACTTTCCAATATTGAGGCAGAAGCTTGAACGATCTGCGATTCCTAGCCTCATGTTCTCCTCCCACAACAGGAAATAAATAGGTCTATCTGGCCCAAATAAAGGAGGTCTAAGTGCAGCCCTTTTTGGGTGTCATCTACCTTTACTGAACGTTCAAATTACGGTAAGCATGTGAAACAAAAAGAAATCACACTGTAAAGATCACCAGCTGGAGTAAAAAGACAAATCCAAAAGCAAAGAGATATCATAGAAGATCACATGAATGTTATCCAATTTTGATCATTAATTTGTTTTTAGAAAGGTCTCCCTAAAAATAAGCTAATCACAGGTTGTCCTACTATTGAGATCCTCAGTGATCGGCTGCAATCTGTGGAAGAACCCAGCGATAAGTGATTCATTTTCCTGCAGCGCCATCACAGGAGAAATGAAGTATTACATGGTGACAGTGAAATCAATCAGTAAGTCCTATAAGAGAGTCCGTGGGCAAAAGGATCAGTATAGTTTTTTTGGACTGCAAGACCCCAAATCACGGTCTAGTAAGGAAGCCATATGATTAGATTGCATTCTAGGTAATGCTTGAACATACAGATTCAGATCAAGGAAGAAAATCATTATTTTTATTTGAAAATTTATCGCCTGTCTGTCTTCGAGTAATAATGGCAATAACTGCCTGAGCTAAATGGATTTTTTTTTTTTTGCTATATAGCCGGCTTTATGTGCCTAAAAATCACTAGCTGACAATTGTGGCTTCAGAGCATAAATCAATATAAGTGCCTAATGATACTTACATACTGCTTGTTTGATAATATTGATTTTCCATCTAATAAAACTTGAGATATCAGTAATTTTCTTTTTGATAATATGATTTTAACGCAGATACAAAAAAATGTTTCTTGTAGTCTAACGCTTGGGGAATTCTCTAATCTTGTATTTCGGGTGTAGATATCTGTTATTTGTGCATACTACATACCGTTACAGGTCCAGAAACTAAAGGGGCCCTCTGGTTTATAAAACCCAGGGGGGAAAGTCATGAGGGCGGACACTAATTGATGAGTTTCATCTATAAGTCAAAGAGAAGAGTAGCTACAAATTGTGAAAGTCCCTTAAAAGGGTATTTTTTATTTGTTTATATAATAGGAAATTGTACAATTTTCAAATATACATGTATTTTAAATGTTGCATACCTTTCCAGGTTGTTGACCCCCTATATGCAATGTAGAATGGTATAGCCCATGAATCAGTTAGTTCTGTGTAATGGATCCATGGCCTTACTGAAACCTGTGACACTTCACATCATATAATCAGGGGTCAAGTCCTGGGAAAAAAAGTGTGGGAACTCACCCCCCGTCAGTGCCTCTCATCAGCCCCCCCCCCCCCCCGTCAGTGCCTCTCATCAGCCCCCCCGTCAGTGCCTCTCATCAGCCCCCCCCGTCAGTGCCTCTCATCAGCCCCCCGTCAGTGCCTCTCATCAGCCCCCCCCCGTCAGTGCCTCTCATCAGCCCCCCCCTGTCAGTGCCTCTCATCAGCCCCCCCCCCGTCAGTGCCTCTCATCAGCCCCCCCCCGTCAGTGCCTCTCATCAGCCCCCCCATCAGTGCCTCTCATCAGCCCCCCCGTCAGTGCCTCTCATCAGCCCCCCCGTCAGTGCCTCTCATCAGCCCCCCCGTCAGTGCCTCTCATCAGCCCCCCCGTCAGTGCCTCTCATCAGCCCCCCCCGTCAGTGGCTCTCATCAGCCCCCCCCCGTCAGTGCCTCTCATCAGCCCCCCCATCAGTGCCTCTCATCAGCCCCCCCGTCAGTGCCTCTCATCAGCCCCCCCCCCCCCCTCAGTGCCTCTCATCAGTTCCCACGCGTTCCCCCTTGACTCGACCCCTGCATATAATCACTTAAATTCAGTAAGCAACAGTGTTACATGACATACATGTGCTGGGTCACTACACAGGACACTTCAATGGGATAACTACATGGGACCAATAGTGGAAATCATTTTAGCTATTACAACAAGTGCTTCACTGTATGTGTGTCTATATGGCTGCCTGTCTATAGGTGATTTGGAAAACGGCGGCCAGTCTCTAGATCAGGGGCGTCGTTAGATCAAAACATTCGGGGCTTGAGTCAGTGCCCCGAATGTTATGCTGGCAGGGCCGGCCGCTCTGACTCTCCTGCACTGCGCAGCGCTACTCTACACCGGCCCTGCCATCCTAATCCGTATCCTGCAGTAACTGAACTTTCAATCAGCGTTCATCTCAATAATATCTTACACACTCTGCTCCGGAAACATGCAGTGCGGGCGGCGCTCGCTCACCGACGTCACACGCCTGCTCATGCCACTAGGCGGCGCAGGCGCGTGACGTCAGTGAGTGAGCGCCGCCCGCACTGCCTGCTACTGGAGCTGAGTTTGTAAGATAGTAATGAGATCATGAGCGCTGATTTAAAGTTAAGTTACTGCAGGATACAGATTACTGAGGGGATGATCTGTGGGGTTGCCCAGACGGCTAGGCCCTTCACAGTAGTTATTAATCCCTTTCAGCAGTCCTCCATTCACTGAAGAGGGGACTGCTAAAAGGGGTTAATAACTACTGTGAAGGGGGGACTGCTAAAAGGGGTTAATAACTACTGTGAAGGGGGGACTGCTAAAAGGGGTTAATAACTACTGTGAAGGGGGGACTGCTGAAAGGGGTTAATAACTACTGTGAAGGGGGGACTGCTAAAAGGGGTTAATAACTACTGTGAAGGGGGGACTGCTGAAAGGGGTTAATAACTACTGTGAAGGGGGGACTGCTAAAAGGGGTTAATAACTACTGTGAAGGGGGGACTGCTGAAAGGGGTTAATAACTACTGTGAAGGCCCCCCCAGGTGATGGGGGCATGGCTTCATGGGGTGGGGGCATGGCTTCACGGGGGCGTGATACAGTGGGCTTGTGCCCCGGATGTTTTTAGACCCTAGCAGTGCCCCTGCTCCAGATGATCTTGTTATGTTGTTAATAAAGTATTTTGCTAAAAAAATGACAAACACAACAGATACAGGGAAGACAGGGAGAGAGCAATGTCAGATGTGCTTCTACACTGACAGACATGATGAGGCGCTGCAGGTAGTAATACCATATATACTGTCTATGTTATGCTCCTCTACACTACACTACTATTCACCTGTTAGATATGTGGACTGTTAAAGGGGTTCTGCACTTTGTTTAAACTGATGATCTATCCTCTCGATAGATCATCAGCATCTGATCGGCGGGGGTTCAACATCCGGGACCCCCGCCGATCAGCTGTTTGAGAAGGCAGCGGCACTCCAGCAGCGCCACGGTCTTCTCACTGTTTACCGCTGGCCGAGTGACGTCACGACTAGTATCACTGGCCTGGGCGCGGCTAAGCTCCGTTCCCTTGAATAGAGCTTAGCCCCACCCAGGCCAGTTGCTACAAGTCGTGACGTCACTCGGCCAGCGGTAAACAGTGAGAAGGTCGCGGTGCTCCTGGAGCGTCACTGCCTTCTCAAACAGCTGATCGGCGGGGGTTCCGGGTGTCGGACCTCCGCCGATCAGAAGCTGATGATCTATCCAGAGGATAGATCATCAGTTAAAACAATGTGCAGAACCCCTTTAACTGAATGCCTTTAACAGAATCACATGACACCATCTTAAGCCCAATTCAGATCTCCTACGAATGCATTTTACAGGACTAGAATGGGCCGTACCATTTGTTTTTCTATAGAGAGAGGCTATTGTGTGCATAGAATAAAGGTCTGCAAGCAAAATCTTAAAACATGTATATT
Organism: Bufo bufo; assembly: GCF_905171765.1. Lineage (NCBI taxonomy): Eukaryota > Metazoa > Chordata > Amphibia > Anura > Bufonidae > Bufo > Bufo bufo. The sequence goes on along the minus strand of NC_053390.1, from coordinate 779,471,325 downwards.
AGAAATTTGTACAACTGCCTATTTAAACAAATAAATGTAATTATTAAAACCGGAATACCTCTCTAAGAGTACCTGGATGCCGCGTCCTGGTAAATGAGGGATGCAGATGGCAGGTTCTCTGGACATAGGCTTGGCGTAGCATGAGACCAAGTTACGCTTGGCAATGAGCACTTTTAGGAGACACGTATCCTGTGGTGTAGAGTCTAAAGTATGCACCATTCTTTAGCCGTAGCCCCTTCAAGGAGGTGTGAACTTTACTGTTGGATACCCAGGTTGCAGTTCCCTGGGTAGTTTCCTATAGGCAGTCGGATAGCGGGATGGGCCGAGATTGTCGTCAAGACAGATTTGGGTTGGTAACCAGTGATGGCCAGTTCGCCGTGTTCGCCCGCGAACACATGCGGGCTGCCATCTTAACTCACAAGTCCGGCGATGCACAGGTAAGTCCTTACCTGTGCCTGTGACGGGAGCCGGTCTGAAACAAATGCGGTCACTGGGAGCAGGGGGCCTTCATCTGGCTGTTCTCGGAAGTGCCTGCTCCCGGTGACCGCATTTGTTTCAGACCGGCTCCCGGCACAGGTAGGTACTTACCTGTGCATCGCCGGACTTGTGAGTTAAGATGGCAGCCTGCATGTGTTCGCGTGCAAAGACGGCGAACTGGCCATCACTGTTGGTAACATGCGGGTAAATGTCAGGTGCAAAGTCGATAACGGGACAGGATCAGGAGGTCAGGTAGGGGAAGAGGTCACACAAAGTCAGGCAAACCAGATCAAATACAGGAAAGATGCAGGAATGTAAAAAGCAAAATAGCCAGGAACTCAACACAGTGGTGATATAGGAGCACTGAGGCTATATCCACTATAGAGGAACAGGTAGGGTGATCTCACATGCACCCAGGGCCGGTGCTACCATAAGGCAGACCAAGCGGCTACCTTAGGCGCACCCTGGGGGAGGGCGGAAAAATGAACCTTCTTTTTTTTTTTTTATCACTTACTTGTGAGTTGAGGAGGGGGAGAAATGTGACATTGAGGGTGTGAAATGTGACATGGGGGGAGAAATGTGACATGGGGGTGATGTGACAGAGGGGATTATGTAAAAAGGAGAAATGTGACCTGGAGGGCTGATGTGACATAGGGGGGTGATTTGACATGGAGGGGGAGAAATGTGACTTGGGGGGCTGATGGCTGACATGGGGGGCTAATGGCTGACATGGTGGCATGATGGCTGACATGGGGGGCTGATGTCTGACATGGGTGTCTGATCTGAGGCATTGGGTGTCTGATCTGAGGTCTGATTAACATTGGGGGTCTGATTGCTGGTCTGACCTGAGGTATAATGAAAAATATTTTTTTCTTATTATCCTCCACTAAAACCTAGGTGCGTTTTAGAGGGCGAGAAATACGGTCCTCAAACCAGCGATTGTCTGAAGCAGAGAGAAGATACCAGAACCACACAGAGGAGAAGCCAGCTGCTGCAGACAGGACCAGGGCCAGAAGAGGGGGGGGGGGCGCCAAAATGTAGCTTCGCTTGTGTTGGCAAAAGTCCTTGCACCGGCCCTGCATGCACCACAGCCTCCTGCTGCACTTGCAAGTATTGGAGAGCTTGGTATCTAACTACTATGGTGGGGCCATGACCCACAACTGACACAAGGAGTATCTCTTATACTGAAGGTCCTGGAACATGCATGTTGTAACCAAACAGCCACTGAGTTTGATGAAACCATTTTTCTGCCATAAACTTTACTAACAAAACTACTTAGTTGGGAATTGAACCCCAGACAATAAGTTTACCACTACTCTAGGTCTGCTCTGTTGTAGGGGTAGGATTTTCTGTGTCTAACGAGCTATTATTTATTGAATATTATGCACATAAAGAAAATAGTGCTCTGTCATAAAATATACCAAGGACCAGACTATACAGTACCTAATTATATGAGCCAAAAAGTATGGTACTCAAATAATAGTGACGAAATAAAACGCTATAAAGTGCCACTACAACCACCATACATTGCAATAATTTTGTACAGTACAGGCCTAAGTAACAGTTTGTAAGGCTGAAAAAAGACATCCAGTTTAGCCTGTTATCTTACAAATACCACCCTACAATGGTCAAAGGGGTTTTCTGGGATTACCAAGGGTTTTTACAGATCTGCTCATTTATTTGCTTACCACATGTACATGTTCCCCATGCTTTTTTCAATTTGGACTCTCCTGACCCGTTTTTACCATGTAATCCCAATCAGTCTGATTTCTTTCCATCTTGTATGTAGCACTTCCTGTTCCTGTATCCAACCAAACCCATGATGCACTTCTCCTTCCTCTGCCACAGCTCCAGCACCGCCTCTAACACCGCCCAGCTAGTTTATAGCTCCTCCCACCCAGCTAGCTACATAGATACTCCCCTATCACTGCCCCTAACACCGCCCAGCTAGTTTATAGCTCCTCCCACCCAGCTAGCTACATAGACACTCCCCTATCACTTCTCCGCCCATGGACATGACATCACAGGAAATAAGAAAGAACTGCATGGACATGATCATGTGACCACAGCCCAGAATGGAAGATAGGAGCAATAAAAATAAAAGAAATACATTACAAAACCACAGCGATCTTCATAAAATGATTATTTTATAGGATGTTGATGCAAACTGGAAAACCCCTTTAAAATAATACCAGCATACTGTGACCAGATAATAGCGTCACATAAAAAGCAATCTATGGGCGATACACCGTCGACAGTAAAAGGGACTGCTATATTTGCTACACCCCCTTCCGAAGCATCAGCTGGTGCCCCCTGTATAACCACACAGGTAGAGCACCCCAAAGACCGGTCCTGTAAGCTAAGTAATCAATGATTTTTAGGGTACAGCCCAAAGGACTTATTAAAATGGATGCTAATGGCGTGGTGGCATATGGGTGGATGAGTAACCACACAGGCCCTCAAGCTTTTGGGGTGAAGGGTTCATATAATCATGAACCAATCACCATTTTTTTGTTAATCTGCTAATTTTTGGACATTTTTAGAACATAGCCATTATATTATACAGGTCAAGTTGTAAGCGTGAATTCTAGATGTCACTGTCACATTTTCTGGCATGGATAGTGGTCGGGGTAAGGTTTTGTAGGATCATCAGGGCGCATACCACACAAACGCTGAAAAAAAAATACTCAATCAATAACCACTTATTGCAGGAACCAATATCTTTTCTCTTTGTGCAGATCGATAGCGTCCTGGAGAATAAACAATGGCCGACATCCACATAATAATTATTTTGGTGCATTCCCCGCGACATCATCAGCATCCTCATCCTAACGTCTGTCATGCAAAATGACTTTATAATGCGCCCCTGCTGCCAGCCGGCCTAGAAAAACACAACCCCAGCAAGTTCTGAGTCTGTCTGTCAGGTAAGGTCATCAATAAATCATAACTTTGCAGGACCAATCTAATTTTATATTGATAGTATCCAAAGTACATTGAGACTCACTCGTGCACAGCGTGCAGATGTAGCAGAGCTGAACTTGTCATTTGCAGCTACATTCTTGACACACAGTGATTACTATTAACCCCATTGGAGCAGTAAACAATTTTAATTTTTACGCTTTCATTTATTCCTCCCCATCTTCCAAAAGCCAAGTTTTTTTTTTTACTGTTATGAGGGCTTGGTTTTTGAGGGACAAGTTTTATATTTTAAAGGCACCATTTAAGTTATCATAACATTATCATATCATGTATTAAAAAAAATCATTGGAGATTGAAACTGGAAAAGAAAAAGCAATTGCGCCATTGTTTTTTGGGTTTTGTTTTTATGTTGTTTATTATGCTCTAAATTGTTTTTTTTTTTTTTTTTGTCATTTGCTATGCTCTAAAACTTACATTATACCTATATTCTGTGCGTCAGGACAAGCACAGTGATACCAAATTTATTAGTTTTTTTATGCTTTACCATTTTCAGAAAAATGTAAACAAAAAACTTCGAAGGAAAAAAAACATTTGCTTTGAATCATCACCATAACTTTTTTTGCACCATTTTGGAGTCCATATACTTTTTGATCAGTTTTTAGTCAAAATTTTTAGGTGACCAAAAAAACGCTATTCAGAATTTTTTCTGTTATAACATTTGCCATGCAGAATAAACAATTTCATATTTTAATAGGACATTTTGAACACCAATTAGGTTTAATTTTTTTATTGTTTATTTTTATATGCAAAATTGGGCTAGGTAGGTGATTCGAAAGATATTTTTGGAGTTTTTTATTTTTTTTAAAGCAATGTTTTTCTATTTTTAATCCCCTTAGGGTAGGGATGGCTAACCTGCGGCTCTCCAGCTGTTGTAAAACTACAATTCCCACCATGCCCTGCTGTAGGCTGATAGCTGTAGGCAGTCTGGGCATGCTGGGAGTTGTAGTTTTGCAACAGCTGGAGAGCCGCAGGTTGGCCATCCCTGCCCTAGGGGAAGTGAACATATGATCGTTCAATTGCATATAACATACAATGTAATACGATAGTACAGCAGTTTATGATGCTTTTTACAGCTTCCTATTAAGCCCTACAGGCAGGGTTTAATAAGAAGATTAAAATTTAATAGGAAGATTACATTGTGGAACTTTGAAGCCTTGACAAGGCCCGAGGCTGCCATGACAACTGATGGCAGATGTAACACAGCCATTACCCTTCTAACTATGTCACCAGTTCAGCTCCTGAGTTGACACCATACTTTAAGGGGTTATCCAAACCCTATAATGACCCCCCCTAATGCCCGGGCCCCTCATATAGGTTATACTTTCCCTGATCTTTTGATCTGCGCGACGGGGAGATGCAGCAATGGCCATGCGTGCATCAGGAGCGACGCTGGTTCCAGGGTAAGTATAACCTATATGAGGAGCCCGGACATTAGGGGGGTCATTATAGGGGTTGGATTGCCCCTTTAAAATCCAAATATTCACCATATACGTACAGTCAATGTCACAAAGGATTTAAAAGGGGTTGTCCCATGAACGTTTATCCCCTTGCCACAGGATAGGTGTACGATCGATTTTGGTTTCGACTGTGTAGACCCCACCTATCACAAGGGCCCCCAAGTCCAATGTGTGAATGGAATGGTTACTGCGCATGCCCGACCGCCTCTCCATTCACTTCTATGGGACATAGTCACTCCCTGTTCTTGGAAGACCCATAGACAGTGAAAGTAGCAGTGGTCACACATGTGCACTACGGCTCCATTCACACAGTGGGGGTCGTAGTGGTCGGAAAAATAGTCACTGCGATCTCCACAAGCAATTTTGTCTCTGCTTGGGGACATGTCACCCCTAAGTCCAGGCATTGGACACAGAATTGGACAACCCCATCCATACTCCAGCCAGAAACAAACAAGGGACCAGAAGATTGCCAAATTGTACCAGGGTCGGGAAACAGGTAAGTACGACCTCTTCATTAGGTACCTCAGGCTACGGGGTTTATGTAATTAAAAACAGACACAATCCTCTTGTAAAAACCATATCGTACACTGGCTGCTTGTATATAGGTTGGGAATTTAGGCTGGAATTGTGTAATCACAGGAGAAGTAAGACAGGTCAGTGTGCGGTCTATGGATATGTCATCAGCTGGGGTCTCCTGGCTCACAGCGTGCCATGATGAAGGTAGATTCCTGCAGTCACAATCACTCCCCTCCCCCCATGCACATAAGCATATCTGGACATTTTCACCCTTTCCTATATTGTTATTGATATTACCGCGCTCACAGTGACAATAATTGAGAGAATGCACAGTATGCTCTCGCCTTTGCAAAAAGAATAACCGCCTATGGTGTGCCCTGTCAGGTTTAATAAGTGGGATTTCTTGCCTTATAAATGGGGTTGGGACCATCAGTTGCGTTGAGGAGAAGTCAGGTGGATACACAGCTGATAGTCCTACTGAATAGACTGTTAGAATTTGTATTATGGCAAGAAAAAAGCAGCTAAGTAAAGAAAAACAAGTGGCCATCATTACTTTAAGAAATGAAGGTCAGTCAGTCAGCCGAAAAATTGGGAAAACTTCGAAAGGGCTATTTGACCATGAAGGAGAGTGATGGGGTGCTGCGCCAGATGACCTGGTCTCCAAAGTCACCGGACCTGAACCCAATCAAGATGGTTTGGGGTGAGCTGGACCGCAGAGTGAAGGCAAAAGGGCCAACAAGTGCTAAGCATCTCTGGGAACTCCTTCAAGACTGTTGGAAGACCATTTCAGGGGACTACCTCTTGAAGCTTGTCCATGATTCTAGATGCCTCACGCACATTATAATATACGGGTTCAACAACAGACACAACACGTATATCGTTGCTAGAATACGGTATGCTCTGGAAATTAATTTTCAGCCTAGCATTGTCTGTGGAATGACACACGGATCCTTCATGGACATCTTCACGGAGGAACCACTGATCATCTCGTCACGGACGCGTGAACAAGGCCTTATAATAGGCTTGTGCTCTGCAGCACTAATTTCTTTGCCAAATGCCGGATACCGGAATCTGCAACACAATATTTGATAATCTGACACCTAATTACTAAGTAAATAACAGAAATGCAATCGTCTCATATACTTCTGTAGACAGACAGAATATTGTATGGATACCGGACCCTGTGTTGATATGACAATCATTTAGGAAGTTGTTGTCTTTTAGTATAAAAGCCCAAAAACGTGACTTTCTTGACCTCATGCAACTAGGATGAGGTCTATCACAGGCCCTTACCATAAGAGAAGGTCCCTCTATAAACCAATCCTCAACCCTCCAGCCTAGAAGGCTCTTGCAAGGGTCAGGGACTTGTGGCCATCCTCAGCCGAAGACGAGAAAGAGCCTGTCTTGCTCTAGCTTCCACCCCTGGTGTTCCCCCCAAGAGCCTCAGTCCTCAGTCGAGGTCTGGTTTCTCCCTGAAGGGAGAAACCAAGAGGTTTGCAGGGGGGTTGAGGAACCAAATGGCCACACAGATCCACCAAAGACCACAGGGGGTAGCCTGTGCGAGTGCCGCAACCCTGAAAGTCTTAGTGACAAAACAAACATGGAAAGTGAACACACAGGGAACAGAATTAGTATGTTTGTGTGCCTTTACGACCCAGACAAATAATTTAGGTCGTTGTATTACATGTCATTTGTAACTACTGTACTTGTATAATTTAGTGTATTTAGGGAATTGCCTGTAGTCGAATTTCTTAATATGCTGTACTAGGTAGGTGTGTGTGTGTGTGTGGGGGGGGGAAGGGGGGTACTGTTTCGTTTCTCACAGAAGAGTGCCAAATGGTGTATGGCCACTTACAGGAAGTGCTCCCTGGTAGTGATGAGTGAAGTTTACAAAAAAATTTGCTTTGTGGTGAATTTCTTTGAAAGCAGCAGGTGCAATAACAAGGAGCGGCGATTGCCCCCCACCCTTGTACCCCTCAGATGCTGCATTCATAGCTGATCATTGCAATGATACAGTGTAAAAAAAATAATAATAATAATAAAATCATACTTAACTCATCCATTTGATTGCGAAGAGCCAGCCGCTATCTGGATGGCTGGCGTGGGGACACCATACGTCACCGTGCACCAGATTTCGTGCGAGATCTTCAATCAAGATGGTGGCGGGCAGCTCTTCGCGCTCAAACGGATGAGTTAAGTATGATTTTTTGTTTTATTTTTTTACCGCCATTCAGGGAAAATCGATTCGCTACCACAAAGCACAAGGAAATTCAGCTTTGCGGCAAAACTAATCTTCCCTTAAATTCGGATCGAATTCCACTTTGTGGAGTTCAATTCGCTCAACCCTACTGCCTGGGTACTAAATTAGGCAAATTAGTTCTCCAATCTCCGATTTAGTTAATATGAGACAGATTCTTCCTTCTGGAGGAGAGCTAATTTGCATACTTTAATAACTTATAAATACCCCAATTTCTGCACACAAAAAAATAGAAGAAATGTAATCAATTTGCTAGGAAAGATCTACAGTGTACATAATAATAGACATGCACTCATGCCCCAGTCATAATGTGTCTATTTATACAGGCAACTGACATTATGCAAGTCATATGGGGTTAAGTCAGAGCCGAGCAGAAGAAATTAATAGCTTCAAATTAATATTATAGTGCGAAAATCACAAGAGACCACAGGAAAATATCACTCAGGGAAAAGCTGGCCCTTAGGATAAGTAGCATTTAGAAACAGGCCGTCTGCACAGCTAAGTGGATGCCGTTTCCAACATTATCTAGTGGTCTCAGTGATTGAAGGGCCTGTGCCGAGTCAATATTCGCATAGGGAGACTCCTGAAGAAATGGATGCTGGGGTTAGCAGACACACCAGACTGTGGCTAAGAAGGATCACTGACATATTATTGCACATTTTATAGAGACCATTCGTGGTTAAAGCAGAACCTTCAGCTAGAAGTCACGTGAGGTCAGGAGGAAAGGACAAGTGGTAGAAATCTGGACACAACAAGATGTTGGATCGCCACTGGCATAAGAACTACAGAGTCAGAGAGCTATGGCATCTAGCACTTCATTCTGGTCACATTGATTAGCAGGGTTCAGTGGCATCATAGGTATCCACTCTCTGATAGCCTATGGTTATCCCCCTCCCTGACCATCTAGAATGTGTATTCATTATTTTCCCTATGCAACCTAGATTTTGAGATCTGGGTAAAGCCTAATTCACACATCAGTGTTTTGGTCAGTGATTTCCATCAGCGATTGTTAGCCGAAAACCAGGATTGGAGCCTCCATCAAGGGAAAGAGCTGCACCTCTTCTGTGTTTAGAGCCGCACCTGGTTTTGGCTTACAATCTCTAATGGAAATCACTGGCCGAACACTGACGTGTGAATGAGGCATAAGGCTTGAATGTCATCCTAGGAAAATACAAGAGCACAGACCAGTCTACCATCAAAAAGAGGGTCTTCTTGTCCTTGGCCTTATTGGAGCCTTTTGATTCGATGGGTTAGGACATGTTGGAGGCCATTTTCATTTTGGATTCAACCTTCAATAGACCACGAGATTCATTTGCAGGTGAAAGAAAGTACAATCTTGGAGTTTCAAAAAAGATGCAATACATAACTGATATTTAGTAGCACTTTTTTTGCTTTCAAGATCTGTAATTAGCAAAATTAAATGCTATTAACGTTTGCACAAAACTTAAAATCTGTGCGGTAACCCTGTATTCTTAAAGTGTCCATGAGTTTTCAAAAAAACATCTGCATAATGTCTGTGCTTCTTTGTACAATCATAACTGTGAAGAAGCAGGTATTTTTTGGGTTTCCTTAATGTCACTTTTATTATTCCCTGTTTCAGCTGCACAGCTAGATAAACTTCACTCAGAAGCAGGGAGTGTCTCCTTTCTGTGGAATCTATCAGCACTGTACTGCTTTGACGTCCTTTCACTTACTTTTCACTATAATTGTTTTCACAAATTAGACAAGGAGAGGGAAATCAGCCTTATAGACACACAGGAAGCCCCTATAGTGTTCAGAAGCTGTGTATAAGCAGTTCTATTATCAGGCTCAGCATCTCTGCTAATTTTGACACCCCCCATTTCCTTTGAGCTGTCTTCTATGTCTCCGTTACTAGGGACGGATTTTACATGATGACAGGCAGTAGACTGCAAATAAGGTGGAAGTTAGACCCCTAGTGGCCATGATTTTACAGCTTTTTTAGGTACATGCAGGCAAATTTTTTAAATGAAGTAATTTAGAAATTTGCTAGTCACACCATTCTCAATTAAATGAAATGAAATTGTGCAAAATTACAGTGACTCTTTAAGGTGGCACTAAAGGGAAACGCTTAATATGGAAGCACCAACTTATCACCTATGTGGTACCAGATGATCAAGAAAGAAAGTCATAGGTGTCTTTAGGGCACCTTCATGCTTATGTCCTGGGCAGCAGGTGGCATGATTCACCCAGGTACTTATATGGAAAATAGCTATTTTTGCATAGCCACACCTGAATTCTCTCCTACGTAGGAATGTTTTTTAGAAAATTGGTCCCCGGGACCTAAGCATGCAAGCAATTGAACGGTGAACCACGTCAGCCTGACCTACTACCCATGGGCCCATTGTTTTGAGGATCTATAATACATTATGTGTGGACCTGTAGACTGATATTACTATGTCGATACTCTTGCAAAAAAAAAATCCACTGAGATGTAAACATTACTTCTTGTTCTTCTTCACCTGCTGGGATAAAGACCACAGCACTTGAAGCAATACTTGACCCGTATCTCCTTCTGGTGGGCTTGCATTGTATTATACTATGACAGTGGTCTCTAGCCCGTTCCACGAGCACCACCCTTGAGACACTAGTCGCCTGAAGATAATGCATTGTCATATATTACAATATTGTTTTCTGTCATCGGTATAGTGTAACTTGATGTACCTTTAACAATTCCCCCCGGGCGCCGACAATGTTTTGTCTTTGCTCTACCGTCTTCATCTCTTATGCCACATACAAATTGGTGGCTCAGTGGTCCCCAGGGGGTCGTTCCATTCCAGAATGTCTGTACTATCCTAGATATTCAGGCCTAAAAATTTCTTGTCCTTCAAGCCCGATTACTCTGAACCAAATGTGTGATTTAGCTGTTTCTACAATGTGAAACGGCTTCACTTTATATCAGTCTCTGAAGCCCCATAAAATACCATCCTCACTGCTTGTCAAGTAAATACACTTTATATACAGCACATTGTAGACAATTCAACCCAGCGTCTAATCTCTGGTTCATGATTGTCACAGTCCTAGACACAGAAGAGTATCAGAATAACATGCATGTAGAGTAAGATAAGAATTTACATTGACTACTAGCTCTTCATACAGCACTTGTCCATTTTGTTGTCAATAAAGATTGTTGAAACGGACACGCCTACTTTGTGATTTCTAGTCACTAAGAGGAGATCTTGAAGTTCTAGTAGAACTAACATAGACCAAGCTGACTGCCTACATAGACTTTAGTGTGTGGAGCGACTCAGTGAGAGTCTATATTGTAAAGTGGAAGCATATACAGCACTTTTTTTGAATGAACTGGACAACCCCTTGAAGACTTTTGACAAGTCACATGGGTGGAAGCACAGTAGTATATCCTAGATCAACATGTACAGCTGCTTGTTTGCTACTGCTGCATCACAGTCAATGGAATAGCATTAAATTATAAGCTACCATGAGTCCCATTAACTGAACTCAAGAGGAGACCATATACAGCCATAACTGAAATAGCCCACGATGACCGGCTGATTTAAACTACTGATGGGGTCTAGGCATCCCATAGCCACTGGAAATTCCGATTAGCCCATATGTAATAGGATTCAGATATGTAATGACCAAAGAGTAGCCTAAATGTTGATAATTACTATCCCTCCTCAACCCATAGGACCTTAGGCTGCTTTCCTGGGCTGATGTTAAAGAGGACCTTTCTAATTATGGTCTTACCATACTGGGCGGCCCCCACTGATGCCATGGCACTTTTTTTTTTTTTTTCAAAGACCCCCCCCCCCCTTTCCGTTTGTCCGCTGTTGGCCCCGTTGATTTTGGCGCCTTATATTATAATGAGCCGACTCGGTTATACTAGGCGGAGACTCGCAGTTTAGCTGGGGGCGGTTCTCTTCTCCCTGGCTGTGAGCGCATCCAATCAGAGCGCACCGCTCTTAGCCAGGGAGAATGATCTCATTCCTTTCCCTTTAAATGTCATCATTTAAAAATAATTAAAGGGATTTTCCATACTTAGCTTACCGATCTTGCACTGTTTCTAGTCCCTTCCTGTCTTTGCTTCCTGGCCCCTGACACTGAAAATTACCTCTCACCTGAACAAATGGTGAAGCTGAGGCCGTTCACTGATGCAGCCAGTCATTGGTTGAGTGGTCATTTCCTGTGTGTCATGAGGGAACAGGAAGTAGGGAACGGGAATCAGTGGATTGATAGTGATGGGTGGATCAGGAAATGGAGTATGACTAAGGCTACTTTCATATCTGCGTTGTGCTGTCAGGGTTTCAGATCTAATTTTGTCTCCATTCATTGTCAATGGGGAGAAAACTGAACAAACTGGAATGGAGTGCACCAGAATGCATTCCGTTTTTTGCAGCGTTTTTGTGTGCAGCATGGAAAACAGAAGAAGCCGGATCCAGCACCAAAAACCATGAAATTCAATAGTGCCGGATCCATTTTTTTTCAGACACAAAAAAAAACTGATCCAACACCCATTGACTTACAATGGTTTTAGTGCAGGATCCGGTTTTTCATTTTCGATATAATACAAGCGGATGCGTTCTGAACGGATGCAGCCGGTTGTATTATTCAAACGGATGCGTTTGCTGTGATTTTGAGATCCCATTGCCGGATCTCAAAACCGGACAGCAAAAACGCTGATGTGAAAATAGCCTTACAGATGTAGCCAGCGTTATCTTGACTCCAGTGCGATCCACGGACCATAACGCAATTCTATGACAGAATGCATAACGGAATGCCTTTAGAGGCATTCCCTTATTCATTCCGTCATAATAGACGTCTACGGGCTGCAAAACGGATCTGTCCCGTTTCCGTTATGCAGGGGAGGACTCCATAACTGAATCCATAACGCAATTCTGCTTTTACCACCAAAACGAAGTGTGAATACATTTCATAAGCGGAAATTCGCTCATCTCTACTTATTAGTAATCGCAAATATCATTTTCCGCAAACTCACAAGAGCCCAGAGCGAAAAAAAGAAACAGTATCGATCGGATAAGTGGCAGCTGGCATCGTGCCCATTCACACTGTGCCTAGACTTTATTTAACCCTTGTGTGATTGGCCTCATACCAGTCTCAGCTGTATTAACCAAAACAGAATTAAAATCTATTTTTATTGACTAGTTCATGAAAGGAGATAAAGGTGTGACGGAGATGTCACAGATTCCATTAAAGAAACCCGACACTAAAAGTTCTAGAGCAAATTTGTCTTTCCCTTACATTCCGCCAGATCTCTTCTTTGCCGTTTCGGCCTCCATGTTGTGATGACAGTTTTGTGGTGTGTTTTACGGGCTTTTTTTTTTTTTTTTGTACCTCCTGCCTCTGCTGAGGTGACCCCTATTCTGCAGCTGCAAGTCGACCGGACCGTCCCACGTGGCTTATAAAAGGGAAGCCGTGTCTGTTTTCAATATATACATTTTCACATCGTTCTGACTGGATTAAATAAAACGGATAACATCTTTGCCATGAAAGCAGAAGAAGGAATCAGCTGTCACTATTATATAGTATAATAGTCTAGGACAGCAGCACTAAAAGAGCAGCTTCAGCTCGTAACTAAGACAAGAGTTTACTATTTCCTAGCACTGTGCAACAGATGGCGGTATATTTATGAGCATGTCATAAACTCCAAGAAGATAGCGTCGCCCTTTCCGATAGAATACATCACGACCAGCTATAATGCTAACAATAATTACACTTAGAAAACCATTTCCTAAAGATGTTAAAACTACAATACAGTTCCGAAAGATGGAGCAACAACGCAGGAGTGTGGTTAACTCTGTCCTAACCGGAGTCATTATATTCTACAGAATATTCCCTCAACCTCTGATACAGAGACAGTAAATCACATAAATCCTGTTTAATTAAAGGGGGTGTCCCACAAAAAATATTCTACAGCCCCTGGATCTGAATACTTTTGTAATTGCATGTAATAAAAAATTGCTTTATTCACTGCTTTATTCAATAAAATGTATCTGTATAGCACAACCTGGCGTTTGTTTTTCTTCTTTATTTTTTGACCTGCTAATTGAGAAGGCCGCACATGCTCAGTTTCATTCTTCAGCTACCTCCTGAGCTGTGATAGGGAGAGCCGAGACACGCCTCCTGAGCTTTGATAGGGAGAGCTGAGACACGCCCCCTGAGCTGCAGCACAAAAAACACTCCCCTGAGCTGCCAGCTTGATATAAATCTAGCAGAGCAGTTAATGGGGAGATCTCTGGATCCATGTGAGGTACAGGGCTGGTTCTAGCTTTGTTAGAAAGAGATTGTCATGTACTATATTATGTCTGATTTTCATTTTTTACATTAGTCATGGGATAACCCCTTTAAAGATAAGTATTTATCTTTGTCTAATTAAATGGGTTTTCCGAGACTTTTCTACTGACGACCTATCCTCTGGATACCGTAGGTCATCAGTATCTGATCAGTCCGACTCTAGAACAAACTTTCTAAAATGTTAAGAATTTTGAGAAATCTTAAAAATACCATTATACCATGTATTCTGCTTGGTTAGAACTGCTACATTATAGAACTAGGATCCTGGGTTCTCATCCGACCAAGAAAAACATCTGCATGGGGATTGTATGTTTTCTCTGTTAGAAAAGGTTTCCTCTGGGTTCTCCAGTTTCCTCCCACCATCCAAAAACAGACTGACAGGTCAATTGGCTTCCTATGAAATTGACCCTAGTGTGTGTCTCACATGAATGCGTGTTTATTGGACTTTTATTGTTGCTGTTTTTAGGTTTTGTCGCAGTTTTTTGTCCCGAATGAGAGACATTGAAGTAGTCATATCTGTACCTATATGACACAGAGAGAAACGAGAGACATGGAGGCAGTGCACTGGGAGGCAGTCTAATGCTAGTTTCACACTAGCGTTAGGCATCTCCAGCAGGGAGCAGCCTGCCGGATCAGTCACTGCCGGAGATGTCTAGATCCAGCACTACCGGATGCTATCTGACACCCGCCGGCCCCATTCACTATAATAGGGACCGGCGGAGATCGGGCTGCAACCTGGCAAACATGCCGACAATCAGCTAGACGAATGGGGTCGATGGGTGCCAGGTAGTATCCAGTAGTGCTGTATCTAGACATCTCCGGAAGGCTGCTCTTAGCCAGATCTGCAAAACGCAGGTGCGAAACAGCCTTTATCTGTGTCTACAGCATTTACAAGGAGAACCATGGTGTTAGTATTATCTAATATACAGATAGAGACATGGAGGTAGTACTATCTGTTACTACATAATGTACAGGGAGGCAGTCTTATCTGTGTGTACAGTATTTACAGGGAGAAACGTAGCATTAGTACTATTTGGGCCTGTAGAGTGTACAGAGATCAAGAGAGACATGGAGGTAGCACTATCTAATGATATACAGTGAGAAACAGAGTGGCAGTACTAGCTGTGTGTACAGTACATTATTTATAGGAAGAGACGTGGCATTAGTACTATCTGTGCCTATATGGTATAAAGAGAACAAGAGAAACATGGAGGTACCACTATCTGAGGATATACAGTGAGAAACAGAGAGGCAGTACTATATGTGTGTACAGTACATTATTTACAGGGAGAAACGTGGCATTAGTACTATCTGTGCCTATATTGTGTACAGAGCGCAAGAGAGACATGAAGGTAGCACTATCTGATGATATACAGTGAGAAACAGAGAGGCAGTACTATTTGGGCGTACAATACATTATTTACAGGGAGAAACGTGGTATTAGTACTATCTGTGCCTATATGGTGTACAGAGATCAAGAGAGACATGGAGGTAGCACTATCTGATGATATACAGTGACAAACAGAGAGGCAGTAATATCTTTGTCTACACTGAGGCTTCTTTAGACGAGGAAACTGACCAGGCAATTATCGGGAACAAACCCTTCATTCCTGATTACGTGACTGGAGGCGAAAGCTACGTACATTTCAATGCAGCAATCACCTCTGCTGTATGGGGACGAGCGGATCCTACAGCCATACATAAAGTCACAGAGAGGCAGTTCTAGTGAGCTCCTGCCATTGTAAATGCAGTTACGAATACAGGGGGAAGGAGTATATTATAGTGTAGAGATTTTTTTCATCTTTTTTTTTTTTTTTTACAGTTTTCATATATTTACTGAACTGCATTTTTCAGTGAAGCTATGCCAGTATTCCCATCCAGCATCTCTTCTCATCTCGTTACCGGGCAGGTTTTGTGAAGACTCCACTAAAGTTCTGAATGAGACCTTCTTTTTTCCGAGGGGACAGAGCAGAGCACCCCCAGTACTCTCCTCATGTAATGAAGGTATTACATGCTACTACCTTTCTACCTTTTGGTGGTGTGTAATCAAAGAAACAATGTTCTACTGCAGCGTGCCAATGGATATCATGTATCAGAGCGGACATTAGAGGGCTATGTCTAATTACCGTAGTGGAAACATCAGGGCCATTCATTGAAAACTCGAGCAGCTACAAGACAAACATTATCGTTTAGGAAAAAGTATCCAGAATAGAATGGGCTGCCAAGGGCAACAACAATACTGAATTGTATTCTGTCAAGCCGATTGATTCTATGGCTGTGCCAATATGGCTGGTATTACAGCACCCCGGTCACCTAAGTTTTCCAAAATGTTGAATCCCAGATGGATATTTATCCAGGTATACAGATGCAAGGGGTGTATTACTACATGACTATTGCCGATTAGTCAGTGACGATCATATGAGTTGTCACAGAAATGGATATAATTAAGAAATGCTTAAATTTTGAATTTTTGACACAGGAGAACAAATAAGGCCAAAATTTTAGGAGAGTATATTAGGCACTGAAAAGCTATCAGGGATGGAGGCCCTTAGGTTCCGGATCGCTGCTGTGTCGCAGATTCTGTTATATTTAATGGGAATGGTGCAGCATTCAGTTCACGTCAAAATAATGGACATCATGAAGGAAACCTAAGAGACCCCGTTATCAGTCAATGGTGGCCATCAGTCAGTGTTGGTGTCAGTCAAGTGATGGATCCTGCACTTTGTAATTTTTTGTTTTTAGCTCCCATAACAGAACAGACAACCAGAAATGAAAATGAAAACCAGAAAAGAAAATGCACAAGTGAACCCCTTCCCCATTAAGCTCCACACCCCCCACTAAGCCCTACACCGCTTAATCAAGTCGGGGGAAAATTGTCGAAAGTTTAGTTGTGCCAATTTTTAGATTCTAGGTGTAGACACATTAGTAAATCTGGACCACAATGTTCTGACCTAATCAGCCACTTTTTAGTGATTTTCAATTTTACTAGCCCTAACGTTTTTATTTATTGGGCTACTCAAATATTTTTGCATCATTTACAGTATTCAGTTTTTTTATTTTTGTTTATTATTTTAATATGGATAAGCTATGCAAAAGAGACAAATTATTTTTTCTTAAATATTTAATTTTTCAAATCCTTTTTGCTTTGGTTGATCAGATATGCAATGAGACTGATGTGGGTTGGCAGTGGGTGATATATTTTTTATTTTTTTATTTCTTCATTTCATATTTTTTTTACACAAGATTGTATGTCCTCCAGAAACCACTTAGAACCTCTGGGAACATTCAGGCTTAGTATTTATTTTTGACAGTGCAGTTTCCACTGTAACTGGAATATTCATAGAAGAAAACAGCCCTCCGTGGTGACATTAGTCACAGGCACAGCTCATCTGGGTCCACTAATACCCGGCAGCTATGCCATGCAGAGGGCACTCAATCATTAGATCGCCAGCTCCAGCAGAGGCAGAAACATTTTCCCAGAGCACCCAACCCATTCCTGTTCATTTGCAAAAACAAAGGCTTAAAGGAGTTTCCAAGTGTTTGAGGGCTCATTCAGATGAACGTAAGGGCTATGTGCCCATATTGCGGACCGTAAATGGCGGATCCGCAATATATGGAGCTGGCCCGGTGCACTCCATGCTGCAGATATGGACCGATTCGCTTGAATAGGTCCGCAATTCGCAAGATACAACGAGAGATATGACATGTCCTATCTTTTGTAGAAAATCTCAGCGGACCCGTAGCTTGCTTCTTCAATTCATATGCTTTTTATTTATTCCATAAATCCATACATAAAAAGGACACGTTTCGGCCCGTCCAGCAAATACTCATAGACTCATTCACATCCTTAAATTATAGTTACAATTTTCATCTGTTTCTTTTCTAAAAATATCAGTATGGAATACCCATCATCATTCTTTATCACCACTGTGTCTAAAAAACTTACTTGAGTCTGATAATAAGTCATAGTGAATTTTAAGCCAGTTAACACATTGTTTATACGTGAAACGTGTAACGTATAAACAATGTGTTAAATGGCTTAAAAATCTGTATTTACATACTGATATTTTTAGAAAAGAAACTGATAAAAATAGTGTGTTACACTTTACAAGTGCCCATCCCTTGTCCTTGAAGAAGGCTATCCCGAAATCCCAGATACAGCGGGTAAAACGGATTGTATCCGATTAAGATGTCCGGGAAAGGAGGATAGGAGAGATGATGGATAGATTTGAGGATAGAGGCTACCCAAAAAAAAGTTCTGGAGGAGGCTGTCCTTGCTCCGGTATGTGATAAAATGATTGAAAAGAGCCTTTGTACATAAATTTCACCCCTCCAACAAGAAATTTGATTACATTGTCCGGAAATATTGGTTGCTGCTGGAAAAATACTATCCACAGATTGTAGAATTTAAGAATGGTTTCCTTTTCCAGACGGCGAGTCTGCGATGATTCTCTGTGAACCAGCGGTATCGCTATTATATTTTGTTATTGTTACATATGTATATGTTTGTTTGCTATTTTGCCAGTATATACGCCCCGTATATTTGATTGACATATATTAGGTTACCGCCTCCAGTTTGGCGTCTGAGGTCATTCCACGTGTTGGGGGTGACTATAATTTAAGGATGTGAATCAGTCTATGAATGTTTGCTGACGAAGGATGGACGGGCCCCGAAAGGCGTCCTTTTATGTATGGATTTATGGAATAAATAAAAAGCATATGAACTGAAGAAGCTACGGGTCCGCAGAGATTTTCTACATCACTATTTGGAGTTTCCTCTTCCTCGTGCGGACACAACGTGAAGTCGGGTGCTGATCCTCTCTGTTTGCTCGATGTCCTATCTTTTGCAGTGCGGAGGCACGGATCGGAAGCCCATGCAAACACTCCAAAGCGCTTCTGTGGGCCTTCGGGTCCATGCTTCTGCACCGCAAAAGTTAGGAAATTTCCTAACTTTTGCTGTATTTTAAAGATCGTGAATCTATTCAACTTATCGGCACCACTGAGTGCACACAGCCAGTGTCCGTATATTGCGGGTGGCTATGTGTGGTCAGCAGCACGAGCAAGGAGCTCTTACGTTCGTCTGAATGAGCCCTAACACTTCTGACCTACCCTCAATATAGGTCATCATTAAATTATTGGTGGGGGTGTGACGCCCGACACCCTCAGCTGTTTGAAGCGGCTGCAGCGCCCCAATGTACTTCCAGATCCGTGTGGCCACTACGCAAAAGTTAGGCCATGTCCTGTCTTTGGCTGCAATATGCGGATCATGGATCTACTGAAGTCAATGGGTCCAAACTGTGATGCGGGGTGCACATGGATTGTGTCCTTGTATTGCAGATCCGTGGTTTGCGGTTCAAAAAAAGGAACAAGGTTGTGTGAATGCACCCTAGAAAAAAAATGGCGGACAGATCATTCTTCAAATAAAAAAAAAATTCAAATACCAAGGACGCAACAAAAAGCAAAGAAACTGTCTTAAAACACCAGTAGAGTGTTTGTACGGAATTTATCATTTCTTATTGGCCAGCATCCATTTTAAAAAAAAACGCTGACAAAAAACGCAATATATATAAAAAAAAAAAAGACATGGTGTGAAACCAGTCTAACAGAAAAGGACGACCCAGGGGCCATATTATAAGACCTCGACTATACAGAGCATACCAGCATTACGGAAGCCCAACACCTGGTTCCTATAATCCTAACGAAATGCCAAAAATCTAACTATACAAGCCTGGCGGGATCGGTGCCCTGGCTATTTGTATACAGGAGGGATTCATCAGAGAGTCTTATTGGTATATGGGGATTGGCTGCAGCCGGCTCAGCTCGGAGCAGCCGCGGATGGACAAATATTTGGTTTCAGCTTTGACTTCCTCTGTTTCGGATAGATTGCGTGTAATCTGAAGCTGCACAAACACTTTAAATAAAATATGCCGAGTCCTCCGCCAGATTTCACCGTGTGAAGCATGTGTGCTGCTCTCAGCATGATGGGAGACGACATGTGCTGCAAACTGTTTATCCGTCCCATATAGACCTGTACTTTACGTTGCGAGGCCTCATCACGCAGATGTCCGATCCCGTGTAGGGCTCGCATCAGCCAAATAATATGACATTGTATAATACAGATTACATCCAATGGCAGGACAAGTAGACTTGGCACGCAGGGCAAATCCAAGGAAATACGACCAGCCCTCAGGGTGTAATTACCCAGTTATTACACAGCAGATTATATCTTAAGTGATTGTTTAATTTTTCCATCTATAAAAGGCATTTCCCCTAAAGGGTTTACCCAGAATTTAAAGAGAAAAATAATAATAATCGCCATCCTTGTCTATTGGATAAATCTGGTACTGCAGTGCAGCCCTAGACACTTAAAGGGGTTGTCCCAACATAAATATTTTACAGTTTTCAAACCAGCACCTGGATCCAAATACTTTTGTAATTGCATGGAATTAAAAAGGTAGCATAGCCACTGAGTTATTCAATAAAATGTATCTGTATAGCTCCACCTGCTGTTTGTTTTTTCTCTTATGTCTTTGTCCTTCTCACTGAGATGGCCGCACATGCTCAGTTTCATTCTTCAGCTGCCTCCTGAGCTGTGATAGGGAGAGCTGAGACATGCCCTCTGAGCTGTGATAGGGAGAGCATAGACACGCCCCCTGAGCTGCAGCACAAAAGACACTCCCCTGAGCTGCCAGCTTGATATAAATCCAGCAGAGCAATGAATGGGGAGATCTCTGGATCCATGTGAGGTACAGGGCTGGTTCTAGCTTTGTCAGAAAGAGATTGTCATGTACTATATGATGTCTGATTATCATTTTTTACATTGGTCATAGGATAACCCCTATAAACATAACTGATATGCAATACCAGACACAACCCATGGACAAGAGACTTTTTTGCAGGACCAGTCATGTTCTGGGGTATATAGAAATGATTGATTAGTGCAGCGGTGATTACATAAAATAGCCATTATTTTTTAATTTTTTTACGGTGTCCACCATGCAGTTTAAATAACATATTAACTTTACTCTATTGGTCATATATATTGCTCATACTATAAATCACTGCAGCATCTAGGGGGTAACTGCCAGGATTGGAGTTAACTCTGATCCTGGCAACTGCAGCAAGGTGTCAGCTGTATATCAAAGCTGAGAGCCACCACTATGGCTGCCATCCACATGACGTGACTATATGTAAGGCTGCGCTGAATCACATGCAGACTTGACATGCAATTATATCCTTTTTGTTGGAAGGGGATAATGAACACTTCTGTACTTTTGGATAAAAACAACAGAATTCTGTATTCCAGTAACGGGGCTTCCCTGCATATCCCTGCATTAGCATTATTATTCCAAGGTGAGCTGGACAATTTAAATTTTTCACATTTATGAATGTTTTAGACACATTTTGTGTGGTTTAGAGGAATATGTGTTTGGTTTAAAATGCAACAACATGCACCAAAACTGTGCCAAAAGTAGGTGGTGTAAAGTTAGCCAAAAATAAAACATGTCTATGAAGATTCAGCGAATACATCATCCAGGAAGAGCCACTGTGATAAATTTGGCACATCGGTAAATCTGCCCAGGTGTCAATGAAATACTGCCTGTGCTGCCGGTTCAGCTGCACAAGGGCCCAATGGGGAGGGAGGATCCTCAGTTATAAATGTGCCCAGGCCGCACTGCTAAGCTGAGAGTGAAGCTCAGTGGAGCTTAGCGGTGTGGTGGGAAGGAATTTGGCAGTGGTGGAGCTTAGTGGTGTGGTGGGGAGGAGTTTGGCAGTGGTGGAGCTTAGTGGTGTGGTGGGGAGGAGTTTGGCAGTGGTGGAGCTTATGGCCTCTGATGCTGGTGGTGTCCACTGCCTTGCAGAGCATTGTGGAGTCCGTTATAAAAAGGAACATACTGAACATACCCTGAGCTGTGTGTCTTCAGCCAGCCACAGGTTGGAGACCACTGCTTTAAGACGTATCACTAAGTGAACATCCTAGAAGCTAATCAACTGTTCCCATCCATCAGTCTAGGCCGAGCCTTTCAACAGATGAAAAATGCTCATTCAATAATAACCGGCTGTGAGTAGAGTATCATTTGCTTGACCACAATCAGAAAAGTGCGGCTTGTCATGCTAGGCTAGAATTACAGTGCCATGATACAATGGGATGTTCTCAGACGGCTTCTTTGTCTTATACCAGACATTGCAATTTACTGAAAACATTTTGAACTTTAGAATCCCGAGTAGTTCCATCAGTATGATATATGATCAGACAGCTGAAATCCGCTCGTGGTTCTGGTATGACCTGCAAACGTTGCAATCTAAAGTTTTATTACTTGTATAAGTTATTTCATACGTCCCCGAGAGATTCTTATCTCCAGACTGATTCTGAAACTCAAGTGAAATGAAGAGCATTTTCTCCAGCTGGGGCTTTGCCAATCCACAGCTGGACCGCACACTGAAGAAGATTTTATCATATATCTTAGGTAAAGAGGACGCCCCATGGAAGGCTCTCTCATCCGGGTTCTGTACAACTAGATATTTTGTTATATCAGATGTCTTATTCTGGTGAGAAGATGATGATGGAGTAACCCACCAATGCAGAGGTTGGGTGGCTCCTGCTATATAAAGAACGTTGGTCTATGTTGATCTCTCCAAGGCTTTGAGCGTTGGTCACTGATTGATGGCTTCTTTCCAAACTATGGAACGCACCTGAAATGGCAAGCAGCCTATTGAGTGCAAGGGATATAATGGCTGAGGCCTTCTATAATAAAGGGATCAAGAGAATAAGTCAAACGTCTGAGAGATGGGGGTCAAACTTACTGGAAATAAGGGTCTCCTTGACCAACAGACAAAGTCAGGGCCGTAGCTATAGGGGGTGCAGAGGTAGCAGTTGCTACTGGCCCAAAGACCCTTGTGCCGCATAAGAAGACACCAGTATTATAGAAAGTGTTGGTCAAGTTACACCTCTGGCTGGAGGGAAGGGGTAAGGTCAAGAATTTGGCATAGCGGGTGGTGTGGGCGGTGCTGTTTCAATTTTTGCCTCAGGCAGCATGAAGGCTATGTGCTTCCCTGCCCCTGGCCAAAAAGCACTAAGGGAAGGGGGGCCCAATCTGAACTCTTGCACCAGAGCCCATGAGCCTTTAGCCACGTCCCTGGGAAAAGTGACTCTATCCAGACACTGATTGAAAGGAGGGATCTCTCCATTGAAGTCTATGGGAGGTTTGAAAAATGTTGAGCAAGCTGCCTGGTCCCTTTTGACGCGCAGGAAATGACCACTCAGCCAATCAATGTCCGCAGACGGGCAGGGGGATCAGTGAGCATTGCTTTTTTATTTTATTTTTACCATTCTGAGCCTTTTGAAAAAAAAATTATTAACTGGACAACACTTTTAAGAAGCTAATACTATAAAGATCATTAGGGCTAGTAATACAATACAATATTAGGGCTCATACACACGGCTGTAAGTGTTCTGTGGTCCCGGCAGAGTTCATGCCACCATTTATTTTTAAACTTCTGTAAAAATGTCCTATCCTTGCCCACAAAACGACAAGAATAGGACATGTTCTATTCCTTTTTTTTTTTTTGCAGGGCTGCGGAACGGATGTGCGGATGCATCTTTTGTGGCCCAATTTAAATGAATTGGTCCACATTTTTTTGCGGCTTGGATGCTGACAGAAACTACTGCCGTGTAAATGAGCTCTTAAAGAAATACTTAAAGGGATTATTCGATGAATAGGTCATCAGTAGAAAAGTCTCGGAAAACCCATTTAATTAGACAAAGATAATCTCTTTCTAACAAAGCTAGAACCAGCCCTGTACCTCACATGGATCCAGAGATCTCCACATTCATGACTCCACTAGATTTATATCAAGCTGGCAGCTCAGGGGAGGGTCTTTTCTGCTGCAGCTTAGGGGGGCGTGTCTCAGCTCTCCCTATCACAGCTCAGGAGGCAGTTGAAAGATGAAACTGTGAGGCCATCTCAGTGAGCAGGACAAAGAAATAAGAGAAAAACAAACAGCAGGTGGCGCTATACAGATACATTTTATTTGATAACTCAGTGCCTATACAACATTTTTAATCACATGCAATTACAAAAGTATTCAGATCCAGGTGCTGGTCTGAAAACTGTAGAATATTTTTCTTGGGTAAACCCCTTTAAGGCCAAACTGAAACACTGGGGAAAATTTTATCGAAATGAGTGTTATCAATAGTGTTGATTGAATACAAGTCCACAAATTTCAGGGAAAATGCAATTTGTTGCAAAGCTGGATTTCCTCGTGCTTCGTAATAGTGAATTTATTTTCCCTGTATGGCGGTAATTATTTTTAAAAAATCATACGTACCTCATCCATTTGCTCGCGACGGGCCGGCCTGAAGATCTAGCACTAAATCCCGTGTGCAGTGATGTTCACTGGGCACACTAGAACTTCAATCAAGATGGTGGCAGCCGGCTCATCGCAAGCAAATGGATGAGGTAAGTATGATTGAATTTTTATTTTATTTTACGCTATAATATTGCTGATCAGATGCCATGATCATGTATGAAAGCGGCATCTGAGGGGAACAACGACGGGGGACGGCGCAACTGCACCCACTATTTACAAAGAAATTATTTTTTTTGTGAAATTTTGAGAATATAATTTTTTAATACTTCGCTCATCCCTAGTTATCATATTCTCTAGCTCTGGCTGTAAACTTGCCAGTTTTTTTTCCGATTATTCCTATGCTTCATTAATGTAATGTAAATTTGAACATATGTTTGAATTAATATCTCATATCTTTGCCAATCCACTAAATCCTCGTCTTATTTCCAGAAATTAGGAGCGCTCTTAGTTAAACAGTTTAATTACAGATTATGTAGGTCAGTGGATGCTGTCGTATATTATTTTCAATTGTCATTATGGAAATAGGGAGCAAGAAGGGGCATTATCTACGAGAGCCCTTCAAACTGAAGCTCCACTTAGCAAAACCGAGATGATCTCTTTTCCTGTACAAATGGCCTTCAACCTGCTGTCTTCAATACATCAGTCGGGATTCTTACATAGACTTACATTTACATTACTATATATATATATATATATTACATACCAGGCGTTGCTCGGTGCTCATCTATCTATGTATTTTCTAATGCTATTTGTTACCTAGAAATACTCATTGTTGTCTTTAGCCCAATTGGAGAGGTAAAGAAAACGTCCACCATTTTTAAATAATTTTTTTATGTTTTTTTCTTTTAAGTTCCCTATACACATTAGTGCATTGTTGGCCGAACCCACCAACACTCTAATATGAATGGGGAGCCCCCGATTCTCCTCCAACAGTTGATGTCGGTGGAGAGAAGGATGGGGCCAAATAAATATTTTCGCCTGATCCTTTTGTTCCCCTGGGAGATAAGCTGCCACCACTAAGGCTGTATTACACAGCCCGATGTGGTAGACGATTGTCGGAAGGAAAGCGATCCCTCCCGGCAATTGCCTGCTCGATAGTGGAGGACACCACTGCTATTACATGCAGCGATCTCCTCCACAGCATGGGGAGGAGCGATAGCTATGCCATCGCTCGTCCCCATGCTGTACAATGGTTTGCCAGTGGCAGATCACTATTAGACACCACGATCTGCCGCCTGCAAAGGATAATTTTTTAACATGTCAAAAGATTTGGATTGCTCGTTCACAGTATTACACTCCAAGATGATCGCTAAAGAGCGTTCATACGAATGCTCGTCAGCTACCATATGCAGTAAAATCGGCAGGTGTAATACAGGCTTTAGTCTCTGTAAGGGGCTTTCTCCTCTCCCCTTTTAAATACACAGTCACGTTTAGTTGAGCAGAAAGTGTAAGTGTATGGGGGAGCTGGAAGTCAAGACAGATAGCTGATTGTTCGGCCAACAGCTATTGAATGTGTATGGCTGCCCTAACACGTTGGTCGTGCTTGCAATCATTGAAAAATCTGCTACTGCCCCACAGGGGAAACATCTTTGCACCTATTTTGGGAGTCGTCCCCCCACTCAGTTTATCTTTTAGACAGCACATGCAGGGAGATGAGAGGTAATCTGAAATGCAGGGGAGATGAGAGGCAGAATGAGAAGCAGTGCCTCATCAGTTACAGTTATATTAGTACATAAAATGCTCGCTGCATCATTGGCGGCTATAGGCAACAATCAGTTTGTCTTTTAGACAGCACATGCAGGGAGATGAGAGGCAGACTGAAATGCAGGGGAGATAAGAGGCAGAGAGAAGCAGTGCCTCAGCAATTACAGTTATATTAGTGTATACATTTTGATGCACGCTACATCAAAATCACGATTCTCTATAACAAAACAATACTTTCCCCAAAAAATAAAACTACTGCCTTGCCCCAAAAAAAAAAAACGGCATGTCAATTAATCATCAGGTTGTGATTAACATGGGTTGTACCCTTTAGGAAACAGCTGCTGGATGTGTGATAGTAGTACCTCCACCAGCTTTAGTTTATTTTAAATGGGATTACCACCTGTCCTTGGAGGAGACAACGCAGTGTAAGGATGCTGGGAGTACCACCCTTCTACAGAGGACAATATACTCAGTTATGTATAGCGTACTATATAGAAGATGGAATGCTTACAACTGGATGTGACATTAGTACCACTACCACCACCATCCTTTAATGGGAGTACCACCTGTCCTTGGAGGAGACAACGCAGTGTAAGGGTGCTGGGAGTACCACCCTTCTATAGAGGACAATATACTCAGTTATGTATAGCGTACTATATAGAAGATGGAATGCTTACAACTGGATGTGACATTAGTACCACTACCACCACCATCCTTTAATGGGAGTACCACCTGTCCTTGGAAGACAATACTATTTCAGTGGCAGCTGGGAGTACAATCCCTTTTAAAGAGGGCAATGTACTCAGGCAGGTATAATATAATACATAAGAAATTGAATGTTTTCAGCAGGATATAACAGGACTACCGCCATCACCATCCTGAACTGCTTTCAATGGGAGTACCAGTGGTTTTGTGACATTCATTTTATAGAATGTATCAAAAAAATAAGTTTATCATAATTTATATTGCAATTGCTAAAAAAGTACATCTGCTTTTAACCTTAAAAAAAAAATAAGAAAAAAGAAATTGCGTAATGTACTGGTATATATTGATGCATCTGTAGATACCAGTAGATTACATATGCTAACAAAAGCATTGAGATTTTTAGCCAGAGAAAATCCTTCCATTAACAAGAGTGGAGTCTGTGGCTCAGTGAGTTTCTACCTCCCGTACAGCAGTTCTTGAGCCCCAGAATATCACAAAAGTTAAATATACAGGGGTGTTCCCAAACACTGTCAGAATGCTGAAGAGCCCACCCCCACCCACTGTCAGAGTGCTAAGTGGGACTCTATAAATTAGAGCAGGGACTCCTAAGGGCAAGCTTAGTTGCATGCAACCCTGCTCCCATCATGCTTCAGGAAGACCTCCGATTTCCCATTCTATTTGTCCTGGGAGGAGCTTTCTCTTGTGCTCATTGTTGCCCTCTGCTGACTGAAGAAGGGAAGTGTCGGCTGCTCTATGCTAAGCATGTTCACACACTGTCCTGAAAAACTTTAAACAGGTTTAAATTATGACCATTAGGACTGTTGTAGAAAAGTAGACTGCCTAACCTTTCATATCAAAGAGAAGCGGTTTGTGGGTGGATTTCACAAGGATTTTGGTGTTTAAAAATGCGCCCAGATCCGTGAGAACTAATCACTGTGTGGACATTATTCTTTGTACTGTACAACATAAAACTATTTTCGAATACACTTCCTGTATCAATTCCTTGACGTTTTCAAAATCTCTGCTTGCTTCCATTCAATAACAGGCTGAATTGGACGGACAGGAAAACTGTAATGTTACAAGTCGAGAGCTCACAATGACCAGCACAGATTTATATTGCTGTGAAGGCTTCTACTGCATGCCAGCAAGCAGAGATCTTGAAAGTATATTGGAAATTTGCCTAAGGGACATTTCTTCGCTGAATCCGGAATACCCCTTTAAGATACCTGAGCAGAGGGCTACAGGACTTCTTGAAAATGTTCATCAGTAATATCGGCGCAATTTCTGCTTCTGATGAGACCGGCGGTGTGTCGTACACGGGAAGCTTTGGGTTTAACCGTGCAGCGCGCGTATAAATATTTAATTCTCTAGATCACAAAACAAAGTAATGAGGACACAGAACAGGAGACGGATTACTCGCCTCCGTGCTCATCTCCACAATGACAGGATGTGGAATTGTCTAGCGATCGCCATGCTTGTGCAGCCTCGCTGGGCACGTCTACCCCAGAATCCTCTGACAAGCCATCAAACAAAGCCGAGATTGAAACCAGACAACACGTCCTACCTCAAATCTTCAGTATTAACCCTTTACGTCCTGCAGAGATATGGGCCACACCAGCGCGAACAGGCTCAAATATAGATTTTTTAATATATATATATTTTTTAAGTGGTTTTCATTCATATCATTGCGGGATTAAATGCAGTATTGCTTTTACCGACCTGCAGCCTACGAACATTATTAACGTATTGATAGAGGTAATAAGGGCGTCTGGCACATAATCTCGCCTCTACGCGCCAAGCTTGGAAAATGAATATTGCAGAAAATAACATAGGTTAACGAGAGACCCCTGCGGCTATTGCGGGCTAAGTAGAGAAACCAAGGTCGGCTTGGGATAGTGTCATCTATAATATATATACAGTATATATAGCTAAAATGTGTTTGTATGTAGAATCAAGAACTGCGCTGGAACTAGATATCCTCCTTGAGTCATTTTCTTGTGTTAAAGGGGTTTTCCAGGATTTACACATTGATGGCAGCTGTATAAAGAGGTCGCAGTGCTCCGTGAGTGAATGAGGCTGAGCTGCAATACCAAGCACAGCCACTATCAAATGGACGGCGCTGTGCCTGGTAGGCTGCAGCGCTCACAGGAACTCCAGTGAGCGCCACAGCTTCCTCAAACAGCTGATTGGCAGAGGTCCAACTTCTGACACCCCTGCCGATCTCATATTGATGACCTATTCTGAGATGACCTATTCTGAGTCATCAGTATGTAAATCCTGGAGAACCCCTTTAAGGTGTTAACAGATTCTAGTTAGATGTTTCTATATCTATAAGTTTCTCTTATACCTGTGTAACAACCAATATGAACACCATTGCTGTTCCCATAGGGGTGGTGCAGAGGCAGCAGTCGCACCCAGGTCCTGGTCATACAAGGAGACTCCAGTATTATAAATAGCACATGGTTGGTGGGAGCCCGATTACCATTGTGCATTCAGGCCCAGGAGCTTCTGGAGTGGTCAACTAGTCTTGCTCAACTCTTTTCGTAGCTCTCTCAGCCAAGGGTGTAAGTGCCAGAGAGGCAGCCAACGGGACTGTTAAGGGCCAGACCAGGCTGGTTTTGGCCCTTATTTTATTGGTTGGTGAGAAGCGAGAAGGAATCCCCTCTTCCCAGGCCCTACAAACTTGGCAACTAAGCCGAAGGATCATGGCAAACAAGAATCAAGTCCTTATGGATGTAGCTGCTTTACCTAGTGGAACAGGGATCAGAGGACTACCATTCTCCAGGAGATGTCCTTCTGGATATAGCCAACTTAACTTGTGGTTTAGATGACCACCATTATCCAGGATGTATCCCTCTGGATTTAGCCACCTTAACTGGTGGAATAGGGATCAGAGGACCACCATTCTCCAGCAAGTAATCTTTTGTAGCCCCTTTACCTGGTGGAACGAGGATAGAACTCTCCAGAAATGTATCCTTATGAGTGTAACCACCTGACCTGATGGTACGGGGGTCACAGAACCACTACTCTCCAGGATGTCACCAATTTCCAGGATGTATCCTTCTGGAGAACATATCAGTACCTGGTAGAACAGGGATCAGAGGACCACCATTCTCCAAATGAGTGGGGGTTCTAGAGGTGGAACTCCCACCTACAAGAAAATTGGACTTGGGTGTTAACCAATGAGAGACTGTGCTAACAGGGCCAACACGACCAAAACAGATGTGTCGGTATTTCTGGTTGCATGAGTATGGCTATAAGGCCACTTCTGTAGTGGAACATACATGGTAACTACCTGAAGGTGGCACTTGAGAGGGGACAATCATGCATGATTACAATTAGGATTGTAGCCCTGATGTTGACTGGTTACTATTGGATTATTTATGCTGTTTATTACAAAGTTTTTGTGTCCGTGGCCAGCTCTATACAGATGTGATGCAGCTGAATGGATATTGGGGCCAAATAGTGTAACCTATACACAGATGCCAAGAATCCATGATGACCACGCCTGTGTCTAGGACTACAAAATAGCTGTTTGTTAAATAATTTGTAGAAATTGGCAAAATAAAAAAAATCCCAGACTGGATACGGCAGGTGTTATCACAAGGGTTAAACTAGACCTCTGGCCTCAGGCTTATCACATCAGAGGTGCACATCATGTAGCACATGCACATCTATCTCCATTCTCTATGTCTGAATACATTGCTCTGGTCAGTATGAGTTTGACCTCTTCAGATTTGGGAATCAGATTAGCAGAGCTGTGGTGTCAGGACATATCAGGAGAAATTGTCAAATGGTAACCATGGAAGATGACCTCAGGTCAACAAAAACAGCAGCACTGCAATCGGTTCAATGGAATGCATAGGAAGGTTTAAAAAAATGTAAAAAAAAAAAAAATCATGTCAGGCCCTGAAAAAATAAAAAGGTTTCGGGACAAACAAGATTATTTTTTTCCCCTTTTAATTTTTTGCCATTTTTATTTTATTAGTTTTTATTAGTATTTGGATATTACACCAAAATAAAAACAGGCAATTTTAAAAAAATTGTTAGAAAAATTGCTGAACTGAACGGGATCTGTTTTTTTTTCTTCCTTTTTTTGGGGGAAAAAAAAGAGCCACTCTTGTCATTAGAATGTGTCTGGTATTGCAGCTCAGTCCTATTCATGTCACTGGTACAATTAAAGAGTTCGCCTATAGGGATGAGCAAACTTCTGTTTTCAAGTTCGGCGTACAAGGTTCGGGTTTGGGTTACCATAAGTTAAGGTCCGTGGTAGTGAAATCCATAAGGGAAATCTTAAGACGAACCTTGTACGCCGAGCTTGAAAACAGAAGTTCGCTCAACTATTTGTCTAGACATTCTTCCACAGCGCCACACCTATTCACAGGTTACGTGTGGTACTGCAGCTCCACCCCCATTCATGTTTCTAGGGGAATGCAGCCATGTTTCTGTAATCCTGGCATTCTTCATTTCAGGGGCACTGCCGCCATCAAGGGGTCATAGTCTGACATTCAATTCCTTGCAATAAGTTTGCTCAAATTAATTTAAAAAAATGTAATATTTCAGACTGGGAGGCCTAATTCAGCGGTGACCTCAGGTGCTAACTTCTCTTATTTGGAGTCCGCAAAAAACAAAAACAAAAAATAATAATTTTTGATATTTTTTTTCTTCATCTCTTCCATTGTCCCAGTATTTTCCCTGGCGATGGACATTTCCGACCATGGAGGAAAACAATGGGCATTTTCAGACCTTCCTCTTTGTAAGGACATGAAAGGGTTAATTCCTCCCCCATCCTTTATAAGCCTCCGAGGATGTATTTCACAGTCATAAATTTACAAATGCCCTTTTATTGAAGCACAGGAGAGTTTACAAGAAATGCAGCGCGAGTTTCTTTTCGTCATGTCTTTATTTGCATTCAAGCTGTCAAGTGGATTTCCCCCGTGTGCTCCGTCCTGATGTCAGCGTTCTGCATACATGTAAGGACCATTATAGACAGACGCGTCTCTACCGGGTAATGGGATTAGGCGGAGATCTTCTTCCTGATAGCAGAAATAGCCCCTAGTCCTCCGCCAGACGATTGGACCGCTACACACTACTCATGCACACAAACTTATTTTCTTTCCTTGTCCGTTCTGTTTTCTTGCAGACCGTAGGCGGAACCATTCATTTCAATGGGTCCGCAAAAAAAACGGAAGTTAATCCGTGTGCATTTCGTTTCCATATGTCCGAACCGCATAAAAAAATAGAATATGTCCTATTATTGTCTGCATAGGACTGTTCTATTAGGGGCCGGCTGTTCCATTCCGCAAAATACAGAATGCACTCGGACATCATCTGTATTTTTTGCGGTTCCGTGTCGTGCGAACTGCAAAATACATACGGTCGTGTGCATGAGCCCTAAGGGCTGATGCATATGAATGTGTGTGGCCTGGTCCCGTGCTGCGGACCGCAAATATCAGTCCGCAATGCCATGTGCCTCCTGTTTGCGGATGCGGACCCATTCACTTGAATGGTTCCACGATCCGCAAAATTCAGTCCGCGCCGCAAAAATAAATAAAAATAAAACAAATTTTTTGCGGTGGGGAAGCATGGACCGAAATCCCACGGAAGCGCTCTGTAGTGCTTGTGTGGGCCTCCATTCCGCACCCCTTCGTATCTTGAAGATTGTGGACCCATTCATCCATGTCTGCGATACGGCGCGCCCACGGCCGGTGTTGTATATTAGACTCGCTGTTTGCCAGCCTCAATACGGGCACGGGCCGCACACGTTCGTGCGAACTGCGGATCCACAAAAGGCGGATGTGGTCCATGAGCCGATCCTTGAGGTTTTTGGATGTTAATTCTCTAGAGAAATGGATCATCCCCAATAATACTCCCTACTGAAAAGAACAGGAAATACACATCCCTCATGCACACTGCCGTATTACCCAGAGCTTGATTTTCGGGTAAAATACAGAGGTTCCACGTCTCCGTAAGATGGCTCCATAAGAACTTTGTGTCCCCCTATACAAGAAAATGCCCAGCATGGACCCTTAAAGACGAGCTGTCACCTCTACTTACATTCCTCATATAATAACAGTTCTGGAGCATCTATTCTCAGGCTTCTATGATGTGCCATTCCTTTATTATTCCTTCTAGAAGTTGTGAATGAATAGCTAGCAGTTTGCAATGAAGGTCCAGCTGAGTGTTACCTGTTGGGAGTATGTCCCTGCACAGTCTGACACTATCCAATCAGTGCAAGGACACACACCGCAACTGGACCTGCAGGAACACACACCCAGTTGGACCTTTTGCAAACTGCAAGTAATGCATTTGTAACTTCTAGCAGGAATAATAGAGTCATTAGAATAGATGCTTTAAAATTGTTATCACATGGGGAATGCAAGCAGTTGCTAAAACAGACATATCCGGAGAGGGGACGGCTCCTCTTTACGGATCATGTACACAGTCGTAGCTTAATTTGCACTCCGCAAATTGCAGATCCACAAAACACAGATACCGGTCGTGTGCGGTCTTCTTTTTGCGGAATGGAACATCCGGCCCATAAGAGAACTGTCCTATCCTTGTCCATAATAAGGACAAGGTGATGAGGAAAGGACATACGGATCTTTTGTGGCCTTATTGAAGTGAATGGGTACGCATCTGACCCGCAATAATTACATAATTACATAGTTAATACGGTTGCAAAAAGACAAACGTCCATCAAGTTCAACCAAGGGATAGGTGGGGACGTGAATCCCAGAAGGAAGTGAGACTCAGATTTCTACACGTTTTCATAAGCATTAATGTAATTTACTTTTAAGAATTCATCTAAACCCTTTATAAAACCGTCCACTGTTCCTGCTGTGACCATGTCCTGAGGAAGTCTATTCCACAGAGTCACCGTTCTTACAGTAAAGAAGCTTTGACGCTTCTGGAGACTGAACTTTTTCCTCTCCAGTCGGAGGCAGTGCCCCCTTGTCTTTTGAGGGCATTTGACATGGAACTGTTTTTCACTGTATTTTTTGTATGGCCCATTTATATACTTGTATAGGTTAATCATGTCCCCCCCCTTAGACGTCTCTTCTCAAGACTAAATAAATTCAGTTCTTTGAAATATTTCTTCATAGCTAAGACCCGCCATGCCCCTTATCAGTTTAGTCTCTCTCCTCTGTACTCTCTCCAGCTCCAGGGCATCCTTTCTATGGACTGGTGCCCAGAACTGGACTGCATATTCCAGATGAGGCCGCACCAACGCTTTGTAAAGTGGTAATATCACATCCCTGCCCTGCGAGTCCATGCCTTGTTCAAGGCATGACAATATCCTGGTGGTCTTAGAAGCAGCTGATTGACATTGTGTGCTGTAATGTAATCTACCATCTATAAGGACACCCAAATCCTTCTCTATCAGTGACTCTCCCAGTGCTACATCCCCTAGGACATATGAAGCACAGAGATTATTACTACCAAGATGCAGAACTTTACATTTGTCCACATTGAACCTCATTGGTCAAGTTGATGCCCAATCACTCAGAGTGTCCAAGTCAGCTTGTAGTTTGTGGACATCTTCCATAGACTGTAGAGTACTACACAGCTTAGTGTCATCTGCAGAAATAGAAATGGTGCTATTAATCCCGTCCTCAATATCATTAATAAATAAATTACACAATAGAGGACCCAGCACTGAACCTTGGGGTCACCACTGGGACCATTCTGAATAGGAATCATGGACCACAACTCTCTGGACACGGTCCTTCAGCCAGTTTTCAATCCAATTACAAACTATACTTTCCGAGCCTATAGACCTTACTTTACCTATTAAGCGTCTATGATGGACAGTATCAAAAGCCTTTGCAAGATCCAGAAACACTACATCCATATGCGTCCTAAAACAAAGGCCGTGTGCATGAGCCCTCAAAGGGTATTCAGCAAATAAATGTTATCCTTAGTATATTCTAAATAAATAATAAAAAATAAATAAATGTTACACAATTTTACAATAAACTTTCTGTGTCCATTTCTAATGGTTTTCAAGATCTCTCCTTACAGTGCGGTGCATCAGCAGCATTTTACGGTACCGGCCAAAGTGGATGAAATTTTAAGAAATCTTATCCACACATAGCAAAAAATAACAAAAAAATAGCTTGAGTGGAAAGTGACCTGCGGTGGGAATTTTAGATGCCTTCATACTGCGGATATCATCTGTGGATTTAACCCCTTTGCAGGAACATCTGCGTCAAATCCGCAGAGAAAAATCGATTTTTCATGCTATTTCGTTCATCGATGTACCATAGCATACAGTTATGGATCTCGATACAATGAGCACCTTTTTTCCCCATCTTGATTTCTATGGAAGAAAATGGTGTTCAATTAAGCATGCCACGTCGTTTCCATACAGTGGCACGTGGACTGCACATAAAAAACCTCAGTGGGAAAATACGGCATCACACGAAGGTGCAAAAAAAAAAAGAAAAAAATGCAAAGGTTAACGTTAGATGGCACGCAGAACTGATACCGATTTATTACATGGTCGGCTATGAGAAGCCAAACACCGTTGAAACCTAAGAATTCAGGCGTGACTGCGATATCTCAGGATTCGTCTTCCTGTCACAAGTAGTCAACTTAGCCGGGATATGGAGGGTTGTTTGATGGGGCGCTCATAGCGTAGAGCAGCTCTGCAGAAATAGGACGATAAGTCAGTATCTGATGATAATGGACGGCCTCATTCAGCTTCGTGTAATTTCTTGACTGCAGCTGCCAGCTACGTTTTATAATTACCTGCATCCGGAAATAGAAAGCGACAGAGTCAGGGGAGGAAAAATTATTAGTGGAGCGCCACAAATAGAAAGCGCTTGTATTTTCCGTGTAGATTTAGCTTAGTCCTTCACTAGTCCCATAATGTAGTAGTGTTTGCACAAGTGCGGCAGCTGCAGTCAATGGAGGGGGTGATTTTCAAGCTTAAGGCTAGATCTACACGACGACATTTGTCACGCGACATTTTGTCGCACCAAAGTCGCGCGACAACTTTTATAATAATAGTCTATAGTGTCGCACTGCAACATGCGACATGCTGCGACCATCCGAGATGGATTTTTCTGCGACTGTCGCTTTGCAGTTGCAGCATGTCGCAGTGCGACACCATAGACTATCATTCTAAAAATTGTCGCGCGACAAAATGTCGCGTGACAAATGTTGCAGTGTAGTAGTGCCCTATCTGTCGCGCAACTTAGGCTACTTTCACACTTGCGTTCAGAGTGGGTCCGTCTGGTGTCTGCTCAGACAGATCCGCTCCTATAATGCAGACGTTTGGATCCGTTCAGAACGGATCCGTCTGCATTATAGTTTAGAAAAAATTCTAAGTGTGAAAGTTGTTCAGACGGATCCGTCCAGACTTTACATTGAAAGTCAATGGGGGACGGATCCGTTTGAAAATTGAGCCATATTTTGTCAACTTCAAACGGATCCGTCCCCATTGACTTACATTGTAAGTCTGGACGGATCCGTTTGCCTCCGCAAGCAGCGTTCAGGTGTCCGCTCACTGAGCGGAGCGGAGGCTGAACGCTGGCAGACTGATGCATTCTGAGCGGATGATTGCATTGTACTCATCGTGAGATTAAAAATTATTTTTTCAGTTGATCTTTATTAAAACTTTTGAGCCCCTTTGGCCTCATGCACACGAATCATGCTCTCGGCCTTCGTTCAGTTTTTTTTTGCGGATAGGATTGGGATCTATTCATTTCAATGGGTCAGCAAAAAAAATGCTGATAGTTCATCCGTTTGTGTTCCGTGTCCGTTGTCCGTGTTTCACTTCAGCAAAAAAAATAGTGCATGTCCTACTTTTTTCACATTTGCGGACAAGGATAGGCATTTATTACATTGTCAATGGGTCCGTGAAAAAACACGGATGCACACAAGATTGGCATCCGCGTCCGTGATCCGTGGCCGTTGGCAACTTTCACACAGACGGATCGCAGATCCGTCTGCATAAAAGCTTTTTCAGAGCTGAGTTTTCACTTTGTGAAAACTCATATCCGAAAGTATATTGTAACACAGAGGCGTTCCCATAGTGATGTGGACGCTTCAAGTTAGAATATACTGAGAACTGTGTACATGACTGCCCCCTGCTGCCTGGCAGCACCCGATCTTTTACAGGGGGCTGTGATCCGCACAATTAACCCCTCAGGTGCCGCACCTAAAGGGAGGGAACGCCTCTGTGTTAGACCCCCTCCCTCCCCAATATTATATTCATTGGTGGCCAGTGCGGCCTCCCCTCTACCCCCCCCCCCCAGTTAAAATCACTTTTCGAATCCCCCATCATTGGTGGCCAGTGCGGCCTCACATCTCCCCCCCCCCCTTGTTAAAATCACGTTCCGAATCCCCCATCATTGGTGGCCAGTGCGGCCTCACCTCTCCCCCCCCCCCCCTAGTTAAAGTCACGTTCCGAATCCCCCATCATTGGTGGCCAGTGCGGCCTCACCTCTCCCCCCCCCCCAGTTAAAATCACGTTCCCCCATGATTAATCACTGGGGCTCCGATCGGTAACCATGGCAACCAGGACGCTACTGCAGTCCTGGTTGCCATGGTTACTTAGCAATTTTTAGAAGCATTATACTTACCTGCGAGCTGCGATGTCTGTGACCGGCCGGGCGCTCCTCCTACTGGTAAGTAACAGGTCTGTGCTATAGGCAATGCGCTGCACAGCTCGCAGGTAAGTATAATGCTTCTAAAAATTGCTAAGTAACCATGGCAACCAGGACTGCAGTAGCGTCCTGGTTGCCATGGTTACCGATCGGAGCCCCAGCGATTAAACTGGGACTCCGATCGGAACTCTCCACTGCCACCAATGATGGGGGAACGTGATTTTAACTAAGGGGGGGGGGGAGATGTGAGGCTGCACTGGCCACCAATGATGGGGGATTGGGAACGTGATTTTAACAAGGGGGGGGGAGATGTGAGGCCGCACTGGCCACCAATGATGGGGGATTCGGAACGTGATTTTAACTGGGGGGGGAGAGGGGAGGCCGCACTGGCCACCAATGAATATAATATTGGGGAGGGAGGGGGTCTGCCCCCTCCTGCCTGGCAGCACCTGATCTCTTACAGGGGGCTATGATACGCACAATTAACCCTTTAGGTGCGGCACCTAAGGGGTTAATTGTGCGGATCACAGCCCCCTGTAAGAGATCGGGTGCTGCCAGACAGGAGGGGGCAGTCATGTACACAGTTCGTAGGATATTCTAACTTGAAGCGTCCCCATCACTATGGGAACGCCTCTGTGTTAGAATATACTGTCGGATATGAGTTTCACGATCTAACTCAAATCCGATGGTATATTCTAACATAGAGGCGTTCCCATGGTGATGGGGACGCTTCAAGTTAAAATATACCATCGGATTGGAGAAAACTCTGATCCGATGGTATAATAGGGACTCCTGACTTTACATTGAAAGTCAATGTGGGACGGATCCGTTTGCAATTGCACCATATTGTGTCAACGTCAAACGGATCCGTCCACATTGACTTGCATTGTAAGTCAGGACGGATCCGTTTGGCTCCGCACGGCCAGGCGGACACCAAAACTACTTTTTTTTCATGTCCGTGGATCCTCCAAAAATCAAGGAAGACCCACAGAAGAAAAAACGGTCACGGATCACGGACCAACGGAACCCCGTTTTGCGGACCGTGAAAAAATACTGTCGTGTGCATGAGGCCAAACACTCATTATACCTCATTATGCCTGCACCACAGCATGACGCTCTATCATTGTCCCGAGGACGGAAATATCATTGAATTCAGGAGGGCGCCTGAGACCACTGGCCAGGTGCATAAGTGCCTGATGCTCCTATATTAATTAGTGCAGAGAGCATCAGGTTTTTATGTACCTTGCTGACGTCCATGAGGAATGAGGAAGGATTAAGTGGCCCCCTGGGCTTCGGACCACCGGGAAATTTCCCTGTAAGGTCTATGGTCCATCCGCCCATGGCTAAGGGTATGGCTACACACAGCGTAAGAGCTGCCCAATTTCTACAGTGGAATTGCATGCAGAAAATCCACAGAAAATACTGGTAAAAGCGCAAGTTGCTTTTGCAATACGCTCTTGTGATACTTTTTGATGCACAAAGTTTTGTGACAAGAGTTTTTTGGGCCCTCCCCAAAATTTTTTTTTTTCATAAAACGCCCGACTTGCTCCGCATTTTCTACAGCCTTTTTTTTTAAAGGGGTTGTCAGTAGGAAACCCGACAGCACATTTGATCCACCTGCAGTAAAGAGAATAGATTATTAGTTACCCAAAATATCCTGCGGCACCGCTCCGCTTCTTACCTGGCTGTGGCAGTGATGTCACATCGACAACATGTCACCACTGCAGCCAATCACGTTCACGTGAAGTCACCATTGCAGCCAGGGAAACAGAGCCCTGCCGGAAGAACTGGAAAGGTAGTGCAGGAGCTGTCAGGCAAGTAAGGATCTAGTCCTTATTCCTCCTGAAACCGGACAAACCCTTTGAGGCACTTTTGGCCCGTTATTGCCCATGTAGTGTGTAATAGCAGTGACATTTTTACTTCCCTTTTTGCATGCTTTGCATTTTCGTAGAGGAAAATATATGCCCCCCTGTGATGTCAATTTCTCTGTAGAGCACTATGGGGGAAAAAAGCATTGCTAATAAAAATGCCATGAAAAAACAACCTTGACACGAACACACTTTGAATGTATGTTTTTGCTTTGTTCTGAAGCTAAAAAACAAAACAAACAGTGGAAGTCTATAGGAAAAAAATGCCACATAATGAGGGGAAAAACACCAGACCCAGAGCATGCTGTGATTTAAAACAAAAGCAGAAAACGCACCTCGAGGGTGAAAAAACACCATTACAAAAAATAACAGTTCGTCCTGCATTTAATATTTCCCATAGACTATCATGCAATATCTGGAGCTGATGTTTTTTATTTAAAAAAATGCACTAAAAAACATATCCCAGAAACGTCAGGAAAATAAAATCTGTGTGAAACCAGCCTCCCTAACATAAGTGAGGTGGGTTTGTACTTCTTATCCACTGCCGGAAACCATTACACTCCCATAATTACATCACGCGTACAGGGGATGCTAAATTACAGTGCCGCCCAAGTCTCCACATTTTTCCCAGGACCCTCAGTGTTTTTAGTGCTGGAGACCTTTAACCCGAGAGGTTTATTTTCCTAAACTCCGGAACTGACACAGGAAATAGACACCTGCTCTGCTGCCGACGTCCCCAACACGGATCAGCGACTTTTAGGCCCCTTTCACACGGGCGAGTTCTCCGCGCGGGTGCAATGCGTGAGTTGAACGCATTGCACCCGCACTGAATCCGGACCTATTTATTTCTATGGGGCTGTGCACACGAGCAGTGATTTTCACGCATCACTTGTGCGTTGCATGAAAATCGCAGCATGCTCTATTTTGTGCGTTTTCCACGCAACGCAGGCCCCATAGAAGTGAATGGGACTGCGTGAAAATCGCAAGCATCCGCAAGCAAGTGCGGATGCGGTGTGATTTTCACGCACAGTTGCTAGGAGACGATCGGGATGGAGACCCAATCATTATTATTTTCCCTTATAACATGGTTATAAGGGAAAATAATAGCATTCTGAATACAGAATGCATAGTACAATAGGGCTGGAGGGGCTAAAAAAAATAAAAAATAATTTAACTCACCTTAATCCACTTGTTCGCGAAGCCGGCTTCTCTTCTGTCTTCTTTCTTCAGGACCTGGGTAAAGGACCTGTGATGACGTCACTGCGCTCATCACATGGCCCGTCACATGATCCATCGCCATGGTAAAAGATCATGTGATGGACCATGTGATAAGAGCAGTGACGTCATCACAGGTCCTTTACCCAGGTCATGAAGAAAGAAGACAGAAGAGATGCCGGCTGCGCAAACAAGTGGATTAAGGCGAGTTAAATTTTTTTTATTTTTTTTAACCCCTCCAGCGCTGTTGTACTATGCATTCTGTATTCAGAATGCTATTATTTACCCTTATAACCATGTTAAGGGAAAATAATACAATCTACAGAACACCTAACCCAAACCTGAACTTCTGTGAAGAAGTTCGGGTTTGGGTACCAAACATGCCGATTTTTCTCACGAGAGTGCAAAATGCATTACAATGTTTTGCACTCGCGTGGAAAAATCGTGCATTTTCCCACAGTCGCACCCGCATCTTATTCGGGCAAAAAAACATGACGCCCGTGTGAAAGAGGCCTTAGGGTATGTTCGCATGAGGCAGATCTATTGCAAAAAGTCCCTGCACCTGAACATCCCTCCCATACATGTGAATGGGTTGTTTCTGTGACACACGCAAGGTCCATTCGGATAAATGGAGCCTTTGCAGGCGTTTCCACCGCGTGTGATTACAAGCATCGTCCGGCACTGATACCACGGGCGGGAATATTGGTGGTTTACGCGAGATTGCTTTAGGCCTCATGCACACAAACTTATTTCTTGTCCGTGTCCGTTACAGTTTTTTTGCGGCCCGTATGCGGAACTATTCATTTCAATGGGGCTGCAAATAAAGAACGCAAATGACTCCCTGTGCATTCCGTATGCGTATGTCCGATCCGCAAAAAAAATAGAACATGTCCTATTCTTGCGGACATGGACAGGCATTGTTGCAATGGATCCGCAAAAAAACAGATGTAACACGGACATCACACAGATGTCATCCGTGTTTTGCGGACCGCAAAATACATACGGTCATGTGCATGAGCCATTATACATGAGATTGGAGGGGATTATTGAAGCGACAGACAATAGCCGAATGGTCTACTGAGCAGACAGGTCTACTGAGTGCCGGGGGCACAGTTTTTTGGGAGTTTTTTAGGGCATGTTCACTGTGTTGTAAGCTCTGTCAAAGAGTTTGTAAAAAATAGCATGCATGCAGAACTTTTTACTCCGCTAAAAAACTATGGAGGTCATTTATCAAACTGGTGTAAAATAGAACTGGCTTAGGTGCCCATAGCAACCAATCAGATTCCACCTTTCATTTTTCACAGCTCCTTTGAAAAATGAAAGGAGGAATCTGATTGGTTGCTATGGGCAACTAAGCCAGTTCTACTTACACCAGTTTGATAAATGACCCCCTATGTTCTCCTGAAAGGAAACCGAACAGATCCCAGAATAGTCAATGAGATCTGTTAGGCATTGTTTCTGTCAGTCATGTGTCGAATCGGCACTCGCGTTATTTTCATTCTTCTGCTCTGAATGGAAATAATAGCGTTGATGTTACATGGAAGTCTATGGGAACAGGTGTGTTTTGGTAGTGGCGTTTTTTAGGTCAATGTTGTGTTTTTTTGTTTTTTTTTTACATCGCAGCATCCTCTGTGTGTGGCGTTTTTTTTTACCCCTCATTTTCCATCCTTTTTTGTCCCACAGACACACATTGGGGAAGATTTATCAAACTGGTATAAAGTAGAACAGGCTTAGTTGCCCATAGCAACCAATCAGATTCCACCTTTCATTTTTCAGAGCTCCTTTAGAAAATGAAAGGTGGAATCTGATTGGTCGCCATGGGCAACTATTTTGTGAGGTTTTGCGATTTTGGTGCTTTTTTTCTATATTTATTATTTTATGGGGCACGCTTTTTAGGCAAAAAACACCAGCTCCAAATGTTTGCATGGAAATATATGGTAAATATTAAACTCAGGTCAGGACAAACATACTTTTGGTGTGGTTTTGGCTTAATGGAATTTTTTTTAAAGGGATTTTATAGGATTTTAATATTGATAACCTATTCTCAGGATAGGTCATCAATATCAGATCGGAGGGGGTCCGACGCCTGGCACTCCCACCGATCAGCTGTTTGTATAGAAGGCCGCGCGTCGTGCCAGCACAGCCTTCCCTTTATTGTCTACTTGCTTACAATCGACATCACAGCGGTGAGCCGTGTAATTACACTGAGGATAGGTCATCAATATTAAAACCCCAGAAAACCCATTATTGCAGCATGATCTGGATGTAGCATTTTTTTTCCTCGATGTCTAGCGCTTTTACCCCATAGCCATCCATTGTTTTTTGTTTTAATTTGCCCTGCCTGAAAAAAACACAATCACCAGTGTGTGTTGCATCTAATGGTGTTTTT
This sequence comes from Bufo bufo, assembly GCF_905171765.1. Lineage (NCBI taxonomy): Eukaryota > Metazoa > Chordata > Amphibia > Anura > Bufonidae > Bufo > Bufo bufo. Next base: position 779,428,480 of record NC_053390.1, on the reverse strand, counting down.
GATACCAATGTATTTTATCCATACTGTTCTGCGCGGAAGTGACATTACAGGGAGGTATGTATATATATAGCAGGCATGAAAAAAAACACCATTGAAAAATTTCAAATACAAAATGCCTCAAAAAAGCCCCCCCCCCCCAAAAAAAAGATAAAAAAATGAGAACTTTTTTTTTACAAAAACACAATACTATGCATGGCAGCACCCTAAGGCCTCTTGTACACGACCATACAGTGTTTTGTGGTCCACAAATTGCAGATCTGCAAAAATACGGATACCAGCCGCGTGCGTTCCGCATTTTGCTGAACGGAACGTCCCGCCCTACGATAGAAATGCCTATTCTTGTCCGGACTTGTAGGACATGTTCTATTTTTTTTTTTTTGCGGGGCCGCAGAATGGAGCAACGGATGCGGACAGCACATGGGGTGCTGTTCGCATCTTCTGCGGTCTCATTGAATTGGATGGGTCCGGATCCAAGCCGCTAAAAATGCGGCTCGGATGCGGACCAAAACAATGTTTGTGTGCATGAGGCCTAACTTTGGTTTTTGGGCCTCTCAAAGGGGGTACAGGTAGGCGGTCAAACTCTGCTCCTCCTACACAGCTAAGACCTGTCCTAGGTTGCCAATATAGCTTATATGTGTATATTGCCAGACCTGCCAATAACCTAAATACAGTTCCTATGTTTATGTGCTAAAGACAAAAGCAGTTATTTACTGTGACATAATGTTTTCAATGTCATATAACTGTTATATTTTGTGTTCACAGAAGCAGAAAAGATAATATGCCTTTAAGATTCATTTTATAGTGTAAGTTAAGCTCAGTGACACAGCAGAAACAACAGAAAGCATAGTTAATCTGTTGTTGCTAGGCAGATGTTTAGACCAATCACAGCCAGCTAGAATCATTATTCACCAGAGACAGGAGCTGAAGAGATATTCACTCCACTGAGAGCTGTGTTTTTATGGAAGCAGAGAGGCCAAAATAGGTATTTAAAACAGTTATATAATGTTCCTGTTAGTATTGTGATTGAAACTGTATATTGAACCAGTTATATGTGTGTTTACTTACAGTTCCACCAAAAAGCAAATTGCAAAGTACAAATACAAATTGAAAATTGCAAGCTACAGTTGCAAACTGTGAACTACTACAAATACCATACAAACCTATTGCAATCCAAATTGCATACAACCATACCTGATCTGTCACGGTGGGGAGTGGGGGAAACCCCCAACCATGCGGTGTCAAAGGGTAAAAGGGATCAGCCTGGCCAAAAGGAGTAATAAGGGAGCAGGTCACCTCCTACAGCGTCCCTAATCCTCTCCCTGACTCCTCACCGTATGAGCGGACCCCGATGGTAGGACAACTCATACTCAGGATTCCTAGAGACCCTAAGTCGCCCTGGTAATCCCTCACCAAGGAGCAGGGAAGAGGCGACCTGTTCATCCCAGTAATGGAGGAACAGGAGTCTCTATCTGAGGCCAGGCTGCAAAGAGAGGGAGACACATACAGCTATAGAGATGGCAGGTAAGCGAAACCAATAACACACTTACCTGCCACAGACACACACTGACTAGAACCCGTGCACAAGTGCTGGTGTCCACACCAACATTAAAGGACACAGCACAAACCACACAGGGACCCAGGACACCCAGAGCTGCTATAACATGAGACAGGGGACTATCTAGTAAACATGCTGGACACCAAACACCACCAGACATGTAACACCAAACTAGACATACAAACACCCTGGACATAACCCACTCCATACAAATAAGGACAGGAAGGGAAGGAGACACCGGGATAGCATTGATGACCACAAGGGTGGCCCTCACTGGGCAGATGGAACAACCAGACAAGGAGCTTAACTCCAGCACACACCAAGGCTGGAGTACAACTGAGGCTACTTTCACACTTGCGTTAGGAGCGGATCCGTCTGGTATCTGCACAGACGGATCCGCTCCTATAATGCAAACGCTTGCATCCGTTCAGAACGGATCCGTTTGCATAACCATGAACAAAAAAAAAAAAAAAAAAAAATTTTTTTTTTTTATTTGTTCATGATAATGCAAACGGATCCGTTTTGACTTTACATTGAAAGTCAATGGGGGACGGATCCGTTTGAAAATTGAGCCATACTGTGTCATCTTCAAACGGATCCGTCCCCATTGACTTACATTGTAAGTCTGGACGGATCCGTTTGCCTCCGCACGGCCAGGCGGACACCAGAACGCTGCAAGCTGCGTTCAGGTGTCCGCCTGCTGAGCGGAGCGGAGGCTGAACGCTGCCAGACTGATGCATTCTGAGCGGATCCGCGTCCACTCAGAATGCATTAGGGCAGTACGGATCCGTTCGGGGCCGCTTGTGAGAGCCTTCAAACGGAACTCACAAGCGGAGCCCCGAACGCTAGTGTGAAAGTAGCCTGACTCCTGACCTAAAGCCACAGGAATAAGAAGCATCTAGTGACCACACCCAGCAAGGTAGTTAACCCTTACTGCACCAGACAGGGGAAGGCTACAACTTATAGGGGAAGTGCACACACCAGCCACAACGTTGCCCCCGGCAAGAGCATGCGTGGCAACCATGTCACGGCGCACACACAGCCAAAGCCGAGACACTGCCACCACATGCCATAACAGCAACATGTTGCCACCGGCAGCAGCAAGCATGGCACCAGTGTCACGGCGCACACAGCAAAGGCCGTGACAAGATCATACTCAACCAATCTGCAAATAGTTACTGCTAAGTGCATACCGCCATTTTGTGATATCTTTTCAATACGTGTTTTGTACATGGACTATCTGCTGCGGAGGCGGCAGTGTTATATATGAAGAAAAGTTGAAGTGAATAAAGACGTTATTTCAAGCATTTGGTGTGCTCTTTAAACCTACTGTTTCCATAGAACGGCGCTAGAGGAATTACAGAGTAATAGACAGTCTGGTTAGACTAAAAGTCAGAGATATCAAAATTCTTCTAATGCCACAGCGCAAAAGGCACTTGATAGTGCTGCGCCTGCCTGCTGCTGCTGGGGAGCCCAGATCATTTTTTTTAACTACTGTGAGGGGTCACATATCTGGGCATAACCTGTGAAGGGGGAACATGTTGGCATGACTATTGTGAAGGGGGTACACACGTGCGCACAACTTCTGTGAGAGGGGCACAATGTGGGCACGACTATTGTGTGATGGGATAAAGGGTAAATAATTACTATGTGGGGGCATTACTATATTTTGCGCTGCGTTAGCGGAGGCATTATGTAGTAGTATATATTCGACTATGGTGGGTTCTAATGTGGCTTTGTATTCAGATTGCAGCACACTGCCTGAAGACACAACATAAAATACTGAAAATGATGGTAATAAATATTTAGACAGCTGTTAATAAGCACATAAAGGACATGATCCGTGTAAAGAAACAAGGGTACACATTCGGAAGGTAGTCCCCGAGCGAACACGTAGCTACAGAAACAGGTCAATGCTGACAGAGATAGACGAGCAAGCATGAAAGACTCTATGAATAATTATAACAAAGATGGCCCCCGACAAAGGATCATCATGCTGAACATAGCAGGACCGCCGTTTCTTATTAATCACAGCCAGCGCAAGATCAGTGACCTCCAAGCCCTGGACTCCAACAACCCAGACATGGCTACATTACATCACCTCGAGCGAGGAAAACATGATAATAGTGTAAAACACTGTACTATAAAAAGAAACACCATATCCCATGATTAATGTACAAAATGAAGATCAGACACCATATAGTACATGACAATCTCTTTCTAACAAAGCTAGAACCAGCCCTGCACCTCACATGGATCCAGAGATCTCCACATCCATTGCTCCAATAGTTTTGCTATATATATTACAAGCCGGCAGCTCAGGGGATGGCGTGTCCTTTCAGCTGCAGCTCTCCTCTATCACAGCTCAGGGGCATGTCCTTTCTGCTGCAGCTCTCCTCTATCACAGCTCAGGGGATGGTGTGTCCTTTCAGCGGCAGCTCTCCTCTATCACAGCTCAGGGGCATGTCCTTTCTGCTGCAGCTCTCCTCTATCACAGCTCAGGGGATGGCGTGTCCTTTCTGCTGCAGCTCTCCTCTATCACAGCTCAGGGGCATGTCCTTTCTGCTGCAGCTCTCCTCTATCACAGCTCAGGGGATGGCGTGTCCTTTCTGCTGCAGCTCTCCTCTATCACAGCTCAGGGGCATGTCCTTTCAGCTGCAGCTCTCCTCTATCACAGCTCAGGGGCATGTCCTTTCAGCTGCAGCTCTCCTCTATCCCAGCTCAGGGGCATGTCCTTTCAGCTGCAGCTCTCCTCTATCCCAGCTCAGGGGCATATCCTTTCATCTGCAGCTCTCCTCTATCACAGCTCAGGGGATGGCGTGTCCTTTCAGCTGCAGCTCTCCTCTATCACAGCTCAGGGGATGGCGTGTCCTTTCTGCTGCAGCTCTCCTCTATCCCAGCTCAGGGGCATGTCCTTTCTGCTGCAGCTCTCAGCATTTACAGTTGCAAGAAAAAGTATGTGAACCCTTTGGAATGATATGGATTTCTGCACAAATTGGTCATAAAATGTGATCTGATCTTCATCTAAGTTACAACAATAGACAATCACAGTCTGCTTAAGCTAATAACACACAAAGAATTAAATGTTACCATGTTTTTATTGAACACACCATGTAAACATTCACAGTGCTGGTGGAAAAAGTATGTGAACCCCTAGACTAATGACATCTCCAAGAGCTAATTGGAGTGAGGTGTCAGCCAACTGGAGTCCAATCAATGAGATGAGATTGGAGGTGTTGGTTACAGCTGCCCTGCCCTATAAAAAACACACACCAGTTCTGGGTTTGCTTTTCACAAGAAGCATTGCCTGATGTGAATGATGCCTCGCACAAAAGAGCTCTCAGAAGACCTATGATTAAGAATTGTTGACTTGCGTAAAGCTGGAAAGGGTTATAACAGTATCTCCAAAAGCCTTGCTGTTCATCAGTCCACGGTAAGACAAATTGTCTATAAATGGAGAAAGTTCAGCACTGCTGCTACTCTCCCTAGGAGTGGCCGTCCTGTAAAGATGACTGCAAGAGCACAGCGCAGACTGCTCAATGAGGTGAGGAAGAATCCTAGAGTGTCAGCTAAAGACTTACAAAAATCTCTGGCATATGCTAACATCCCTGTTAGCGAATCTACGATACATAAAACACTAAACAAGAATGGATTTCATGGGAGAATCCCACAGAGGAAGCCACTGCTGTCCAAAAAAAACATTGCTGCACGTTTACTGTTTGCACAAGAGCACCTGATGTTCCACAGCAGTACTGGCAAAATATTCTGTGGACAGATGAAACCAAAGTTGAGTTGTTTGGAAGAAACACACAACACTATGTGTGGAGAAAAAGAGGCACAGCACACCAACATCAAAACCTCATCCCAACTGTGAAGTATGGTGGTGGGGGCATCATGGTTTGGGGCTGCTTTGCTGCGTCAGGGCCTGGACGGATTGCTATCATCGAAGGAAAAATGAATTCCCAAGTTTATCAAGACATTTTGCAGGAGAACTTAAGGCTATCTGTCCACCAGCTGAAGCTCAACAGAAGATGGGTGTTGCAACAGGACAACGACCCAAAGCATAGAAGTAAATCAACAACAGAATGGCTTAAACAGAAGAAAATACGCCTTCTGGAGTGGCCCAGTCAGAGTCCTGACCTCAACCTGATTGAGATGCTGTGGCATGACCTCAAGAAAGCGATTCACACCAGACATCCCAAGAATATTGCTGAACTGAAACAGTTCTGTAAAGAGGAATGGTCAAGAATTACTCCTGACCGTTGTGCACGTCTGATCTGCAACTACAGGAAACGTTTGGTTGAAGTTATTGCTGCCAAAGGAGGTTCAACCAGTTATTAAATCCAAGGGTTCACATACTTTTTCCACCTGCACTGTGAATGTTTACATGGTGTGTTCAATAAAAACATGGTAACATTTAATTCTTTGTGTGTTATTAGTTTAAGCAGACTGTGATTGTCTATTGTTGTGACTTAGATGAAGATCAGTTCACATTTTATGACCAATTTGTGCAGAAATCCATATCATTCCAAAGGGTTCACATACTTTTTCTTGCAACTGTAATTTAGAATTTTCTTGCTTGCTCTATGCCTTATTTTAAATCTTGGGAGTTGCAGGTTTGTTTGAGTAGAGAGGTAGTACATTGTATAGCAGATAGAACTTACTGCATGTAGCTACATAAATATATACCCAGCAGAGGAGCAATAATCCAGGAATCTGTACAGTAGGAAAGGTGATCCACCATCTTGAAAAATAAACATTACCGCACTCTATTGAAAATTTAATGCCCAGCCAAATTTTTTCTATGTAATTACTGTATACTGTATATGCCATACGGAAAAACGGAACATAAAAACGGAACAGAAACGGAAACACATGTCTATTTCTGCGTTTTGCGGTCCGTTTTTCACGGATCCGTTGTTCCATTTTTTGTTTCCGTTGTGTTTCCGTTTCGATTTCGTTTTTCCTTATGGCATATACAGTATACAGTAATTACATAGAACAAATTGGGCTGGGCATAACATTTTCAATAGATGGTTCTGCAAAAAACGGGATGGATACGGAAGACATATGGATGCATTTCCGTATGCATTCCGTTTTTTTGGCGGACCCATTGACTTTAATGGAGCCTTGGAATGTGATTTGCGGCCAAATATAGGACATGTTCTATCTTTGCACGGAACGGAGATACGGAAACACGGAAACGGAATGCATACGGAGTACATTCAGTTTTTTTGCCGGACCCATTGAAATGAAGGGTTCCGTATACGGAACGCAAAAAACGGCCCGCAAAACGGAAAAAAAAAACGGTAGTGTGAAAGAGGCCTTGGGATGATGATTGATTTGGCAGTTGCACACAATGTGATGATAAGTGGACTGTGAGCATAAATCTCTACATGTGGCCCCGATCCGACATGTAATGGAGACAGATAGAGGTCCACACGATACCGGAGAGATAATTGCTCGACACACACACACAGACTTCACACAGCACCGAGCCGTCATAGGGTCACAGCGCTGCGCTCTCCGCTGACATCAGGCCTTTATCTTAATTATTGCTCCTCCTGGCTGGAGCGCTCAGTAGATAGAGTCTTGCTTTATTTTGCGCTCTGTTCCCATTAAAGGGCATGACTGGTGCGTTTTATGTTTCCGCAACACAAAGACATCCCGCATGTTAGCCTATGGGGACGAAGAGTGTTAATACCTGCGCACTGTTATTATCATGTAGCTGAAGGTCTCAATTCATTTCAAAGGAGATGTAATCCGCAGAGAAATCCGCATCGGAATTTACAAAGAAAATACCCATACTGGTCAGTTGTGGAAAAATCCGTAGGAAAAAAACCTCAACAAAAGACACGACTTTGTAAAATCCGTACCTGCGGATTCTGTAAAGAAAAATTCCGCCACATTGAGGGCACCTTAATATCACTTTACTCCATCAGATGTGATGTGTTAAAAATTGCTCCCGTGTGCTGTTGCATACTTCTTATGGTGCCCCCTGCTGTTCCGTCGATCCCTTCCTAGAATGTCCACCTCACGTGTCCAGTGTCACAAATATTAGTCCCATCACCCAGATTGTCTTGCAGACGGGCGTCGAAGTGATCCTTGCTATCGTACAGGTTGGCGACTAAGAATCACCGCACCGGCAGCAGCTTCTTCTCGTCGTCAGTGGACAAATTAGGTGGGAATCAAAAGAACACCAGGGGGCGCTATACCCAGTGTGTAACATCAATATCTATTCTAGACAAAGGTAAACATTTTTAAATGATTCCAATAAAAATGCTTTGTGTGACCGACGGTAACAGAGTAATTCCTATTAAATTACTAATCTGGGACAACCTCCTTAATCATGGTATAACAAAACATTCTGTCATTTTCTAAGATATGAAGTTTATCTCTGTTTTAAGATCCTTGCTTGCTGTCAGTGAATTGTTTACATTGTTTACCTTAAAAAATCTCTCTTATGCGGTGAACACTGTAAAAGAAAACGAAAAGAAGAAAAACTGCGTGATTCGCCATTTTCTCTTAGTCACCTTGTCCCCCCTCAAAAATAGGATAGGACTGTTCTATTATGGGCCGGACGTTCCATAAAATGCAGAATGCACGCGCCTTTTTTTGGCGTTTTATTTTTTTCGCGTGGTATCGAATGGTATCGAGTATCGCGATACTTTTTTATGGTATCAAAACCGAATCGAAATTTTGGTATCGAAACAACCCTAGTGACATGAGGTGGAAGAACGGAGCCTCTAGATGCAGGAGGAACGCCCCCCCCCCCCCCCCCCCCCCCGCTCATAAAAGTTAAAATTGTGCAGTAAGGGGGCTATCAGTAAGCATAAGAATAGTAGAGTTAGCGTCTGCTGACATTAGCACATCGCTAATGTCAGCCAGTTTAATAGGGTTAAATCTGGTGACAGAAACCCTTTAAGAGCAGGGGTGTATACAGATATTATAAAGCCCCATAGCAAAACTTAGTAAGCTCCTTCCCCCCGGTGTGATTTCTGGTACATAAAGAGTTTTTTTTCCCATTAAATGTATGGATTCTTTAATTCCTCCACTTAACGCCTCACTCACTTTACCCAAATTCTATGTAGGAAAAGGTGATTCAGGTGGTCTAGGGCGCCCTTTTTGAACTCCTGTTTCTCAATGTGTTTACACCAGACAACTGGTAGAAATACATTTAGAAATAACAGCTCTAAATCTTCCCTGTATACTATAAACTGTCTACCTGCAGTTGCCACTAGGGGGAGCTAAGTGCATAGTAATTTATAGAATTACCACTAAGCTCAATGGAAACTGTCAAAATCTCTTTGCACTGAGCTCTCCCTAGTGGTGGCGCCAGGAAAATGTTGTTGATTTATGCCAAGAATAGAAGAGAGAGAGTTCAGCACCGGGCCCCGTAGCTGTCACGTGATCTGCCTTGATGGCTAGTACACCACTGATTCAGAGACCGCTCATACAAGTGAACCACTCATTAACCAAGACCGTTTCTACTAGATCACTACATACCCACCGACGTACCCACTTCCGCATCTGCAGTCACTATTGTCTAACTTTTCACCACTTATTGGTTGGCTTCGTTTGCACCAATATTTGGGCGCAATTCTGATGCCTCTTAAGCCACGCCCTTTCTCGTTACGTCACATCCTTTAATCAAGCCAGCTGCAAAAAGTGTCTAAAATACATAATAAAAGTGGTGCAAAGCATATATGCAAAACCTGGCGCAGACTGTGCAGGGAACCCCCCCCCCCCCCCCCCCCCAATTGATAACATCCAACTGGCAATTTATTCATAACTTCTAGTAGGAATAATAGAGGAATAGCTTGACATAGTGACATGAGAATAGATGATCCAGAATGGTTATTACATGGGGAATGCAAGTAGTTACTGAAACAGACAGGTGAGGGGACGGCTCCTCTTTAGGTTACCACGGTGTTTACTAGATCTTACCCTGTATATTTATTGCTGACCATATAATATGGTACCACGGCACCTCCAAACCACATTGTTTGGAGGTGCCGGTCTAACCGTATTTTTTGCATGTCAAGGCGATTAGTAAGGCTACTTTCACACTTGCGGCAGAGTGATCCGGCAAGCAGTTCCGTCTCCGGAATTGCCTGTCGCATCCGGCAAAACGTTAGCCAACTGATGGCATTTGTAAGACTGATCGGGATAATGATCAGTCTGAAAAATGCATTGAAATGCCGGATCCGTCTTTCCGGTGTCATCCGCAAAAACGGATCCAGCATTAATTTTTTTTCACCTTTTTTTCGGTCTGCGCATGCTGGATCCGGCACTAATACATTCCTATGGAAATTCAGGCAAGTCTTCAGTTTTTTTTGTCATAAGATAAAACCGTAGCATGCTGCAGTTTTAGGCTACTTTCACACTTGCGGCAGAGAGATCCGGCAAGCAGTTCCGTCGCCGGAACTGCCTGCCGGATCAGGCAAAATGTATGCTAACTGATGGCATTAGTAAGACTGATCAGGATCCTGATCAGTCTTAAAAATGCCTGATCAGTCGAAAAAATGCATTGAAATGCCGGATCCGTCTTTCCGGTGTCATCCGGCAAAACGGATCCGGCATTTATTTTTTCACTTTTTTTTTCAGTCTGCGCATGCGCATACCGGAAGGACGGATCCGGCATTCCGGTATTCTGAATGCCGGATCCGGCACTAATACATTCCTATGGGAAAAAATGCCTGATCCGGCATTCAGGCAAGTCTTCAGTTTTTTAAGGGCTCTTTCACACCTGCGTTCTTGTCTTCCGGCATAGAGTTCCGTCGTCGGGGCTCTATGCCGGAAGAATCCTGATCAGGATTATCCTAATGCATTCTGAATGGAGAGTAATCCGTTCAGGATGCATCAGGATGTCTTCAGTTCCGGTACGGAACGTTTGTTGGCCGGAGAAAATACCGCAGCATGCTGCGCTTTTTGCTCCGGCCAAAAATCCGGAACACTTGCCGCAAGGCCGGATCCGGAATTAATGCCCATTGGAAGTCATTGATCCGGATCCGGCCTTAAGCTAAACGTCGTTTCGGCGCATTGCCGGAGCCGACATTTAGCTTTTTCAGAGTGGTTACCATGGCTGCCGGGACGCTAAAGTCCTGACAGCCATGGTAAGTGTAGTGGGGAGCGGGGGAGCAGTGTACTTACCGTCCGTGCGGCTCCCCGGGCGCTCCAGAGTGACGTCAGGGCGCCCCAAGCGCATGGATCACGTGATCCATGTGATCACGTCATCCATGCGCATGGGGCGCTCTGACGTCATTCTGGAGCGCCCGGGGAGCCGCACGGACTGTAAGTATACCGCTCCCCCGCTCCCCGCTCCTACTATGGCAACCAGGACTTTAATAGCGTCCTGGGTGCCATAGTAACACTGAAAGCATTTGGAAGACGGTTCCGTCTTCAAATGCTTTCAGTACACTTGCGTTTTTCCGGATCCGGCAGGCACCTCCGGCAACGGAAGTGCATGCCGGATCCCAACAACACAACGCAAGTGTGAAAGAGGCCTTAGCCGGAGATAAAACCGTAGCATGCTACGGTTTTCTCTTTTACCTGATCAGTCAAAACGACTGAACTGAAGACATCCTGATGCAAACTGAACGGATTACTCTCCATTCAGAATGCATGGGGACATACCTGATCAGTTCTTTTCCGGTATAGAGCCCCTGTGACGGAACTCTATGCCGGAAAAGAAAAACGCAAGTGTGAAAGTACCCTTATCTTTGTCCTGATCAGTCAAAAAGACTGAACTGAAGACATCGTGAACGGATTGCTCTCCATTCAGAATGCATGGGGATAAAACTGATCAGTTCTTTTCCGGTATAGAGCCCCTAGGACGGAACTCAGTGCCGGAAAAGAAAAACGCAAGTGTTAAAGTACCCTAAGTGGAAGTTACTATAATATCCCCAGAGAGCTTCGTCCTATCAACACATTTTTAGATAACTGGGGCATTTTCCCTATTCCCAGCCAACACAGGGTTAAATCTGCGTCTCCCTTCTTGCAATTCTGAGGATGAAGACACAGCGGTCAGGAAGCATTATGCAGATAGGAGTACTTTTGCTAAATCAATGTTTCAGCCCATTGGCCATACCGCACTAGTCACGCTTTTGTTGGCCTGCGGAGCCCGTGCAGAATAAAGTGCCCATTAATTAGGTTGACCCAAAGCTAATGACTGGAGGAGTCACGTGAGCAGTTCTTCCAGGACCCAGATTACAGCTCTCTGGTCTAATCTTAGAAAATTGATTTCGTTTTTCTTTCCCTTGTAAACTGCGATATCACGGTCAAAGAGAGCGGCCTGTGATCCACGTCTGGTGAACTCCTCGCACAAGCCGCGTTCCATTAGCGTAGCCCTGATCTATTATACATGATACTACTAGCCGCGGTGACCGAGGAGCTAAAGTTACCGGCTCATAACAGGCAAATTAGTAACAGAGAACGACGCCCTCTAATTGCTTCATTAATAGGGACGGTGCCAGAGGATGATGAGAGTTCTGCTTCTGACATGACCTGATTCCTACAGGTTGTGCGGACCTTATACGTACCGTTCATATGCTTTATGGCAGGGGTGCTCAACCTGCGGCCCTCCAGCTGTTGCAAAACTACAACTCCCAGCATGCCCTAATAGCTGTAGGCTGTCCAGGCATGCTGGGAGTTGTAGTTTTGCAACAGCTGGAGGGGCGCGGGTTGGGCATTACTGCTTTATGGCAAACTGCTAAAATTAACAACCAACATTTAAAGTAAAAGCATTAGTAATAGCACGAGGACCACGTAAGACAAAATGTCAAAATTATCATATATTATTAATAATATTATTGACTGTTTTTATTATTATTTCTTTCCTATACTTTTGATAGTTTATAGGACAAGGCTCTCTGGGGATTTTATTATATTTTTTATTAATTATTTTAAAGCGTCATTAATTCCATGGCGCTGGACACCAAGAGCCTTTTTTATTATTATAACTAGAGATGGGCGAAGTTTTGAAAAATTTGACAAGAAATTCGATTCGTTACGAATTAACGTGTAACGAATCGCTATAAATCAAGTATACCCAGGCCACTCTGCCTAAAAGTAAGGCCTCATGCACACGAACGTGCTGTTTTTCGCGGTCCGCAAACCGCGTATCCGCAAAAAAACGGAAGCCGCCCCGTGTGCCTTCCGCAATTTGTGGAACGGAACGGGCGGCCCATTGTAGACATGCCTATTCTTGTCCGCAAAACGGACAAGAATAAGACATGTTGTAATTTTTTTGCGGGGCCTCGGAACGGAGAAACGGATGCGGACAGCACACGGAGTGCTGTCCGCATCTTTTGCGGCCCCATTGAACTGAATGGGTCCGCACCCGAGCCGCATAAACTGCGGCTCGGATGCGGACCCAAAAAACGGTCATGTGCATGAGGCCTAAAACAGTAACCTGTGATACTGACGCATGGTAACTGTGCAGCTAACAGAACAGATTGACTATGAATATTGGTGCACTGCACACTTATGTACACGGCGATACATTAGACCTGTCTATGATACTGATGGCACAGTAACTCTACAGCTAATAGAACGGATTAGCTATTACTCTTGGTGCACTGCACAGTTATGTACAAGGAGATAAATTGTAGCAGAGTTGGTAGTTCAGCAGTCTCCTACTCTCTCTCTCTGCACTTACCTTGCAGTCTCCCTGCTCCCTCTCTGCACTTACCTTGCAGTCTCCCTGCACTTACCTTGCAGTCTCCCTGCTCTCTCCCTGCACTTACCTTGCAGTCTCTCTGCTCTCTCCCTGCACTTACCTTGCAGTCTCCCTGCTCTCTTCCTGCACTTACCTTGCAGTCTCCCTGCTCTCTCCCTGCACACCCTGCAGTCTCCCTGCTCTCTCTCTGCACTTACCTTGCAGTCTCCCTGCTCGCTCCCTGCACTTACCTTGCAGTCTCCCTGCTCTCTCCCTGCACTTACCTTGCAGTCTCCCTGCTCTCTCCCTGCACTTACCTTGCAGTCTT